>NW_027211890.1:1317786-1976679 GCF_036971445.1 Narcine bancroftii | reverse complement strand
TCCCCATCTCTGATTCACCGCCTCTGATTCCCCATCTCTGATTCCCCACCTCTGATTCCCCGTTTCTGATTCCCCGTGTCTGATTCCCTGCCTCTGATTCCACGCCTCTGATTCCCCATATATTATTCCCTGCCACTGATTCCCCGCCTCTGATTCCCCATCTCTGATTCACCACATCTGATTCCCGGCCTCTGATTGCCCACCTCTGATTCCCCGCCTCTGATTCGCCAGCTATGATTCCCCCCCTTTGATTCCCCGCGTCTGATTCCCCGCCTCTGATTCCCCAACTCTAATACCCCGCCTCTGATTCCCCAGCTCTGATTCCCCTCCTCTGATTCCCCGCATCTGATTCCCTGCCTCTGATTCCCCGCCTCTGATTCCAGGCCTCTGATTCCCAACCTCTGAATCCCCACCTCTGATTCCCCATATCTGATTCCCCGCCTCTGTTTCACCGCCTCTGATTCCCCGACTCTGTTTCCCCATATCTGATTCCCCGCCTCTGATTCCCCAACTCTGATTCCCCGCCTGTGATTCCCCAGCTCTAATTCCCCGCCTCTGATTCCCCATATCTGATTCCCATCCTCTGATTGCCCACCTCTGATTCCCCGCCTCTGATTCGCCAGCTCTGATTCCCCGCCTCTGATTCCCCGCATCTGATTCCCTGCCTCTGATTCCCCGCCTCTGATTCCCCATCTCTGATTCCCCGCCTGTGATTCCCCAGCTCTGATTCCCAGCCTCTGATTCCCCGTGTTTGATCCCCTGCCTCTGATAACCTTCCTCTGATTCCCGGCCTCTGATACCCCGCTTCTGATTCTGATTCCCTGCCTCTGATTCCCCATCTCTGATTCACCACATCTAATTCCCTGCCTCTGATTCCACGCCCCTGATTCCCCACCTCTGATTCCCCATATCTGAATCCCCGCCTCTGTTTCCACGCCTCTGATTCCCTGCCTCTGATTCCCAACCTCTGATTCCCCACCCCTGATTCCCCATATCTGATTCCCTGCCTCTGTATCCCTGCCTCTGATTCTCCGCCCCTGTTTCCCCATATCTGATTCCCCGCCTCTGATTCCCCAACTCTGATTCCCCACCTCTGATTCCCCAGCTCTGATTCCCCGCCTTTGATTCCCCGTGTTTGATTCCCTGCCTCTGATTCCCCGCCTCTGATTCTCCATCTCTGATTCACCGCCTTTGATTCGACACCTCTGATTCCCCATATCTGATTCCCCACCTCTGTTACCCCGCCTCTGATTCCCCGCCTCTGATTCCCCATATATCATTCCCCACCTCTGAATCCCCATCTCTGATTCCCGGACTCTGATTCCCCACCTCTGATTCCCGGCCTCTTATTCCCGGCATCTGAATCCCGGCCTCTGATTCCCGGCCTCTGATTCCCCGCTTCTGATTCTGATTCCCTGCCTCTGATTCCCCATCTCTGATTCCGCACATCTGATTCCCTGCCTCTGATTCCCCACCTCTGATTCCCCATATCTGATTCCCCACCTCTGTTTCCCCGCCTCTGATTCCCCGCCTCTGTTTCCCCATATGTAATTCCCCACCTCTGATGCCCCAACTCTGATACCCCGCCTCTGATTCCCCAGCTCTGATTCCCCGCCTCTGATTCCCCGCATCCGATTCCCCATATCTGATTCCCCGCCTCTGTTTCCCCGCCTTTGATTCCCCGCCTCTGTTTCCCCATATCTGATTCCCCGCCTCTGATTCCCAACAATGATTCCCCGCCTCTGATTCCCCAGCTCTGATTCCCCGCCTCTGATTCCCCGCGTTCTATTCCCTGCCTCTGAATCCCCGCCGGTGATTCCCCATCTCTGATTCACCATCCCTGATACCCCACCTCTGATTCCCCATATCTGATTCCCTGCCTCTGTTTCCCCGCCTCTGATTCCCCGCCTCTGAGTCCCCGCCTCTGATTCCCTGCCTCTGATTCCCCAACTCTGATTCCCCGCGTCTGTTTCCCCGCCTCTGATTCCCCGCCTCTGTTTCCCCATATCTGATTCCCCGCCTCTGATTCCCCAACTCTGATTCCCCGCCTCTGATTCCCCAGCTCTGATAACCGCCTCTGATTCCCCGCGTCTGTTTCCCCGCCTCTGATTCCCTGCCTCTGTTTCCCCATATCTAAGTCCCCGACTCTGATTCCCCAACTCTGATTCCCCACCTCTGATTCCCCAACTCTGATTCCCCGCCTCTGATTCCTCGCATCTGATTCCCTGCATCTGATTCCCAGCCTCTGATTCCCTGCCTCTGATTCCCAACCTCTGATTCCCTACCTCTGATTCCCCATATCTGATTCCCCGCCTCTGTTTCCCCGCCTCTGATTCCCCGCCTCTGTTTCCCCATGTCTGAATCCCGGCCTCTGATTCCCCGCCTCTTATTCCCCGCCTCTGATTCCCTGCCTCTGATTCCCCATCTCCGATTCCGCACATCGGATTTCCTGCCTCTGATTCCCCGCCTCTGATTCCCCGCCTCTGATTCCCTGCTTCTGATTCCCAACCTCTGATTCCCCACCTCTGATTCCCCATATCTGATTCCCCGCCTCTGTTTCCCCGCCTCTGATTCCCCGCCTCTGATTCCACAACTCTGAATCCCCGCCTCTGATTCCCCAGCTCTGATTCCACGCCTCTGATTCCCCGTGTTTGATTCCCTGCCTCTGATTCCCTGCCCTGATTCCCTATCTCTGATTCACCGCCTTTAATTCGCCACCTCTGATTCCCCATATCTGATTCCCCTCCTCTGTTTCCCCGCCTCTGATTCCCAACATCTGATTCCACACCTCTGATTCCCCATATCTGATTCCCCGCCTCTGTTTCCCCGCCTCTGATTCCCCGCCCCTGTTTCCCCATATCTGATTCCCCACCTCTGATTCTCCTACTCTGCTTCCCCGCCTCTGATTCCCCAGCTCTGATTCCCCGCCTCCGATTCCCCGTTTTTGATTCCCTGCCTCTGATTCCCCGCCTCTGATTCCCCATCTCTGATTCACCGCCTTTGATTCGCCACCTCTGTTTCCCCATATCTGATTCCCCACCTCTGTTTCCCCGCCTCTGATTCCCCGCCTCTGATTCCCCATATCTGATTCCCCGGCTCTGATTGACCACCTCTGATTCCCCGCCTCTGATTCGCCAGCTCTGATTCCCCGCCTCTGATTCCCCGCATCTGATTCCCTGCCTCTGATTCCCCGCCTCTGATTCCCCATCTCTGATTCACCGCCTTTGATTCGCCACCTCTGATTCCCCATATCTGATTCCCCACCTCTGTTTCCCGGCCTCTGATTCCCCGCCTCTGATTCTCCATATCTCATTCCCCGCCTCTGAATCCCCATCTCTGATTCCCGGACTCTGATTTCCCACCTCTGATTCCCGGCCTCTTATTCCCAGCATCTGATTCCCGGCCTCTGATTCCCGGCCTCTGATTCCCCGCTTCTGATTCTGATTCCCTGCCTCTGATTCCCCACCTCTGATTCCCCATATCTGATTCCCCGCCTCTGTTTCCCCGCCTCTGATTCCCCGCCTCTGTTTCCCTATATCTAATTCCCCACCTCTGATGCCCCAACTCTGATTCCCCGCCTCTGATTCCCCAGCTCTGATTCCCCGCCTCTGATTCCCCGCATCCGATTCCCCATATCTGATTCCCCGCCTCTCTTTCCCCGCCTCTGATTCCCCGCCTCTGTTTCCCCATATCTGATTCCCCGCCTCTGATTCCCAACTATGATTCCCCGCCTCTGATTCCCCAGCTCTGATTCCCTGCCTCTGATTCCCTGCGTTCTATTCCCTGCCTCTGATTCCCCGCCTGTGATTCCCCATCACTGATTCACCACCTCTGATTCCCCACATCTGATTCCCCATATCTAATTCCCCGCCTCTGTTTGCCCGCCTCTGATTCCCCGCCTCTGTTTCCCCATATCTGATTCCCCGTCTCTGAATCCCCAACTCTGATTCCCTGCCTCTGATTCCCCAGCTCTGATTCCCCGCCTTTGATTCCCCCCGTCTGATTCCCAGCCTCTGAATCCCCGTGTCTGATTTCCTGCCTCTGATTCCCCGCCTCTGATTCCCCATCTCTGATTCACCGCCTCTGATTCCCCACCTCTGATTCCCCATCTCTGATTCCGCACATCCGATTCCCTGCCTCTGATTCCCGAACTCTGATTCCCCGCCTCTGATTCCCCATCTCTGATTCCCCACCACTGATTCCCCGTGTCTGATTCCCTGCCTCTGATTCCCCGCCTCTGAATACCAGCCTCTGATTCCCCATATCTGATTCCCCGCCTCTGATTCCCTGCCTCTGATTCCCCAGCTCTGATTCCCCGCCTTTGATACCCCCCGTCTCATTCCCAGCCTCTGAATCCCCGTGTCTGATTTCCTGCCTCTGATTCCCCGCCTCTGATTCCCCATCTCTGATTCACCGCCTCTGATTCCCCATCTCTGATTCCCCACGTCTGATTCCCCGTGTCTGATTCCCCGTGTCTGATTCCCTGCCTCTGATTCCACGCCTCTGATTCCCCATATCTGATTCCCTACCACTGATTCCCCTCCTCTGATTCCCCATCTCTGATTCACCACCTCTGATTCCCGGCCTCTGATTGCCCACCTCTGATTCCACGCCTCTGATTCGCCAGCTATGATTCCCCCCCTCTGATTCCCCGCGTCTGATTCCCCGCCTCTGATTCCCCATATCTAAGTCCCAGACTCTGATTCCCCAACTCTGATTCCCCACCTCTGATTCCCCATATCTGATTCCCCGCCTCTGTTTCCCCGCCTCTGATTCCCCGCCTCTGTTTCCCCATATCTGATTCCCCGCCTCTGATTCCCCAACTCTGATTCCCCGCCTCTGATTCCCCAGCTCTGATACCCGCCTCTGATTCCCCGCGTCTGTTTCCCCGCCTCTGATTCCCCACCTCTGATTCCCCATATCTGATTCCCCGCCTCTGTTTCCCCGCCTCTGATTCCCCGCCTCTGTTTCCCCATATCTGATTCACCGCCTCTGATTCCCCAACTCTGATTCCCCGCCTCTGATTGCCCAGCTCTGATACCCGCCTCTGATTCCCCGCGTCTGTTTCCCCGCCTCTGATTCCCTGCCTCTGTTTCCCCATATCTAAGTCCCCGACTCTGATTCCCCAACTCTGATTCCCCACCTCTGATTCCCCAACTCTGATTCCCCGCCTCTGATTCCCCATATCTGATTCCCTGCCTCTGTTTCCCCGCCTCTGATTCCCCGCCTCTGATTCCCCGCCTCTGATTCCCCGCCTCTGATTCCCCAACTCTGATTCCCCGCCTCTGATTCCCCAGCTCTGATACCCGCCTCTGATTCCCCGCGTCTGTTTCCCCGCCTCTGATTCCCTGCCTCTGTTTCCCCATATCTAAGTCCCCGACTCTGATTCCCCAACTCTGATTCCCCACCTCTGATTCCCCAACTCTGATTCCCCGCCTCTGATTCCCCGCATCTGATTCCCTGCATCTGATTCCCAGCCTCTGATTCCCTGCCTCTGATTCCCAACCTCTGATTCCCCACCTCTGATTCCCCATATCTGATTCCCCGCCTCTGTTTCCCCGCCTCTGATTCCCCGCCTCTGTTTCCCCATATCTGATTCCCGGCCTCTGATTCCCCGCCTCTGATTCCCCGCCTCTGATTCCCTGCCTCTGATTCCCCATCTCCGATTCCGCACATCGGATTTCCTGCCTCTGATTCCCCGCCTCTGATTCCCCGCCTCTGATTCCCTGCTTCTGATTCCCAACCTCTGATTCCCCACCTCTGATTCCCCATATCTGATTCCCCGCCTCTGTTTCCCCGCCTCTGATTCCCCGCCTCTGATTCCACAACTCTGAATCCCCGCCTCTGATTCCCCAGCTCTGATTCCACGCCTCTGATTCCCCGTGTTTGATTCCCTGCATCTGATTCCCAGCCTCTGATTCCCTGCCTCTGATTCCCAACCTCTGATTCCCCACCTCAGATTCCCCATATCTGATTCCCCGCCTCTGTTTCCCCGCCTCTGATTCCCCGCCTCTGTTTCCCCATATCTGATTCCCCGCCTCTGATTCCCCAACTCTGATTCCCCGCCTCTGATTCCCCAGCTCTGATACCCGCCTCTGATTCCCCGCGTCTGTTTCCCCGCCTCTGATTCCCTGCCTCTGTTTCCCCATATCTAAGTCCCCGACTCTGATTCCCCAACTCTGATTCCCCACCTCTGATTCCCCAACTCTGATTCCCCGCCTCTGATTCCCCGCATCTGATTCCCTGCATCTGATTCCCAGCCTCTGATTCCCTGCCTCTGATTCCCAACCTCTGATTCCCCACCTCTGATTCCCCATATCTGATTCCCCGCCTCTGTTTCCCCGCCTCTGATTCCCCGCCTCTGTTTCCCCATATCTGATTCCCGGACTCTGATTCCCCGCCTCTGATTCCCCGCCTCTGATTCCCTGCCTCTGATTCCCCAACTCCGATTCCGCACATCGGATTTCCTGCCTCTGATTCCCCGCCTCTGAATCCCAGCCTCTGATTCCCCATATCTGATTCCCCGCCTCTGATTCCCTGCCTCTGAATCCCCAGCTCTGATTCCCCGCCTTTGATTCCCCCCGTCTAATTCCCAGCCTCTGAATCCCCGTGTCTGATTTCCTGCCTCTGATTCCCCGCCTCTGATTCCCCATCTCTGATTCACCGCCTCTGATTCCCCATCTCTGATTCCCCACCTCTGATTCCCCGTTTCTGATTCCCCGTGTCTGATTCCCTGCCTCTGATTCCACGCCTCTGATTCCCCATATCTGATTCCCTGCCACTGATTCCCCGCCTCTGATTCCCCATCTCTGATTCACCACATCTGATTCCCGGCCTCTGATTGCCCACCTCTGATTCCCCGCCTCTGATTCGCCAGCTATGATTCCCCCCCTCTGATTCCCCGCGTCTGATTCCCCGCCTCTGATTCCCCAACTCTAATACCCCGCCTCTGATTCCCCAGCTCTGATTCCCCTCCTCTGATTCCCCGCATCTGATTCCCTGCCTGATTCCCCGCCTCTGATTCCAGGCCTCTGATTCCCAACCTCTGAATCACCACCTCTGATTCCCCATATCTGATTCCCCGCCTCTGTTTCACCGCCTCTGATTCCCCGACTCTGTTTCCCCATATCTGATTCCCCGCCTCTGATTCCCCAACTCTGATTCCCCGCCTGTGATTCCCCAGCTCTAATTCCCCACCTCTGATTCCCCATATCTGATTCCCATCCTCTGATTGCCCACCTCTGATTCCCCGCCTCTGATTCGCCAGCTCTGATTCCCCGCCTCTGATTCCCCGCATCTGATTCCCTGCCTCTGATTCCCCGCCTCTGATTCCCCATCTCTGATTCCCCGCCTGTGATTCCCCAGCTCTGATTCCCAGCCTCTGATTCCCCGTGTTTGATCCCCTGCCTCTGATTACCTTCCTCTGATTCCCGGCCTCTGATACCCCGCTTCTGATTCTGATTCCCTGCCTCTGATTCCCCATCTCTGATTCACCACATCTAATTCCCTGCCTCTGATTCCACGCCCCTGATTCCCCACCTCTGATTCCCCATATCTGAATCCCCGCCTCTGTTTCCACGCCTCTGATTCCCTGCCTCTGATTCCCAACCTCTGATTCCCCACCCCTGATTCCCCATATCTGATTCCCTGCCTCTGTATCCCTGCCTCTGATTCTCCGCCCCTGTTTCCCCATATCTGATTCCCCGCCTCTGATTCCCCAACTCTGATTCCCCACCTCTGATTCCCCAGCTCTGATTCCCCGCCTTTGATTCCCCGTGTTTGATTCCCTGCCTCTGATTCCCCGCCTCTGATTCTCCATCTCTGATTCACCGCCTTTGATTCGACACCTCTGATTCCCCATATCTGATTCCCCACCTCTGTTACCCCGCCTCTGATTCCCCGCCTCTGATTCCCCATATATCATTCCCCACCTCTGAATCCCCATCTCTGATTCCCGGACTCTGATTCCCCACCTCTGATTCCCGGCCTCTTATTCCCGGCATCTGAATCCCGGCCTCTGATTCCCGGCCTCTGATTCCCCGCTTCTGATTCTGATTCCCTGCCTCTGATTCCCCATCTCTGATTCCGCACATCTGATTCCCTGCCTCTGATTCCCCACCTCTGATTCCCCATATCTGATTCCCCACCTCTGTTTCCCCGCCTCTGATTCCCCGCCTCTGTTTCCCCATATCTAATTCCCCACCTCTGATGCCCCAACTCTGATACCCCGCCTCTGATTCCCCAGCTCTGATTCCCCGCCTCTGATTCCCCGCATCCGATTCCCCATATCTGATTCCCCGCCTCTGTTTCCCCGCCTTTCATTCCCCGCCTCTGTTTCCCCATATCTGATTCCCCGCCTCTGATTCCCAACTATGATTCCCCGCCTCTGATTCCCCAGCTCTGATTCCCCGCCTCTGATTCCCCGCGTTCTATTCCCTGCCTCTGATTCCCCGCCTGTGATTCCCCATCTCTGATTCACCACCTCTGATTCCCCACCTCTGATTCCCCTTATCTAATTCCCCGCCTCTGTTTGCCCGCCTCTGATTCCCCGCCTCTGTTTCCCCATATCTGATTCCCCGTGTCTGATTCCCTGCCTCTGATTCCCCGCCTCTGATTCCCCGCCTCTGATTCCCTGCCACTGATTCCCTGTCCCTGATACCCCACCTCTGATTCCCCATATCTGATTCCCTGCCTCTGTTTCCCCGCCTCTGATTCCCCGCCTCTGATTCCCCGCCTCTGATTCCCCGCCTCTGATTCCCCAACTCTGATTCCCCGCGTCTGTTTCCCCGCCTCTGATTCCCTGCCTCTGTTTCCCCATATCTAAGTCCCCGACTCTGATTCCCCAACTCTGATTCCCCACCTCTGATTCCCCAACTCTGATTCCCCGCCTCTGATTCCCCGCATCTGATTCCCTGCATCTGATTCCCAGCCTCTGATTCCCTGCCTCTGATTCCCAACCTCTGATTCCCCACCTCTGATTCCCCATATCTGATTCCCCGCCTCTGTTTCCCCGCCTCTGATTCCCCGCCTCTGTTTCCCCATATCTGATTCCCCGCCTCTGATTCCCCAACTCTGATTCCCCGCCTCTGATTCCCCAGCTCTGATACCCGCCTCTGATTCCCCGCGTCTGTTTCCCCGCCTCTGATTCCCTGCCTCTGTTTCCCCATATCTAAGTCCCCGACTCTGATACCCCAACTCTGATTCCCCACCTCTGATTCCCCAACTCTGATTCCCCGCCTCTGATTCCCCGCATCTGATTCCCTGCATCTGATTCCCAGCCTCTGATTCCCTGCCTCTGATTCCCAACCTCTGATTCCCCACCTCTGATTCCCCATATCTGATTCCCCGCCTCTGTTTCCCCGCCTCTGATTCCCCGCCTCTGTTTCCCCATATCTGATTCCCGGCCTCTGATTCCCCGCCTCTGATTCCCCGCCTCTGATTCCCTGCCTCTGATTCCCCATCTCCGATTCCGCACATCGGATTTCCTGCCTCTGATTCCCCGCCTCTGATTCCCCGCCTCTGATTCCCTGCTTCTGATTCCCAACCTCTGATTCCCCACCTCTGATTCCCCATATCTGATTCCCCGCCTCTGTTTCCCCGCCTCTGATTCCCCGCCTCTGATTCCACAACTCTGAATCCCCGCCTCTGATTCCCCAGCTCTGATTCCACGCCTCTGATTCCCCATCTCTGATTCACCGCCTTTAATTCGCCACCTCTGATTCCCCATATCTGATTCCCCTCCTCTGTTTCCCCGCCTCTGATTCCCAACATCTCATTCCACACCTCTGATTCCCCATATCTGATTCCCCGCCTCTGTTTCCCCGCCTCTGATTCCCCGCCCCTGTTTCCCCATATCTGATTCCCCACCTCTGATTCTCCTACTCTGCTTCCCCGCCTCTGATTCCCCAGCTCTGATTCCCTGCCTCCGATTCCCCGTTTTTGATTCCCTGCCTCTGATTCCCCGCCTCTGATTCCCCATCTCTGATTCACCGCCTTTGATTCGCCACCTCTGTTTCCCCATATCTGATTCCCCACCTCTGTTTCCCCGCCTCTGATTCCCCGCCTCTGATTCCCCATATCTGATTCCCCGGCTCTGATTGACCACCTCTGATTCCCCGCCTTTGATTCGCCACCTCTGATTCCCCATATCTGATTCCCCACCTCTGTTTCCCGGCCTCTGATTCCCCGCCTCTGATTCTCCATATCTCATTCCCCGCCTCTGAATCCCCATCTCTGATTCCCGGACTCTGATTCCCCACCTCTGATTCCCGGCCTCTTATTCCCAGCATCTGATTCCCGGCCTCTGATTCCCCGCCTCTGATTCCCCGCTTCTGATTCTGATTCCCTGCCTCTGATTCCCCATCTCTGATTCCGCACATCTGATTCCCTGCCTCTGATTCCCCACCTCTGATTCCCCATATCTGATTCCCCGCCTCTGTTTCCCCGCCTCTGATTCCCCGCCTCTGTTTCCCTATATCTAATTCCCCACCTCTGATGCCCCAACTCTGATTCCCTGCCTCTGATTCCCCATCTCCGATTCCGCACATCGGATTTCCTGCCTCTGATTCCCCGCCTCTGATTCCCCGCCTCTGATTCCCTGCTTCTGATTCCCAACCTCTGATTCCCCACCTCTGATTCCCCATATCTGATTCCCCGCCTCTGTTTCCCCGCCTCTGATTCCCCGCCTCTGATTCCACAACTCTGAATCCCCGCCTCTGATTCCCCAGCTCTGATTCCACGCCTCTGATTCCCCGTGTTTGATTCCCTGCATCTGATTCCCAGCCTCTGATTCCCTGCCTCTGATTCCCAACCTCTGATTCCCCACCTCAGATTCCCCATATCTGATTCCCCGCCTCTGTTTCCCCGCCTCTGATTCCCCGCCTCTGTTTCCCCATATCTGATTCCCCGCCTCTGATTCCCCAACTCTGATTCCCCGCCTCTGATTCCCCAGCTCTGATACCCGCCTCTGATTCCCCGCGTCTGTTTCCCCGCCTCTGATTCCCTGCCTCTGTTTCCCCATATCTAAGTCCCCGACTCTGATTCCCCAACTCTGATTCCCCACCTCTGATTCCCCAACTCTGATTCCCCGCCTCTGATTCCCCGCATCTGATTCCCTGCATCTGATTCCCAGCCTCTGATTCCCTGCCTCTGATTCCCAACCTCTGATTCCCCACCTCTGATTCCCCATATCTGATTCCCCGCCTCTGTTTCCCCGCCTCTGATTCCCCGCCTCTGTTTCCCCATATCTGATTCCCGGCCTCTGATTCCCCGCCTCTGATTCCCCGCCTCTGATTCCCTGCCTCTGATTCCCCAACTCCGATTCCGCACATCGGATTTCCTGCCTCTGATTCCCCGCCTCTGAATCCCAGCCTCTGATTCCCCATATCTGATTCCCCGCCTCTGATTCCCTGCCTCTGAATCCCCAGCTCTGATTCCCCGCCTTTGATTCCCCCCGTCTAATTCCCAGCCTCTGAATCCCCGTGTCTGATTTCCTGCCTCTGATTCCCCGCCTCTGATTCCCCATCTCTGATTCACCGCCTCTGATTCCCCATCTCTGATTCCCCACCTCTGATTCCCCGTTTCTGATTCCCCGTGTCTGATTCCCTGCCTCTGATTCCACGCCTCTGATTCCCCATATCTGATTCCCTGCCACTGATTCCCCGCCTCTGATTCCCCATCTCTGATTCAACACATCTGATTCCCGGCCTCTGATTGCCCACCTCTGATTCCCCGCCTCTGATTCGCCAGCTATGATTCCCCCCCTCTGATTCCCCGCGTCTGATTCCCCGCCTCTGATTCCCCAACTCTAATACCCCGCCTCTGATTCCCCAGCTCTGATTCCCCTCCTCTGATTCCCCGCATCTGATTCCCTGCCTGATTCCCCGCCTCTGATTCCAGGCCTCTGATTCCCAACCTCTGAATCACCACCTCTGATTCCCCATATCTGATTCCCCGCCTCTGTTTCACCGCCTCTGATTCCCCGACTCTGTTTCCCCATATCTGATTCCCCGCCTCTGATTCCCCAACTCTGATTCCCCGCCTGTGATTCCCCAGCTCTAATTCCCCACCTCTGATTCCCCATATCTGATTCCCATCCTCTGATTGCCCACCTCTGATTCCCCGCCTCTGATTCGCCAGCTCTGATTCCCCGCCTCTGATTCCCCGCATCTGATTCCCTGCCTCTGATTCCCCGCCTCTGATTCCCCATCTCTGATTCCCCGCCTGTGATTCCCCAGCTCTGATTCCCAGCCTCTGATTCCCCGTGTTTGATCCCCTGCCTCTGATTACCTTCCTCTGATTCCCGGCCTCTGATACCCCGCTTCTGATTCTGATTCCCTGCCTCTGATTCCCCATCTCTGATTCACCACATCTAATTCCCTGCCTCTGATTCCACGCCCCTGATTCCCCACCTCTGATTCCCCATATCTGAATCCCCGCCTCTGTTTCCACGCCTCTGATTCCCTGCCTCTGATTCCCAACCTCTGATTCCCCACCCCTGATTCCCCATATCTGATTCCCTGCCTCTGTATCCCTGCCTCTGATTCTCCGCCCCTGTTTCCCCATATCTGATTCCCCGCCTCTGATTCCCCAACTCTGATTCCCCACCTCTGATTCCCCAGCTCTGATTCCCCGCCTTTGATTCCCCGTGTTTGATTCCCTGCCTCTGATTCCCCGCCTCTGATTCTCCATCTCTGATTCACCGCCTTTGATTCGACACCTCTGATTCCCCATATCTGATTCCCCACCTCTGTTACCCCGCCTCTGATTCCCCGCCTCTGATTCCCCATATATCATTCCCCACCTCTGAATCCCCATCTCTGATTCCCGGACTCTGATTCCCCACCTCTGATTCCCGGCCTCTTATTCCCGGCATCTGAATCCCGGCCTCTGATTCCCGGCCTCTGATTCCCCGCTTCTGATTCTGATTCCCTGCCTCTGATTCCCCATCTCTGATTCCGCACATCTGATTCCCTGCCTCTGATTCCCCACCTCTGATTCCCCATATCTGATTCCCCACCTCTGTTTCCCCGCCTCTGATTCCCCGCCTCTGTTTCCCCATATCTAATTCCCCACCTCTGATGCCCCAACTCTGATACCCCGCCTCTGATTCCCCAGCTCTGATTCCCCGCCTCTGATTCCCCGCATCCGATTCCCCATATCTGATTCCCCGCCTCTGTTTCCCCGCCTTTGATTCCCCGCCTCTGTTTCCCCATATCTGATTCCCCGCCTCTGATTCCCAACTATGATTCCCCGCCTCTGATTCCCCAGCTCTGATTCCCCGCCTCTGATTCCCCGCGTTCTATTCCCTGCCTCTGATTCCCCGCCTGTGATTCCCCATCTCTGATTCACCACCTCTGATTCCCCACCTCTGATTCCCCTTATCTAATTCCCCGCCTCTGTTTGCCCGCCTCTGATTCCCCGCCTCTGTTTCCCCATATCTGATTCCCCGTGTCTGATTCCCTGCCTCTGATTCCCCGCCTCTGATTCCCCGCCTCTGATTCCCTGCCACTGATTCCCTGTCCCTGATACCCCACCTCTGATTCCCCATATCTGATTCCCTGCCTCTGTTTCCCCGCCTCTGATTCCCCGCCTCTGATTCCCCGCCTCTGATTCCCCGCCTCTGATTCCCCAACTCTGATTCCCCGCGTCTGTTTCCCCGCCTCTGATTCCCTGCCTCTGTTTCCCCATATCTAAGTCCCCGACTCTGATTCCCCAACTCTGATTCCCCACCTCTGATTCCCCAACTCTGATTCCCCGCCTCTGATTCCCCGCATCTGATTCCCTGCATCTGATTCCCAGCCTCTGATTCCCTGCCTCTGATTCCCAACCTCTGATTCCCCACCTCTGATTCCCCATATCTGATTCCCCGCCTCTGTTTCCCCGCCTCTGATTCCCCGCCTCTGTTTCCCCATATCTGATTCCCCGCCTCTGATTCCCCAACTCTGATTCCCCGCCTCTGATTCCCCAGCTCTGATACCCGCCTCTGATTCCCCGCGTCTGTTTCCCCGCCTCTGATTCCCTGCCTCTGTTTCCCCATATCTAAGTCCCCGACTCTGATACCCCAACTCTGATTCCCCACCTCTGATTCCCCAACTCTGATTCCCCGCCTCTGATTCCCCGCATCTGATTCCCTGCATCTGATTCCCAGCCTCTGATTCCCTGCCTCTGATTCCCAACCTCTGATTCCCCACCTCTGATTCCCCATATCTGATTCCCCGCCTCTGTTTCCCCGCCTCTGATTCCCCGCCTCTGTTTCCCCATATCTGATTCCCGGCCTCTGATTCCCCGCCTCTGATTCCCCGCCTCTGATTCCCTGCCTCTGATTCCCCATCTCCGATTCCGCACATCGGATTTCCTGCCTCTGATTCCCCGCCTCTGATTCCCCGCCTCTGATTCCCTGCTTCTGATTCCCAACCTCTGATTCCCCACCTCTGATTCCCCATATCTGATTCCCCGCCTCTGTTTCCCCGCCTCTGATTCCCCGCCTCTGATTCCACAACTCTGAATCCCCGCCTCTGATTCCCCAGCTCTGATTCCACGCCTCTGATTCCCCATCTCTGATTCACCGCCTTTAATTCGCCACCTCTGATTCCCCATATCTGATTCCCCTCCTCTGTTTCCCCGCCTCTGATTCCCAACATCTCATTCCACACCTCTGATTCCCCATATCTGATTCCCCGCCTCTGTTTCCCCGCCTCTGATTCCCCGCCCCTGTTTCCCCATATCTGATTCCCCACCTCTGATTCTCCTACTCTGCTTCCCCGCCTCTGATTCCCCAGCTCTGATTCCCCGCCTCCGATTCCCCGTTTTTGATTCCCTGCCTCTGATTCCCCGCCTCTGATTCCCCATCTCTGATTCACCGCCTTTGATTCGCCACCTCTGTTTCCCCATATCTGATTCCCCACCTCTGTTTCCCCGCCTCTGATTCCCCGCCTCTGATTCCCCATATCTGATTCCCCGGCTCTGATTGAACACCTCTGATTCCCCGCCTTTGATTCGCCACCTCTGATTCCCCATATCTGATTCCCCACCTCTGTTTCCCGGCCTCTGATTCCCCGCCTCTGATTCTCCATATCTCATTCCCCGCCTCTGAATCCCCATCTCTGATTCCCGGACTCTGATTCCCCACCTCTGATTCCCGGCCTCTTATTCCCAGCATCTGATTCCCGGCCTCTGATTCCCCGCCTCTGATTCCCCGCTTCTGATTCTGATTCCCTGCCTCTGATTCCCCATCTCTGATTCCGCACATCTGATTCCCTGCCTCTGATTCCCCACCTCTGATTCCCCATATCTGATTCCCCGCCTCTGTTTCCCCGCCTCTGATTCCCCGCCTCTGTTTCCCTATATCTAATTCCCCACCTCTGATGCCCCAACTCTGATTCCCCGCCTCTGATTCCCCAGCTCTGATTCCCCGCCTCTGATTCCCCGCATCCGATTCCCCATATCTGATTCCCCGCCTCTCTTTCCCCGCCTCTGATTCCCCGCCTCTGTTTCCCCATATCTGATTCCCCGCCTCTGATTCCCAACTATGATTCCCCGCCTCTGATTCCCCAGCTCTGATTCCCTGCCTCTGATTCCCTGCGTTCTATTCCCTGCCTCTGATTCCCCGCCTGTGATTCCCCATCACTGATTCACCACCTCTGATTCCCCACATCTGATTCCCCATATCTAATTCCCCGCCTCTGTTTGCCCGCCTCTGATTCCCCGCCTCTGTTTCCCCATATCTGATTCCCCATCTCTGAATCCCCAACTCTGATTCCCTGCCTCTGATTCCCCAGCTCTGATTCCCCGCCTTTGATTCCCCCCGTCTGATTCCCAGCCTCTGAATCCCCGTGTCTGATTTCCTGCCTCTGATTCCCCGCCTCTGATTCCCCATCTCTGATTCACCGCCTCTGATTCCCCACCTCTGATTCCCCATCTCTGATTCCGCACATCCGATTCCCTGCCTCTGATTCCCGAACTCTGATTCCCCGCCTCTGATTCCCCATCTCTGATTCCCCACCACTGATTCCCCGTGTCTGATTCCCTGCCTCTGATTCCCCGCCTCTGAATACCAGCCTCTGATTCCCCATATCTGATTCCCCGCCTCTGATTCCCTGCCTCTGATTCCCCAGCTCTGATTCCCCGCCTTTGATACCCCCCGTCTCATTCCCAGCCTCTGAATCCCCGTGTCTGATTTCCTGCCTCTGATTCCCCGCCTCTGATTCCCCATCTCTGATTCACCGCCTCTGATTCCCCATCTCTGATTCCCCACGTCTGATTCCCCGTGTCTGATTCCCCGTGTCTGATTCCCTGCCTCTGATTCCACGCCTCTGATTCCCCATATCTGATTCCCTACCACTGATTCCCCTCCTCTGATTCCCCATCTCTGATTCACCACCTCTGATTCCCGGCCTCTGATTGCCCACCTCTGATTCCACGCCTCTGATTCGCCAGCTATGATTCCCCCCCTCTGATTCCCCGCGTCTGATTCCCCGCCTCTGATTCCCCATATCTAAGTCCCAGACTCTGATTCCCCAACTCTGATTCCCCACCTCTGATTCCCCATATCTGATTCCCCGCCTCTGTTTCCCCGCCTCTGATTCCCCGCCTCTTTTTCCCCATATCTGATTCCCCGCCTCTGATTCCCCAACTCTGATTCCCCGCCTCTGATTCCCCAGCTCTGATACCCGCCTCTGATTCCCCGCGTCTGTTTCCCCGCCTCTGATTCCCCACCTCTGATTCCCCATATCTGATTCCCCGCCTCTGTTTCCCCGCCTCTGATTCCCCGCCTCTGTTTCCCCATATCTGATTCACCGCCTCTGATTCCCCAACTCTGATTCCCCGCCTCTGATTGCCCAGCTCTGATACCCGCCTCTGATTCCCCGCGTCTGTTTCCCCGCCTCTGATTCCCTGCCTCTGTTTCCCCATATCTAAGTCCCCGACTCTGATTCCCCAACTCTGATTCCCCACCTCTGATTCCCCAACTCTGATTCCCCGCCTCTGATTCCCCATATCTGATTCCCTGCCTCTGTTTCCCCGCCTCTGATTCCCCGCCTCTGATTCCCCGCCTCTGATTCCCCGCCTCTGATTCCCCAACTCTGATTCCCCGCCTCTGATTCCCCAGCTCTGATACCCGCCTCTGATTCCCCGCGTCTGTTTCCCCGCCTCTGATTCCCTGCCTCTGTTTCCCCATATCTAAGTCCCCGACTCTGATTCCCCAACTCTGATTCCCCACCTCTGATTCCCCAACTCTGATTCCCCGCCTCTGATTCCCCGCATCTGATTCCCTGCATCTGATTCCCAGCCTCTGATTCCCTGCCTCTGATTCCCAACCTCTGATTCCCCACCTCTGATTCCCCATATCTGATTCCCCGCCTCTGTTTCCCCGCCTCTGATTCCCCGCCTCTGTTTCCCCATATCTGATTCCCGGCCTCTGATTCCCCGCCTCTGATTCCCCGCCTCTGATTCCCTGCCTCTGATTCCCCATCTCCGATTCCGCACATCGGATTTCCTGCCTCTGATTCCCCGCCTCTGATTCCCCGCCTCTGATTCCCTGCTTCTGATTCCCAACCTCTGATTCCCCACCTCTGATTCCCCATATCTGATTCCCCGCCTCTGTTTCCCCGCCTCTGATTCCCCGCCTCTGATTCCACAACTCTGAATCCCCGCCTCTGATTCCACAGCTCTGATTCCACGCCTCTGATTCCCCGTGTTTGATTCCCTGCATCTGATTCCCAGCCTCTGATTCCCTGCCTCTGATTCCCAACCTCTGATTCCCCACCTCAGATTCCCCATATCTGATTCCCCGCCTCTGTTTCCCCGCCTCTGATTCCCCGCCTCTGTTTCCCATATCTGATTCCCCGCCTCTGATTCCCCAACTCTGATTCCCCGCCTCTGATTCCCCAGCTCTGATACCCGCCTCTGATTCCCCGCGTCTGTTTCCCCGCCTCTGATTCCCTGCCTCTGTTTCCCCATATCTAAGTCCCCGACTCTGATTCCCCAACTCTGATTCCCCACCTCTGATTCCCCAACTCTGATTCCCCGCCTCTGATTCCCCGCATCTGATTCCCTGCATCTGATTCCCAGCCTCTGATTCCCTGCCTCTGATTCCCAACCTCTGATTCCCCACCTCTGATTCCCCATATCTGATTCCCCGCCTCTGTTTCCCCGCCTCTGATTCCCCGCCTCTGTTTCCCCATATCTGATTCCCGGCCTCTGATTCCCCGCCTCTGATTCCCCGCCTCTGATTCCCTGCCTCTGATTCCCCATCTCCGATTCCGCACATCGGATTTCCTGCCTCTGATTCCCCGCCTCTGAATCCCAGCCTCTGATTCCCCATATCTGATTCCCCGCCTCTGATTCCCTGCCTCTGAATCCCCAGCTCTGATTCCCCGCCTTTGATTCCCCCCGTCTAATTCCCAGCCTCTGAATCCCCGTGTCTGATTTCCTGCCTCTGATTCCCCGCCTCTGATTCCCCATCTCTGATTCACCGCCTCTGATTCCCCATCTCTGATTCCCCACCTCTGATTCCCCGTTTCTGATTCCCCGTGTCTGATTCCCTGCCTCTGATTCCACGCCTCTGATTCCCCATATCTGATTCCCTGCCACTGATTCCCCGCCTCTGATTCCCCATCTCTGATTCACCACATCTGATTCCCGGCCTCTGATTGCCCACCTCTGATTCATCGCCTCTGATTCGCCAGCTATGATTCCCCCCCTCTGATTCCCCGCGTCTGATTCCCCGCCTCTGATTCCCCAACTCTAATACCCCGCCTCTGATTCCCCAGCTCTGATTCCCCTCCTCTGATTCCCCGCATCTGATTCCCTGCCTCTGATTCCCCGCCTCTGATTCCAGGCCTCTGATTCCCAACCTCTGAATCCCCACCTCTGATTCCCCATATCTGATTCCCCGCCTCTGTTTCACCGCCTCTGATTCCCCGACTCTGTTTCCCCATATCTGATTCCCCGCCTCTGATTCCCCAACTCTGATTCCCCGCCTGTGATTCCCCAGCTCTAATTCCCCACCTCTGATTCCCCATATCTGATTCCCATCCTCTGATTGCCCACCTCTGATTCCCCGCCTCTGATTCGCCAGCTCTGATTCCCCGCCTCTGATTCCCCGCATCTGATTCCCTGCCTCTGATTCCCCGCCTCTGATTCCCCATCTCTGATTCCCCGCCTGTGATTCCCCAGCTCTGATTCCCAGCCTCTGATTCCCCGTGTTTGATCCCCTGCCTCTGATTACCTTCCTCTGATTCCCGGCCTCTGATACCCCGCTTCTGATTCTGATTCCCTGCCTCTGATTCCCCATCTCTGATTCACCACATCTAATTCCCTGCCTCTGATTCCACGCCCCTGATTCCCCACCTCTGATTCCCCATATCTGAATCCCCGCCTCTGTTTCCACGCCTCTGATTCCCTGCCTCTGATTCCCAACCTCTGATTCCCCACCCCTGATTCCCCATATCTGATTCCCTGCCTCTGTATCCCTGCCTCTGATTCTCCGCCCCTGTTTCCCCATATCTGATTCCCCAACTCTGATTCCCCACCTCTGATTCCCCAGCTCTGATTCCCCGCCTTTGATTCCCCGTGTTTGATTCCCTGCCTCTGATTCCCCGCCTCTGATTCTCCATCTCTGATTCACCGCCTTTGATTCGACACCTCTGATTCCCCATATCTGATTCCCCACCTCTGTTACCCCGCCTCTGATTCCCCGCCTCTGATTCCCCATATATCATTCCCCACCTCTGAATCCCCATCTCTGATTCCCGGACTCTGATTCCCCACCTCTGATTCCCGGCCTCTTATTCCCGGCATCTGAATCCCGGCCTCTGATTCCCGGCCTCTGATTCCCCGCTTCTGATTCTGATTCCCTGCCTCTGATTCCCCATCTCTGATTCCGCACATCTGATTCCCTGCCTCTGATTCCCCACCTCTGATTCCCCATATCTGATTCCCCACCTCTGTTTCCCCGCCTCTGATTCCCCGCCTCTGTTTCCCCATATCTAATTCCCCACCTCTGATGCCCCAACTCTGATACCCCGCCTCTGATTCCCCAGCTCTGATTCCCCGCCTCTGATTCCCCGCATCCGATTCCCCATATCTGATTCCCCGCCTCTGTTTCCCCGCCTTTGATTCCCCGCCTCTGTTTCCCCATATCTGATTCCCCGCCTCTGATTCCCAACTATGATTCCCCGCCTCTGATTCCCCAGCTCTGATTCCCCGCCTCTGATTCCCCGCGTTCTATTCCCTGCCTCTGATTCCCCGCCTGTGATTCCCCATCTCTGATTCACCACCTCTGATTCCCCACCTCTGATTCCCCTTATCTAATTCCCCGCCTCTGTTTGCCCGCCTCTGATTCCCCGCCTCTGTTTCCCCATATCTGATTCCCCGTGTCTGATTCCCTGCCTCTGATTCCCCGCCTCTGATTCCCCGCCTCTGATTCCCTGCCACTGATTCCCTGTCCCTGATACCCCACCTCTGATTCCCCATATCTGATTCCCTGCCTCTGTTTCCCCGCCTCTGATTCCCCGCCTCTGATTCCCCGCCTCTGATTCCCCGCCTCTGATTCCCCAACTCTGATTCCCCGCGTCTGTTTCCCCGCATCTGATTCCCTGCATCTGATTCCCAGCCTCTGATTCCCTGCCTCTGATTCCCAACCTCTGATTCCCCACCTCTGATTCCCCATATCTGATTCCCCGCCTCTGTTTCCCCGCCTCTGATTCCCCGCCTCTGTTTCCCCATATCTGATTCCCCGCCTCTGATTCCCCAACTCTGATTCCCCGCCTCTGATTCCCCAGCTCTGATACCCGCCTCTGATTCCCCGCGTCTGTTTCCCCGCCTCTGATTCCCTGCCTCTGTTTCCCCATATCTAAGTCCCCGACTCTGATACCCCAACTCTGATTCCCCACCTCTGATTCCCCAACTCTGATTCCCCGCCTCTGATTCCCCGCATCTGATTCCCTGCATCTGATTCCCAGCCTCTGATTCCCTGCCTCTGATTCCCAACCTCTGATTCCCCACCTCTGATTCCCCATATCTGATTCCCCGCCTCTGTTTCCCCGCCTCTGATTCCCCGCCTCTGTTTCCCCATATCTGATTCCCGGCCTCTGATTCCCCGCCTCTGATTCCCCGCCTCTGATTCCCTGCCTCTGATTCCCCATCTCCGATTCCGCACATCGGATTTCCTGCCTCTGATTCCCCGCCTCTGATTCCCCGCCTCTGATTCCCTGCTTCTGATTCCCAACCTCTGATTTCCCACCTCTGATTCCCCATATCTGATTCCCCGCCTCTGTTTCCCCGCCTCTGATTCCCCGCCTCTGATTCCACAACTCTGAATCCCCGCCTCTGATTCCCCAGCTCTGATTCCACGCCTCTGATTCCCCATCTCTGATTCACCGCCTTTAATTCGCCACCTCTGATTCCCCATATCTGATTCCCCTCCTCTGTTTCCCCGCCTCTGATTCCCAACATCTCATTCCACACCTCTGATTCCCCATATCTGATTCCCCGCCTCTGTTTCCCCGCCTCTGATTCCCCGCCCCTGTTTCCCCATATCTGATTCCCCACCTCTGATTCTCCTACTCTGCTTCCCCGCCTCTGATTCCCCAGCTCTGATTCCCCGCCTCCGATTCCCCGTTTTTGATTCCCTGCCTCTGATTCCCCGCCTCTGATTCCCCATCTCTGATTCACCGCCTTTGATTCGCCACCTCTGTTTCCCCATATCTGATTCCCCACCTCTGTTTCCCCGCCTCTGATTCCCCGCCTCTGATTCCCCATATCTGATTCCCCGGCTCTGATTGCCCACCTCTGATTCCCCGCCTCTGATTCGCCAGCTCTGATTCCCCGCCTCTGATTCCCCACATCTGATTCCCTGCCTCTGATTCCCCGCCTCTGATTCCCCATCTCTGATTCACCGCCTTTGATTCGCCACCTCTGATTCCCCATATCTGATTCCCCACCTCTGTTTCCCGGCCTCTGATTCCCCGCCTCTGATTCTCCATATCTCATTCCCCGCCTCTGAATCCCCATCTCTGATTCCCGGACTCTGATTCCCCACCTCTGATTCCCGGCCTCTTATTCCCAGCATCTGATTCCCGGCCTCTGATTCCCGGCCTCTGATTCCCCGCTTCTGATTCTGATTCCCTGCCTCTGATTCCCCATCTCTGATTCCGCACATCTGATTCCCTGCCTCTGATTCCCCACCTCTGATTCCCCATATCTGATTCCCCGCCTCTGTTTCCCCGCCTCTGATTCCCCGCCTCTGTTTCCCTATATCTAATTCCCCACCTCTGATGCCCCAACTCTGATTCCCCGCCTCTGATTCCCCAGCTCTGATTCCCCGCCTCTGATTCCCCGCATCTGATTCCCCATATCTGATTCCCCGCCTCTCTTTCCCCGCCTCTGATTCCCCGCCTCTGTTTCCCCATATCTGATTCCCCGCCTCTGATTCCCAACTATGATTCCCCGCCTCTGATTCCCCAGCTCTGATTCCCTGCCTCTGATTCCCTGCGTTCTATTCCCTGCCTCTGATTCCCCGCCTGTGATTCCCCATCACTGATTCACCACCTCTGATTCCCCACATCTGATTCCCCATATCTAATTCCCCGCCTCTGTTTGCCCGCCTCTGATTCCCCGCCTCTGTTTCCCCATATCTGATTCCCCGTCTCTGAATCCCCAACTCTGATTCCCTGCCTCTGATTCCCCAGCTCTGATTCCCCGCCTTTGATTCCCCCCGTCTGATTCCCAGCCTCTGAATCCCCGTGTCTGATTTCCTGCCTCTGATTCCCCGCCTCTGATTCCCCATCTCTGATTCACCGCCTCTGATTCCCCACCTCTGATTCCCCATCTCTGATTCCGCACATCCGATTCCCTGCCTCTGATTCCCGAACTCTGATTCCCCGCCTCTGATTCCCCATCTCTGATTCCCCACCTCTGATTCCCCGTGTCTGATTCCCTGCCTCTGATTCCCCGCCTCTGAATACCAGCCTCTGATTCCCCATATCTGATTCCCCGCCTCTGATTCCCTGCCTCTGATTCCCCAGCTCTGATTCCCCGCCTTTGATTCCCCCCGTCTCATTCCCAGCCTCTGAATCCCCGTGTCTGATTTCCTGCCTCTGATTCCCCGCCTCTGATTCCCCATCTCTGATTCACCGCCTCTGATTCCCCATCTCTGATTCCCCACCTCTGATTCCCCGTGTCTGATTCCCCGTGTCTGATTCCCTGCCTCTGATTCCACGCCTCTGATTCCCCATATCTGATTCCCTACCACTGATTCCCCTCCTCTGATTCCCCATCTCTGATTCACCACCTCTGATTCCCGGCCTCTGATTGCCCACCTCTGATTCCCCGCCTCTGATTCGCCAGCTATGATTCCCCCCCTCTGATTCCCCGCGTCTGATTCCCCGCCTCTGATTCCCCAACTCTAATACCCCGCCTCTGATTCCCCAGCTCTGATTCCCCTCCTCTGATTCCCCGCATCTGATTCCCTGCCTCTGATTCCCCGCCTCTGATTCCAGGCCTCTGATTCCCAACCTCTGATTCCCCACCTCTGATTCCCAATATCTGATTCCCCGCCTCTGTTTCACCGCCTCTGATTCCCCGCCTCTGTTTCCCCATATCTGATTCCCCGCCTCTGATTCCCCAACTCTGATTCCCCGCCTGTGATTCCCCAGCTCTGATTCCCCGCCTCTGATTCCCCATATCTGATTCCCATCCTCTGATTGCCCACCTCTGATTCCCCGCCTCTGATTCGCCAGCTCTGATTCCCCACCTCTGATTCCCCGCATCTGATTCCCTGCCTCTGATTCCCCGCCTCTGATTCCCCATCTCTGATTCCCCGCCTGTGATTCCCCAGCTCTGATTCCCCGCCTCTGATTCCCCAGCTCTGATTCCCAGCCTCTGATTCCCCGTGTTTGATCCCCTGCCTCTGATTACCTTCCTCTGATTCCCGGCCACTGATACCCCGCTTCTGATTCTGATTCCCTGCCTCTGATTCCCCATCTCTGATTCACCACATCTAATTCCCTGCCTCTGATTTCACGCCCCTGATTCCCCACCTCTGATTCCCCATATCTGAATCCCCGCCTCTGTTTCCACGCCTCTGATTCCCTGCCTCTGATTCCCAACCTCTGATTCCCCACCCCTGATTCCCCATATCTGATTCCCCGCCTCTGTTTCCCTGCCTCTGATTCCCCGCCCCTGTTTCCCCATATCTGATTCCCCGCCTCTGATTCCCCAACTCTGATTCCCCGCCTCTGATTCCCCAGCTCTGATTCCCCGCCTCTGATTCCCCGTGTTTGATTCCCTGCCTCTGATTCCCCGCCTCTGATTCCCCATCTCTGATTCCCCACCTCTGTTACCCCGCCTCTGATTCCCCGCCTCTGATTCCCCATATATCATTCCCTGCCTCTGAATCCCCATCTCTGATTCCCGGACTCTGATTCCCCACCTCTGATTCCCGGCCTCTTAGTCCCGGCATCTGAACCCCGGCCTCTGATTCCCGGCCTCTGATTCCCCGCTTCTGATTCTGATTCCCTGCCTCTGATTCCCCATCTCTGATTCCGCACATCTGATTCCCTGCATCTGATTCCCCACCTCTGATTCCCCATATCTGATTCCTCGCCTCTGTTTCCCCGCCTCTGATTTTCCGCCTCTGTTTCCCCATATCTAATTCCCCACCTCAGATGCCCCAACTCTGATACCCCGCCTCTGATTCCCCAGCTCCTATTCCCCGCCTCTGATTCCCCGCATCCGTTTCCCCATATCTGATTCCCCGCCTCTGTTTCCCCGCCTTTGATTCCCCGCCTCTGTTTCCCCATATCTGATTCCCCGCCTCTGATTCCCAACTATGATTCCCCGCCTCTGATTCCCCAGCTCTGATTCCCCGCCTGTGATTCCCCATCTCTGATTCACCACCTCTGATTCCCCACCTCTGATTCCCCATATCTAATTCCCCGCCTCTGTTTGCCCGCCTCTGATTCCCCGCCTCTGTTTCCCCATATCTGATTCCCCGTGTCTGATTCCCTGCCTCTGATTCCCCGCCTCTGTTTCCCCGCCTCTGATTCCCTGCCACTGATTCCCTGCCCCTGATACCCCACCTCTGATTCCACATATCTGATTCCCTGCCTCTGTTTCCCCGCCTCTGATTCCCCGCCTCTGATTCCCCATATCTGATTCCCCGCCTCTGATACCCAACTCTGATTCCCCGCCTCTGATTCCCTAGCTCTGAATCCCCGCCTCTGATTCCCCGCGTCTGTTTCCCCGCCTCTGATTCCCCGCCTCTGTTTCCCCATATCTAAGTCCCCGACACTGATTCCCCAACTCTGATTCCCCACCTCTGATTCCCCAGCTATGATTCCCCGCCTCTGATTCCCCGCATCTGATTCCCTGCATCTGATTCCCAGCCTCTGATTCCCTGCCTCTGATTCCCAACCTCTGATTCCCCACCTCTGATTCCCCATATCTGATTCCCCGCCTCTGTTTCCCCGCCTCTGATTCCCCGCCTCTGTTTCCCCATATCTGATTCCCGGCCTCTGATTCTCCGCCTCTGATTCCCCTCCTCTGATTCCCTGCCTCTGATTCCCCATCTCCGATTCCGCACATCGGATTACCTGCCTCTGATTCCCCGCCTCTGATTCCCCGCCTCTGATTCCCTGCTTCTGATTCCCAACCTCTGATTCCCCACCTCTGATTCCCCATATCTGATTCCCCGCCTCTGTTTCCCCGCCTCTGATTCCCCGCCTCTGATTCCCCAACTCTGAATCCCCGCCTCTGATTCCCCAGCTCTGATTCCCCGCCTCTAATTCCCCGCATCTGATTCCCTGCCTCTGATTCCCCGCCTCTGATTCCAGGCCTCTGATTCCCAGCATCTGATTCCGGCCTCTGATTCCCGGCCTCTGATTCCCTGCTTCTGATTCTGATTCCCTGCCTCTGATTCCCCATCTCTGATTCCGCACATCTGATTCCTTGCCTCTGATTCCCCACCTCTGATTCCCCATATCTGATTCCCCGCCTGGGTTTCCCCGCCTCTGATTCCCCGCCTCTGTTTCCCAATATCTAAGTCCCCGCCTCTGATTCCCCAAATCTGATTCCCCACCTCTGATTCCCAATATCTGATTCCCCGCCTCTGTTTCACTGCCTCTGATTCCCCGCCTCTGTTTCCCCATATCTGATTCCCGGCCTCTTATTCTCCGCCTCTGATTCCCAACATCTGATTCCACACCTCTGATTCCCCATATCTGATTCCCCGCCTCTGTTTCCCCGCCTCTGATTCCCCGCCCCTGTTTCCCCATATCTGATTCCCCACCTCTGATTCTCCTACTCTGATTCCCCGCCTCTGATTCCCCATATCTGATTCCCCGCCTCTGTTTCCCCGCCTCTGATTCCCCGCCTCTGTTTCCCCATATCTGATTCCCCGCCTCTGATTCCCCAACTCTGATTCCCCGCCTCTGATTCCCCAGCTCTGATACCCGCCTCTGATTCCCCGCGTCTGTTTCCCCGCCTCTGATTCCCTGCCTCTGTTTCCCCATATCTAAGTCCCCGACTCTGATTCCCCAACTCTGATTCCCCACCTCTGATTCCCCAACTCTGATTCCCCGCCTCTGATTCCCCGCATCTGATTCCCTGCATCTGATTCCCAGCCTCTGATTCCCTGCCTCTGATTCCCAACCTCTGATTCCCCACCTCTGATTCCCCATATCTGATTCCCCGACTCTGTTTCCACGCCTCTGCTTCCCCGCCTCTGTTTCCCCATATCTGATTCCCGGCCTCTGATTCCCCGCCTCTGATTCCCCGCCTCTGATTCCCTGCCTCTGATTCCCCATCTCCGATTCCGCACATCGGATTTCCTGCCTCTGATTCCCCGCCTCTGATTCCCCGCCTCTGATTCCCTGCTTCTGATTCCCAACCTCTGATTCCCCACCTCTGATTCCCCATATCTGATTCCCCGCCTCTGTTTCCCCGCCTCTGATTCCCCGCCTCTGATTCCACAACTCTGAATCCCCGCCTCTGATTCCCCAGCTCTGATTCCATGCCTCTGATTCCCCATCTCTGATTCACCGCCTTTAATTCGCCACCTCTGATTCCCCATATCTGATTCCCCTCCTCTGTTTCCCCGCCTCTGATTCCCAACATCTGATTCCACACCTCTGATTCCCCATATCTGATTCCCCGCCTCTGTTTCCCCGCGTCTGATTCCCCGCCCCTGTTTCCCCATATCTGATTCCCCACCTCTGATTCTCCTACTCTGCTTCCCCGCCTCTGATTCCCCAGCTCTGATTCCCCGCCTCCGATTCCCCGTTTTTGATTCCCTGCCTCTGATTCCCCGCCTCTGATTCCCCATCTCTGATTCACCGCCTTTGATTCGCCACCTCTGTTTCCCCATATCTGATTCCCCACCTCTGTTTCCCCGCCTCTGATTCCCCGCCTCTGATTCCCCATATCTGATTCCCCGGCTCTGATTGCCCACCTCTGATTCCCCGCCTCTGATTCGCCAGCTCTGATTCCCCGCCTCTGATTCCCCGCATCTGATTCCCTGCCTCTGATTCCCCGCCTCTGATTCCCCATCTCTGATTCACCGCCTTTGATTCGCCACCTCTGATTCCCCATATCTGATTCCCCACCTCTGTTTCCCGGCCTCTGATTCCCCGCCTCTGATTCTCCATATCTCATTCCCCGCCTCTGAATCCCCATCTCTGATTCCCTGACTCTGATTCCCCACCTCTGATTCCCGGCCTCTTATTCCCAGCATCTGATTCCCGGCCTCTGATACCCGGCCTCTGATTCCCCGCTTCTGATTCTGATTCCCTGCCTCTGATTCCCCATCTCTGATTCCGCACATCTGATTCCCTGCCTCTGATTCCCCACCTCTGATTCCCCATATCTGATTCCCCGCCTCTGTTTCCCCGCCTCTGATTCCCCGCCTCTGTTTCCCTATATCTAATTCCCCACCTCTGATGCCCCAACTCTGATTACCCGCCTCTGATTCCCCAGCTCTGATTCCCCGCCTCTGATTCCCCGCATCCGATTCCCCATATCTGATTCCCCGCCTCTCTTTCCCCGCCTCTGATTCCCCGCCTCTGTTTCCCCATATCTGATTCCCCGCCTCTGATTCCCAACTATGATTCCCCGCCTCTGATTCCCCAGCTCTGATTCCCTGCCTCTGATTCCCTGCGTTCTATTCCCTGCCTCTGATTCCCCGCCTGTGATTCCCCATCACTGATTCACCACCTCTGATTCCCCACATCTGATTCCCCATATCTTATTCCCCGCCTCTGTTTGCCCGCCTCTGATTCCCCGCCTCTGTTTCCCCATATCTGATTCCCCGTCTCTGAATCCCCAACTCTGATTCCCTGCCTCTGATTCCCCAGCTCTGATTCCCCGCCTTTGACTCCCCCCGTCTGATTCCCAGCCTCTGAATCCCCGTGTCTGATTTCCTGCCTCTGATTCCCCGCCTCTGATTCCCCATCTCTGATTCACCGCCTCTGATTCCCCACCTCTGATTCCCCATCTCTGATTCCGCACATCCGATTCCCTGCCTCTGATTCCCGAACTCTGATTCCCCGCCTCTGATTCCCCATCTCTGATTCCCCACCTCTGATTCCCCGTGTCTGATTCCCTGCCTCTGATTCCCCGCCTCTGAATACCAGCCTCTGATTCCCCATATCTGATTCCCCGCCTCTGATTCCCTGCCTCTGATTCCCCAGCTCTGATTCCCCGCCTTTGATTCCCCCCGTCTCATTCCCAGCCTCTGAATCCCCGTGTCTGATTTCCTGCCTCTGATTCCCCGCCTCTGATTCCCCATCTCTGATTCACCGCCTCTAATTCCCCATCTCTGATTCCCCACCTCTGATTCCCCGTGTCTGATTCCCCGTGTCTGATTCCCTGCCTCTGATTCCACGCCTCTGATTCCCCATATCTGATTCCCTACCACTGATTCCCCTCCTCTGATTCCCCATCTCTGATTCACCACCTCTGATTCCCGGCCTCTGATTGCCCACCTCTGATTCCCCGCCTCTGATTCGCCAGCTATGATTCCCCCCCTCTGATTCCCCGCGTCTGATTCCCCGCCTCTGATTCCCCAACTCTAATACCCCGCCTCTGATTCCCCAGCTCTGATTCCCCTCCTCTGATTCCCCGCATCTGATTCCCTGCCTCTGATTCCCCGCCTCTGATTCCAGGCCTCTGATTCCCAACCTCTGATTCCCCACCTCTTAATCCCAATATCTGATTCCCCGCCTCTGTTTCACCGCCTCTGATTCCCCGCCTCTGTTTCCCCATATCTGATTCCCCGCCTCTGATTCCCCAACTCTGATTCCCCGCCTGTGATTCCCCAGCTCTGGTTCCCCGCCTCTGATTCCCCATATCTGATACCCATCCTCTGATTGCCCACCTCTGATTCCCCGCCTCTGATTCGCCAGCTCTGATTCCCCACCTCTGATTCCCCGCATCTGATTCCCTGCCTCTGATTCCCCATCTCTGATTCCGCACATCTGATTCCTTGCCTCTGATTCCCCACCTCTGATTCCCCATATCTGATTCCCCGCCTGGGTTTCCCCGCCTCTGATTCCCCGCCTCTGTTTCCCAATATCTAAGTCCCCGCCTCTGATTCCCCAAATCTGATTCCCCACCTCTGATTCCCAATATCTGATTCCCCGCCTCTGTTTCACCGCCTCTGATTCCCCGCCTCTGTTTCCCCATATCTGATTCCCGGCCTCTTATTCTCCGCCTCTGATTCCCAACATCTGATTCCACACCTCTGATTCCCCATATCTGATTCCCCGCCTCTGTTTCCCCGCCTCTGATTCCCCGCCCCTGTTTCCCCATATCTGATTCCCCACCTCTGATTCTCCTACTCTGATTCCCCGCCTCTGATTCCCCATATCTGATTCCCCGCCTCTGTTTCCCCGCCTCTGATTCCCCGCCTCTGTTTCCCCATATCTGATTCCCCGCCTCTGATTCCCCAACTCTGATTCCCCGCCTCTGATTCCCCAGCTCTGATACCCGCCTCTGATTCCCCGCGTCTGTTTCCCCGCCTCTGATTCCCTGCCTCTGTTTCCCCATATCTAAGTCCCCGACTCTGATTCCCCAACTCTGATTCCCCACCTCTGATTCCCCAACTCTGATTCCCCGCCTCTGATTCCCCGCATCTGATTCCCTGCATCTGATTCCCAGCCTCTGATTCCCTGCCTCTGATTCCCAACCTCTGATTCCCCACCTCTGATTCCCCATATCTGATTCCCCGACTCTGTTTCCACGCCTCTGCTTCCCCGCCTCTGTTTCCCCATATCTGATTCCCGGCCTCTGATTCCCCGCCTCTGATTCCCCGCCTCTGATTCCCTGCCTCTGATTCCCCATCTCCGATTCCGCACATCGGATTTCCTGCCTCTGATTCCCCGCCTCTGATTCCCCGCCTCTGATTCCCTGCTTCTGATTCCCAACCTCTGATTCCCCACCTCTGATTCCCCATATCTGATTCCCCGCCTCTGTTTCCCCGCCTCTGATTCCCCGCCTCTGATTCCACAACTCTGAATCCCCGCCTCTGATTCCCCAGCTCTGATTCCACGCCTCTGATTCCCCATCTCTGATTCACCGCCTTTAATTCGCCACCTCTGATTCCCCATATCTGATTCCCCTCCTCTGTTTCCCCGCCTCTGATTCCCAACATCTGATTCCACACCTCTGATTCCCCATATCTGATTCCCCGCCTCTGTTTCCCCGCGTCTGATTCCCCGCCCCTGTTTCCCCATATCTGATTCCCCACCTCTGATTCTCCTACTCTGCTTCCCCGCCTCTGATTCCCCAGCTCTGATTCCCCGCCTCCGATTCCCCGTTTTTGATTCCCTGCCTCTGATTCCCCGCCTCTGATTCCCCATCTCTGATTCACCGCCTTTGATTCGCCACCTCTGTTTCCCCATATCTGATTCCCCACCTCTGTTTCCCCGCCTCTGATTCCCCGCCTCTGATTCCCCATATCTGATTCCCCGGCTCTGATTGCCCACCTCTGATTCCCCGCCTCTGATTCGCCAGCTCTGATTCCCCGCCTCTGATTCCCCGCATCTGATTCCCTGCCTCTGATTCCCCGCCTCTGATTCCCCATCTCTGATTCACCGCCTTTGATTCGCCACCTCTGATTCCCCATATCTGATTCCCCACCTCTGTTTCCCGGCCTCTGATTCCCCGCCTCTGATTCTCCATATCTCATTCCCCGCCTCTGAATCCCCATCTCTGATTCCCTGACTCTGATTCCCCACCTCTGATTCCCGGCCTCTTATTCCCAGCATCTGATTCCCGGCCTCTGATACCCGGCCTCTGATTCCCCGCTTCTGATTCTGATTCCCTGCCTCTGATTCCCCATCTCTGATTCCGCACATCTGATTCCCTGCCTCTGATTCCCCACCTCTGATTCCCCATATCTGATTCCCCGCCTCTGTTTCCCCGCCTCTGATTCCCCGCCTCTGTTTCCCTATATCTAATTCCCCACCTCTGATGCCCCAACTCTGATTACCCGCCTCTGATTCCCCAGCTCTGATTCCCCGCCTCTGATTCCCCGCATCCGATTCCCCATATCTGATTCCCCGCCTCTCTTTCCCCGCCTCTGATTCCCCGCCTCTGTTTCCCCATATCTGATTCCCCGCCTCTGATTCCCAACTATGATTCCCCGCCTCTGATTCCCCAGCTCTGATTCCCTGCCTCTGATTCCCTGCGTTCTATTCCCTGCCTCTGATTCCCCGCCTGTGATTCCCCATCACTGATTCACCACCTCTGATTCCCCACATCTGATTCCCCATATCTTATTCCCCGCCTCTGTTTGCCCGCCTCTGATTCCCCGCCTCTGTTTCCCCATATCTGATTCCCCGTCTCTGAATCCCCAACTCTGATTCCCTGCCTCTGATTCCCCAGCTCTGATTCCCCGCCTTTGACTCCCCCCGTCTGATTCCCAGCCTCTGAATCCCCGTGTCTGATTTCCTGCCTCTGATTCCCCGCCTCTGATTCCCCATCTCTGATTCACCGCCTCTGATTCCCCACCTCTGATTCCCCATCTCTGATTCCGCACATCCGATTCCCTGCCTCTGATTCCCGAACTCTGATTCCCCGCCTCTGATTCCCCATCTCTGATTCCCCACCTCTGATTCCCCGTGTCTGATTCCCTGCCTCTGATTCCCCGCCTCTGAATACCAGCCTCTGATTCCCCATATCTGATTCCCCGCCTCTGATTCCCTGCCTCTGATTCCCCAGCTCTGATTCCCCGCCTTTGATTCCCCCCGTCTCATTCCCAGCCTCTGAATCCCCGTGTCTGATTTCCTGCCTCTGATTCCCCGCCTCTGATTCCCCATCTCTGATTCACCGCCTCTAATTCCCCATCTCTGATTCCCCACCTCTGATTCCCCGTGTCTGATTCCCCGTGTCTGATTCCCTGCCTCTGATTCCACGCCTCTGATTCCCCATATCTGATTCCCTACCACTGATTCCCCTCCTCTGATTCCCCATCTCTGATTCACCACCTCTGATTCCCGGCCTCTGATTGCCCACCTCTGATTCCCCGCCTCTGATTCGCCAGCTATGATTCCCCCCCTCTGATTCCCCGCGTCTGATTCCCCGCCTCTGATTCCCCAACTCTAATACCCCGCCTCTGATTCCCCAGCTCTGATTCCCCTCCTCTGATTCCCCGCATCTGATTCCCTGCCTCTGATTCCCCGCCTCTGATTCCAGGCCTCTGATTCCCAACCTCTGATTCCCCACCTCTTAATCCCAATATCTGATTCCCCGCCTCTGTTTCACCGCCTCTGATTCCCCGCCTCTGTTTCCCCATATCTGATTCCCCGCCTCTGATTCCCCAACTCTGATTCCCCGCCTGTGATTCCCCAGCTCTGGTTCCCCGCCTCTGATTCCCCATATCTGATACCCATCCTCTGATTGCCCACCTCTGATTCCCCGCCTCTGATTCGCCAGCTCTGATTCCCCACCTCTGATTCCCCGCATCTGATTCCCTGCCTCTGATTCCCCGCCTCTGATTCCCCATCTCTGATTCCCCGCCTGTGATTCCCCAGCTCTGATTCCCCGCCTCTGATTCCCAGCCTCTGATTCCCCGTGTTTGATCCCCTGCCTCTGATTACCTTCCTCTGATTCCCGGCCACTGATACCCCGCTTCTGATTCTGATTCCCTGCCTCTGATTCCCCATCTCTGATTCACCACATCTAATTCCCTGCCTCTGATTTCACGCCCCTGATTCCCCACCTCTGATTCCCCATATCTGAATCCCCGCCTCTGTTTCCAAGCCTCTGATTCCCTGCCTCTGATTCCCAACCTCTGATTCCCCACCCCTGATTCCCCATATCTGATTCCCCGCCTCTGTTTCCCTGCCTCTGATTCCCCGCCCCTGTTTCCCCATATCTGATTCCCCGCCTCTGATTCCCCAACTCTGATTCCCCGCCTCTGATTCCCCAGCTCTGATTCCTCGCCTCTGATTCCCCGTGTTTGATTCCCTGCCTCTGATTCCCCGCCTCTGATTCCCCATCTCTGATTCACCGCCTTTGATTAGCCACCTCTGATTCCCCATATCTGATTCCCCACCTCTGTTACCCCGCCTCTGATTCCCCGCCTCTGATTCCCCATATATCATTCCCTGCCTCTGAATCCCCATCTCTGATTCCCGGACTCTGATTCCCCACATCTGATTCCCGGCCTCTTATTCCCGGCATCTGAACCCCGGCCTCTGATTCCCGGCCTCTGATTCCCCGCTTCGGATTCTGATTCCCTGCCTCTGATTCCCCATCTCTGATTCCGCACATCTGATTCCCTGCATCTGATTCCCCACCTCTGATTCCCCATATCTGATTCCTCGCCTCTGTTTCCCCGCCTCTGATTTTCCGCCTCTGTTTCCCCATATCTGATTCCCCGTGTCTGATTCCCTGCCTCTGATTCCCCGCCTCTGATTCCCCGCCTCTGATTCCCCGCCTCTGATTCCCTGCCACTGATTCCCTGTCCCTGATACCCCACCTCTGATTCCCCATATCTGATTCCCTGCCTCTGTTTCCCCGCCTCTGATTCCCCGCCTCTGATTCCCCGCCTCTGATTCCCCGCCTCTGATTCCCCAACTCTGATTCCCCGCGTCTGTTTCCCCGCCTCTGATTCCCTGCCTCTGTTTCCCCTTATCTAAGTCCCCGACTCTGATTCCCCAACTCTGATTCCCCACCTCTGATTCCCCAACTCTGATTCCCCGCCTCTGATTCCCCGCATCTGATTCCCTGCATCTGATTCCCAGCCTCTGATTCCCTGTCTCTGATTCCCAACCTCTGATTCCCCACCTCTGATTCCCCATATCTGATTCCCCGCCTCTGTTTCCCCGCCTCTGATTCCCCGCCTCTGTTTCCCCATATCTGATTCCCCGCCTCTGATTCCCCAACTCTGATTCCCCGCCTCTGATTCCCCAGCTCTGATACCCGCCTCTGATTCCCCGCGTCTGTTTCCCCGCCTCTGATTCCCTGCCTCTGTTTCCCCATATCTAAGTCCCCGACTCTGATTCCCCAACTCTGATTCCCCACCTCTGATTCCCCAACTCTGATTCCCCGCCTCTGATTCCCCGCATCTGATTCCCTGCATCTGATTCCCAGCCTCTGATTCCCTGCCTCTGATTCCCAACCTCTGATTCCCCACCTCTGATTCCCCATATCTGATTCCCCGCCTCTGTTTCCCCGCCTCTGATTCCCCGCCTCTGTTTCCCCATATCTGATTCCCGGCCTCTGATTCCCCGCCTCTGATTCCCCGCCTCTGATTCCCTGCCTCTGATTCCCCATCTCCGATTCCGCACATCGGATTTCCTGCCTCTGATTCCCCGCCTCTGATTCCCCGCCTCTGATTCCCTGCTTCTGATTCCCAACCTCTGATTCCCCACCTCTGATTCCCCATATCTGATTCCCCGCCTCTGTTTCCCCGCCTCTGATTCCCCGCCTCTGATTCCACAACTCTGAATCCCCGCCTCTGATTCCCCAGCTCTGATTCCACGCCTCTGATTCCCCATCTCTGATTCACCGCCTTTAATTCGCCACCTCTGATTCCCCATATCTGATTCCCCTCCTCTGTTTCCCCGCCTCTGATTCCCAACATCTGATTCCACACCTCTGATTCCCCATATCTGATTCCCTGCCTCTGTTTCCCCGCCTCTGATTCCCCGCCCCTGTTTCCCCATATCTGATTCCCCACCTCTGATTCTCCTACTCTGCTTCCCCGCCTCTGATTCCCCAGCTCTGATTCCCCGCCTCCGATTCCCCGTTTTTGATTCCCTGCCTCTGATTCCCCGCCTCTGATTCCCCATCTCTGATTCACCGCCTTTGATTCGCCACCTCTGTTTCCCCATATCTGATTCCCCACCTCTGTTTCCCCGCCTCTGATTCCCCGCCTCTGATTCCCCATATCTGATTCCCCGGCTCCGATTGCCCACCTCTGATACCCAGCCTCTGATTCGCCAGCTCTGATTCCCCGCCTCTGATTCCCCGCATCTGATTCCCTGCCTCTGATTCCCCGCCTCTGATTCCCCATCTCTGATTCACCGCCTTTGATTCGCCACCTCTGATTCCCCATATCTGATTCCCCACCTCTGTTTCCCGGCCTCTGATTCCCCGCCTCTGATTCTCCATATCTCATTCCCCGCCTCTGAATCCCCATCTCTGATTCCCGGACTCTGATTCCCCACCTCTGATTCCCGGCCTCTTATTCCCAGCATCTGATTCCCGGCCTCTGATTCCCGGCCTCTGATTCCCCGCTTCTGATTCTGATTCCCTGCCTCTGATTCCCCATCTCTGATTCCGCACATCTGATTCCCTGCCTCTGATTCCCCACCTCTGATTCCCCATATCTGATTCCCCGCCTCTGTTTCCCCGCCTCTGATTCCCCGCCTCTGTTTCCCTATATCTAATTCCCCACCTCTGATGCCCCAACTCTGATTCCCCGCCTCTGATTCCCCAGCTCTGATTCCCCGCCTCTGATTCCCCGCATCCGATTCCCCATATCTGATTCCCCGCCTCTCTTTCCCCGCCTCTGATTCCCCGCCTCTGTTTCCCCATATCTGATTCCCCGCCTCTGATTCCCAACTATGATTCCCCGCCTCTGATTCCCCAGCTCTGATTCCCTGCCTCTGATTCCCTGCGTTCTATTCCCTGCCTCTGATTCCCCGCCTGTGAGTCCCCATCACTGATTCACCACCTCTGATTCCCCACATCTGATTCCCCATATCTAATTCCCCGCCTCTGTTTGCCCGCCTCTGATTCCCCGCCTCTGTTTCCCCATATCTGATTCCCCGTCTCTGAATCCCCAACTCTGATTCCCTGCCTCTGATTCCCCAGCTCTGATTCCCCGCCTTTGATTCCCCCGTCTGATTCCCAGCCTCTGAATCCCCGTGTCTGATTTCCTGCCTCTGATTCCCCGCCTCTGATTCCCCATCTCTGATTCACCGCCTCTGATTCCCCACCTCTGATTTCCCATCTCTGATTCCGCACATCCGATTCCCTGCCTCTGATTCCCGAACTCTGATTCCCCGCCTCTGATTCCCCATCTCTGATTCCCCACCTCTGATTCCCCGTGTCTGATTCCCTGCCTCTGATTCCCCGCCTCTGAATACCAGCCTCTGATTCCCCATATCTGATTCCCCGCCTCTGATTCCCTGCCTCTGATTCCCCAGCTCTGATTCCCCGCCTTTGATTCCCCCCGTCTCATTCCCAGCCTCTGAATCCCCGTGTCTGATTTCCTGCCTCTGATTCCCCGCCTCTGATTCCCCATCTCTGATTCACCGCCTCTGATTCCCCATCTCTGATTCCCCACCTCTGATTCCCCGTGTCTGATTCCCCGTGTCTGATTCCCTGCCTCTGATTCCACGCCTCTGATTCCCCATATCTGATTCCCTACCACTGATTCCCCTCCTCTGATTCCCCATCTCTGATTCACCACCTCTGATTGCCCACCTCTGATTCCCCGCCTCTGATTCGCCAGCTATGATTCCCCCCCTCTGATTCCCCGCGTCTGATTCCCCGCCTCTGATTCCCCAACTCTAATACCCCGCCTCTGATTCCCCAGCTCTGATTCCCCTCCTCTGATTCCCCGCATCTGATTCCCTGCCTCTGTTTCCCCGCCTCTGATTCCAGGCCTCTGATTCCCAACCTCTGATTCCCCACCTCTGATTCCCAATATCTGATTCCCCGCCTCTGTTTCACCGCCTCTGATTCCCCGCCTCTGTTTCCCCATATCTGATTCCCCGCCTCTGATTCCCCAACTCTGATTCCCCGCCTGTGATTCCCCAGCTCTGATTCCCCGCCTCTGATTCCCCATATCTGATTCCCATCCTCTGATTGCCCACCTCTGATTCCCCGCCTCTGATTCGCCAGCTATGATTCCCCACCTCTGATTCCCCGCATCTGATTCCCTGCCTCTGATTCCCCGCCTCTGATTCCCCATCTCTGATTCCCCGCCTGTGATTCCCCAGCTCTGATTCCCCGCCTCTGATTCCCCAGCTCTGATTCCCAGCCTCTGATTCCCCGTGTTTGATCCCCTGCCTCTGATTACCTTCCTCTGATTCCCGGCCACTGATACCCCGCTTCTGATTCTGATTCCCTGCCTCTGATTCCCCATCTCTGATTCACTACATCTAATTCCCTGCCTCTGATTTCACGCCCCTGATTCCCCACCTCTGATTCCCCATATCTGAATCCCCGCCTCTGTTTCCACGCCTCTGATTCCCTGCCTCTGATTCCCAACCTCTGATTCCCCACCCCTGATTCCCCATATCTGATTCCCCGCCTCTGTTTCCCTGCCTCTGATTCCCCGCCACTGTTTCCCCATATCTGATTCCCCGCCTCTGAATCCCCAACTCTGATTCCCCGCCTCTGATTCCCCAGCTCTGATTCCCCGCCTCTGATTCCCCGTGTTTGATTCCCTGCCTCTGATTCCCCGCCTCTGATTCCCCATCTCTGATTCACCGCCTTTGATTAGCCACCTCTGATTCCCCATATCTGATTCCCCACCTCTGTTACCCCGCCTCTGATTCCCCGCCTCTGATTCCCCATATATCATTCCCTGCCTCTGAATCCCCATCTCTGATTCCCGGACTCTGATTCCCCACCTCTGATTCCCGGCCTCTTATTCCCGGCATCTGAACCCCGGCCTCTGATTCCCGGCCTCTGATTCCCCGCTTCTGATTCTGATTCCCTGCCTCTGATTCCCCATCTCTGATTCCGCACATCTGATTCCCTGCATCTGATTCCCCACCTCTGATTCCCCATATCTGATTCCTCGCCTCTGTTTCCCCGCCTCTGATTTTCCGCCTCTGTTTCCCCATATCTAATTCCCCACCTCAGATGCCCCAACTCTGATACCCCGCCTCTGATTCCCCAGCTCCTATTCCCCGCCTCTGATTCCCCGCATCCGTTTCCCCATATCTGATTCCCCGCCTCTGTTTCCCCGCCTTTGATTCCCCGCCTCTGTTTCCCCATATATGATTCCCCGCCTCTGATTCCCAACTATGATTCCCCGCCTCTGATTCCCCAGCTCTGATTCCCCGCCTCTGATTCCCCGCGTTCTATTCCCTGCCTCTGATTCCCCGCCTGTGATTCCCCATCTCTGATTCACCACCTCTGATTCCCCACCTCTGATTCCCCATATCTAATTCCCCGCCTCTGTTTGCCCGCCTCTGATTCCCCGCCTCTGTTTCCCCATATCTGATTCCCCGTGTCTGATTCCCTGCCTCTGATTCCCCGCCTCTGTTTCCCCGCCTCTGATTCCCTGCCACTGATTCCCTGCCCCTGATACCCCACCTCTGATTCCCCATATCTGATTCCCTGCCTCTGTTTCCCCGCCTCTGATTCCCCGCCTCTGATTCCCCATATCTGATTCCCCGCCTCTGATTCCCCAACTCTGATTCCCCGCCTCTGATTCCCCAGCTCTGAATCCCCGCCTCTGATTCCCCGCGTCTGTTTCCCCGCCTCTGATTCCCCGCCTCTGTTTCCCCATATCTAAGTCCCCGACACTGATTCCCCAAATCTGATTCCCCACCTCTGATTCCCCAGCTATGATTCCCCGCCTCTGATTCCCCGCATCTGATTCCCTGCATCTGATTCCCAGCCACTGATTCCCTGCCTCTGATTCCCAACCTCTGATTCCCCACCTCTGATTCCCCATATCTGATTCCCCGCCTCTGTTTCCCCGCCTCTGATTCCCCGCCTCTGTTTCCCCATATCTGATTCCCGGCCTCTGATTCTCCGCCTCTGATTCCCCGCCTCTGATTCCCTGCCTCTGATTCCCCATCTCCGATTCCGCACATCGGATTACCTGCCTCTGATTCCCCGCCTCTGATTCCCCGCCTCTGATTCCCTGCTTCTGATTCCCAACCTCTGATTCCCCACCTCTGATTCCCCATATCTGATTCCCCGCCTCTGTTTCCCCGCATCTGATTCCCCGCCTCTGATTCCCCAACTCTGAATCCCCGCCTCTGATTCCCCAGCTCTGATTCCCCGCCTCTTATTCCCCGCATCTGATTCCCTGCCTCTGATTCCCCGCCTCTGATTCCAGGCCTCTGATTCCCAGCATCTGATTCCGGCCTCTGATTCCCGGCCTCTGATTCCCTGCTTCTGATTCTGATTCCCTGCCTCTGATTCCCCATCTCTGATTCCGCACATCTGATTCCTTGCCTCTGATTCCCCACCTCTGATTCCCCATATCTGATTCCCCGCCTGGGTTTCCCCGCCTCTGATTCCCCGCCTCTGTTTCCCAATATCTAAGTCCCCGCCTCTGATTCCCCAAATCTGATTCCCCACCTCTGATTCCCCAGCTCTGATTCCCCGCCTCTGATTCCCCGCATCTGATTCCCTGCATCTGATTCCAAGCCTCTGATTCCCTGCCTCTGATTCCCAACCTCTGATTCCCCACCTCTGATTCCCCATATCTGATTCCCCGCCTCTGTTTCCCCGCCTCGGATTCCCCGCCTCTGTTTCCCCATATCTGATTCCCGGCCTCTGATTCCCCGCCTCTGATTCCCCGCCTCTGATTCCCCCCGTCTCATTCCCAGCCTCTGAATCCCCGTGTCTGATTTCCTGCCTCTGATTCCCCGCCTCTGATTCCCCATCTCTGATTCACCGCCTCTGATTCCCCATCTCTGATTCCCCACCTCTGATTCCCCGTGTCTGATTCCCCGTGTCTGATTCCCTGCCTCTGATTCCACGCCTCTGATTCCCCATATCTGATTCCCCGCCTCTGATTCCCTGCCTCTGATTCCCCAGCTCTGATTCCCCGCCTTTGATTCCCCCCGTCTCATTCCCAGCCTCTGAATCCCCGTGTCTGATTTCCTGCCTCTGATTCCCCGCCTCTGATTCCCCATCTCTGATTCACCGCCTCTGATTCCCCATCTCTGATTCCCCACCTCTGATTCCCCGTGTCTGATTCCCCGTGTCTGATTCCCTGCCTCTGATTCCACGCCTCTGATTCCCCATATCTGATTCCCTACCACTGATTCCCCTCCTCTGATTCCCCATCTCTGATTCACCACCTCTGATTGCCCACCTCTGATTCCCCGCCTCTGATTCGCCAGCTATGATCCCCACACTCTGATTCCCCGCGTCTGATTCCCCGCCTCTGATTCCCCAACTCTAATACCCCGCCTCTGATTCCCCAGCTCTGATTCCCCTCCTCTGATTCCCCGCATCTGATTCCCTGCCTCTGTTTCCCCGCCTCTGATTCCAGGCCTCTGATTCCCAACCTCTGATTCCCCACCTCTGATTCCCAATATCTGATTCCCCGCCTCTGTTTCACCGCCTCTGATTCCCCGCCTCTGTTTCCCCATATCTGATTCCCCGCCTCTGATTCCCCAACTCTGATTCCCCGCCTGTGATTCCCCAGCTCTGATTCCCCGCCTCTGATTCCCCATATCTGATTCCCATCCTCTGATTGCCCACCTCTGATTCCCCGCCTCTGATTCGCCAGCTCTGATTCCCCACCTCTGATTCCCCGCATCTGATTCCCTGCCTCTGATTCCCCGCCTCTGATTCCCCATCTCTGATTCCCCGCCTGTGATTCCCCAGCTCTGATTCCCCGCCTCTGATTCCCCAGCTCTGATTCCCAGCCTCTGATTCCCCGTGTTTGATCCCCTGCCTCTGATTACCTTCCTCTGATTCCCGGCCACTGATACCCCGCTTCTGATTCTGATTCCCTGCCTCTGATTCCCCATCTCTGATTCACCACATCTAATTCCCTGCCTCTGATTTCACGCCCCTGATTCCCCACCTCTGATTCCCTATATCTGAATCCCCGCCTCTGTTTCCACGCCTCTGATTCCCTGCCTCTGATTCCCAACCTCTGATTCCCCACCCCTGATTCCCCATATCTGATTCCCCGCCTCTGTTTCCCTGCCTCTGATTCCCCGCCACTGTTTCCCCATATCTGATTCCCCGCCTCTGATTCCCCAACTCTGATTCCCCGCCTCTGATTCCCCAGCTCTGATTCCCCGCCTCTGATTCCCCGTGTTTGATTCCCTGCCTCTGATTCCCCGCCTCTGATTCCCCATCTCTGATTCACCGCCTTTGATTAGCCACCTCTGATTCCCCATATCTGATTCCCCACCTCTGTTACCCCGCCTCTGATTCCCCGCCTCTGATTCCCCATATATCATTCCCTGCCTCTGAATCCCCATCTCTGATTCCCGGACTCTGATTCCCCACCTCTGATTCCCGGCCTCTTATTCCCGGCATCTGAACCCCGGCCTCTGATTCCCGGCCTCTGATTCCCCGCTTCTGATTCTGATTCCCTGCCTCTGATTCCCCATCTCTGATTCCGCACATCTGATTCCCTGCATCTGATTCCCCACCTCTGATTCCCCATATCTGATTCCTCGCCTCTGTTTCCCCGCCTCTGATTTTCCGCCTCTGTTTCCCCATATCTAATTCCCCACCTCAGATGCCCCAACTCTGATACCCCGCCTCTGATTCCCCAGCTCCTATTCCCCGCCTCTGATTCCCCGCATCCGTTTCCCCATATCTGATTCCCCGCCTCTGTTTCCCCGCCTTTGATTCCCCGCCTCTGTTTCCCCATATCTGATTCCCCGCCTCTGATTCCCAACTATGATTCCCCGCCTCTGATTCCCCAGCTCTGATTCCCCGCCTCTGATTCCCCGCGTTCTATTCCCTGCCTCTGATTCCCCGCCTGTGATTCCCCATCTCTGATTCACCACCTCTGATTCCCCACCTCTGATTCCCCATATCTAATTCCCCGCCTCTGTTTGCCCGCCTCTGATTCCCCGCCTCTGTTTCCCCATATCTGATTCCCCGTGTCTGATTCCCTGCCTCTGATTCCCCGCCTCTGTTTCCCCGCCTCTGATTCCCTGCCACTTATTCCCTGCCCCTGATACCCCACCTCTGATTCCCCATATCTGATTCCCTGCCTCTGTTTCCCCGCCTCTGATTCCCCGCCTCTGATTCCCCATATCTGATTCCCCGCCTCTGATTCCCCAACTCTGATTCCCCGCCTCTGATTCCCCAGCTCTGAATCCCCGCCTCTGATTCCCCGCGTCTGTTTCCCCGCCTCTGATTCCCCGCCTCTGTTTCCCCATATCTAAGTCCCCGACACTGATTCCCCAAATCTGATTCCCCACCTCTGATTCCCCAGCTATGATTCCCCGCCTCTGATTCCCCGCATCTGATTCCCTGCATCTGATTCCCAGCCACTGATTCCCTGCCTCTGATTCCCAACCTCTGATTCCCCACCTCTGATTCCCCATATCTGATTCCCCGCCTCTGTTTCCCCGCCTCTGATTCCCCGCCTCTGTTTCCCCATATCTGATTCCCGGCCTCTGATTCTCCGCCTCTGATTCCCCGCCTCTGATTCCCTGCCTCTGATTCCCCATCTCCGATTCCGCACATCGGATTACCTGCCTCTGATTCCCCGCCTCTGATTCCCCGCCTCTGATTCCCTGCTTCTGATTCCCAACCTCTGATTCCCCACCTCTGATTCCCCATATCTGATTCCCCGCCTCTGTTTCCCCGCATCTGATTCCCCGCCTCTGATTTCCCAACTCTGAATCCCCGCCTCTGATTCCCCAGCTCTGATTCCCCGCCTCTGATTCCCCGCATCTGATTCCCTGCCTCTGATTCCCCGCCTCTGATTCCAGGCCTCTGATTCCCAGCATCTGATTCCGGCCTCTGATTCCCGGCCTCTGATTCCCTGCTTCTGATTCTGATTCCCTGCCTCTGATTCCCCATCTCTGATTCCGCACATCTGATTCCTTGCCTCTGATTCCCCACCTCTGATTCCCCATATCTGATTCCCCGCCTGGGTTTCCCCGCCTCTGATTCCCCGCCTCTGTTTCCCAATATCTAAGTCCCCGCCTCTGATTCCCCAAATCTGATTCCCCACCTCTGATTCCCCAGCTCTGATTCCCCGCCTCTGATTCCCCGCATCTGATTCCCTGCATCTGATTCCAAGCCTCTGATTCCCTGCCTCTGATTCCCAACCTCTGATTCCCCACCTCTGATTCCCCATATCTGATTCCCCGCCTCTGTTTCCCCGCCTCGGATTCCCCGCCTCTGTTTCCCCATATCTGATTCCCGGCCTCTGATTCCCCGCCTCTGATTCCCCGCCTCTGATTCCCTGCCTCTGATTCCCCATCTCCGATTCCGCACATCTGATTCCCTTCCTCTGATTCCCCGCCTCTGATTTTCCGCCTCTGATTCCCTGCCTCTGATTCCCAACCTCGGATTCCCCACCTCTGATTCCCCATATCTGATTCCCCGCCTCTGTTTCCCCGCCTCTGAATCCCCGCCTCTGATTCCCAACTCTGATTCCCCGCCTCTGATTCCCCAGCTCTGATTCCCCGTGTTTGATTCCCTGCCTCTGATTCCCTGCCCTGATTCCCCATCTCTGTTTCACCGCCTTTGATTCGCCACCTCTGATTCCCCATATCTGATTCCCCGCCTCTGTTTCCCCGACTCTGATTCCCTGCCTCTGATTCCCAACCTCTGATTCCACACCTCTGATTCCCCATATCTGATTCCCCGCCTCTATTTCCCCATATCTGATTCCCCGCCTCTGATTCCCCAACTCTGATTCCCCGCCTCTGATTCCCCAGCTCTGATTCCCCGACTCTGATTCCCGGCATCCGATTCCCTGCCTCTGATTCCCCGCCTCTGATTCCCCATCTCTGATTCCCCGCCTCTGATTCCCCGTGTCTGATTCCCTGCCTTTGATTCCCCGCCTCTGATTCCCCGCCTCTGATTCCCTGCCACTGATTCCCTGCCCCTGATTCCCCACCTCTGATTCCCCACATCTGATTCCCCGCCTCTGTTTCCCCGCCTCTGATTCCCCGCCTCTGATTCCCAATATCTGATTCCCTGCCTCTGATTCCCCAGCTCTGAATCCCCGCCTCTGATTCCCCGCGTCTGATTCCCTGCCTCTGATTCCCCGCCTTGATTCCCCATCTCTGATTCACAACCTCTGATTCCCCACCTCTGATTCCCTATATTTGATTCCCCGCCTCTGTTTCCCCGCCTCTGATTCCACGCCTCTGATTCCCCATATCTGATTCCCCGCCTCTGATTGCCCACCTCTGATTCCCAGCCTCTGATTCGCCAGCTCTGATTCCCCGCATCTGATTCCCCGCATCTGATTCCCTGCCTCTGATTCCCCGCCTCTGATTCCCCATCTCTGATTCACCGCCTTTGATTCGCCACCTCTGATTCCCCATATCTGATTCCCCACCTCTGATTCCCGGCCTCTTATTCCCAGCATCTGATTCCCGGCCTCTGATTCCCGGCCTCTGATTCCCCGCTTCTGATTCTGATTCCCTGCCTCTTATTCCCCATCTCTGATTCCGCACATCTGATTCCCTGCCTCTGATTCCCCACCTCTGATTCCCCATATCTGATTCCCCGCCTCTGTTTCCCCGCCTCTGATTCCCGGCCTCTTATTCCCAGCATCTGATTCCCGGCCTCTGATTCCCGGCCTCTGATTCCCCGCTTCTGATTCTGATTCCCTGCCTCTTATTCCCCATCTCTGATTCCGCACATCTGATTCCCTGCCTCTGATTCCCCACCTCTGATTCCCCATATCTGATTCCCCGCCTCTGTTTCCCCGCCTCTGATTCCCCGCCTCTGTTTCCCTATATCTAATTCCCCACCTCTGATGCCCCAACTCTGATTCCCCGCCTCTGATTCCCCAGCTCTGATTCCCCGCCTCTGATTCCCTGCATCCGATTCCCCATATCTGATTCCCCGCCTCTGTTTCACCGCCTCTGATTCCCCGCCTCTGTTTCCCCATATCTGATTCCCGCCTCTGATTCCCAACTATGAATCCCCTCCTCTGATTCCACAGCTCTGATTCCCTGCCTCTGATTCCCAGCGTTCTATTCCCTGCCTCTGATTCCCCGCCTGTGATTCCCCATCACTGATTCACCACCTCTGATTCCCTACCTCTGATTCCCCATATCTAATTCCCCGCCTCTGTTTGCCCGCCTCTGATTCCCCGCCTCTGTTTCCCCATATCTGATTCCCCGCCTCTGAATCCCCAACTCTGATTCCCTGCCTCAGATTCCCCAGCTCTGATTCCCCGCCTTTGATTCCCTCCGACTGATTCCCAGCCTCTGAATCCCCGTGTCTGATTTCCTGCCTCTGATTTCCCGCCTCTGATTCCCCATCTCTGATTCACCTCCTCTGATTCCCCACCTCTGATTCCCCCTCTCTGATTCCGCACATCCAATTCCCTGCCTCTGATTCCCCAACTCTGATTCCCCACCTCTGATTCCCCAGCTCTGATTCCCCGCCTCAGATTCCCCGCGTCTGATTCCCTGCCTCTGATTCCCCGCCTCTGATTCCCTGCCTCTGATTCCCCATATCTGATTCCCCGCCTCTGATTCCCCAACTCTGATTCCCCGCTTCTGATTCCCCAGCTCTGAATCCCCGCCTCTGATTGCCCGCGTCTGATTCCCTGCCTCTGATTCCCCGCCTCTGATTCCCCATCTGTGATTCACAACCTCTGATGCCCCACCTCTGATTCCCCATATCTGATTCCCTGCCTCTGTTTCCCCGCCTCTGATTCCCCACCTCTGTTTCCCCATATCTGATTCCCCACCTCTGATTCCCCAACTCTAATACCCCGCCTCTGATTCCCCAGCTCTGATTCCCCGCCTCTGATTCCCCGCATCTGATTCCCTGCCACTGATTCCCCGCCTCTGATTCCAGGCCTCTGATTCCCAGCATCTGATTCCGGCCTCTGATTCCCGGCCTCTGATTCCCTGCTTCTGATTCTGATTCCCTGCCTCTGATTCCCCATCTCTGATTCCGCACATCTGATTCCCTGCCTCTGTTTCCCCACCTCTGATTCCCCATATCTGATTCCCCGCCTCTGTTTCCCGCCTCTGATTCCCCGCCTCTGTTTCCCAATATCTAAGTCCCTACCTCTGATTCCCCAAATCTGATTCCCCACCTCTGATTCCCCAGCTCTGATTCACCGCCTCTGATTCCCCGCATCTGATACCCTGCATCTGATTCCAAGCCTCTGATTCCCTGCCTCTGATTCCCAACCTCTGATTCCCCACCTCTGATTCCCCATATCTGATTCCCCGCCTCTGTTTCCCCGCCTCGGATTCGATGCCTCTGTTTCCCCACATCTGATTCACGGCCTCTGATTCCCCGCCTCTGATTCCCCATATCTGATTCCCTGCCTCTGATTCCCCAACTCTGATTCCCCGCCTCTGATTCCACAGCTCTGAATCCCCGCCTCTGATTCCCCGCGTCTGATTCCCTGCCTCTGATTCCCCGCCTCTCATTCCCCATCTCTGATTCACCGCCTTTGTTTCGCCACCTCTGATTCCCCATATCTGATTCCCCGCCTCTGTTTCCCCGCCTCTGATTCCCCGCCTCTGATTCTCCATATCTCATTCCCCGCCTCTGAATCCCCATCTCTGATTCCCGGACTCTGATTCCCCTCCTCTGATTCCCGGCCTCTTATTCCCGGCCTCTGATTCCCCGCTTCTGATTCCCTGCCACTGATTCCCCATCTCTGATTCCGCACATCTGATTCCCTGCCTCTGATTCCCCACTTCTGATTCCCCATATCTGATTCCCCGCCTCTGTTTCCCCGCCTCTGATTCCCCGCCTCTGTTTCCCTATATCTAATTCCCCACCTCTGATGCCCCAACTCTGATTCCCCGCCTCTGATTCCTCAGCTCTGATTCCCCGCCTCTGATTCCCTGCATCCGATTCCCCATATCTGATTCCCCGCCTCTGTTTCCCCGCCTCTGATTCCCCGCCTCTGTTTCCCCATATCTGATTCCAGCCTCTGATTCCCAACTATGATTCCCCGCCTCTGATTCCACAGCTCTGATTCCCTGCCTCTGATTCCCCGCGTTCTATTCCCTGCCTCTGATTCCCCGCCTGTGATTCCCCATCACTGATTCACCACCTCTGATTCCCTACCTCTGATTCCCCATATCTAATTCCCCGCCTCTGTTTGCCCGCCTCTGATTCCCCGCCTCTGTTTCCCCATATCTGATTCCCCGCCTCTGAATCCCCAACTCTGATTCCCTGCCTCAGATTCCCCAGCTCTGATTCCCCGCCTTTGATTCCCCCCGTCTGATTCCCAGCCTCTGAATCCCCGTGTCTGATTTCCTGCCTCTGATTCCCCGCCTCTGATTCCCCATCTCTGATTCACCACCTCTGATTCCCCACCTCTGATTCCCCATCTCTGATTCCGCACATCCAATTCCCTGCCTCTGATTCCCCAACTCTGATTCCCCACCTCTGATTCCCCAGCTCTGATTCCCCGCCTCAGATTCCCCGCGTCTGATTCCCTGCCTCTGATTCCCCGCCTCTGATTCCCTGCCTCTGATTCCCCATATCTGATTCCCCGCCTCTGATTCCCCAACTCTGATTCCCCGCTTCTGATTCCCCAGCTCTGAATCCCCGCCTCTGATTCCCCGCGTCTGATTCCCTGCCTCTGATTCCCCGCCTCTGATTCCCCATCTGTGATTCACAACCTCTGATGCCCCACCTCTGATTCCCCATATCTGATTCCCCGCCTCTGTTTCCCCGCCTCTGATTCCCCGCCTCTGTTTCCCAATATCTAAGTCCCCACCTCTGATTCCCCAAATCTGATTCCCCACCTCTGATTCCCCAGCTCTGATTTCCCGCCTCTGATTTCCCCCTATCTGATACCCTGCATCTGATTCCAAGCCTCTGATTCCCTGCCTCTGATTCCCAACCTCTGATTCCCCACCTCTGATTCCCCATATCTGATTCCCCGCCTCTGTTTCCCCGCCTCGGATTCCCCGCCTCTGTTTCCCCACATCTGATTCCCTGCCTCTGATTCCCCAACTCTGATTCCCCGCCTCTGATTCCACAGCTCTGAATCCCCGCCTCTGATTCCCCGCGTCTGATTCCCTGCCTCTGATTCCCCGCCTTGATTCCCCATCTCTGATTCACAACCTCTGATTCCCCACCTCTGATTCCCTATATTTGATTCCCCGCCTCTGTTTCCCCGCCTCTGATTCCCAGCCTCTGATTCGCCAGCTCTGATTCCCCGCCTCTGATTCCCCGCATCTGATTCCCTGCCTCTGATTCCCCGCCTCTGATTCCCCATCTCTGATTCACCGCCTTTGATTCGCCACCTCTGATTCCCCATATCTGATTCCCCGCCTCTGTTTCCCCGCCTCTGATTCCCCGCCTCTGATTCTCCATATCTCATTCCCCGCCTCTGAATCCCCATCTCTGATTCCCGGACTCTGATTCCCCTCCTCTGATTCCCGGCCTCTTATTCCCAGCATCTGATTCCCGGCCTCTGATTCCCGGCCTCTGATTCCGCACATCTGATTCCCTGCCTCTGATTCCCCACCTCTGATTCCCCATATCTGATTCCCCGCCTCTGTTTCCCCGCCTCTGATTCCCCGCCTCTGTTTCCCTATATCTAATTCCCCACCTCAGATGCCCCAACTCTGATTCCCCGCCTCTGATTCCCGAGCTCTGATTCCCCGCCTCTGATTCCCTGCATCCGATTCCCCATATCTGATTCCCCGCCTCTGTTTCCCCGCCTCTGATTCCCCGCCTTTGTTTCCCCATATCTGATTCCAGACTCTGATTCCCAACTATGATTCCCCGCCTCTGATTCCCCAGCTCTGATTCCCTGCCTCTGATTCCCCGCGTTCTATTCCCTGCCTCTGATTCCCCGCCTGTGAATCCCCATCACTGATTCACCACCTCTGATTCCCTACCTCTGATTCCCCATATCTAATTCCCCGCCTCTGTTTGCCCGCCTCTGATTCCCCGCCTCTGTTTCCCCATATCTGATTCCCCGCCTCTGAATCCCCAACTCTGATTCCCTGCCTCAGATTCCCCAGCTCTGATTCCCCGCCTTTGATTCCCCCCATCTGATTCCCAGCCTCTGAATCCCCGTGTCTGATTTCCTGCCACTGATTCCCCGCCTCTGATTCCCCATCTCTGATTCACCGCCTCTGATTCCCCACCTCTGATTCCCCATCTCTGATTCCGCACATCCAATTCCCTGCCTCTGATTCCCCAACTCTGATTCCCCACCTCTGATTCCCCAGCTCTGATTCCCAGACTCAGATTCCCCGCGTCTGATTCCCTGCCTCTGATTCCCCGCCTCTGATTCCCTGCCTCTGATTCCCCATACCTGATTCCCCGCCTCTGATTCCCCAACTCTGATTCCCCGCTTCTGATTCCCCAGCTCTGAATCCCCGCCTCTGATTCCCCGCGTCTGATTCCCTGCCTCTGATTCCCCGCCTCTGATTCCCCATCTGTGATTCACAACCTCTGATGCCCCACCTCTGATTCCCCATATCTGATTCCCCGCCTCTGTTTCCCCGCCTCTGATTCCCCGCCTCTGATTCCCCATATCTGAATCCCCGCCTCTGATTGCCCACCTCTGATTCCCCGCATCTGATACCCTGCCTCTGATTCCCCGCCTCTGATTCCCCATCTCTGATTCACCACCTCTGATTCCCGGCCTCTGATTCCCCATCTCTGATTCCGCACATCCGATTCCCTGCCTATGATTCCCCACCTCTGATTCCCCGCCTCTGATTCCCCATATCTGATTCCCTGCCTCTGTTTCCCCGCCTCTGATTCCCTACCTCTGTTTCCCCATCTCTGATTCCCCGCCTCTGATTCCCCAACTCTAATACCCCGCCTCTGATTCCCCAGCTCTGATTCCCCGCCTCTGATTCCCCGCATCTGATTCCCTGCCTCTGATTCCCCGCCTCTGATTCCAGGCCTCTGATTCCCATCATCTGATTCCGGCCTCTGATTCCCGGCCTCTGATTCCCTGCTTCTGATTCTGATTCCCTGCCTCTGATTCCCCATCTCTGATTCCGCACATCTGATTCCCTGCCTCTGATTCCCCACCTCTGATTCCCCATATCTGATTCCCCGCCTCTGTTTCCCCGCCTCTGATTCCCCGCCTCTGATTCCCCGCATCTGATTCCCTGCATCTGATTCCAAGAATCTGTTTCCCTGCCTCTGATTCCCAACCTCTGATTCCCCACCTCTGATTCCCCATATCTGATTCCCCGCCTCTGTTTCCCCGCCTCGGATTCCCCTCCTCTGATTCTCCATATCTCATTCCCCGCCTCTGAATCCCCATCTCTGATTCACCGCCTTTGATTCGCCACCTCTGATTCCCCATCTCTGATTCACCACCTCTGATTCCCGGCCTCTGATTCCCCATCTCTGATTCCGCACATCCGATTCCCTGCCTATGATTCCCCACCTCTGATTCCCCGCCTCTGATTCCCCATATCTGATTCCCTGCCTCTGTTTCCCCGCCTCTGATTCCCTACCTCTGTTTCCCCATCTCTGATTCCCCGCCTCTGATTCCCCAACTCTAATACCCCGCCTCTGATTCCCCAGCTCTGATTCCCCGCCTCTGATTCCCCGCATCTGATTCCCTGCCTCTGATTCCCTGCCTCTGATTCCCCATACCTGATTCCCATCATCTGATTCCGGCCTCTGATTCCCGGCCTCAGATTCCACGCGTCTGATTCCCTGCCTCTGATTCCCCGCCTCTGATTCCCTGCCTCTGATTCCCCATACCTGATTCCCCGCCTCTGATTCCCCAACTCTGATTCCCCGCTTCTGATTCCCCAGCTCTGAATCCCCGCCTCTGATTCCCCGCGTCTGATTCCCTGCCTCTGATTCCCCGCCTCTGATTCCCCATCTGTGATTCACAACCTCTGATGCCCCACCTCTGATTCCCCATATCTGAATCCCCGCCTCTGTTTCCCCGCCTCTGATTCCCCGCCTCTGATTCCCCATATCTGATTCCCCGCCTCTGATTGCCCACCTCTGATTCCCCGCGTCTGATACCCTGCCTCTGATTCCCCGCCTCTGATTCCCCATCTCTGATTCACCACCTCTGATTCCCGGCCTCTGATTCCCCATCTCTGATTCTGCACATCCGATTCCCTGCCTATGATTCCCCACCTCTGATTCCCCGCCTCTGATTCCCCATATCTGATTCCCTGCCTCTGTTTCCCCGCCTCTGATTCCCTACCTCTGTTTCCCCATCTCTGATTCCCCGCCTCTGATTCCCCAACTCTAATACCCCGCCTCTGATTCCCCAGCTCTGATTCCCCGCCTCTGATTCCCCGCATCTGATTCCCTGCCTCTGATTCCCCGCCTCTGATTCCAGGCCTCTGATTCCCATCATCTGATTCCGGCCTCTGATTCCCGGCCTCTGATTCCCTGCTTCTGATTCTGATTCCCTGCCTCTGATTCCCCATCTCTGATTCCGCACATCTGATTCCCTGCCTCTGATTCCCCACCTCTGATTCCCCATATCTGATTCCCCGCCTCTGTTTCCCCGCCTCTGATTCCCCGCCTCTGATTCCCCGCATCTGATTCCCTGCATCTGATTCCAAGAATCTGTTTCCCTGCCTCTGATTCTCAACCTCTGATTCCCCACCTCTGATTCCCCATATCTGATTCCCCGCCTCTGTTTCCCCACCTCGGATTCCCCGCCTCTGATTCTCCATATCTCATTCCCCGCCTCTGAATCCCCATCTCTGATTCACCGCCTTTGATTCGCCACCTCTGATTCCCCATCTCTGATTCACCACCTCTGATTCCCGGCCTCTGATTCCCCATCTCTGATTCCGCACATCCGATTCCCTGCCTATGATTCCCCACCTCTGATTCCCCGCCTCTGATTCCCCATATCTGATTCCCTGCCTCTGTTTCCCCGCCTCTGATTCCCTACCTCTGTTTCCCCATCTCTGATTCCCCGCCTCTGATTCCCCAACTCTAATACCCCGCCTCTGATTCCCCAGCTCTGATTCCCCGCCTCTGATTCCCCGCATCTGATTCCCTGCCTCTGATTCCCCGCCTCTGATTCCAGGCCTCTGATTCCCATCATCTGATTCCTACCTCTGATTCCCGGCCTCTGATTCCCTGCTTCTGATTCTGATTCCCTGCCTCTGATTCCCCATCTCTGATTCCGCACATCTGATTCCCTGCCTCTGATTCCCCACCTCTGATTCCCCATATCTGATTCCCCGCCTCTGTTTCCCCGCCTCTGATTCCCCGCCTCTGATTCCCCGCATCTGATTCCCTGCATCTGATTCCAAGAATCTGTTTCCCTGCCTCTGATTCCCAACCTCTGATTCCCCACCTCTGATTCCCCATATCTGATTCCCCGCCTCTGTTTCCCCGCCTCGGATTCCCCGCCTCTGATTCTCCATATCTCATTCCCCGCCTCTGAATCCCCATCTCTGATTCACCGCCTTTGATTCGCCACCTCTGATTCCCCACCTCTGATTCCCTATATTTGATTCCCCGCCTCTGTTTCCCCGCCTCTGATTCCCCGCCTCTGATTCCCCATATCTTATTCCCCGCCTCTGATTGCCCACCTCTGATTCCCAGCCTCTGATTCGCCAGCTCTGATTCCCCCCCTCTGATTCCCCGCATCTGATTCCCTGCCTCTGATTCCCCGCCTCTGATTCCCCATCTCTGATTCACCGCATTTGATTCGCCACCTCTGATTCCCCATATCTGATTCCCTGCCTCTGATTCCCCACCTCTGATTCCCCATATCTGATTCCCCGCCTCTGTTTCCCCGCCTCTGATTCCCCGCCTCTGATTCCCCGCATCTGATTCCCTGCATCTGATTCCAAGAATCTGTTTCCCTGCCTCTGATTCCCAACCTCTGATTCCCCACCTCTGATTCCCCATATCTGATTCCCCGCCTCTGTTTCCCCACCTCGGATTCCCCGCCTCTGATTCTCCATATCTCATTCCCCGCCTCTGAATCCCCATCTCTGATTCACCGCCTTTGATTCGCCACCTCTGATTCCCCATCTCTGATTCACCACCTCTGATTCCCGGCCTCTGATTCCCCATCTCTGATTCCGCACATCCGATTCCCTGCCTATGATTCCCCACCTCTGATTCCCCGCCTCTGATTCCCCATATCTGATTCCCTGCCTCTGTTTCCCCGCCTCTGATTCCCTACCTCTGTTTCCCCATCTCTGATTCCCCGCCTCTGATTCCCCAACTCTAATACCCCGCCTCTGATTCCCCAGCTCTGATTCCCCGCCTCTGATTCCCCGCATCTGATTCCCTGCCTCTGATTCCCCGCCTCTGATTCCAGGCCTCTGATTCCCATCATCTGATTCCGGCCTCTGATTCCCGGCCTCTGATTCCCTGCTTCTGATTCTGATTCCCTGCCTCTGATTCCCCATCTCTGATTCCGCACATCTGATTCCCTGCCTCTGATTCCCCACCTCTGATTCCCCATATCTGATTCCCCGCCTCTGTTTCCCCGCCTCTGATTCCCCGCCTCTGATTCCCCGCATCTGATTCCCTGCATCTGATTCCAAGAATCTGTTTCCCTGCCTCTGATTCCCAACCTCTGATTCCCCACCTCTGATTCCCCATATCTGATTCCCCGCCTCTGTTTCCCCGCCTCGGATTCCCCGCCTCTGATTCTCCATATCTCATTCCCCGCCTCTGAATCCCCATCTCTGATTCACCGCCTTTGATTCGCCACCTATGATTCCCCACCTCTGATTCCCTATATTTGATTCCCCGCCTCTGTTTCCCCGCCTCTGATTCCCCGCCTCTGATTCCCCATATCTTATTCCCCGCCTCTGATTGCCCACCTCTGATTCCCAGCCTCTGATTCGCCAGCTCTGATTCCCCCCCTCTGATTCCCCGCATCTGATTCCCTGCCTCTGATTCCCCGCCTCTGATTCCCCATCTCTGATTCACCGCATTTGATTCGCCACCTCTGATTCCCCATATCTGATTCCCTGCCTCTGATTCCCCAACTCTGATTCCCCACCTCTGATTCCCCAGCTCTGATTCCCCGCCTCAGATTCCCCGCGTCTGATTCCCTGCCTCTGATTCCCCGCCTCTGATTCCCTGCCTCTGATTCCCCATATCTGATTCCCCGCCTCTGATTCCCCAACTCTGATTACCCGCTTCTGATTCCCCAGCTCTGAATCCCCGCCTCTGATTCCCCGCGTCTGATTCCCTGCCTCTGATTGCCCGCCTCTGATTCCCCATCTGTGATTCACAACCTCTGATGCCCCACCACTGATTCCCCATATCTGATTCCCCGCCTCTGTTTCCCCGCCTCTGATTCCCCGCCTCTGATTCCCCATATCTGATTCCCCGCCTCTGATTGCCCACCTCTGATTCCCCGCGTCTGATACACTGCCTCTGATTCCCCGCCTCTGATTCCCCATCACTGATTAACCACCTCTGATTCCCGGCCTCTGATTCCCCATCTCTGATTCCGCACATCCGATTCCCTGCCTATGATTCCCCACCTCTGATTCCCCGCCTCTGATTCCCCATATCTGATTCCCTGCCTCTGTTTCCCCGCCTCTGATTCCCTACCTCTGTTTCCCCATATCTGATTCCCCGACTCTGATTCCCCAACTCTAATACCCCGCCTCTGATTCCCCAGCTCTGATTCCCCGCCTCTGATTCCCCGCATCTGATTCCCTGCCTCTGATTCCCCGCCTCTGATTCCAGGCCTCTGATTCCCATCATCTGATTCCGGCCTCTGATTCCCGGCCTCTGATTCCCTGCTTCTGATTCTGATTCCCTGCCTCTGATTCCCCATCTCTGATTCCGCACATCTGATTCCCTGCCTCTGATTCCCCACCTCTGATTCCCCATATCTGATTCCCCGCCTCTGTTTCCCCGCCTCTGATTCCCCGCCTCTGTTTCCCAATATCTAAGTACCCACCTCTGATTCCCCAAATCTGATTCCCCACCTCTGATTCCCCAGCTCTGATTCCCCGCCTCTGATTCCCCGCATCTGATTCCCTGCATCTGATTCCAAGCCTCTGATTCCCTGCCTCTGATTCCCAACCTCTGATTCCCCACCTCTGATTCCCCATATCTGATTCCCCGCCTCTGTTTCCCCGCCTCGGATTCCCCGCCTCAGTTTCCCCATATCTGATTCCCGGCCTCTGATTCCCCGCCTCTGATTCCCCGCCTCTGATTCCCTGCCTCTGATTCCCCATCTCCGATTCCCTGCCTCTGATTCCCAACCTCTGATTCCCCACCTCTGATTCCCCATGTCTGATTCCCCGCCTCTGTTTCCCCGCCTCTGATTCCCCGCCTCTGATTCCCAACTCTGATTCCCCGCCTCTGATTCCCCAGCTCTGATTCCCTGTGTTTGATTCCCTGCCTCTGATTCCCTGCCCTGATTCCCCATCTCTGTTTCACCGCCTTTGATTCGCCACCTCTGATTCCACATATCTGATTCCCCGCCTCTGTTTCCCCGACTCTGATTCCCTTCCTCTGATTCCCAACCTCTGATTCCACACCTCTGATTCCCCATATCTGATTCCCCGCCTCTATTTCCCCATATCTGAATCCCCGCCTCTGATTCCCCAACTCTGATTCCCCGCCTCTGATTCCCCAGCTCTGATTCCCCGACTCTGATTCCCGGCGTCCGATTCCCTGCCTCTGATTCCCCGCCTCTGATTCCCCATCTCTGATTCCCCGCCTCTGATTCCCCGTGTCTGATTCCCTGCCTCTGATTCCCTGCCTCTGATTCCCCGCCTCTGATTCCCTGACACTGAATCCCTGCCCCTGATTCCCCACCTCTGATTCCCCATATCTGATTCCCCGCCTCTGTTTCCCCGCCTCTGATTCCCCGCCTCTGTTTCCCCATATCTGATTCCCTGCCTCTGATTCCCCAACTCTGATTCCCCGCCTCTGATTCCCCAGCTCTGAATCCCCGCCTCTGATTCCCCGTGTCTGATTCCCTGCCTCTGATTCCCCGCCTTGATTCCCCATCTCTGATTCACAACCTCTGATTCCCCACCTCTGATTCCCTATATTTGATTCCCTGCCTCTGTTTCCCCGCCTCTGATTCCCCGCCTCTGATTCCCCATATCTGATTCCCCGCCTCTGATTGCCCACCTCTGATTCCCCGCCTCTGATTCGCCAGCTCTGATTCCCCGCCTCTGATTCCCCGCATCTGATTCCCTGCCTCTGATTCCCCGCCTCTGATTCCCCATCTCTGATTCAGCGCCTTTGATTCGCCACCTCTGATTCCCCATATCTGATTCCCCACCTCTGTTTCCCGGCCTCTGATTCCCCGCCTCTGATTCTCCATATCTCATTCCCCGCCTCTGAATCCCCATCTCTGATTCCCGGACTTTGATGCCCCACCTCTGATTCCCGGCCTCTTATTCCCAGCATCTGATTCCCGGCCTCTGATTCCCGGCCTCTGATTCCCCGCTTCTGATTCTGATTCCCTGCCTCTGATTCCCCATCTCTGATTCAGCACATCTGAATCCCTGCCTCTGATTCCCCACCTCTCATTCCTCATATCTGATTCCCCGCCTCTGTTTCCCCGCCTCTGATTCCCCGCCTCTGTTTCCCTATATCTAATTCCCCACCTCTGATGCCCCAACTCTGATTCCCCGCCTCTGATTCCCCAGCTCTGATTCCCCGCCTCTGATTCCAAGCATCCGATTCCCCATATCTGATTCCCCGCCTCTGTTTCCCCGCCTCTGATTCCCCGCCTCTGTTTCCCCATATCTGATTCCCCGCCTCTGATTCCCAACTATGATTCCCCGCCTCTGATTCCCTAGCTCTGATTCCCTGCGTCTGATTCCCTGTGTTCTATTCCCTGCCTCTGATTCCCCACCTGTGATTCCCCATCACTGATTCACCACCTCTGATTCCACACCTCTATTTCCCCATATCTGAATCCCCGCCTCTGATTCCCCAACTCTGATTCCCCGCCTCTGATTCCCCAGCTCTGATTCCCCGACTCTGATTCCCGGCGTCCGATTCCCTGCCTCTGATTCCCCGCCTCTGATTCCCCATCTCTGATTCCCCGCCTCTGATTCCCCGTGTCTGATTCCCTGCCTCTGATTCCCCGCCTCTGATTCCCTGCCTCTGATTCCCTGACACTGAATCCCTGCCCCTGATTCCCCACCTCTGATTCCCCATATCTGATTCCCCGCCTCTGTTTCCCCGCCTCTGATTCCCCGCCTCTGTTTCCCCATATCAGATTCCCTGCCTCTGATTCCCCAACTCTGATTCCCCGCCTCTGATTCCCCAGCTCTGAATCCCCGCCTCTGATTCCCCGTGTCTGATTCCCTGCCTCTGATTCCCCGCCTTGATTCCCCATCTCTGATTCACAACCTCTGATTCCCCACCTCTGATTCCCTATATTTGATTCCCCGCCTCTGTTTCCCCGCCTCTGATTCCCCGCCTCTGATTCCCCATATCTGATTCCCAGCCTCTGATTCCCCACCTCTGATTCCCCGCCTCTGATTCGCCAGCTCTGATTCCCCGCCTCTGATTCCCCGCATCTGATTCCCTGCCTCTGATTCCCCGCCTCTGATTCCCCATCTCTGATTCAGCGCCTTTGATTCGCCACCTCTGATTCCCCATATCTGATTCCCCACCTCTGTTTCCCGGCCTCTGATTCCCCGCCTCTGATTCTCCATATCTCATTCCCCGCCTCTGAATCCCCATCTCTGATTCCCGGACTTTGATGCCCCACCTCTGATTCCCGGCCTCTTATTCCCAGCATCTGATTCCCGGCCTCTGATTCCCGGCCTCTGATTCCCCGCTTCTGATTCTGATTCCCTGCCTCTGATTCCCCATCTCTGATTCAGCACATCTGAATCCCTGCCTCTGATTCCCCACCTCTCATTCCTCATATCTGATTCCCCGCCTCTGTTTCCCCGCCTCTGATTCCCCGCCTCTGTTTCCCTATATCTAATTCCCCACCTCTGATGCCCCAACTCTGATTCCCCGCCTCTGATTCCCCAGCTCTGATTCCCCGCCTCTGATTCCAAGCATCCGATTCCCCATATCTGATTCCCCGCCTCTGTTTCCCCGCCTCTGATTCCCCGCCTCTGTTTCCCCATATCTGATTCCCAGCCTCTGATTCCCAACTATGATTCCCCGCCTCTGATTCCCTAGCTCTGATTCCCTGCGTCTGATTCCCTGCGTTCTATTCCCTGCCTCTGATTCCCCACCTGTGATTCCCCATCACTGATTCACCACCTCTGATTCCCCACCTCTGATTCCCCATATCTAATTCCCCGCCTCTGTTTGCCCGCCTCTGATTCCCCGCCTCTGATTCTCCATATCTCATTCCCCGCCTCTGAATCCCCATCTCTGATTCCCGGACTTTGATGCCCCACCTCTGATTCCCGGCCTCTTATTCCCAGCATCTGATTCCCGGCCTCTGATTCCCGGCCTCTGATTCCCCGCTTCTGATTCTGATTCCCTGCCTCTGATTCCCCATCTCTGATTCAGCACATCTGAATCCCTGCCTCTGATTCCCCACCTCTCATTCCTCATATCTGATTCCCCGCCTCTGTTTCCCCGCCTCTGATTCCCCGCCTCTGTTTCCCTATATCTAATTCCCCACCTCTGATGCCCCAACTCTGATTCCCCGCCTCTGATTCCCCAGCTCTGATTCCCCGCCTCTGATTCCAAGCATCCGATTCCCCATATCTGATTCCCCGCCTCTGTTTCCCCGCCTCTGATTCCCCGCCTCTGTTTCCCCATATCTGATTCCCAGCCTCTGATTCCCAACTATGATTCCCCGCCTCTGATTCCCTAGCTCTGATTCCCTGCGTCTGATTCCCTGCGTTCTATTCCCTGCCTCTGATTCCCCACCTGTGATTCCCCATCACTGATTCACCACCTCTGATTCCCCACCTCTGATTGCCCATATCTAATTCCCCGCCTCTGTTTGCCCGCCTCTGATTCCCCGCCTCTGTTTCCCCGCCTCTGATTCCCCAGCTCTGATTCCCCGACTCTGATTCCCGGCGTCCGATTCCCTGCCTCTGATTCCCCGCCTTTGATTCCCCCCGTCTGATTCCCCGCCTCTGATTCCCCGTGTCTGATTCCCTGCCTCTGATTCCCCGCCTCTGATTCCCCGCCTCTGATTCCTCTGATTCCCCACATCTGATTCCCCATCTCTGATTCCGCACATCCGATTCCCTGCCTCTGATTCCCCAACTCTGATTCCCCACCTCTGATTCCCCAGCTCTGATTCCCCGCCTCAGATTCCCCGCGTCTGATTCCCTGCCTCTGATTCCCCGCCTCTGATTCCCCATCTCTGATTCCCCACCTCTGATTCCCCGTGTCTGATTCCCTGCCTCTGATTCCCCACCTCTGAATCCCAGCCTCTGATTCCCCATATCTGATTCCCCGCCTCTGATTCCCTGCCTCTGATTCCCCAGCTCTGATTCCCCGCCTTTGATTCCCCCCATCTGATTCCCAGCCTCTGAATCCCCGTGTCTGATTTCCTGCCTCTGATTCCCCGACTCTGATTCCCCATCTCTGATTCACCGCCTCTGATTCCCCATCTCAGATTCCCCACCTCTGATTCCCCGTGTCTGATTCCCTGCCTCTGATTCCCCGCCTCTGAATCCCAGCCTCTGATTCCCCATATCTGATTCCCCGCCTCTGATTCCCTGCCTCTGATTCCCCAGCTCTGATTCCCCACCTTTGATTCCCCCGTCTGATTCCCAGCCTCTGAATCCCCGTGTCTGATTTCCTGCCTCTGATTCCCCGCCTCTGATTCCCCATCTCTGATTCACCGCCTCTGATTCCCCATCTCTTATTCCCCACCTCTGATTCCCCATATCTGATTCCCTGCCTCTGTTTCCCCGCCTCTGATTCCCCACCTCTGTTTCCCCATATCTGATTCCCCGCCTCTGATTCCCCAACTCTAATACCCCGCCTCTGATTCCCCAGCTCTGATTCCCCGCCTCTGATTCCCCGCATCTGATTCCCTGCCTCTGATTCCCCGCCTCTGATTCCAGGCCTCTGATTCCCAGCATCTGATTCCGGCCTCTGATTCCCGGCCTCTGATTCCCTGCTTCTGATTCTGATTCCCTGCCTCTGATTCCCCATCTCTGATTCCGCACATCTGATTCCCAACCTCGGATTCCCCACCTCTGATTCCCCATATCTGATTCCCCGCCTCTGTTTCCCCGCCTCTGATTCCCCGCCTCTGATTCCCAACTCTGATTCCCCGCCTCTGATTCCCCAGCTCTGATTCCCCGTGTTTGATTCCCTGCCTCTGATTCCCTGCCCTGATTCCCCATCTCTGTTTCACCGCCTTTGATTCGCCACCTCTGATTCCCCATATCTGATTCCCCGACTCTGATTCCCTGCCTCTGATTCCCAACCTCTGATTCCACACCTCTGATTCCCCATATCTGATTCCCCGCCTCTATTTCCCCATATCTGATTCCCCGCCTCTGATTCCCCAACTCTGATTCCCCGCCTCTGATTCCCCAGCTCTGATTCCCCGACTCTGATTCCCGGAGTCCGATTCCCTGCCTCTGATACCCCGCCTCTGATTCCCCAGCTCCTATTCCCCGCCTCTGATTCCCCGCATCCGATTCCCCATATCTGATTCCCCGCCTCTGTTTCCCCGCCTTTGATTCCCCTCCTCTGTTTCCCCATATCTGATTCCCCGCCTCTGATTCCCAACTATGATTCCCCGCCTCTGATTCCCCAGCTCTGATTCCCCGCCTCTGATTCCCCGCGTTCTATTCCCTGCCTCTGATTCCCCGCCTGTGATTCCCCATCTCTGATTCACCACCTCTGATTCCCCACCTCTGATTCCCCATATCTAATTCCCCGCCTCTGTTTCCCCGCCTCTGATTCCCTACCTCTGTTTCCCCATCTCTGATTCCCCGCCTCTGATTCCCCAACTCTAATACCCCGCCTCTGATTCCCCAGCTCTGATTCCCCGCCTCTGATTCCCCGCATCTGATTCCCTGCCTCTGATTCCCCGCCTCTGATTCCAGGCCTCTGATTCCCATCATCTGATTCCTACCTCTGATTCCCGGCCTCTGATTCCCTGCTTCTGATTCTGATTCCCTGCCTCTGATTCCCCATCTCTGATTCCGCACATCTGATTCCCTGCCTCTGATTCCCCACCTCTGATTCCCCATATCTGATTCCCCGCCTCTGTTTCCCCGCCTCTGATTCCCCGCCTCTGATTCCCCGCATCTGATTCCCTGCATCTGATTCCAAGAATCTGTTTCCCTGCCTCTGATTCCCAACCTCTGATTCCCCACCTCTGATTCCCCATATCTGATTCCCCGCCTCTGTTTCCCCGCCTCGGATTCCCCGCCTCTGATTCTCCATATCTCATTCCCCGCCTCTGAATCCCCATCTCTGATTCACCGCCTTTGATTCGCCACCTCTGATTCCCCACCTCTGATTCCCTATATTTGATTCCCCGCCTCTGTTTCCCCGCCTCTGATTCCCCGCCTCTGATTCCCCATATCTTATTCCCCGCCTCTGATTGCCCACCTCTGATTCCCAGCCTCTGATTCGCCAGCTCTGATTCCCCCCCTCTGATTCCCCGCATCTGATTCCCTGCCTCTGATTCCCCGCCTCTGATTCCCCATCTCTGATTCACCGCATTTGATTCGCCACCTCTGATTCCCCATATCTGATTCCCTGCCTCTGATTCCCCACCTCTGATTCCCCATATCTGATTCCCCGCCTCTGTTTCCCCGCCTCTGATTCCCCGCCTCTGATTCCCCGCATCTGATTCCCTGCATCTGATTCCAAGAATCTGTTTCCCTGCCTCTGATTCCCAACCTCTGATTCCCCACCTCTGATTCCCCATATCTGATTCCCCGCCTCTGTTTCCCCACCTCGGATTCCCCGCCTCTGATTCTCCATATCTCATTCCCCGCCTCTGAATCCCCATCTCTGATTCACCGCCTTTGATTCGCCACCTCTGATTCCCCATCTCTGATTCACCACCTCTGATTCCCGGCCTCTGATTCCCCATCTCTGATTCCGCACATCCGATTCCCTGCCTATGATTCCCCACCTCTGATTCCCCGCCTCTGATTCCCCATATCTGATTCCCTGCCTCTGTTTCCCCGCCTCTGATTCCCTACCTCTGTTTCCCCATCTCTGATTCCCCGCCTCTGATTCCCCAACTCTAATACCCCGCCTCTGATTCCCCAGCTCTGATTCCCCGCCTCTGATTCCCCGCATCTGATTCCCTGCCTCTGATTCCCCGCCTCTGATTCCAGGCCTCTGATTCCCATCATCTGATTCCGGCCTCTGATTCCCGGCCTCTGATTCCCTGCTTCTGATTCTGATTCCCTGCCTCTGATTCCCCATCTCTGATTCCGCACATCTGATTCCCTGCCTCTGATTCCCCACCTCTGATTCCCCATATCTGATTCCCCGCCTCTGTTTCCCCGCCTCTGATTCCCCGCCTCTGATTCCCCGCATCTGATTCCCTGCATCTGATTCCAAGAATCTGTTTCCCTGCCTCTGATTCCCAACCTCTGATTCCCCACCTCTGATTCCCCATATCTGATTCCCCGCCTCTGTTTCCCCGCCTCGGATTCCCCGCCTCTGATTCTCCATATCTCATTCCCCGCCTCTGAATCCCCATCTCTGATTCACCGCCTTTGATTCGCCACCTATGATTCCCCACCTCTGATTCCCTATATTTGATTCCCCGCCTCTGTTTCCCCGCCTCTGATTCCCCGCCTCTGATTCCCCATATCTTATTCCCCGCCTCTGATTGCCCACCTCTGATTCCCAGCCTCTGATTCGCCAGCTCTGATTCCCCCCCTCTGATTCCCCGCATCTGATTCCCTGCCTCTGATTCCCCGCCTCTGATTCCCCATCTCTGATTCACCGCATTTGATTCGCCACCTCTGATTCCCCATATCTGATTCCCTGCCTCTGATTCCCCAACTCTGATTCCCCACCTCTGATTCCCCAGCTCTGATTCCCCGCCTCAGATTCCCCGCGTCTGATTCCCTGCCTCTGATTCCCCGCCTCTGATTCCCTGCCTCTGATTCCCCATATCTGATTCCCCGCCTCTGATTCCCCAACTCTGATTACCCGCTTCTGATTCCCCAGCTCTGAATCCCCGCCTCTGATTCCCCGCGTCTGATTCCCTGCCTCTGATTCCCCGCCTCTGATTCCCCATCTGTGATTCACAACCTCTGATGCCCCACCTCTGATTCCCCATATCTGATTCCCCGCCTCTGTTTCCCCGCCTCTGATTCCCCGCCTCTGATTCCCCATATCTGATTCCCCGCCTCTGATTGCCCACCTCTGATTCCCCGCGTCTGATACACTGCCTCTGATTCCCCGCCTCTGATTCCCCATCACTGATTAACCACCTCTGATTCCCGGCCTCTGATTCCCCATCTCTGATTCCGCACATCCGATTCCCTGCCTATGATTCCCCACCTCTGATTCCCCGCCTCTGATTCCCCATATCTGATTCCCTGCCTCTGTTTCCCCGCCTCTGATTCCCTACCTCTGTTTCCCCATATCTGATTCCCCGACTCTGATTCCCCAACTCTAATACCCCGCCTCTGATTCCCCAGCTCTGATTCCCCGCCTCTGATTCCCCGCATCTGATTCCCTGCCTCTGATTCCCCGCCTCTGATTCCAGGCCTCTGATTCCCATCATCTGATTCCGGCCTCTGATTCCCGGCCTCTGATTCCCTGCTTCTGATTCTGATTCCCTGCCTCTGATTCCCCATCTCTGATTCCGCACATCTGATTCCCTGCCTCTGATTCCCCACCTCTGATTCCCCATATCTGATTCCCCGCCTCTGTTTCCCCGCCTCTGATTCCCCGCCTCTGTTTCCCAATATCTAAGTACCCACCTCTGATTCCCCAAATCTGATTCCCCACCTCTGATTCCCCAGCTCTGATTCCCCGCCTCTGATTCCCCGCATCTGATTCCCTGCATCTGATTCCAAGCCTCTGATTCCCTGCCTCTGATTCCCAACCTCTGATTCCCCACCTCTGATTCCCCATATCTGATTCCCCGCCTCTGTTTCCCCGCCTCGGATTCCCCGCCTCAGTTTCCCCATATCTGATTCCCGGCCTCTGATTCCCCGCCTCTGATTCCCCGCCTCTGATTCCCTGCCTCTGATTCCCCATCTCCGATTCCCTGCCTCTGATTCCCAACCTCTGATTCCCCACCTCTGATTCCCCATGTCTGATTCCCCGCCTCTGTTTCCCCGCCTCTGATTCCCCGCCTCTGATTCCCAACTCTGATTCCCCGCCTCTGATTCCCCAGCTCTGATTCCCTGTGTTTGATTCCCTGCCTCTGATTCCCTGCCCTGATTCCCCATCTCTGTTTCACCGCCTTTGATTCGCCACCTCTGATTCCACATATCTGATTCCCCGCCTCTGTTTCCCCGACTCTGATTCCCTTCCTCTGATTCCCAACCTCTGATTCCACACCTCTGATTCCCCATATCTGATTCCCCGCCTCTATTTCCCCATATCTGAATCCCCGCCTCTGATTCCCCAACTCTGATTCCCCGCCTCTGATTACCCAGCTCTGATTCCCCGACTCTGATTCCCGGCGTCCGATTCCCTGCCTCTGATTCCCCGCCTCTGATTCCCCATCTCTGATTCCCCGCCTCTGATTCCCCGTGTCTGATTCCCTGCCTCTGATTCCCTGCCTCTGATTCCCCGCCTCTGATTCCCTGACACTGAATCCCTGCCCCTGATTCCCCACCTCTGATTCCCCATATCTGATTCCCCGCCTCTGTTTCCCCGCCTCTGATTCCCCGCCTCTGTTTCCCCATATCTGATTCCCTGCCTCTGATTCCCCAACTCTGATTCCCCGCCTCTGATTCCCCAGCTCTGAATCCCCGCCTCTGATTCCCCGTGTCTGATTCCCTGCCTCTGATTCCCCGCCTTGATTCCCCATCTCTGATTCACAACCTCTGATTCCCCACCTCTGATTCCCTATATTTGATTCCCTGCCTCTGTTTCCCCGCCTCTGATTCCCCGCCTCTGATTCCCCATATCTGATTCCCCGCCTCTGATTGCCCACCTCTGATTCCCCGCCTCTGATTCGCCAGCTCTGATTCCCCGCCTCTGATTCCCCGCATCTGATTCCCTGCCTCTGATTCCCCGCCTCTGATTCCCCATCTCTGATTCAGCGCCTTTGATTCGCCACCTCTGATTCCCCATATCTGATTCCCCACCTCTGTTTCCCGGCCTCTGATTCCCCGCCTCTGATTCTCCATATCTCATTCCCCGCCTCTGAATCCCCATCTCTGATTCCCGGACTTTGATGCCCCACCTCTGATTCCCGGCCTCTTATTCCCAGCATCTGATTCCCGGCCTCTGATTCCCGGCCTCTGATTCCCCGCTTCTGATTCTGATTCCCTGCCTCTGATTCCCCATCTCTGATTCAGCACATCTGAATCCCTGCCTCTGATTCCCCACCTCTCATTCCTCATATCTGATTCCCCGCCTCTGTTTCCCCGCCTCTGATTCCCCGCCTCTGTTTCCCTATATCTAATTCCCCACCTCTGATGCCCCAACTCTGATTCCCCGCCTCTGATTCCCCAGCTCTGATTCCCCGCCTCTGATTCCAAGCATCCGATTCCCCATATCTGATTCCCCGCCTCTGTTTCCCCGCCTCTGATTCCCCGCCTCTGTTTCCCCATATCTGATTCCCCGCCTCTGATTCCCAACTATGATTCCCCGCCTCTGATTCCCTAGCTCTGATTCCCTGCGTCTGATTCCCTGTGTTCTATTCCCTGCCTCTGATTCCCCACCTGTGATTCCCCATCACTGATTCACCACCTCTGATTCCACACCTCTATTTCCCCATATCTGAATCCCCGCCTCTGATTCCCCAACTCTGATTCCCCGCCTCTGATTCCCCAGCTCTGATTCCCCGACTCTGATTCCCGGCGTCCGATTCCCTGCCTCTGATTCCCCGCCTCTGATTCCCCATCTCTGATTCCCCGCCTCTGATTCCCCGTGTCTGATTCCCTGCCTCTGATTCCCCGCCTCTGATTCCCTGCCTCTGATTCCCTGACACTGAATCCCTGCCCCTGATTCCCCACCTCTGATTCCCCATATCTGATTCCCCGCCTCTGTTTCCCCGCCTCTGATTCCCCGCCTCTGTTTCCCCATATCAGATTCCCTGCCTCTGATTCCCCAACTCTGATTCCCCGCCTCTGATTCCCCAGCTCTGAATCCCCGCCTCTGATTCCCCGTGTCTGATTCCCTGCCTCTGATTCCCCGCCTTGATTCCCCATCTCTGATTCACAACCTCTGATTCCCCACCTCTGATTCCCTATATTTGATTCCCCGCCTCTGTTTCCCCGCCTCTGATTCCCCGCCTCTGATTCCCCATATCTGATTCCCAGCCTCTGATTCCCCACCTCTGATTCCCCGCCTCTGATTCGCCAGCTCTGATTCCCCGCCTCTGATTCCCCGCATCTGATTCCCTGCCTCTGATTCCCCGCCTCTGATTCCCCATCTCTGATTCAGCGCCTTTGATTCGCCACCTCTGATTCCCCATATCTGATTCCCCACCTCTGTTTCCCGGCCTCTGATTCCCCGCCTCTGATTCTCCATATCTCATTCCCCGCCTCTGAATCCCCATCTCTGATTCCCGGACTTTGATGCCCCACCTCTGATTCCCGGCCTCTTATTCCCAGCATCTGATTCCCGGCCTCTGATTCCCGGCCTCTGATTCCCCGCTTCTGATTCTGATTCCCTGCCTCTGATTCCCCATCTCTGATTCAGCACATCTGAATCCCTGCCTCTGATTCCCCACCTCTCATTCCTCATATCTGATTCCCCGCCTCTGTTTCCCCGCCTCTGATTCCCCGCCTCTGTTTCCCTATATCTAATTCCCCACCTCTGATGCCCCAACTCTGATTCCCCGCCTCTGATTCCCCAGCTCTGATTCCCCGCCTCTGATTCCAAGCACCCGATTCCCCATATCTGATTCCCCGCCTCTGTTTCCCCGCCTCTGATTCCCCGCCTCTGTTTCCCCATATCTGATTCCCAGCCTCTGATTCCCAACTATGATTCCCCGCCTCTGATTCCCTAGCTCTGATTCCCTGCGTCTGATTCCCTGCGTTCTATTCCCTGCCTCTGATTCCCCACCTGTGATTCCCCATCACTGATTCACCACCTCTGATTCCCCACCTCTGATTCCCCATATCTAATTCCCCGCCTCTGTTTGCCCGCCTCTGATTCCCCGCCTCTGATTCTCCATATCTCATTCCCCGCCTCTGAATCCCCATCTCTGATTCCCGGACTTTGATGCCCCACCTCTGATTCCCGGCCTCTTATTCCCAGCATCTGATTCCCGGCCTCTGATTCCCGGCCTCTGATTCCCCGCTTCTGATTCTGATTCCCTGCCTCTGATTCCCCATCTCTGATTCAGCACATCTGAATCCCTGCCTCTGATTCCCCACCTCTCATTCCTCATATCTGATTCCCCGCCTCTGTTTCCCCGCCTCTGATTCCCCGCCTCTGTTTCCCTATATCTAATTCCCCACCTCTGATGCCCCAACTCTGATTCCCCGCCTCTGATTCCCCAGCTCTGATTCCCCGCCTCTGATTCCAAGCATCCGATTCCCCATATCTGATTCCCCGCCTCTGTTTCCCCGCCTCTGATTCCCCGCCTCTGTTTCCCCATATCTGATTCCCAGCCTCTGATTCCCAACTATGATTCCCCGCCTCTGATTCCCTAGCTCTGATTCCCTGCGTCTGATTCCCTGCGTTCTATTCCCTGCCTCTGATTCCCCACCTGTGATTCCCCATCACTGATTCACCACCTCTGATTCCCCACCTCTGATTGCCCATATCTAATTCCCCGCCTCTGTTTGCCCGCCTCTGATTCCCCGCCTCTGTTTCCCCGCCTCTGATTCCCCAGCTCTGATTCCCCGACTCTGATTCCCGGCGTCCGATTCCCTGCCTCTGATTCCCCGCCTTTGATTCCCCCCGTCTGATTCCCCGCCTCTGATTCCCCGTGTCTGATTCCCTGCCTCTGATTCCCCGCCTCTGATTCCCCGCCTCTGATTCCTCTGATTCCCCACATCTGATTCCCCATCTCTGATTCCGCACATCCGATTCCCTGCCTCTGATTCCCCAACTCTGATTCCCCACCTCTGATTCCCCAGCTCTGATTCCCCGCCTCAGATTCCCCGCGTCTGATTCCCTGCCTCTGATTCCCCGCCTCTGATTCCCCATCTCTGATTCCCCACCTCTGATTCCCCGTGTCTGATTCCCTGCCTCTGATTCCCCACCTCTGAATCCCAGCCTCTGATTCCCCATATCTGATTCCCCGCCTCTGATTCCCTGCCTCTGATTCCCCAGCTCTGATTCCCCGCCTTTGATTCCCCCCATCTGATTCCCAGCCTCTGAATCCCCGTGTCTGATTTCCTGCCTCTGATTCCCCGACTCTGATTCCCCATCTCTGATTCACCGCCTCTGATTCCCCATCTCAGATTCCCCACCTCTGATTCCCCGTGTCTGATTCCCTGCCTCTGATTCCCCGCCTCTGAATCCCAGCCTCTGATTCCCCATATCTGATTCCCCGCCTCTGATTCCCTGCCTCTGATTCCCCAGCTCTGATTCCCCACCTTTGATTCCCCCGTCTGATTCCCAGCCTCTGAATCCCCGTGTCTGATTTCCTGCCTCTGATTCCCCGCCTCTGATTCCCCATCTCTGATTCACCGCCTCTGATTCCCCATCTCTTATTCCCCACCTCTGATTCCACATATCTGATTCCCTGCCTCTGTTTCCCCGCCTCTGATTCCCCACCTCTGTTTCCCCATATCTGATTCCCCGCCTCTGATTCCCCAACTCTAATACCCCGCCTCTGATTCCCCAGCTCTGATTCCCCGCCTCTGATTCCCCGCATCTGATTCCCTGCCTCTGATTCCCCGCCTCTGATTCCAGGCCTCTGATTCCCAGCATCTGATTCCGGCCTCTGATTCCCGGCCTCTGATTCCCTGCTTCTGATTCTGATTCCCTGCCTCTGATTCCCCATCTCTGATTCCGCACATCTGATTCCCAACCTCGGATTCCCCACCTCTGATTCCCCATATCTGATTCCCCGCCTCTGTTTCCCCGCCTCTGATTCCCCGCCTCTGATTCCCAACTCTGATTCCCCGCCTCTGATTCCCCAGCTCTGATTCCCCGTGTTTGATTCCCTGCCTCTGATTCCCTGCCCTGATTCCCCATCTCTGTTTCACCGCCTTTGATTCGCCACCTCTGATTCCCCATATCTGATTCCCCGACTCTGATTCCCTGCCTCTGATTCCCAACCTCTGATTCCACACCTCTGATTCCCCATATCTGATTCCCCGCCTCTATTTCCCCATATCTGATTCCCCGCCTCTGATTCCCCAACTCTGATTCCCCGCCTCTGATTCCCCAGCTCTGATTCCCCGACTCTGATTCCCGGAGTCCGATTCCCTGCCTCTGATACCCCGCCTCTGATTCCCCAGCTCCTATTCCCCGCCTCTGATTCCCCGCATCCGATTCCCCATATCTGATTCCCCGCCTCTGTTTCCCCGCCTTTGATTCCCCTCCTCTGTTTCCCCATATCTGATTCCCCGCCTCTGATTCCCAACTATGATTCCCCGCCTCTGATTCCCCAGCTCTGATTCCCCGCCTCTGATTCCCCGCGTTCTATTCCCTGCCTCTGATTCCCCGCCTGTGATTCCCCATCTCTGATTCACCACCTCTGATTCCCCACCTCTGATTCCCCATATCTAATTCCCCGCCTCTGTTTGCACGCCTCTGATTCCCCGCCTCTGTTTCCCCATATCTGATTCCCCGTGTCTGATTCCCTGCCTCTGATTCCCCGCCTCTGTTTCCCCGCCTCTGATTCCCTGCCACTGATTCCCTGCCCCTGATACCCCACTTCTGATTCCCTATATCTGATTCCCTGCCTCTGTTTCCCCGCCTCTGATTCCCCGCCTCTGATTCCCCATATCTGATTCCCCGCCTCTGATTCCCCAACTCTGATTCCCCGCCTCTGATTCCCCAGCTCTGAATCCCTGCCTCTGATTCCCCGCGTCTGTTTCCCCGCCTCTGATTCCCCGCCTCTGTTTCCCCATATCTAAGTCCCCGACTCTGATTCCCCAACTCTGATTCCCCACCTCTGATTCCCCAGCTCTGATTCCCCGCCTCTGATTCCCCGCATCTGATTCCCTGCATCTGATTCCCAGCCTCTGATTCCCTGCCTCTGATACCCAACCTCTGATTCCCCACCTCTGATTCCCCATATCTGATTCCCCGCCTCTGTTTCCCCGCCTCTGATTCCCCGCCTCTGTTTCCCCATATCTGATTCCCGGCCTCTGATTCTCCGCCTCTGATTCCCCGCCTCTGATTCCCTGCCTCTGATTCCCCATCTCCGATTCCGCTCATCGGATTCCCTGCCTCTGATTCCCCGCCTCTGATTCCCCGCCTCTGATTCCCTGCTTCTGATTCCCAACCTCTGATTCCCCACCTCTGATTCCCCATATCAGATTCCCCGCCTCTGTTTCCCCACCTCTGATACCCCGCCTCTGATTCCCCAACTCTGAATCCCCGCCTCTGATTCCCCAGCTCTGATTCCCCGCCTCTGATTCCCAGCATCTGATTCCCTGCCTCTGATTCCCCGCCTCTGATTCCAGGCCTCTGATTCCCAGCATCTGATTCCGGCCTCTGATTCCCGGCCTCTGATTCCCTGTTTCTGATTCTGATTCCCTGCCTCTGATTCCCCATCTCTGATTCCGCACATCTGATTCCTTGCCTCTGATTCCCCACCTCTGATTCCCCATATCTGATTCCCCGCCTGGGTTTCCCCGCCTCTGATTCCCCGCCTCTGTTACCCAATATCTAAGTCCCCGCCTCTGATTCCCCGCATCTGATTCCCTGCCTCTGATTCCCCGCCTCTGATTCCCCATCTCTGATTCACCGCCTTTGATTCGCCACCTCTGATTCCCCATATCTGATTCCCCACCTGTTTCCCGGCCTCTGATTCCCCGCCTCTGATTCTCCATATCTCATTCCCCGCCTCTGAATCCCCATCTCTGATTCCCGGACTCTGATTCCCCACCTCTGATTCCCGGCCTCTTATTCCCAGCATCTGATTCCCGGCCTCTGATTCCCGGCCTCTGATTCCCCGCTTCTGATTCTGATTCCTTGCCTCTGATTCCCCATCTCTGATTCCGCACATCTGATTCCCTGCCTCTGATTCCCCACCTCTGATTCCCCATATCTGATTCCCCGCCTCTGTTTCCCCGCCTCTGATTCCCCGCCTCTGTTTCCCTATATCTAATTCCCCACCTCTGATGCCCCAACTCTGATTCCCCGCCTCTGATTCCCCAGCTCTGATTCCCCGCCTCTGATTCCCCGCATCCGATTCCCCATATCTGATTCACCGCCTCTCCTTCCCCGCCTCTGATTCCCCGCCTCTGTTTCCCCATATCTGATTCCCCGCCTCTGATTCCCAACTATGATTCCCCGCCTCTGATTCCCCAGCTCTGATTCCCTGCCTCTGATTCCCTGCGTTCTATTCCCTGCCTCTGATTCCCCGCCTGTGATTCCCCATCACTGATTCACCACCTCTGATTCCCCACATCTGATTCCCCATATCTAATTCCCCGCCTCTGTTTGCCCGCCTCTGATTCCCCGCCTCTGTTTCCCCATATCTGATTCCCCGTCTCTGAATCCCCAACTCTGATTCCCTGCCTCTGATTCCCCAGCTCTGATTCCCCGCCTTTGATTCCCCCCGTCTGATTCCCAGCCTCTGAATCCCCGTGTCTGATTTCCTGCCTCTGATTCCCCGCCTCTGATTCCCCATCTCTGATTCACCGCCTCTGATTCCCCACCTCTGATTCCCCATCTCTGATTCCGCACATCCGATTCCCTGCCTCTGATTCCCGAACTCTGATTCCCCGCCTCTGATTCCCCATCTCTGATTCCCCACCTCTGATTCCCCGTGTCTGATTCCCTGCCTCTGATTCCCCGCCTCTGAATACCAGCCTCTGATTCCCCATATCTGATTCCCCGCCTCTGATTCCCTGCCTCTGATTCCCCAGCTCTGATTCCCCGCCTTTGATTCCCCCCGTCTCATTCCCAGCCTCTGAATCCCCGTGTCTGATTTCCTGCCTCTGATTCCCCGCCTCTGATTCCCCATCTCTGATTCCCCGCCTCTGATTCGCCAGCTATGATTCCCCCCCTCTGATTCCCCGCGTCTGATTCCCCGCCTCAGAGTCCCCAACTCTAATACCCCGCCTCTGATTCCCCAGCTCTGATTCCCCTCCTCTGATTCCCCGCATCTGATTCCCTGCCTCTGATTCCCCGCCTCTGATTCCAGGCCTCTGATTCCCAACCTCTGATTCCCCACCTCTGATTCCCAATATCTGATTCCCCGCCTCTGTTTCACCGCCTCTGATTCCCCGCCTCTGTTTCCCCATATCTGATTCCCCGCCTCTGATTCCCCAACTCTGATTCCCCGCCTGTGATTCCCCAGCTCTGATTCCCCGCCTCTGATTCCCCATATCTGATTCCCATCCTCTGATTGCCCACCTCTGATTCCCCGCCTCTGATTCGCCAGCTCTGATTCCCCACCTCTGATTCCCCGCCTCTGATTCGCCATATCTGATTCCCCACCTCTGATTGCCCACCTCTGATTCCCAGCCTCTGATTCGCCAGCTCTGATTCCCCGCCTCTGATTCCCCGCATCTGATTCCCTGCCTCTGATTCCCCGCCTCTGATTCCCCATCTCTGATTCACCGCCTTTGATTCGCCACCTCTGATTCCCCATATCTGATTCCCCACCTCTGATTCCCGGCCTCTTATTCCCAGCATCTGATTCCCGGCCTCTGATTCCCGGCCTCTGATTCCCCGCTTCTGATTCTGATTCCCTGCCTCTTATTCCCCATCTCTGATTCCGCACATCTGATTCCCTGCCTCTGATTCCCCACCTCTGATTCCCCATATCTGATTCCCCGCCTCTGTTTCCCCGCCTCTGATTCCCGGCCTCTTATTCCCAGCATCTGATTCCCGGTCTCTGATTCCCGGCCTCTGATTCCCCGCTTCTGATTCTGATTCCCTGCCTCTTATTCCCCATCTCTGATTCCGCACATCTGATTCCCTGCCTCTGATTCCCCACCTCTGATTCCCTATATTTGATTCCCCGCCTCTGTTTCCCCGCCTCTGATTCCCCGCCTCTGATTCCCCATATCTGATTCCCCACCTCTGATTGCCCACCTCTGATTCCCAGCTTCTGATTCGCCAGCTCTGATTCCCCGCCTCTGATTCCCCGCATCTGATTCCCTGCCTCTGATTCCCCGCCTCTGATTCCCAATCTCTGATTCACCGCCTTTGATTCGCCACCTCTGATTCCCCATATCTGATTCCCCACCTCTGTTTCCCGGCCTCTGATTCCCCGCCTCTGATTCTCCATATCTCATTCCCCGCCTCTGAATCCCCATCTCTGATTCCCGGACTCTGATTCCCCACCTCTGATTCCCGGCCTCTTATTCCCAGCATCTGATTCCCGGCCTCTGATTCCCGGCCTCTGATTCCCCGCTTCTGATTCTGATTCCCTGCCTCTGATTCCCTTTCTCTGATTCCGCACATCTGATTCCCTGCCTCTGATTCCCCACCTCTGATTCCCCATATCTGATTCCCCGCCTCTGTTTCCCCGCCTCTGATTCCCCGCCTCTGTTTCCCTATATCTAATTCCCCACCTCTGATGCCCCAACTCTGATTCCCCGCCTCTGATTCCCCAGCTCTGATTCCCCGCCTCTGATTCCCCGCATCCGATTCCCCATATCTGATTCCCCGCCTCTCTTTCCCCGCCTCTGATTCCCCGCCGCTGTTTCCCCATATCTGATTCCCCGCCTCTGATTCCAAACTATGATTCCCCGCCTCTCTTTCCCCAGCTCTGATTCCCTGCCTCTGATTCCCTGCGTTCTATTCCCTGCCTCTGATTCCCCGCCTGTGATTCCCCATCACTGATTCACCACCTCTGATTCCCCACATCTGATTCCCCATATCTAATTCCCCGCCTCTGTTTGCCCGCCTCTGATTCCCCGCCTCTGTTTCCCCATATCTGATTCCCCGTCTCTGAATCCCCAACTCTGATTCCCTGCCTCTGATTCCCCAGCTCTGATTCCCCGCCTTTGATTCCCCCCATCTGATTCCCAGCCTCTGAATCCCCGTGTCTGATTTCCTGCCTCTGATTCCCCGCCTCTGATTCCCCATCTCTGATTCACCGCCTCTGATTCCCCACCTCTGATTCCCCATCTCTGATTCCGCACATCCGATTCCCTGCCTCTGATTCCCTGCCTCTGATTCCCCGCCTCTGATTCCCCATCTCTGATTCCCCACCACTGATTCCCCGTGTCTGATTCCCTGCCTCTGATTCCCCGCCTCTGAATACCAGCCTCTGATTCCCCATATCTGATTCCCCGCCTCTGATTCCCTGCCTCTGATTCCCCAGCTCTGATTCCCCGCCTTTGATTCCCCCCGTCTCATTCCCAGCCTCTGAATCCCCGTGTCTGATTTCCTGCCTCTGATTCCCCGCCTCTGATTCCCCATCTCTGATTCCCCGCCTCTGATTCGCCAGCTATGATTCCCCCCCTCTGATTCCCCGCGTCTGATTCCCCGCCTCAGATTCCCCAACTCTAATACCCCGCCTCTGATTCCCCAGCTCTGATTCCCCTCCTCTGATTCCCCGCATCTGATTCCCTGCCTCTGATTCCCCGCCTCTGATTCCAGGCCTCTGATTCCCAACCTCTGATTCCCCACCTCTGATTCCCAATATCTGATTCCCCGCCTCTGTTTCACCGCCTCTGATTCCCCGCCTCTGTTTCCCCATATCTGATTCCCCGCCTCTGTTTCCCCATATCTGATTCCCCGCCTCTGATTCCCCAACTCTGATTCCCCGCCTGTGATTCCCCAGCTCTGATTCCCCGCCTCTGATTCCCCATATCTGATTCCCATCCTCTGATTGCCCACCTCTGATTCCCCGCCTCTGATTCGCCAGCTCTGATTCCCCACCTCTGATTCCCCGCATCTGATTCCCTGCCTCTGATTCCCCGCCTCTGATTCCCCATCTCTGATTCCCCGCCTGTGATTCCCCAGCTCTGATTCCCCGCCTCTGATTCCCCAGCTCTGATTCCCAGCCTCTGACTCCCCGTGTTTGATCCCCTGCCTCTGATTACCTTCCTCTGATTCCCGGCCACTGATACCCCGCTTCTGATTCTGATTCCCTGCCTCTGATTCCCCATCTCTGATTCACCACATCTAATTCCCTGCCTCTGATTTCACGCCCCTGATTCCCCACCTCTGATTCCCCATATCTGAATCCCCGCCTCTGTTTCCACGCCTCTGATTCCCTACCTCTGATTCCCAACCTCTGATTCCCCACCCCTGATTCCCCATATCTATTTCCCCGCCTCTGTTTCACTGCCTCTGATTCCCCGCCCCTGTTTCCCCATATCTGATTCCCCGCCTCTGATTCCCCAACTCTGATTCCCCGCCTCTGATTCCCCAGCTCTGATTCCCCGCCTCTGATTCCCCGTGTTTGAATCCCTGCCTCTGATTCCCCGCCTCTGATTCCCCGCCTCTGATTCCCCGCCTTTGATTCGCCACGTCTGATTCGCCACGTCTGATTCCCCACCTCTGTTACCCCGCCTCTGATTCCCCGCCTCTGATTCCCCATATATCATTCCCTGCCTCTGAATCCCCATCTCTGATTCCCGGACTCTGATTCCCCACCTCTGATTCCCCTCCTCTTATTCCCGGCATCTGAACCCCGGCCTCTGATTCCCGGCCTCTGATTCCCCGCTTCTGATTCTGATTCCCTGCCTCTGATTCCCCATCTCTGATTCCGCACATCTGATTCCCTGCATCTGATTCCCCACCTCTGATTCCCCATATCTGATTCCTCGCCTCTGTTTCCCCGCCTCTGATTTTCCGCCTCTGTTTCCCCATATCTAATTCCCCACCTCAGATGCCCCAACTCTGATACCCCGCCTCTGATTCCCCAGCTCCTATTCCCCGCCTCTGATTCCCCGAATCCGTTTCCCCATATCTGATTCCCCGCCTCTGTTTCCCCGCCTTTGATTCCCCGCCTCTGTTTCCCCATATCTGATTCCCCGCCTCTGATTCCCAACTATGATTCCCCGCCTCTGATTCCCCAGCTCTGATTCCCCGCCTCTGATTCCCCGCGTTCTATTCCCTGCCTCTGATTCCCCGCCTGTGATTCCCCATCTCTGATTCACCACCTCTGATTCCCCACCTCTGATTCCCCATATCTAATTCCCCGCCTCTGTTTGCCCGCCTCTGATTCCCCGCCTCTGTTTCCCCATATCTGATTCCCCGTGTCTGATTCCCTGCCTCTGATTCCCCGCCTCTGTTTCCCCGCCTCTGATTCCCTGCCACTGATTCCCTGCCCCTGATACCCCACCTCTGATTCCCCATATCTGATTCCCTGCCTCTGTTTCCCCGCCTCTGATTCCCCGCCTCTGATTCCCCATATCTGATTCCCCGCCTCTGATTCCCCAACTCTGATTCCCCGCCTCTGATTCCCCAGCTCTGAATCCCCGCCTCTGATTCCCCGCGTCTGTTTCCCCGCCTCTGATTCCCCGCCTCTGTTTCCCCATATCTAAGTCCCCGACACTGATTCCCCAACTCTGATTCCCCACCTCTGATTCCCCAGCTATGATTCCCCGCCTCTGATTCCCCGCATCTGAATCCCTGCATCTGATTCCCAGCCTCTGATTCCCTGCCTCTGATTCCCAACCTCTGATTCCCCACCTCTGATTCCCCATATCTGATTCCCCGCCTCTGTTTCCCCGCCTCTGATTCCCCGCCTCTGTTTCCCCATATCTGATTCCCGGCCTCTGATTCTCCGCCTCTGATTCCCCGCCTCTGATTCCCTGCCTCTGATTCCCCATCTCCGATTCCGCACATCGGATTACCTGCCTCTGATTCCCCGCCTCTGATTCCCCGCCTCTGATTCCCTGCTTCTGATTCCCAACCTCTGATTCCCCACCTCTGATTTCCCATATCTGATTCCCCGCCTCTGTTTCCCCGCCTCTGATTCCCCGCCTCTGATTCCCCAACTCTGAATCCCCGCCTCTGATTCCCCAGCTCTGATTCCCCGCCTCTGATTCCCCGCATCTGATTCCCTGCCTCTGATTCCCCGCCTCTGATTCCAGGCCTCTGATTCCCAGCATCTGATTCCGGCCTCTGATTCCCGGCCTCTGATTCCCTGCTTCTGATTCTGATTCCCTGCCTCTGATTCCCCATCTCTGATTCCGCACATCTGATTCCTTGCCTCTGATTCCCCACCTCTGATTCCCCATATCTGATTCCCCGCCTGGGTTTCCCCGCCTCTGATTCCCCGCCTCTGTTTCCCAATATCTAAGTCCCCGCCTCTGATTCCCCAAATCTGATTCCCCACCTCTGATTCCCCAGCTCTGATTCCCCGCCTCTGATTCCCCGCATCTGATTCCCTGCATCTGATTCCAAGCCTCTGATTCCCTGCCTCTGATTCCCAACCTCTGATTCCCCACCTCTGATTCCCCATATCTGATTCCCCGCCTCTGTTTCCCCGCCTCGGATTCCCCGCCTCTGTTTCCCCATATCTGATTCCCGGCCTCTGATTCCCCGCCTCTGATTCCCCGCCTCTGATTCCCTGCCTCTGATTCCCCATCTCCGATTCCGCACATCTGATTCCCTTCCTCTGATTCCCCGCCTCTGATTTTCCGCCTCTGATTCCCTGCCTCTGATTCCCAACCTCGGATTCCCCACCTCTGATTCCCCATATCTGATTCCCCGCCTCTGTTTCCCCGCCTCTGATTCCCCGCCTCTGATTCCCAACTCTGATTCCCCGCCTCTGATTCCCCAGCTCTGATTCCCCGTGTTTGATTCCCTGCCTCTGATTCCCTGCCCTGATTCCCCATCTCTGTTTCACCGCCTTTGATTCGCCACCTCTGATTCCCCATATCTGATTCCCCGCCTCTGTTTCCCCGACTCTGATTCCCTGCCTCTGATTCCCAACCTCTGATTCCACACCTCTGATTCCCCATATCTGATTCCCCGACTCTATTTCCCCATATCTGATTCCCCGCCTCTGATTCCCCAACTCTGATTCCCGGCCTCTGATTCCCCAGCTCTGATTCCCCGACTCTGATTCCCGGCATCCGATTCCCTGCCTCTGATTCCCCGCCTCTGATTCCCCATCTCTGATTCCCCGCCTCTGATTCCCCGTGTCTGATTCCCTGCCTTTGATTCCCCGCCTCTGATTCCCCGCCTCTGATTCCCTGCCACTGATTCCCTGCCCCTGATTCCCCACCTCTGATTCCCCACATCTGATTCCCCGCCTCTGTTTCCCCGCCTCTGATTCCCCGCCTCTGATTCCCAATATCTGATTCCCTGCCTCTGATTCCCCAACTCTGATTCCCCGCCTCTGATTCCCCAGCTCTGAATCCCCGCCTCTGATTCCCCGCGTCTGATTCCCTGCCTCTGATTCCCGGCCTTGATTCCCCATCTCTGATTCACAACCTCTGATTCCCCACCTCTGATTCCCTATATTTGATTCCCCGCCTCTGTTTCCCCGCCTCTGATTCCCCGCCTCTGATTCCCCATATCTGATTCCCCGCCTCTGATTGCCCACCTCTGATTCCCAGCCTCTGATTCGCCAGCTCTGATTCCCCGCCTCTGATTCCCCGCATCTGATTCCCTGCCTCTGATTCCCCGCCTCTGATTCCCCATCTCTGATTCACCGCCTTTGATTCGCCACCTCTGATTCCCCATATCTGATTCCCCACCTCTGATTCCCGGCCTCTTATTCCCAGCATCTGATTCCCGGCCTCTGATTCCCGGCCTCTGATTCCCCGCTTCTGATTCTGATTCCCTGCCTCTTATTCCCCATCTCTGATTCCGCACATCTGATTCCCTGCCTCTGATTCCCCACCTCTGATTCCCCATATCTGATTCCCCGCCTCTGTTTCCCCGCCTCTGATTCCCGGCCTCTTATTCCCAGCATCTGATTCCCGGCCTCTGATTCCCGGCCTCTGATTCCCCGCTTCTGATTCTGATTCCCTGCCTCTTATTCCCCATCTCTGATTCCGCACATCTGATTCCCTGCCTCTGATTCCCCACCTCTGATTCCCCATATCTGATTCCCCGCCTCTGTTTCCCCGCCTCTGATTCCCCGCCTCTGTTTCCCTATATCTAATTCCCCACCTCTGATGCCCCAACTCTGATTCCCCGCCTCTGATTCCCCAGCTCTGATTCCCCGCCTCTGATTCCCTGCATCCGATTCCCCATATCTGATTCCCCGCCTCTGTTTCACAGCCTCTGATTCCCCGCCTCTGTTTCCCCATATCTGATTCCCGCCTCTGATTCCCAACTATGAATCCCCTCCTCTGATTCCACAGCTCTGATTCCCTGCCTCTGATTCCCAGCGTTCTATTCCCTGCCTCTGATTCCCCGCCTGTGATTCCCCATCACTGATTCACCACCTCTGATTCCCTACCTCTGATTCCCCATATCTAATTCCCCGCCTCTGTTTGCCCGCCTCTGATTCCCCGCCTCTGTTTCCCCATATCTGATTCCCCGCCTCTGAATCCCCAACTCTGATTCCCTGCCTCAGATTCCCCAGCTCTGATTCCCCGCCTTTGATTCCCCCCGTCTGATTCCCAGCCTCTGAATCCCCGTGTCTGATTTCCTGCCTCTGATTCCCCGCCTCTGATTCCCCATCTCTGATTCACCTCCTCTGATTCCCCACCTCTGATTCCCCCTCTCTGATTCCGCACATCCAATTCCCTGCCTCTGATTCCCCAACTCTGATTCCCCACCTCTGATTCCCCAGCTCTGATTCCCCGCCTCAGATTCCCCGCGTCTGATTCCCTGCCTCTGATTCCCCGCCTCTGATTCCCTGCCTCTGATTCCCCATATCTGATTCCCCGCCTCTGATTCCCCAACTCTGATTCCCCGCTTCTGATTCCCCAGCTCTGAATCCCCGCCTCTGATTCCCCGCGTCTGATTCCCTGCCTCTGATTCCCCGCCTCTGATTCCCCATCTGTGATTCACAACCTCTGATGCCCCACCTCTGATTCCCCATATCTGATTCCCTGCCTCTGTTTCCCCGCCTCTGATTCCCCACCTCTGTTTCCCCATATCTGATTCCCCACCTCTGATTCCCCAACTCTAATACCCCGCCTCTGATTCCCCAGCTCTGATTCCCCGCCTCTGATTCCCCGCATCTGATTCCCTGCCACTGATTCCCCGCCTCTGATTCCAGGCCTCTGATTCCCAGCATCTGATTCCGGCCTCTGATTCCCGGACTCTGATTCCCTGCTTCTGATTCTGATTCCCTGCCTCTGATTCCCCATCTCTGATTCCGCACATCTGATTCCCTGCCTCTGATTCCCCACCTCTGATTCCCCATATCTGATTCCCCGCCTCTGTTTCCCCGCCTCTGATTCCCCGCCTCTGTTTCCCAATATCTAAGTCCCCACCTCTGATTCCCCAAATCTGATTCCCCACCTCTGATTCCCCAGCTCTGATTCCCCGCCTCTGATTCCCCTCATCTGATACCCTGCATCTGATTCCAAGCCTCTGATTCCCTGCCTCTGATTCCCAACCTCTGATTCCCCACCTCTGATTCCCCATATCTGATTCCCCGCCTCTGTTTCCCCGCCTCGGATTCCCCGCCTATGTTTCCCCACATCTGATTCACGGCCTCTGATTCCCCGCCTCTGATTCCCCATATCTGATTCCCTGCCTCTGATTCCCCAACTCTGATTCCCCGCCTCTGATTCCACAGCTCTGAATCCCCGCCTCTGATTCCCCGCGTCTGATTCCCTGCCTCTGATTCCCCGCCTCTGATTCCCCATCTCTGATTCACTGCCTTTGATTCGCCACCTCTGATTCCCCATATCTGATTCCCCGCCTCTGTTTCCCCGCCTCTGATTCCCCGCCTCTGATTCTCCATATCTCATTCCCCGCCTCTGAATCCCCATCTCTGATTCCCGGACTCTGATTCCCCTCCTCTGATTCCCGGCCTCTTATTCCCAGCATCTGATTCCCGGCCTCTGATTCCCGGCCTCTGATTCCCCGCTTCTGATTCCCTGCCACTGATTCCCCATCTCTGATTCCGCACATCTGATTCCCTGCCTCTGATTCCCCACTTCTGATTCCCCATATCTGATTCCCCGCCTCTGTTTCCCCGCCTCTGATTCCCCGCCTCTGTTTCCCTATATCTAATTCCCCACCTCTGATGCCCCAACTCTGATTCCCCGCCTCTGATTCCCCAGCTCTGATTCCCCGCCTCTGATTCCCTGCATCCGATTCCCCATATCTGATTCCCCGCCTCTGTTTCCCCGCCTCTGATTCCCCGCCTCTGTTTCCCCATATCTGATTCCAGCCTCTGATTCCCAACTATGATTCCCCGCCTCTGATTCCACAGCTCTGATTCCCTGCCTCTGATTCCCCGCGTTCTATTCCCTGCCTCTGATTCCCCGCCTGTGATTCCCCATCACTGATTCACCACCTCTGATTCCCTACCTCTGATTCCCCATATCTAATTCCCCGCCTCTGTTTGCCCGCCTCTGATTCCCCGCCTCTGTTTCCCCATATCTGATTCCCCGCCTCTGAATCCCCAACTCTGATTCCCTGCCTCAGATTCCCCAGCTCTGATTCCCCGCCTTTGATTCCCCCCGTCTGATTCCCAGCCTCTGAATCCCCGTGTCTGATTTCCTGCCTCTGATTCCCCGCCTCTGATTCCCCATCTCTGATTCACCACCTCTGATTCCCCACCTCTGATTCCCCATCTCTGATTCCGCACATACAATTCCCTGCCTCTGATTCCCCAACTCTGATTCCCCACCTCTGATTCCCCAGCTCTGATTCCCCGCCTCAGATTCCCCGCGTCTGATTCCCTGCCTCTGATTCCCCGCCTCTGATTCCCTGCCTCTGATTCCCCATATCTGAATCCCCGCCTCTGATTCCCCAACTCTGATTCCCCGCTTCTGATTCCCCAGCTCTGAATCCCCGCCTCTGATTCCCCGCGTCTGATTCCCTGCCTCTGATTCCCCGCCTCTGATTCCCCATCTGTGATTCACAACCTCTGATGCCCCACCTCTGATTCCCCATATCTGATTCCCCGCCTCTGTTTCCCCGCCTCTGATTCCCCGCCTCTGTTTCCCAATATCTAAGTCCCCACCTCTGATTCCCCAAATCTGATTCCCCACCTCTGATTCCCCAGCTCTGATTTCCCGCCTCTGATTCCCCGCATCTGATACCCTGCATCTGATTCCAAGCCTCTGATTCCCTGCCTCTGATTCCCAACCTCTGATTCCCCACCTCTGATTCCCCATATCTGATTCCCCGCCTCTGTTTCCCCGCCTCGGATTCCCCTCCTCTGTTTCCCCACATCTGATTCCCGGCCTCTGATTCCCCGCCTCTGATTCCCCATATCTGATTCCCTGCCTCTGATTCCCCAACTCTGATTCCCCGCATCTGATTCCACAGCTCTGAATCCCCGCCTCTGATTCCCCGCGTCTGATTCCCTGCCTCTGATTCCCCGCCTTGATTCCCCATCTCTGATTCACAACCTCTGATTCCCCACCTCTGATTCCCTATATTTGATTCCCCGCCTCTGTTTCCCCGCCTCTGATTCCCCGCCTCTGATTCCCCATATCTGATTCCCCGCCTCTGATTGCCCACCTCTGATTCCCAGCCTCTGATTCGCCAGCTCTAATTCCCCGCCTCTGATTCCCCGCATCTGATTCCCTGCCTCTGATTCCCCGCCTCTGATTCCCCATCTCTGATTCACCGCCTTTGATTCGCCATCTCTGATTCCCCATATCTGATTCCCCGCCTCTGTTTCCCCGCCTCTGATTCCCCGCCTCTGATTCTCCATATCTCATTCCCCGCCTCTGAATCCCCATCTCTGATTCCCGGCCTCTGATTCCCCAGCTCTGATTCCCCGACTCTGATTCCTGGCATCCGATTCCCTGCCTCTGATTCCCCGCCTCTGATTCCCCATCTCTGATTCCCCGCCTCTGATTCCCCGTGTCTGATTCCCTGCCTTTGATTCCCCGCCTCTGATTCCCCGCCTCTGATTCCCTGCCACTGATTCCCTGCCCCTGATTCCCCACCTCTGATTCCCCACATCTGATTCCCCGCCTCTGTTTCCCCGCCTCTGATTCCCCGCCTCTGATTCCCAATATCTGATTCCCTGCCTCTGATTCCCCAACTCTGATTCCCCGCCTCTGATTCCCCAGCTCTGAATCCCCGCCTCTGATTCCCCGCGTCTGATTCCCTGCCTCTGATTCCCCGCCTTGATTCCCCATCTCTGATTCACAACCTCTGATTCCCCACCTCTGATTCCCTATATTTGATTCCCCGCCTCTGTTTCCCCGCCTCTGATTCCCCGCCTCTGATTCCCCATATCTGATTCCCCGCCTCTGATTGCCCACCTCTGATTCCCAGCCTCTGATTCGCCAGCTCTGATTCCCCGCCTCTGATTCCCCGCATCTGATTCCCTGCCTCTGATTCCCCGCCTCTGATTCCCCATCTCTGATTCACCGCCTTTGATTCGCCACCTCTGATTCCCCATATCTGATTCCCCACCTCTGATTCCCGGCCGCTTATTCCCAGCATCTGATTCCCGGCCTCTGATTCCCGGCCTCTGATTCCCCGCTTCTGATTCTGATTCCCTGCCTCTTATTCCCCATCTCTGATTCCGCACATCTGATTCCCTGCCTCTGATTCCCCACCTCTGATTCCCCATATCTGATTCCCCGCCTCTGTTTCCCCGCCTCTGATTCCCGGCCTCTTATTCCCAGCATCTGATTCCCGGCCTCTGATTCCCGGCCTCTGATTCCCCGCTTCTGATTCTGATTCCCTGCCTCTTATTCCCCATCTCTGATTCCGCACATCTGATTCCCTGCCTCTGATTCCCCACCTCTGATTCCCCATATCTGATTCCCCGCCTCTGTTTCCCCGCCTCTGATTCCCCGCCTCTGTTTCCCTATATCTAATTCCCCACCTCTGATGCCCCAACTCTGATTCCCCGCCTCTGATTCCCCAGCTCTGATTCCCCGCCTCTGATTCCCTGCATCCGATTCCCCATATCTGATTCCCCGCCTCTGTTTCACCGCCTCTGATTCCCCGCCTCTGTTTCCCCATATCTGATTCCCGCCTCTCATTCCCAACTATGAATCCCCTCCTCTGATTCCACAGCTCTGATTCCCTGCCTCTGATTCCCAGCGTTCTATTCCCTGCCTCTGATTCCCCGCCTGTGATTCCCCATCACTGATTCACCACCTCTGATTCCCTACCTCTGATTCCCCATATCTAATTCCCCGCCTCTGTTTGCCCGCCTCTGATTCCCCGCCTCTGTTTCCCCATATCTGATTCCCCGCCTCTGAATCCCCAACTCTGATTCGCTGCCTCAGATTCCCCAGCTCTGATTCCCCGCCTTTGATTCCCCCCGTCTGATTCCCAGCCTCTGAATCCCCGTGTCTGATTTCCTGCCTCTGATTCCCCGCCTCTGATTCCCCATCTCTGATTCACCTCCTCTGATTCCCCACCTCTGATTCCCCCTCTCTGATTCCGCACATCCAATTCCCTGCCTCTGATTCCCCAACTCTGATTCCCCACCTCTGATTCCCCAGCTCTGATTCCCCGCCTCAGATTCCCCGCGTCTGATTCCCTGCCTCTGATTCCCCGCCTCTGATTCCCTGCCTCTGATTCCCCATATCTGATTCCCCGCCTCTGATTCCCCAACTCTGATTCCCCGCTTCTGATTCCCCAGCTCTGAATCCCCGCCTCTGATTCCCCGCGTCTGATTCCCTGCCTCTGATTCCCCGCCTCTGATTCCCCATCTGTGATTCACAACCTCTGATGCCCCACCTCTGATTCCCCATATCTGATTCCCTGCCTCTGTTTCCCCGCCTCTGATTCCCCACCTCTGTTTCCCCATATCTGATTCCCCACCTCTGATTCCCCAACTCTAATACCCCGCCTCTGATTCCCCAGCTCTGATTCCCCGCCTCTGATTCCCCGCATCTGATTCCCTGTCACTAATTCCCCACCTCTGATTCCCCATATCTGATTCCCCGCCTCTGTTTCCCCGCCTCTGATTCCCCGCCTCTGTTTCCCAATATCTAAGTCCCCACCTCTGATTCCCCAAATCTGATTCCCCACCTCTGATTCCCCAGCTCTGATTCCCCGCCTCTGATTCCCCTCATCTGATACCCTGCATCTGATTCCAAGCCTCTGATTCCCTGCATCTGATTCCCAACCTCTGATTCCCCACCTCTGATTCCCCATATCTGATTCCCCGCCTCTGTTTCCCCGCCTCGGATTCCCCGCCTATGTTTCCCCACATCTGATTCACGGCCTCTGATTCCCCGCCTCTGATTCCCCATATCTGATTCCCTGCCTCTGATTCCCCAACTCTGATTCCCCGCCTCTGATTCCACAGCTCTGAATCCCCGCCTCTGATTCCCCGCGTCTGATTCCCTGCCTCTGATTCCCCGCCTCTGATTCCCCATCTCTGATTCACCGCCTTTGATTCGCCACCTCTGATTCCCCATATCTGATTCCCCGCCTCTGTTTCCCCGCCTCTGATTCCCCGCCTCTGATTCTCCATATCTCATTCCCCGCCTCTGAATCCCCATCTCTGATTCCCGGACTCTGATTCCCCTCCTCTGATTCCCGGCCTCTTATTCCCAGCATCTGATTCCCGGCCTCTGATTCCCGGCCTCTGATTCCCCGCTTCTGATTCCCTGCCACTGATTCCCCATCTCTGATTCCGCACATCTGATTCCCTGCCTCTGATTCCCCACTTCTGATTCCCCATATCTGATTCCCCGCCTCTGTTTCCCCGCCTCTGATTCCCCGCCTCTGTTTCCCTATATCTAATTCCCCACCTCTGATGCCCCAACTCTGATTCCCCGCCTCTGATTCCCCAGCTCTGATTCCCCGCCTCTGATTCCCTGCATCCGATTCCCCATATCTGATTCCAGCCTCTGATTCCCAACTATGATTCCCCGCCTCTGATTCCACAGCTCTGATTCCCTGCCTCTGATTCCCCGCGTTCTATTCCCTGCCTCTGATTCCCCGCCTGTGATTCCCCATCACTGATTCACCACCTCTGATTCCCTACCTCTGATTCCCCATATCTAATTCCCCGCCTCTGTTTGCCCGCCTCTGATTCCCCGCCTCTGTTTCCCCATATCTGATTCCCCGCCTCTGAATCCCCAACTCTGATTCCCTGCCTCAGATTCCCCAGCTCTGATTCCCCGCCTTTGATTCCCCCCGTCTGATTCCCAGCCTCTGAATCCCCGTGTCTGATTTCCTGCCTCTGATTCCCCGCCTCTGATTCCCCATCTCTGATTCACCACCTCTGATTCCCCACCTCTGATTCCCCATCTCTGATTCCGCACATCCAATTCCCTGCCTCTGATTCCCCAACTCTGATTCCCCACCTCTGATTCCCCAGCTCTGATTCCCCGCCTCAGATTCCCCGCGTCTGATTCCCTGCCTCTGATTCCCCGCCTCTGATTCCCTGCCTCTGATTCCCCATATCTGATTCCCCGCCTCTGATTCCCCAACTCTGATTCCCCGCTTCTGATTCCCCAGCTCTGAATCCCCGCCTCTGATTCACCGCGTCTGATTCCCTGCCTCTGATTCCCCGCCTCTGATTCCCCATCTGTGATTCACAACCTCTGATGCCCCACCTCTGATTCCCCATATCTGATTCCCCGCCTCTGTTTCCCCGCCTCTGATTCCCCGCCTCTGTTTCCCAATATCTAAGTCCCCACCTCTGATTCCCCAAATCTGATTCCCCACCTCTGATTCCCCAGCTCTGATTTCCCGCCTCTGATTCCCCGCATCTGATACCCTGCATCTGATTCCAAGCCTCTGATTCCCTGCCTCTGATTCCCAACCTCTGATTCCCCACCTCTGATTCCCCATATCTGATTCCCCGCCTCTGTTTCCCCGCCTCGGATTCCCCGCCTCTGTTTCCCCACATCTGATTCCCGGCCTCTGATTCCCCGCCTCTGATTCCCCATATCTGATTCCCTGCCTCTGATTCCCCAACTCTGATTCCCCGCATCTGATTCCACAGCTCTGAATCCCCGCCTCTGATTCCCCGCGTCTGATTCCCTGCCTCTGATTCCCCGCCTTGATTCCCCATCTCTGATTCACAACCTCTGATTCCCCACCTCTGATTCCCTATATTTGATTCCCCGCCTCTGTTTCCCCGCCTCTGATTCCCCGCCTCTGATTCCCCATATCTGATTCCCCGCCTCTGATTGCCCACCTCTGATTCCCAGCCTCTGATTCGCCAGCTCTGATTCCCCGCCTCTGATTCCCCGCATCTGATTCCCTGCCTCTGATTCCCCGCCTCTGATTCCCCATCTCTGATTCACCGCCTTTGATTCGCCATCTCTGATTCCCCATATCTGATTCCCCGCCTCTGTTTCCCCGCCTCTGATTCCCCGCCTCTGATTCTCCATATCTCATTCCCCGCCTCTGAATCCCCATCTCTGATTCCCGGACTCTGATTCCCCTCCTCTGATTCCCGGCCTCTTATTCCCAGCATCTGATTCCCGGCCTCTGATTCCCGGCCTCTGATTCCCCGCTTCTGATTCCCTGCCTCTGATTCCCCATCTCTGATTCCGCACATCTGATTCCCTGCCTCTGATTCCCCACCTCTGATACCCCATATCTGATTCCCCGCCTCTGTTTCCCCGCCTCTGATTCCCCGCCTCTGTTTCCCTATATCTAATTCCCCACCTCTGATGCCCCAACTCTGATTCCCCGCCTCTGATTCCCCAGCTCTGATTCCCCGCCTCTGATTCCCTGCATCCGATTCCCCATATCTGATTCCCCACCTCTGTTTCCCCGCCTCTGATTCCCCGCCTCTGTTTCCCCATATCTGATTCCAGACTCTGATTCCCAACTATGATTCCCCGCCTCTGATTCCCCAGCTCTGATTCCCTGCCTCTGATTCCCCGCGTTCTATTCCCTGCCTCTGATTCCCCGCCTGTGATTCCCCATCACTGATTCACCACCTCTGATTCCCTACCTCTGATTCCCCATATCTAATTCCCCGCCTCTGTTTGCCCGCCTCTGATTCCCCACCTCTGTTTCCCCATATCTGATTCCCCGCCTCTGAATCCCCAACTCTGATTCCCTGCCTCAGATTCCCCAGCTCTGATTCCCCGCCTTTGATTCCCCCCGTCTGATTCCCAGCCTCTGAATCCCCGTGTCTGATTTCCTGCCTCTGATTCCCCGCCTCTGATTCCCCATCTCTGATTCACCGCCTCTGATTCCCCACCTCTGATTCCCCATCTCTGATTCCGCACATCCAATTCCCTGCCTCTGATTCCCCAACTCTGATTCCCCACCTCTGATTCCCCAGCTCTGATTCCCCGCCTCAGATTCCCCGCGTCTGATTCCCTGCCTCTGATTCCCCGCTTCTGATTCCCTGCCTCTGATTCCCCATACCTGATTCCCCGCCTCTGATTCCCCAACTCTGATTCCCCGCTTCTGATTCCCCAGCTCTGAATCCCCGCCTCTGATTCCCCGCGTCTGATTCCCTGCCTCTGATTCCCCGCCTCTGATTCCCCATCTGTGATTCACAACCTCTGATGCCCCACCTCTGATTCCCCATATCTGATTCCCCGCCTCTGTTTCCCCGCCTCTGATTCCCCGCCTCTGATTCCCCATATCTGATTCCCCGCCTCTGATTGCCCACCTCTGATTCCCCGCGTCTGATACCCTGCCTCTGATTCCCCGCCTCTGATTCCCCATCTCTGATTCACCACCTCTGATTCCCGGCCTCTGATTCCCCATCTCTGATTCCGCACATCCGATTCCCTGCCTATGATTCCCCAGCTCTGATTCCCCGCCTCTGATTCCCCATATCTGATTCCCTGCCTCTGTTTCCCCGCCTCTGATTCCCTACCTCTGTTTCCCCATCTCTGATTCCCCGCCTCTGATTCCCCAACTCTAATACCCCGCCTCTGATTCCCCAGCTCTGATTCCCCGCCTCTGATTCCCCGCATCTGATTCCCTGCCTCTGATTCCCCGCCTCTGATTCCAGGCCTCTGATTCCCATCATCTGATTCCGGCCTCTGATTCCCGGCCTCTGATTCCCTGCTTCTGATTCTGATTCCCTGCCTCTGATTCCCCATCTCTGATTCCGCACATCTGATTCCCTGCCTCTGATTCCCCACCTCTGATTCCCCATATCTGATTCCCCGCCTCTGTTTCCCCGCCTCTGATTCCCTGCCTCTGATTCCCCGCATCTGATTCCCTGCATCTGATTCCAAGAATCTGTTTCCCTGCCTCTGATTCCCAACCTCTGATTCCCCACCTCTGATTCCCCATATCTGATTCCCCGCCTCTGTTTCCCCGCCTCGGATTCCCCGCCTCTGATTCTCCATATCTCATTCCCCGCCTCTGAATCCCCATCTCTGATTCACCGCCTTTGATTCGCCACCTCTGATTCCCCATCTCTGATTCACCACCTCTGATTCCCGGCCTCTGATTCCCCATCTCTGATTCCGCACATCCGATTCCCTGCCTATGATTCCCCACCTCTGATTCCCCGCCTCTGATTCCCCATATCTGATTCCCTGCCTCTGTTTCCCCGCCTCTGATTCCCTACCTCTGTTTCCCCATCTCTGATTCCCCGCCTCTGATTCCCCAACTCTAATACCCCGCCTCTGATTCCCCAGCTCTGATTCCCCGCCTCTGATTCCCCGCATCTGATTCCCTGCCTCTGATTCCCTGCCTCTGATTCCCCATACCTGATTCCCATCATCTGATTCCGGCCTCTGATTCCCGGCCTCAGATTCCACGCGTCTGAATCCCTGCCTCTGATTCCCCGCCTCTGATTCCCTGCCTCTGATTCCCCATACCTGATTCCCCGCCTCTGATTCCCCAACTCTGATTCCCCGCTTCTGATTCCCCAGCTCTGAATCCCCGCCTCTGATTCCCCGCGTCTGATTCCCTGCCTCTGATTCCCCGCCTCTGATTCCCCATCTGTGATTCACAACCTCTGATGCCCCACCTCTGATTCCCCATATCTGATTCCCCGCCTCTGTTTCCCCGCCTCTGATTCCCCGCCTCTGATTCCCCATATCTGATTCCCCGCCTCTGATTGCCCACCTCTGATTCCCCGCGTCTGATACCCTGCCTCTGATTCCCCGCCTCTGATTCCCCATCTCTGATTCACCACCTCTGATTCCCGGCCTCTGATTCCCCATCTCTGATTCCGCACATCCGATTCCCTGCCTATGATTCCCCACCTCTGATTCCCCGCCTCTGATTCCCCATATCTGATTCCCTGCCTCTGTTTCCCCGCCTCTGATTCCCCGCCTCTGATTCCCCAACTCTAATACCCCGCCTCTGATTCCCCAGCTCTGATTCCCCGCCTCTGATTCCCCGCATCTGATTCCCTGCCTCTGATTCCCCGCCTCTGATTCCAGGCCTCTGATTCCCATCATCTGATTCCGGCCTCTGATTCCCGGCCTCTGATTCCCTGCTTCTGATTCTGATTCCCTGCCTCTGATTCCCCATCTCTGATTCCGCACATCTGATTCCCTGCCTCTGATTCCCCACGTCTGATTCCCCATATCTGATTCCCCGCCTCTGTTTCCCCGCCTCTGATTCCCCGCCTCTGATTCCCCGCATCTGATTCCCTGCATCTGATTCCAAGAATCTGTTTCCCTGCCTCTGATTCCCAACCTCTGATTCCCCACCTCTGATTCCCCATATCTGATTCCCCGCCTCTGTTTCCCCGCCTCGGATTCCCCGCCTCTGATTCTCCATATCTCATTCCCCGCCTCTGAATCCCCATCTCTGATTCACCGCCTTTGATTCGCCACCTCTGATTCCCCATCTCTGATTCACCACCTCTGATTCCCGGCCTCTGATTCCCCATCTCTGATTCCGCACATCCGATTCCCTGCCTATGATTCCCCACCTCTGATTCCCCGCCTCTGATTCCCCATATCTGATTCCCTGCCTCTGTTTCCCCGCCTCTGATTCCCTACCTCTGTTTCCCCATCTCTGATTCCCCGCCTCTGATTCCCCAACTCTAATACCCCGCCTCTGATTCCCCAGCTCTGATTCCCCGCCTCTGATTCCCCGCATCTGATTCCCTGCCTCTGATTCCCCGCCTCTGATTCCAGGCCTCTGATTCCCATCATCTGATTCCGGCCTCTGATTCCCGGCCTCTGATTCCCTGCTTCTGATTCTGATTCCCTGCCTCTGATTCCCCATCTCTGATTCCGCACATCTGATTCCCTGCCTCTGATTCCCCACCTCTGATTCCCCATATCTGATTCCCCGCCTCTGTTTCCCCGCCTCTGATTCCCCGCCTCTGATTCCCCGCATCTGATTCCCTGCATCTGATTCCAAGAATCTGTTTCCCTGCCTCTGATTCCCAACCTCTGATTCCCCACCTCTGATTCCCCATATCTGATTCCCCGCCTCTGTTTCCCCGCCTCGGATTCCCCGCCTCTGATTCTCCATATCTCATTCCCCGCCTCTGAATCCCCATCTCTGATTCACCGCCTTTGATTCGCCACCTCTGATTCCCCACCTCTGATTCCCTATATTTGATTCCCCGCCTCTGTTTCCCCGCCTCTGATTCCCCGCCTCTGATTCCCCATATCTTATTCCCCGCCTCTGATTGCCCACCTCTGATTCCCAGCCTCTGATTCGCCAGCTCTGATTCCCCCCCTCTGATTCCCCGCATCTGATTCCCTGCCTCTGATTCCCCGCCTCTGATTCCCCATCTCTGATTCACCGCATTTGATTCGCCACCTCTGATTCCCCATATCTGATTCCCTGCCTCTGATTCCCCAACTCTGATTCCCCACCTCTGATTCCCCAGCTCTGATTCCCCGCCTCAGATTCCCCGCGTCTGATTCCCTGCCTCTGATTCCCCGCCTCTGATTCCCTGCCTCTGATTCCCCATACCTGATTCCCCGCCTCTGATTCCCCAACTCTGATTCCCCGCTTCTGATTCCCCAGCTCTGAATCCCCGCCTCTGATTCCCCGCGTCTGATTCCCTGCCTCTGATTCCCCGCCTCTGATTCCCCATCTGTGATTCACAACCTCTGATGCGCCACCTCTGATTCCCCATATCTGATTCTCCGCCTCTGTTTCCCCGCCTCTGAATCCCCGCCTCTGATTCCCCATATCTGATTCCCCGCCTCTGATTGCCCACCTCTGATTCCCCGCGTCTGATACCCTGCCTCTGATTCCCCGCCTCTGATTCCCCATCTCTGATTCACCACCTCTGATTCCCGGCCTCTGATTCCCCATCTCTGATTCCGCACATCCGATTCCCTGCCTATGATTCCCCACCTCTGATTCCCCGCCTCTGATTCCCCATATCTGATTCCCTGCCTCTGTTTCCCCGCCTCTGATTCCCTACCTCTGTTTCCCCATCTCTGATTCCCCGCCTCTGATTCCCCAACTCTAATACCCCGCCTCTGATTCCCCAGCTCTGATTCCCCGCCTCTGATTCCCCGCATCTGATTCCCTGCCTCTGATTCCCCGCCTCTGATTCCAGGCCTCTGATTCCCATCATCTGATTCCGGCCTCTGATTCCCGGCCTCTGATTCCCTGCTTCTGATTCTGATTCCCTGCCTCTGATTCCCCATCTCTGATTCCGCACATCTGATTCCCTGCCTCTGATTCCCCACCTCTGATTCCCCATATCTGATTCCCCGCCTCTGTTTCCCCGCCTCTGATTCCCCGCCTCTGATTCCCCGCATCTGATTCCCTGCATCTGATTCCAAGAATCTGTTTCCCTGCCTCTGATTCCCAACCTCTGATTCCCCACCTCTGATTCCCCATATCTGATTCCCCGCCTCTGTTTCCCCGCCTCGGATTCCCCGCCTCTGATTCTCCATATCTCATTCCCCGCCTCTGAATCCCCATCTCTGATTCACCGCCTTTGATTCGCCACCTCTGATTCCCCATCTCTGATTCACCACCTCTGATTCCCGGCCTCTGATTCCCCATCTCTGATTCCGCACATCCGATTCCCTGCCTATGATTCCCCACCTCTGATTCCCCGCCTCTGATTCCCCATATCTGATTCCCTGCCTCTGTTTCCCCGCCTCTGATTCCCTACCTCTGTTTCCCCATCTCTGATTCCCCGCCTCTGATTCCCCAACTCTAATACCCCGCCTCTGATTCCCCAGCTCTGATTCCCCGCCTCTGATTCCCCGCATCTGATTCCCTGCCTCTGATTCCCCGCCTCTGATTCCAGGCCTCTGATTCCCATCATCTGATTCCGGCCTCTGATTCCCGGCCTCTGATTCCCTGCTTCTGATTCTGATTCCCTGCCTCTGATTCCCCATCTCTGATTCCGCACATCTGATTCCCTGCCTCTGATTCCCCACCTCTGATTCCCCATATCTGATTCCCCGCCTCTGTTTCCCCGCCTCTGATTCCCCGCCTCTGATTCCCCGCATCTGATTCCCTGCATCTGATTCCAAGAATCTGTTTCCCTGCCTCTGATACCCAACCTCTGATTCCCCACCTCTGATTCCCCATATCTGATTCCCCGCCTCTGTTTCCCCGCCTCGGATTCCCCGCCTCTGATTCTCCATATCTCATTCCCCGCCTCTGAATCCCCATCTCTGATTCACCGCCTTTGATTCGCCACCTCTGATTCCCCACCTCTGATTCCCTATATTTGATTCCCCGCCTCTGTTTCCCCGCCTCTGATTCCCCGCCTCTGATTCCCCATATCTTATTCCCCGCCTCTGATTGCCCACCTCTGATTCCCAGCCTCTGATTCGCCAGCTCTGATTCCCCCCCTCTGATTCCCCGCATCTGATTCCCTGCCTCTGATTCCCCGCCTCTGATTCCCCATCTCTGATTCACCGCATTTGATTCGCCACCTCTGATTCCCCATATCTGATTCCCTGCCTCTGATTCCCCAACTCTGATTCCCCACCTCTGATTCCCCAGCTCTGATTCCCCGCCTCAGATTCCCCGCGTCTGATTCCCTGCCTCTGATTCCCCGCCTCTGATTCCCTGCCTCTGATTCCCCATATCTGATTCCCCGCCTCTGATTCCCCAACTCTGATTACCCGCTTCTGATTCCCCAGCTCTGAATCCCCGCCTCTGATTCCCCGCGTCTGATTCCCTGCCTCTGATTCCCCGCCTCTGATTCCTCATCTGTGATTCACAACCTCTGATGCCCCACCTCTGATTCCCCATATCTGATTCCCCGCCTCTGTTTCCCCGCCTCTGATTCCCCGCCTCTGATTCCCCATATCTGATTCCCCGCCTCTGATTCCCCAGCTCTGATTCCCCGCCTCTGATTCCCTGCATCCGATTCCCCATATCTGATTCCCCGCCTCTGTTTCACCGCCTCTGATTCCCCGCCTCTGTTTCCCCATATCTGATTCCCGCCTCTCATTCCCAACTATGAATCCCCTCCTCTGATTCCACAGCTCTGATTCCCTGCCTCTGATTCCCAGCGTTCTATTCCCTGCCTCTGATTCCCCGCCTGTGATTCCCCATCACTGATTCACCACCTCTGATTCCCTACCTCTGATTCCCCATATCTAATTCCCCGCCTCTGTTTGCCCGCCTCTGATTCCCCGCCTCTGTTTCCCCATATCTGATTCCCCGCCTCTGAATCCCCAACTCTGATTCGCTGCCTCAGATTCCCCAGCTCTGATTCCCCGCCTTTGATTCCCCCCGTCTGATTCCCAGCCTCTGAATCCCCGTGTCTGATTTCCTGCCTCTGATTCCCCGCCTCTGATTCCCCATCTCTGATTCACCTCCTCTGATTCCCCACCTCTGATTCCCCCTCTCTGATTCCGCACATCCAATTCCCTGCCTCTGATTCCCCAACTCTGATTCCCCACCTCTGATTCCCCAGCTCTGATTCCCCGCCTCAGATTCCCCGCGTCTGATTCCCTGCCTCTGATTCCCCGCCTCTGATTCCCTGCCTCTGATTCCCCATATCTGATTCCCCGCCTCTGATTCCCCAACTCTGATTCCCCGCTTCTGATTCCCCAGCTCTGAATCCCCGCCTCTGATTCCCCGCGTCTGATTCCCTGCCTCTGATTCCCCGCCTCTGATTCCCCATCTGTGATTCACAACCTCTGATGCCCCACCTCTGATTCCCCATATCTGATTCCCTGCCTCTGTTTCCCCGCCTCTGATTCCCCACCTCTGTTTCCCCATATCTGATTCCCCACCTCTGATTCCCCAACTCTAATACCCCGCCTCTGATTCCCCAGCTCTGATTCCCCGCCTCTGATTCCCCGCATCTGATTCCCTGTCACTAATTCCCCACCTCTGATTCCCCATATCTGATTCCCCGCCTCTGTTTCCCCGCCTCTGATTCCCCGCCTCTGTTTCCCAATATCTAAGTCCCCACCTCTGATTCCCCAAATCTGATTCCCCACCTCTGATTCCCCAGCTCTGATTCCCCGCCTCTGATTCCCCTCATCTGATACCCTGCATCTGATTCCAAGCCTCTGATTCCCTGCATCTGATTCCCAACCTCTGATTCCCCACCTCTGATTCCCCATATCTGATTCCCCGCCTCTGTTTCCCCGCCTCGGATTCCCCGCCTATGTTTCCCCACATCTGATTCACGGCCTCTGATTCCCCGCCTCTGATTCCCCATATCTGATTCCCTGCCTCTGATTCCCCAACTCTGATTCCCCGCCTCTGATTCCACAGCTCTGAATCCCCGCCTCTGATTCCCCGCGTCTGATTCCCTGCCTCTGATTCCCCGCCTCTGATTCCCCATCTCTGATTCACCGCCTTTGATTCGCCACCTCTGATTCCCCATATCTGATTCCCCGCCTCTGTTTCCCCGCCTCTGATTCCCCGCCTCTGATTCTCCATATCTCATTCCCCGCCTCTGAATCCCCATCTCTGATTCCCGGACTCTGATTCCCCTCCTCTGATTCCCGGCCTCTTATTCCCAGCATCTGATTCCCGGCCTCTGATTCCCGGCCTCTGATTCCCCGCTTCTGATTCCCTGCCACTGATTCCCCATCTCTGATTCCGCACATCTGATTCCCTGCCTCTGATTCCCCACTTCTGATTCCCCATATCTGATTCCCCGCCTCTGTTTCCCCGCCTCTGATTCCCCGCCTCTGTTTCCCTATATCTAATTCCCCACCTCTGATGCCCCAACTCTGATTCCCCGCCTCTGATTCCCCAGCTCTGATTCCCCGCCTCTGATTCCCTGCATCCGATTCCCCATATCTGATTCCAGCCTCTGATTCCCAACTATGATTCCCCGCCTCTGATTCCACAGCTCTGATTCCCTGCCTCTGATTCCCCGCGTTCTATTCCCTGCCTCTGATTCCCCGCCTGTGATTCCCCATCACTGATTCACCACCTCTGATTCCCTACCTCTGATTCCCCATATCTAATTCCCCGCCTCTGTTTGCCCGCCTCTGATTCCCCGCCTCTGTTTCCCCATATCTGATTCCCCGCCTCTGAATCCCCAACTCTGATTCCCTGCCTCAGATTCCCCAGCTCTGATTCCCCGCCTTTGATTCCCCCCGTCTGATTCCCAGCCTCTGAATCCCCGTGTCTGATTTCCTGCCTCTGATTCCCCGCCTCTGATTCCCCATCTCTGATTCACCACCTCTGATTCCCCACCTCTGATTCCCCATCTCTGATTCCGCACATCCAATTCCCTGCCTCTGATTCCCCAACTCTGATTCCCCACCTCTGATTCCCCAGCTCTGATTCCCCGCCTCAGATTCCCCGCGTCTGATTCCCTGCCTCTGATTCCCCGCCTCTGATTCCCTGCCTCTGATTCCCCATATCTGATTCCCCGCCTCTGATTCCCCAACTCTGATTCCCCGCTTCTGATTCCCCAGCTCTGAATCCCCGCCTCTGATTCACCGCGTCTGATTCCCTGCCTCTGATTCCCCGCCTCTGATTCCCCATCTGTGATTCACAACCTCTGATGCCCCACCTCTGATTCCCCATATCTGATTCCCCGCCTCTGTTTCCCCGCCTCTGATTCCCCGCCTCTGTTTCCCAATATCTAAGTCCCCACCTCTGATTCCCCAAATCTGATTCCCCACCTCTGATTCCCCAGCTCTGATTTCCCGCCTCTGATTCCCCGCATCTGATACCCTGCATCTGATTCCAAGCCTCTGATTCCCTGCCTCTGATTCCCAACCTCTGATTCCCCACCTCTGATTCCCCATATCTGATTCCCCGCCTCTGTTTCCCCGCCTCGGATTCCCCGCCTCTGTTTCCCCACATCTGATTCCCGGCCTCTGATTCCCCGCCTCTGATTCCCCATATCTGATTCCCTGCCTCTGATTCCCCAACTCTGATTCCCCGCATCTGATTCCACAGCTCTGAATCCCCGCCTCTGATTCCCCGCGTCTGATTCCCTGCCTCTGATTCCCCGCCTTGATTCCCCATCTCTGATTCACAACCTCTGATTCCCCACCTCTGATTCCCTATATTTGATTCCCCGCCTCTGTTTCCCCGCCTCTGATTCCCCGCCTCTGATTCCCCATATCTGATTCCCCGCCTCTGATTGCCCACCTCTGATTCCCAGCCTCTGATTCGCCAGCTCTGATTCCCCGCCTCTGATTCCCCGCATCTGATTCCCTGCCTCTGATTCCCCGCCTCTGATTCCCCATCTCTGATTCACCGCCTTTGATTCGCCATCTCTGATTCCCCATATCTGATTCCCCGCCTCTGTTTCCCCGCCTCTGATTCCCCGCCTCTGATTCTCCATATCTCATTCCCCGCCTCTGAATCCCCATCTCTGATTCCCGGACTCTGATTCCCCTCCTCTGATTCCCGGCCTCTTATTCCCAGCATCTGATTCCCGGCCTCTGATTCCCGGCCTCTGATTCCCCGCTTCTGATTCCCTGCCTCTGATTCCCCATCTCTGATTCCGCACATCTGATTCCCTGCCTCTGATTCCCCACCTCTGATACCCCATATCTGATTCCCCGCCTCTGTTTCCCCGCCTCTGATTCCCCGCCTCTGTTTCCCTATATCTAATTCCCCACCTCTGATGCCCCAACTCTGATTCCCCGCCTCTGATTCCCCAGCTCTGATTCCCCGCCTCTGATTCCCTGCATCCGATTCCCCATATCTGATTCCCCACCTCTGTTTCCCCGCCTCTGATTCCCCGCCTCTGTTTCCCCATATCTGATTCCAGACTCTGATTCCCAACTATGATTCCCCGCCTCTGATTCCCCAGCTCTGATTCCCTGCCTCTGATTCCCCGCGTTCTATTCCCTGCCTCTGATTCCCCGCCTGTGATTCCCCATCACTGATTCACCACCTCTGATTCCCTACCTCTGATTCCCCATATCTAATTCCCCGCCTCTGTTTGCCCGCCTCTGATTCCCCACCTCTGTTTCCCCATATCTGATTCCCCGCCTCTGAATCCCCAAATCTGATTCCCTGCCTCAGATTCCCCAGCTCTGATTCCCCGCCTTTGATTCCCCCCGTCTGATTCCCAGCCTCTGAATCCCCGTGTCTGATTTCCTGCCTCTGATTCCCCGCCTCTGATTCCCCATCTCTGATTCACCGCCTCTGATTCCCCACCTCTGATTCCCCATCTCTGATTCCGCACATCCAATTCCCTGCCTCTGATTCCCCAACTCTGATTCCCCACCTCTGATTCCCCAGCTCTGATTCCCCGCCTCAGATTCCCCGCGTCTGATTCCCTGCCTCTGATTCCCCGCTTCTGATTCCCTGCCTCTGATTCCCCATACCTGATTCCCCGCCTCTGATTCCCCAACTCTGATTCCCCGCTTCTGATTCCCCAGCTCTGAATCCCCGCCTCTGATTCCCCGCGTCTGATTCCCTGCCTCTGATTCCCCGCCTCTGATTCCCCATCTGTGATTCACAACCTCTGATGCCCCACCTCTGATTCCCCATATCTGATTCCCCGCCTCTGTTTCCCCGCCTCTGATTCCCCGCCTCTGATTCCCCATATCTGATTCCCCGCCTCTGATTGCCCACCTCTGATTCCCCGCGTCTGATACCCTGCCTCTGATTCCCCGCCTCTGATTCCCCATCTCTGATTCACCACCTCTGATTCCCGGCCTCTGATTCCCCATCTCTGATTCCGCACATCCGATTCCCTGCCTATGATTCCCCAGCTCTGATTCCCCGCCTCTGATTCCCCATATCTGATTCCCTGCCTCTGTTTCCCCGCCTCTGATTCCCTACCTCTGTTTCCCCATCTCTGATTCCCCGCCTCTGATTCCCCAACTCTAATACCCCGCCTCTGATTCCCCAGCTCTGATTCCCCGCCTCTGATTCCCCGCATCTGATTCCCTGCCTCTGATTCCCCGCCTCTGATTCCAGGCCTCTGATTCCCATCATCTGATTCCGGCCTCTGATTCCCGGCCTCTGATTCCCTGCTTCTGATTCTGATTCCCTGCCTCTGATTCCCCATCTCTGATTCCGCACATCTGATTCCCTGCCTCTGATTCCCCACCTCTGATTCCCCATATCTGATTCCCCGCCTCTGTTTCCCCGCCTCTGATTCCCTGCCTCTGATTCCCCGCATCTGATTCCCTGCATCTGATTCCAAGAATCTGTTTCCCTGCCTCTGATTCCCAACCTCTGATTCCCCACCTCTGATTCCCCATATCTGATTCCCCGCCTCTGTTTCCCCGCCTCGGATTCCCCGCCTCTGATTCTCCATATCTCATTCCCCGCCTCTGAATCCCCATCTCTGATTCACCGCCTTTGATTCGCCACCTCTGATTCCCCATCTCTGATTCACCACCTCTGATTCCCGGCCTCTGATTCCCCATCTCTGATTCCGCACATCCGATTCCCTGCCTATGATTCCCCACCTCTGATTCCCCGCCTCTGATTCCCCATATCTGATTCCCTGCCTCTGTTTCCCCGCCTCTGATTCCCTACCTCTGTTTCCCCATCTCTGATTCCCCGCCTCTGATTCCCCAACTCTAATACCCCGCCTCTGATTCCCCAGCTCTGATTCCCCGCCTCTGATTCCCCGCATCTGATTCCCTGCCTCTGATTCCCTGCCTCTGATTCCCCATACCTGATTCCCATCATCTGATTCCGGCCTCTGATTCCCGGCCTCAGATTCCACGCGTCTGAATCCCTGCCTCTGATTCCCCGCCTCTGATTCCCTGCCTCTGATTCCCCATACCTGATTCCCCGCCTCTGATTCCCCAACTCTGATTCCCCGCTTCTGATTCCCCAGCTCTGAATCCCCGCCTCTGATTCCCCGCGTCTGATTCCCTGCCTCTGATTCCCCGCCTCTGATTCCCCATCTGTGATTCACAACCTCTGATGCCCCACCTCTGATTCCCCATATCTGATTCCCCGCCTCTGTTTCCCCGCCTCTGATTCCCCGCCTCTGATTCCCCATATCTGATTCCCCGCCTCTGATTGCCCACCTCTGATTCCCCGCGTCTGATACCCTGCCTCTGATTCCCCGCCTCTGATTCCCCATCTCTGATTCACCACCTCTGATTCCCGGCCTCTGATTCCCCATCTCTGATTCCGCACATCCGATTCCCTGCCTATGATTCCCCACCTCTGATTCCCCGCCTCTGATTCCCCATATCTGATTCCCTGCCTCTGTTTCCCCGCCTCTGATTCCCCGCCTCTGATTCCCCAACTCTAATACCCCGCCTCTGATTCCCCAGCTCTGATTCCCCGCCTCTGATTCCCCGCATCTGATTCCCTGCCTCTGATTCCCCGCCTCTGATTCCAGGCCTCTGATTCCCATCATCTGATTCCGGCCTCTGATTCCCGGCCTCTGATTCCCTGCTTCTGATTCTGATTCCCTGCCTCTGATTCCCCATCTCTGATTCCGCACATCTGATTCCCTGCCTCTGATTCCCCACGTCTGATTCCCCATATCTGATTCCCCGCCTCTGTTTCCCCGCCTCTGATTCCCCGCCTCTGATTCCCCGCATCTGATTCCCTGCATCTGATTCCAAGAATCTGTTTCCCTGCCTCTGATTCCCAACCTCTGATTCCCCACCTCTGATTCCCCATATCTGATTCCCCGCCTCTGTTTCCCCGCCTCGGATTCCCCGCCTCTGATTCTCCATATCTCATTCCCCGCCTCTGAATCCCCATCTCTGATTCACCGCCTTTGATTCGCCACCTCTGATTCCCCATCTCTGATTCACCACCTCTGATTCCCGGCCTCTGATTCCCCATCTCTGATTCCGCACATCCGATTCCCTGCCTATGATTCCCCACCTCTGATTCCCCGCCTCTGATTCCCCATATCTGATTCCCTGCCTCTGTTTCCCCGCCTCTGATTCCCTACCTCTGTTTCCCCATCTCTGATTCCCCGCCTCTGATTCCCCAACTCTAATACCCCGCCTCTGATTCCCCAGCTCTGATTCCCCGCCTCTGATTCCCCGCATCTGATTCCCTGCCTCTGATTCCCCGCCTCTGATTCCAGGCCTCTGATTCCCATCATCTGATTCCGGCCTCTGATTCCCGGCCTCTGATTCCCTGCTTCTGATTCTGATTCCCTGCCTCTGATTCCCCATCTCTGATTCCGCACATCTGATTCCCTGCCTCTGATTCCCCACCTCTGATTCCCCATATCTGATTCCCCGCCTCTGTTTCCCCGCCTCTGATTCCCCGCCTCTGATTCCCCGCATCTGATTCCCTGCATCTGATTCCAAGAATCTGTTTCCCTGCCTCTGATTCCCAACCTCTGATTCCCCACCTCTGATTCCCCATATCTGATTCCCCGCCTCTGTTTCCCCGCCTCGGATTCCCCGCCTCTGATTCTCCATATCTCATTCCCCGCCTCTGAATCCCCATCTCTGATTCACCGCCTTTGATTCGCCACCTCTGATTCCCCACCTCTGATTCCCTATATTTGATTCCCCGCCTCTGTTTCCCCGCCTCTGATTCCCCGCCTCTGATTCCCCATATCTTATTCCCCGCCTCTGATTGCCCACCTCTGATTCCCAGCCTCTGATTCGCCAGCTCTGATTCCCCCCCTCTGATTCCCCGCATCTGATTCCCTGCCTCTGATTCCCCGCCTCTGATTCCCCATCTCTGATTCACCGCATTTGATTCGCCACCTCTGATTCCCCATATCTGATTCCCTGCCTCTGATTCCCCAACTCTGATTCCCCACCTCTGATTCCCCAGCTCTGATTCCCCGCCTCAGATTCCCCGCGTCTGATTCCCTGCCTCTGATTCCCCGCCTCTGATTCCCTGCCTCTGATTCCCCATACCTGATTCCCCGCCTCTGATTCCCCAACTCTGATTCCCCGCTTCTGATTCCCCAGCTCTGAATCCCCGCCTCTGATTCCCCGCGTCTGATTCCCTGCCTCTGATTCCCCGCCTCTGATTCCCCATCTGTGATTCACAACCTCTGATGCGCCACCTCTGATTCCCCATATCTGATTCTCCGCCTCTGTTTCCCCGCCTCTGAATCCCCGCCTCTGATTCCCCATATCTGATTCCCCGCCTCTGATTGCCCACCTCTGATTCCCCGCGTCTGATACCCTGCCTCTGATTCCCCGCCTCTGATTCCCCATCTCTGATTCACCACCTCTGATTCCCGGCCTCTGATTCCCCATCTCTGATTCCGCACATCCGATTCCCTGCCTATGATTCCCCACCTCTGATTCCCCGCCTCTGATTCCCCATATCTGATTCCCTGCCTCTGTTTCCCCGCCTCTGATTCCCTACCTCTGTTTCCCCATCTCTGATTCCCCGCCTCTGATTCCCCAACTCTAATACCCCGCCTCTGATTCCCCAGCTCTGATTCCCCGCCTCTGATTCCCCGCATCTGATTCCCTGCCTCTGATTCCCCGCCTCTGATTCCAGGCCTCTGATTCCCATCATCTGATTCCGGCCTCTGATTCCCGGCCTCTGATTCCCTGCTTCTGATTCTGATTCCCTGCCTCTGATTCCCCATCTCTGATTCCGCACATCTGATTCCCTGCCTCTGATTCCCCACCTCTGATTCCCCATATCTGATTCCCCGCCTCTGTTTCCCCGCCTCTGATTCCCCGCCTCTGATTCCCCGCATCTGATTCCCTGCATCTGATTCCAAGAATCTGTTTCCCTGCCTCTGATTCCCAACCTCTGATTCCCCACCTCTGATTCCCCATATCTGATTCCCCGCCTCTGTTTCCCCGCCTCGGATTCCCCGCCTCTGATTCTCCATATCTCATTCCCCGCCTCTGAATCCCCATCTCTGATTCACCGCCTTTGATTCGCCACCTCTGATTCCCCATCTCTGATTCACCACCTCTGATTCCCGGCCTCTGATTCCCCATCTCTGATTCCGCACATCCGATTCCCTGCCTATGATTCCCCACCTCTGATTCCCCGCCTCTGATTCCCCATATCTGATTCCCTGCCTCTGTTTCCCCGCCTCTGATTCCCTACCTCTGTTTCCCCATCTCTGATTCCCCGCCTCTGATTCCCCAACTCTAATACCCCGCCTCTGATTCCCCAGCTCTGATTCCCCGCCTCTGATTCCCCGCATCTGATTCCCTGCCTCTGATTCCCCGCCTCTGATTCCAGGCCTCTGATTCCCATCATCTGATTCCGGCCTCTGATTCCCGGCCTCTGATTCCCTGCTTCTGATTCTGATTCCCTGCCTCTGATTCCCCATCTCTGATTCCGCACATCTGATTCCCTGCCTCTGATTCCCCACCTCTGATTCCCCATATCTGATTCCCCGCCTCTGTTTCCCCGCCTCTGATTCCCCGCCTCTGATTCCCCGCATCTGATTCCCTGCATCTGATTCCAAGAATCTGTTTCCCTGCCTCTGATACCCAACCTCTGATTCCCCACCTCTGATTCCCCATATCTGATTCCCCGCCTCTGTTTCCCCGCCTCGGATTCCCCGCCTCTGATTCTCCATATCTCATTCCCCGCCTCTGAATCCCCATCTCTGATTCACCGCCTTTGATTCGCCACCTCTGATTCCCCACCTCTGATTCCCTATATTTGATTCCCCGCCTCTGTTTCCCCGCCTCTGATTCCCCGCCTCTGATTCCCCATATCTTATTCCCCGCCTCTGATTGCCCACCTCTGATTCCCAGCCTCTGATTCGCCAGCTCTGATTCCCCCCCTCTGATTCCCCGCATCTGATTCCCTGCCTCTGATTCCCCGCCTCTGATTCCCCATCTCTGATTCACCGCATTTGATTCGCCACCTCTGATTCCCCATATCTGATTCCCTGCCTCTGATTCCCCAACTCTGATTCCCCACCTCTGATTCCCCAGCTCTGATTCCCCGCCTCAGATTCCCCGCGTCTGATTCCCTGCCTCTGATTCCCCGCCTCTGATTCCCTGCCTCTGATTCCCCATATCTGATTCCCCGCCTCTGATTCCCCAACTCTGATTACCCGCTTCTGATTCCCCAGCTCTGAATCCCCGCCTCTGATTCCCCGCGTCTGATTCCCTGCCTCTGATTCCCCGCCTCTGATTCCTCATCTGTGATTCACAACCTCTGATGCCCCACCTCTGATTCCCCATATCTGATTCCCCGCCTCTGTTTCCCCGCCTCTGATTCCCCGCCTCTGATTCCCCATATCTGATTCCCCGCCTCTGATTGCCCACCTCTGATTCCCCGCGTCTGATACACTGCCTCTGATTCCCCGCCTCTGATTCCCCATCTCTGATTCACCACCTCTGATTCCCGGCCTCTGATTCCCCATCTCTGATTCCGCACATCCGATTCCCTGCCTATGATTCCCCACCTCTGATTCCCCATATCTGATTCCCTGCCTCTGTTTCCCCGCCTCTGATTCCCTACCTCTGTTTCCCCATATCTGATTCCCCGACTCTGATTCCCCAACTCTAATACCCCGCCTCTGATTCCCCAGCTCTGATTCCCCGCCTCTGATTCCCCGCATCTGATTCCCTGCCTCTGATTCCCCGCCTCTGATTCCAGGCCTCTGATTCCCATCATCTGATTCCGGCCTCTGATTCCCGGCCTCTGATTCCCTGCTTCTGATTCTGATTCCCTGCCTCTGATTCCCCATCTCTGATTCCGCACATCTGATTCCCTGCCTCTGATTCCCCACCTCTGATTCCCCATATCTGATTCCCCGCCTCTGTTTCCCCGCCTCTGATTCCCCGCCTCTGTTTCCCAATATCTAAGTCCCCACCTCTGATTCCCCAAATCTGATTCCCCACCTCTGATTCCCCAGCTCTGATTCCCCGCCTCTGATTCCCCGCATCTGATTCCCTGCATCTGATTCCAAGCCTCTGATTCCCTGCCTCTGATCCCAACCTCTGATTCCCCACCTCTGATTCCCCATATCTGATTCCCCGCCTCTGTTTCCCCGCCTCGGATTCCCCGCCTCAGTTTCCCCATATCTGATTCCCGGCCTCTGATTCCCCGCCTCTGATTCCCCGCCTCTGATTCCCTGCCTCTGATTCCCCATCTCCGATTCCCTGCCTCTGATTCCCAACCTCTGATTCCCCACCTCTGATTCCCCATATCTGATTCCCCGCCTCTGTTTCCCCGCCTCTGATTCCCCGCCTCTGATTCCCAACTCTGATTCCCCGCCTCTGATTCCCCAGCTCTGATTCCCTGTGTTTGATTCCCTGCCTCTGATTCCCTGCCCTGATTCCCCATCTCTGTTTCACCGCCTTTGATTAGCCACCTCTGATTCCACATATCTGATTCCCCGCCTCTGTTTCCCCGACTCTGATTCCCTTCCTCTGATTCCCAACCTCTGATTCCACACCTCTGATTCTCCCCATATCTGATTCCCCGCCTCTATTTCCCCATATCTGAATCCCCGCCTCTGATTCCCCAACTCTGATTCCCCGCCTCTGATTCCCCAGCTCTGATTCCCCGACTCTGATTCCCGGCGTCCGATTCCCTGCCTCTGATTCCCCGCCTCTGATTCCCCATCTCTGATTCCCCGCCTCTGATTCCCCGTGTCTGATTCCCTGCCTCTGATTCCCCGCCTCTGATTCCCCGCCTCTGATTCCCTGACACTGAATCCCTGCCCCTGATTCCCCACCTCTGATTCCCCATATCTGATTCCCCGCCTCTGTTTCCCCGCCTCTGATTCCCCGCCTCTGTTTCCCCATATCTGATTCCCTGCCTCTGATTCCCCAACTCTGATTCCCCGCCTCTGATTCCCCAGCTCTGAATCCCCGCCTCTGATTCCCCGTGTCTGATTCCCTGCCTCTGATTCCCCGCCTTGATTCCCCATCTCTGATTCACAACCTCTGATTCCCCACCTCTGATTCCCTATATTTGATTCCCTGCCTCTGTTTCCCCGCCTCTGAATCCCCGCCTCTGATTCCCCATATCTGATTCCCCGCCTCTGATTGCCCACCTCTGATTCCCCGCCTCTGATTCGCCAGCTCTGATTCCCCGCCTCTGATTCCCCGCATCTGATTCCCTGCCTCTGATTCCCCGCCTCTGATTCCCCATCTCTGATTCAGCGCCTTTGATTCGCCACCTCTGATTCCCCATATCTGATTCCCCACCTCTGTTTCCCGGCCTCTGAATCCCCGCCTCTGATTCTCCATATCTCACTCCCCGCCTCTGAATCCCCATCTGTGATTCCCGGACTTTGATGCCCCACCTCTGATTCCCGGCCTCTTATTCCCAGCATCTGATTCCCGGCCTCTGATTCCCGGCCTCTGATTCCCCGCTTCTGATTCTGATTCCCTGCCTCTGATTCCCCATCTCTGATTCAGCACATCTGAATCCCTGCCTCTGATTCCCCACCTCTCATTCCTCATATCTGATTCCCCGCCTCTGTTTCCCCGCCTCTGATTACCCGCCTCTGTTTCCCTATATCTAATTCCCCACCTCTGATGCCCCAACTCTGATTCCCCGCCTCTGATTCCCCAGCTCTGATTCCCCGCCTCTGTTTCCCCGCCTCTGATTCCCCGCCTCTGTTTCCCCATATCTGATTCTCCGCCTCTGATTCCCAACTATGATTCCCCGCCTCTGATTCCCTAGCTCTGATTCCCTTCGTCTGATTCCCTGTGTTCTATTCCCTGCCTCTGATTCCCCACCTGTGATTCCCCATCACTGATTCACCACCTCTGATTCCACACCTCTGATTCCCCATATCTGATTCCCCGCCTCTATTTCCCCATATCTGAATCCCCGCCTCTGATTCCCCAACTCTGATTCCCCGCCTCTGATTCCCCAGCTCTGATTCCCCGACTCTGATTCCCGGCGTCCGATTCCCTGCCTCTGATTCCCCGCCTCTGATTCCCCATCTCTGATTCCCCGCCTCTGATTCCCCGTGTCTGATTCCCTGCCTCTGATTCCCTGCCTCTGATTCCCCGCCTCTGATTCCCTGACACTGAATCCCTGCCCCTGATTCCCCACCTCTGATTCCCCATATCTGATTCCCCGCCTCTGTTTCCCCGCCTCTGATTCCCCGCCTCTGTTTCCCCATATCTGATTCCCTGCCTCTGATTCCCCAACTCTGATTCCCCGCCTCTGATTCCCCAGCTCTGAATCCCCGCCTCCGATTCCCCGTGTCTGATTCCCTGCCTCTGATTCTCCGCCTTGATTCCCCATCTCTGATTCACAACCTCTGATTCCCCACCTCTGATTCCCTATATTTGATTCCCCGCCTCTGTTTCCCCGCCTCTGATTCCCCGCCTCTGATTCCCCATATCTGATTCCCCGTCTCTGATTGCCCACCTCTGATTCCCCGCCTCTGATTCGCCAGCTCTGATTCCCCGCCTCTGATTCCCCGCATCTGATTCCCTGCCTCTGATTCCCCGCCTCTGATTCCCCATCTCTGATTCAGCGCCTTTGATTCGCCACCTCTGATTCCCCATATCTGATTCCCCACCTCTGATTCCCCGCCTCTGATTCTCCATATCTCATTCCCCGCCTCTGAATCCCCATCTCTGATTCCCGGACTTTGATGCCCCACCTCTGATTCCCGGCCTCTTATTCCCAGCATCTGATACCCGGCCTCTGATTCCCGGCCTCTGATTCCCCGCTTCAGATTCTGATTCCCTGCCTCTGATTCCCCATCTCTGATTCAGCACATCTGAATCCCTGCCTCTGATTCCCCACCTCTCATTCCTCATATCTGATTCCCCGCCTCTGTTTCCCCGCCTCTGATTCCCCGCCTCTGTTTCCCTATATCTAATTCCCCACCTCTGATGCCCCAACTCTGATTCCCCGCCTCTGATTCCCCAGCTCTGATTCCCCGCCTCTGATTCCAAGCATCCGATTCCCCATATCTGATTCCCCGCCTCTGTTTCCCCGCCTCTGATTCCCCGCATCTGTTTCCCCACATCTGATTCCCAGCCTCTGATTCCCAACTATGATTCCCCGCCTCTGATTCCCTAGCTCTGATTCCCTGCGTCTGATTCCCTGCGTTCTATTCCCTGCCTCTGATTCCCCACCTGTGATTCCCCATCACTGATTCACCACCTCTGATTCCCCACCTCTGATTCCCCATATCTAATTCCCCGCCTCTGTTTGCCCGCCTCTGATTCCCCGCCTCTGTTTCCCCATATCTGATTCCCTGTCTCTGAATCCCCAACTCTGATTCCCTGCCTCTGATTCCCCAGCTCTGATTCCCCGCCTTTGATTCCCCCCGTCTGATTCCCAGCCTCTGAATCCCCGTGTCTGATTTCCTGCCTCTGATTCCCCGCCTCTGATTCCCCATCTCTCATTCCTCTGATTCCCCACATCTGATTCCCCATCTCTGATTCCGCACATCCGATTCCCTGCCTCTGATTCCCCAACTCTGATTCCCCACCTCTGATTCCCCAGCTCTGATTCCCCGCCTCAGATTCCCCGCGTCTGATTCCCTGCCTCTGATTCCCCGCCTCTGATTCCCCATCTCTGATTCCCCACCTCTGATTCCCCGTGTCTGATTCCCTGCCTCTGATTCCCCGCCTCTGAATCCCAGCCTCTGATTCCCCATATATGATTCCCCGCCTCTGATTCCCTGCCTCTGATTCCCCAGCTCTGATTCCCCGCCTTTGATTCCCCCCATCTGATTCCCAGCCTCTGAATCCCCGTGTCTGATTTCCTGCCTCTGATTCCCCGCCTCTTATTCCCCATCTCTGATTCACCGCCTCTGATTCCCCATCTCAGATTCCCCACCTCTGATTCCCCGTGTCTGATTCCCTGCCTCTGATTCCCCGCCTCTGAATCCCAGCCTCTGATTCCCCATATCTGATTCCCCGCCTCTGATTCCCTGCCTCTGATTCCCCAGCTCTGATTCCCCACCTTTGATTCCCCCGTCTGATTCCCAGCCTCTGAATCCCCGTGTCTGATTTCCTGCCTCTGGTTCCCCGCCTCTGATTCCCCATCTCTGATTCACCGCCTCTGATTCCCCATCTCTTATTCCCCACCTCTGATTCCCCATATCTGATTCCCTGCCTCTGTTTCCCCGCCTCTGATTCCCCACCTCTGTTTCCCCATATCTGATTCCCCGCCTCTGATTCCCCAACTCTAATACCCCGCCTCTGATTCCCCAGCTCTGATTCCCCGCCTCTGATTCCCCGCATCTGATTCCCTGCCTCTGATTCCCCGCCTCTGATTCCAGGCCTCTGATTCCCAGCATCTGATTCCGGCCTCTGATTCCCGGCCTCTGATTCCCTGCTTCTGATTCCCCGCCTCTGATTCCAGGCCTCTGATTCCCATCATCTGATTCCGGCCTCTGATTCCCGGCCTCTGATTCCCTGCTTCTGATTCTGATTCCCTGCCTCTGATTCCCCATCTCTGATTCCGCACATCTGATTCCCTGCCTCTGATTCCCCACCTCTGATTCCCCATATCTGATTCCCCGCCTCTGTTTCCCCGCCTCTGATTCCCCGCCTCTGATTCCCCGCATCTGATTCCCTGCATCTGATTCCAAGAATCTGTTTCCCTGCCTCTGATTCCCAACCTCTGATTCCCCACCTCTGATTCCCCATATCTGATTCCCCGCCTCTGTTTCCCCGCCTCGGATTCCCCGCCTCTGATTCTCCATATCTCATTCCCCGCCTCTGAATCCCCATCTCTGATTCACCGCCTTTGATTCGCCACCTCTGATTCCCCATCTCTGATTCACCACCTCTGATTCCCGGCCTCTGATTCCCCATCTCTGATTCCGCACATCCGATTCCCTGCCTATGATTCCCCACCTCTGATTCCCCGCCTCTGATTCCCCATATCTGATTCCCTGCCTCTGTTTCCCCGCCTCTGATTCCCTACCTCTGTTTCCCCATCTCTGATTCCCCGCCTCTGATTCCCCAACTCTAATACCCCGCCTCTGATTCCCCAGCTCTGATTCCCCGCCTCTGATTCCCCGCATCTGATTCCCTGCCTCTGATTCCCCGCCTCTGATTCCAGGCCTCTGATTCCCATCATCTGATTCCGGCCTCTGATTCCCGGCCTCTGATTCCCTGCTTCTGATTCTGATTCCCTGCCTCTGATTCCCCATCTCTGATTCCGCACATCTGATTCCCTGCCTCTGATTCCCCACCTCTGATTCCCCATATCTGATTCCCCGCCTCTGTTTCCCCGCCTCTGATTCCCCGCCTCTGATTCCCCGCATCTGATTCCCTGCATCTGATTCCAAGAATCTGTTTCCCTGCCTCTGATTCCCAACCTCTGATTCCCCACCTCTGATTCCCCATATCTGATTCCCCGCCTCTGTTTCCCCGCCTCTGATTCCCCGCCTCTGATTCCCCGCATCTGATTCCCTGCATCTGATTCCAAGAATCTGTTTCCCTGCCTCTGATTCCCCACCTCTGATTCCCCACCTCTGATTCCCTATATTTGATTCCCCGCCTCTGTTTCCCCGCCTCTGATTCCCCGCCTCTGATTCCCCATATCTTATTCCCCGCCTCTGATTGCCCACCTCTGATTCCCAGCCTCTGATTCGCCAGCTCTGATTCCCCCCCTCTGATTCCCCGCATCTGATTCCCTGCCTCTGATTCCCCGCCTCTGATTCCCCATCTCTGATTCACCGCATTTGATTCGCCACCTCTGATTCCCCATATCTGATTCCCTGCCTCTGATTCCCCAACTCTGATTCCCCACCTCTGATTCCCCAGCTCTGATTCCCCGCCTCAGATTCCCCGCGTCTGATTCCCTGCCTCTGATTCCCCGCCTCTGATTCCCTGCCTCTGATTCCCCATACCTGATTCCCCGCCTCTGATTCCCCAACTCTGATTCCCCGCTTCTGATTCCCCAGCTCTGAATCCCCGCCTCTGATTCCCCGCGTCTGATTCCCTGCCTCTGATTCCCCGCCTCTGATTCCCCATCTGTGATTCACAACCTCTGATGCGCCACCTCTGATTCCCCATATCTGATTCTCCGCCTCTGTTTCCCCGCCTCTGAATCCCCGCCTCTGATTCCCCATATCTGATTCCCCGCCTCTGATTGCCCACCTCTGATTCCCCGCGTCTGATACCCTGCCTCTGATTCCCCGCCTCTGATTCCCCATCTCTGATTCACCACCTGTGATTCCCGGCCTCTGATTCCCCATCTCTGATTCCGCACATCCGATTCCCTGCCTATGATTCCCCACCTCTGATTCCCCGCCTCTGATTCCCCATATCTGATTCCCTGCCTCTGTTTCCCCGCCTCTGATTCCCTACCTCTGTTTCCCCATCTCTGATTCCCCGCCTCTGATTCCCCAACTCTAATACCCCGCCTCTGATTCCCCAGCTCTGATTCCCCGCCTCTGATTCCCCGCATCTGATTCCCTGCCTCTGATTCCCCGCCTCTGATTCCAGGCCTCTGATTCCCATCATCTGATTCCGGCCTCTGATTCCCGGCCTCTGATTCCCTGCTTCTGATTCTGATTCCCTGCCTCTGATTCCCCATCTCTGATTCCGCACATCTGATTCCCTGCCTCTGATTCCCCACCTCTGATTCCCCATATCTGATTCCCCGCCTCTGTTTCCCCGCCTCTGATTCCCCGCCTCTGATTCCCCGCATCTGATTCCCTGCATCTGATTCCAAGAATCTGTTTCCCTGCCTCTGATTCCCAACCTCTGATTCCCCACCTCTGATTCCCCATATCTGATTCCCCGCCTCTGTTTCCCCGCCTCGGATTCCCCGCCTCTGATTCTCCATATCTCATTCCCCGCCTCTGAATCCCCATCTCTGATTCACCGCCTTTGATTCGCCACCTCTGATTCCCCATCTCTGATTCACCACCTCTGATTCCCGGCCTCTGATTCCCCATCTCTGATTCCGCACATCCGATTCCCTGCCTATGATTCCCCACCTCTGATTCCCCGCCTCTGATTCCCCATATCTGATTCCCTGCCTCTGTTTCCCCGCCTCTGATTCCCTACCTCTGTTTCCCCATCTCTGATTCCCCGCCTCTGATTCCCCAACTCTAATACCCCGCCTCTGATTCCCCAGCTCTGATTCCCCGCCTCTGATTCCCCGCATCTGATTCCCTGCCTCTGATTCCCCGCCTCTGATTCCAGGCCTCTGATTCCCATCATCTGATTCCGGCCTCTGATTCCCGGCCTCTGATTCCCTGCTTCTGATTCTGATTCCCTGCCTCTGATTCCCCATCTCTGATTCCGCACATCTGATTCCCTGCCTCTGATTCCCCACCTCTGATTCCCCATATCTGATTCCCCGCCTCTGTTTCCCCGCCTCTGATTCCCCGCCTCTGATTCCCCGCATCTGATTCCCTGCATCTGATTCCAAGAATCTGTTTCCCTGCCTCTGATACCCAACCTCTGATTCCCCACCTCTGATTCCCCATATCTGATTCCCCGCCTCTGTTTCCCCGCCTCGGATTCCCCGCCTCTGATTCTCCATATCTCATTCCCCGCCTCTGAATCCCCATCTCTGATTCACCGCCTTTGATTCGCCACCTCTGATTCCCCACCTCTGATTCCCTATATTTGATTCCCCGCCTCTGTTTCCCCGCCTCTGATTCCCCGCCTCTGATTCCCCATATCTTATTCCCCGCCTCTGATTGCCCACCTCTGATTCCCAGCCTCTGATTCGCCAGCTCTGATTCCCCCCCTCTGATTCCCCGCATCTGATTCCCTGCCTCTGATTCCCCGCCTCTGATTCCCCATCTCTGATTCACCGCATTTGATTCGCCACCTCTGATTCCCCATATCTGATTCCCTGCCTCTGATTCCCCAACTCTGATTCCCCACCTCTGATTCCCCAGCTCTGATTCCCCGCCTCAGATTCCCCGCGTCTGATTCCCTGCCTCTGATTCCCCGCCTCTGATTCCCTGCCTCTGATTCCCCATATCTGATTCCCCGCCTCTGATTCCCCAACTCTGATTACCCGCTTCTGATTCCCCAGCTCTGAATCCCCGCCTCTGATTCCCCGCGTCTGATTCCCTGCCTCTGATTCCCCGCCTCTGATTCCTCATCTGTGATTCACAACCTCTGATGCCCCACCTCTGATTCCCCATATCTGATTCCCCGCCTCTGTTTCCCCGCCTCTGATTCCCCGCCTCTGATTCCCCATATCTGATTCCCCGCCTCTGATTGCCCACCTCTGATTCCCCGCGTCTGATACACTGCCTCTGATTCCCCGCCTCTGATTCCCCATCTCTGATTCACCACCTCTGATTCCCGGCCTCTGATTCCCCATCTCTGATTCCGCACATCCGATTCCCTGCCTATGATTCCCCACCTCTGATTCCCCATATCTGATTCCCTGCCTCTGTTTCCCCGCCTCTGATTCCCTACCTCTGTTTCCCCATATCTGATTCCCCGACTCTGATTCCCCAACTCTAATACCCCGCCTCTGATTCCCCAGCTCTGATTCCCCGCCTCTGATTCCCCGCATCTGATTCCCTGCCTCTGATTCCCCGCCTCTGATTCCGGCCTCTGATTCCCGGCCTCTGATTCCCTGCTTCTGATTCTGATTCCCTGCCTCTGATTCCCCATCTCCGATTCCGCACATCTGATTCCCTGCCTCTGATTCCCCACCTCTGATTCCCCATATCTGATTCCCCGCCTCTGTTTCCCCGCCTCTGATTCCCCATCTCTGATTCACCGCATTTGATTCGCCACCTCTGATTCCCCATATCTGATTCCCTGCCTCTGATTCCCCAACTCTGATTCCCCACCTCTGATTCCCCAGCTCTGATTCCCCGCCTCAGATTCCCCGCGTCTGATTCCCTGCCTCTGATTCCCCGCCTCTGATTCCCTGCCTCTGATTCCCCATATCTGATTCCCCGCCTCTGATTCCCCAACTCTGATTACCCGCTTCTGATTCCCCAGCTCTGAATCCCCGCCTCTGATTCCCCGCGTCTGATTCCCTGCCTCTGATTCCCCGCCTCTGATTCCTCATCTGTGATTCACAACCTCTGATGCCCCACCTCTGATTCCCCATATCTGATTCCCCGCCTCTGTTTCCCCGCCTCTGATTCCCCGCCTCTGATTCCCCATATCTGATTCCCCGCCTCTGATTGCCCACCTCTGATTCCCCGCGTCTGATACACTGCCTCTGATTCCCCGCCTCTGATTCCCCATCTCTGATTCACCACCTCTGATTCCCGGCCTCTGATTCCCCATCTCTGATTCCGCACATCCGATTCCCTGCCTATGATTCCCCACCTCTGATTCCCCATATCTGATTCCCTGCCTCTGTTTCCCCGCCTCTGATTCCCTACCTCTGTTTCCCCATATCTGATTCCCCGACTCTGATTCCCCAACTCTAATACCCCGCCTCTGATTCCCCAGCTCTGATTCCCCGCCTCTGATTCCCCGCATCTGATTCCCTGCCTCTGATTCCCCGCCTCTGATTCCGGCCTCTGATTCCCGGCCTCTGATTCCCTGCTTCTGATTCTGATTCCCTGCCTCTGATTCCCCATCTCTGATTCCGCACATCTGATTCCCTGCCTCTGATTCCCCACCTCTGATTCCCCATATCTGATTCCCCGCCTCTGTTTCCCCGCCTCTGATTCCCCGCCTCTGTTTCCCAATATCTAAGTCCCCACCTCTGATTCCCCAAATCTGATTCCCCACCTCTGATTCCCCAGCTCTGATTCCCCGCCTCTGATTCCCCGCATCTGATTCCCTGCATCTGATTCCAAGCCTCTGATTCCCTGCCTCTGATCCCAACCTCTGATTCCCCACCTCTGATTCCCCATATCTGATTCCCCGCCTCTGTTTCCCCGCCTCGGATTCCCCGCCTCAGTTTCCCCATATCTGATTCCCGGCCTCTGATTCCCCGCCTCTGATTCCCCGCCTCTGATTCCCTGCCTCTGATTCCCCATCTCCGATTCCCTGCCTCTGATTCCCAACCTCTGATTCCCCACCTCTGATTCCCCATATCTGATTCCCCGCCTCTGTTTCCCCTCCCTCTGATTCCCCGCCTCTGATTCCCAACTCTGATTCCCCGCCTCTGATTCCCCAGCTCTGATTCCCTGTGTTTGATTCCCTGCCTCTGATTCCCTGCCCTGATTCCCCATCTCTGTTTCACCGCCTTTGATTAGCCACCTCTGATTCCACATATCTGATTCCCCGCCTCTGTTTCCCCGACTCTGATTCCCTTCCTCTGATTCCCAACCTCTGATTCCACACCTCTGATTCTCCCCATATCTGATTCCCCGCCTCTATTTCCCCATATCTGAATCCCCGCCTCTGATTCCCCAACTCTGATTCCCCGCCTCTGATTCCCCAGCTCTGATTCCCCGACTCTGATTCCCGGCGTCCGATTCCCTGCCTCTGATTCCCCGCCTCTGATTCCCCATCTCTGATTCCCCGCCTCTGATTCCCCGTGTCTGATTCCCTGCCTCTGATTCCCCGCCTCTGATTCCCCGCCTCTGATTCCCTGACACTGAATCCCTGCCCCTGATTCCCCACCTCTGATTCCCCATATCTGATTCCCCGCCTCTGTTTCCCCGCCTCTGATTCCCCGCCTCTGTTTCCCCATATCTGATTCCCTGCCTCTGATTCCCCAACTCTGATTCCCCGCCTCTGATTCCCCAGCTCTGAATCCCCGCCTCTGATTCCCCGTGTCTGATTCCCTGCCTCTGATTCCCCGCCTTGATTCCCCATCTCTGATTCACAACCTCTGATTCCCCACCTCTGATTCCCTATATTTGATTCCCCGCCTCTGTTTCCCCGCCTCTGAATCCCCGCCTCTGATTCCCCATATCTGATTCCCCGCCTCTGATTGCCCACCTCTGATTCCCCGCCTCTGATTCGCCAGCTCTGATTCCCCGCCTCTGATTCCCCGCATCTGATTCCCTGCCTCTGATTCCCCGCCTCTGATTCCCCATCTCTGATTCAGCGCCTTTGATTCGCCACCTCTGATTCCCCATATCTGATTCCCCACCTCTGTTTCCCGGCCTCTGAATCCCCGCCTCTGATTCTCCATATCTCACTCCCCGCCTCTGAATCCCCATCTGTGATTCCCGGACTTTGATGCCCCACCTCTGATTCCCGGCCTCTTATTCCCAGCATCTGATTCCCGGCCTCTGATTCCCGGCCTCTGATTCCCCGCTTCTGATTCTGATTCCCTGCCTCTGATTCCCCATCTCTGATTCAGCACATCTGAATCCCTGCCTCTGATTCCCCACCTCTCATTCCTCATATCTGATTCCCCGCCTCTGTTTCCCCGCCTCTGATTACCCGCCTCTGTTTCCCTATATCTAATTCCCCACCTCTGATGCCCCAACTCTGATTCCCCGCCTCTGATTCCCCAGCTCTGATTCCCCGCCTCTGTTTCCCCGCCTCTGATTCCCCGCCTCTGTTTCCCCATATCTGATTCCCCGCCTCTGATTCCCAACTATGATTCCCCGCCTCTGATTCCCTAGCTCTGATTCCCTGCGTCTGATTCCCTGTGTTCTATTCCCTGCCTCTGATTCCCCACCTGTGATTCCCCATCACTGATTCACCACCTCTGATTCCACACCTCTGATTCCCCATATCTGATTCCCCGCCTCTATTTCCCCATATCTGAATCCCCGCCTCTGATTCCCCAACTCTGATTCCCCGCCTCTGATTCCCCAGCTCTGATTCCCCGACTCTGATTCCCGGCGTCCGATTCCCTGCCTCTGATTCCCCGCCTCTGATTCCCCATCTCTGATTCCCCGCCTCTGATTCCCCGTGTCTGATTCCCTGCCTCTGATTCCCTGCCTCTGATTCCCCGCCTCTGATTCCCTGACACTGAATCCCTGCCCCTGATTCCCCACCTCTGATTCCCCATATCTGATTCCCCGCCTCTGTTTCCCCGCCTCTGATTCCCCGCCTCTGTTTCCCCATATCTGATTCCCTGCCTCTGATTCCCCAACTCTGATTCCCCGCCTCTGATTCCCCAGCTCTGAATCCCCGCCTCCGATTCCCCGTGTCTGATTCCCTGCCTCTGATTCTCCGCCTTGATTCCCCATCTCTGATTCACAACCTCTGATTCCCCACCTCTGATTCCCTATATTTGATTCCCCGCCTCTGTTTCCCCGCCTCTGATTCCCCGCCTCTGATTCCCCATATCTGATTCCCCGTCTCTGATTGCCCACCTCTGATTCCCCGCCTCTGATTCGCCAGCTCTGATTCCCCGCCTCTGATTCCCCGCATCTGATTCCCTGCCTCTGATTCCCCGCCTCTGATTCCCCATCTCTGATTCAGCGCCTTTGATTCGCCACCTCTGATTCCCCATATCTGATTCCCCACCTCTGATTCCCCGCCTCTGATTCTCCATATCTCATTCCCCGCCTCTGAATCCCCATCTCTGATTCCCGGACTTTGATGCCCCACCTCTGATTCCCGGCCTCTTATTCCCAGCATCTGATACCCGGCCTCTGATTCCCGGCCTCTGATTCCCCGCTTCAGATTCTGATTCCCTGCCTCTGATTCCCCATCTCTGATTCAGCACATCTGAATCCCTGCCTCTGATTCCCCACCTCTCATTCCTCATATCTGATTCCCCGCCTCTGTTTCCCCGCCTCTGATTCCCCGCCTCTGTTTCCCTATATCTAATTCCCCACCTCTGATGCCCCAACTCTGATTCCCCGCCTCTGATTCCCCAGCTCTGATTCCCCGCCTCTGATTCCAAGCATCCGATTCCCCATATCTGATTCCCCGCCTCTGTTTCCCCGCCTCTGATTCCCCGCATCTGTTTCCCCACATCTGATTCCCAGCCTCTGATTCCCAACTATGATTCCCCGCCTCTGATTCCCTAGCTCTGATTCCCTGCGTCTGATTCCCTGCGTTCTATTCCCTGCCTCTGATTCCCCACCTGTGATTCCCCATCACTGATTCACCACCTCTGATTCCCCACCTCTGATTCCCCATATCTAATTCCCCGCCTCTGTTTGCCCGCCTCTGATTCCCCGCCTCTGTTTCCCCATATCTGATTCCCTGTCTCTGAATCCCCAACTCTGATTCCCTGCCTCTGATTCCCCAGCTCTGATTCCCCGCCTTTGATTCCCCCCGTCTGATTCCCAGCCTCTGAATCCCCGTGTCTGATTTCCTGCCTCTGATTCCCCGCCTCTGATTCCCCATCTCTCATTCCTCTGATTCCCCACATCTGATTCCCCATCTCTGATTCCGCACATCCGATTCCCTGCCTCTGATTCCCCAACTCTGATTCCCCACCTCTGATTCCCCAGCTCTGATTCCCCGCCTCAGATTCCCCGCGTCTGATTCCCTGCCTCTGATTCCCCGCCTCTGATTCCCCATCTCTGATTCCCCACCTCTGATTCCCCGTGTCTGATTCCCTGCCACTGATTCCCCGCCTCTGAATCCCAGCCTCTGATTCCCCATATATGATTACCCGCCTCTGATTCCCTGCCTCTGATTCCCCAGCTCTGATTCCCCGCCTTTGATTCCCCCCATCTGATTCCCAGCCTCTGAATCCCCGTGTCTGATTTCCTGCCTCTGATTCCCCGCCTCTTATTCCCCATCTCTGATTCACCGCCTCTGATTCCCCATCTCAGATTCCCCACCTCTGATTCCCCGTGTCTGATTCCCTGCCTCTGATTCCCCGCCTCTGAATCCCAGCCTCTGATTCCCCATATCTGATTCCCCGCCTCTGATTCCCTGCCTCTGATTCCCCAGCTCTGATTCCCCACCTTTGATTCCCCCGTCTGATTCCCAGCCTCTGAATCCCCGTGTCTGATTTCCTGCCTCTGGTTCCCCGCCTCTGATTCCCCATCTCTGATTCACCGCCTCTGATTCCCCATCTCTTATTCCCCACCTCTGATTCCCCATATCTGATTCCCTGCCTCTGTTTCCCCGCCTCTGATTCCCCACCTCTGTTTCCCCATATCTGATTCCCCGCCTCTGATTCCCCAACTCTAATACCCCGCCTCTGATTCCCCAGCTCTGATTCCCCGCCTCTGATTCCCCGCATCTGATTCCCTGCCTCTGATTCCCCGCCTCTGATTCCAGGCCTCTGATTCCCAGCATCTGATTCCGGCCTCTGATTCCCGGCCTCTGATTCCCTGCTTCTGATTCTGATTCCCTGCCTCTGATTCCCCATCTCTGATTCCGCACATCTGATTCCCAACCTCGGATTCCCCACCTCTGATTCCCCATATCTGATTCCCCGCCTCTGTTTCCCCGCCTCTGATTCCCCGCCTCTGATTCCCAACTCTGATTCCCCGCCTCTGATTCCCCAGCTCTGATTCCCCGTGTTTGATTCCCTGCCTCTGATTCCCTGCCCTGATTCCCCATCTCTGTTTCACCGCCTTTGATTCGCCACCTCTGATTCCCCATATCTGATTCCCCGACTCTGATTCCCTGCCTCTGATTCCCAACCTCTGATTCCACACCTCTGATTCCCCATATTTGATTCCCCGCCTCTATTTCCCCATATCTGATTCCCCGCCTCTGATTCCCCAACTCTGATTCCCCGCCTCTGATTCCCCAGCTCTGATTCCCCGACTCTGATTCCCGGAGTCCGATTCCCTGCCTCTGATACCCCGCCTCTGATTCCCCAGCTCCTATTCCCCGCCTCTGATTCCCCGCATCCGATTCCCCATATCTGATTCCCCGCCTCTGTTTCCCCGCCTTTGATTCCCCGCCTCTGTTTCCCCATATCTGATTCCCCGCCTCTGATTCCCAACAATGATTCCCCGCCTCTGATTCCCCAGCTCTGATTCCCCGCCTCTGATTCCCCGCGTTCTATTCCCTGCCTCTGATTACCCGCCTGTGATTCCCCATCTCTGATTCACCACCTCTGATTCCCCACCTCTGATTCCCCATATCTAATTCCCCGCCTCTGTTTGCCCGCCTCTGATTCCCCGCCTCTGTTTCCCCATATCTGATTCCCCGTGTCTGATTCCCTGCCTCTGATTCCCCGCCTCTGTTTCCCCGCCTCTGATTCCCTGCCACTGATTCCCTGCCCCTGATACCCCACTTCTGATTCCCCATATCTGATTCCCTGCCTCTGTTTCCCCGCCTCTGATTCCCCGCCTCTGATTCCCCATATCTGATTCCCCGCCTCTGATTCCCCAACTCTGATTCCCCGCCTCTGATTCCCCAGCTCTGAATCCCTGCCTCTGATTCCCCGCGTCTGTTTCCCCGCCTCTGATTCCCCGCCTCTGTTTCCCCATATCTAAGTCCCCGACTCTGATTCCCCAACTCTGAGTCCCCACCTCTGATTCCCCAGCTCTGATTCCCCGCCTCTGATTCCCCGCATCTGATTCCCTGCATCTGATTCCCAGCCTCTGATTCCCTGCCTCTGATTCCCAACCTCTGATTCCCCACCTCTGATTCCCCATATCTGATTCCCCGCCTCTGTTTCCCCGCCTCTGATTCCCCGCCTCTGTTTCCCCATATCTGATTCCCGGCCTCTGATTCTCCGCCTCTGATTCCCCGCCTCTGATTCCCTGCCTCTGATTCCCCATCTCAGATTCCGCACATCGGATTCCCTGCCTCTGATTCCCCGCCTCTGATTCCCCGCCTCTGATTCCCTGCTTCTGATTCCCAACCTCTGATTCCCCACCTCTGATTCCCCATATCTGATTCCCCGCCTCTGTTTCCCCGCCTCTGATTCCCCGCCTCTGATTCCCCGCATCTGATTCCCTGCCTCTGATTCCCCGCCTCTGATTCCAGGCCTCTGATTCCCAGCATCTGATTCCGGCCTCTGATTCCCGGCCTCTGATTCCCTGCTTCTGATTCTGATTCCCTGCCTCTGATTCCCCATCTCTGATTCACCGCCTCTGATTCCCCATCTCTTATTCCCCACCTCTGATTCCCCATATCTGATTCCCTGCCTCTGTTTCCCCGCCTCTGATTCCCCACCTCTGTTTCCCCATATCTGATTCCCCGCCTCTGATTCCCCAACTCTAATACCCCGCCTCTGATTCCCCAGCTCTGATTCCCCGCCTCTGATTCCCCGCATCTGATTCCCTGCCTCTGATTCCCCGCCTCTGATTCCAGGCCTCTGATTCCCAGCATCTGATTCCGGCCTCTGATTCCCGGCCTCTGATTCCCTGCTTCTGATTCTGATTCCCTGCCTCTGATTCCCCATCTCTGATTCCGCACATCTGATTCCCAACCTCGGATTCCCCACCTCTGATTCCCCATATCTGATTCCCCGCCTCTGTTTCCCCGCCTCTGATTCCCCGCCTCTGATTCCCAACTCTGATTCCCCGCCTCTGATTCCCCAGCTCTGATTCCCCGTGTTTGATTCCCTGCCTCTGATTCCCTGCCCTGATTCCCCATCTCTGTTTCACCGCCTTTGATTCGCCACCTCTGATTCCCCATATCTGATTCCCCGACTCTGATTCCCTGCCTCTGATTCCCAACCTCTGATTCCACACCTCTGATTCCCCATATTTGATTCCCCGCCTCTATTTCCCCATATCTGATTCCCCGCCTCTGATTCCCCAACTCTGATTCCCCGCCTCTGATTCCCCAGCTCTGATTCCCCGACTCTGATTCCCGGAGTCCGATTCCCTGCCTCTGATACCCCGCCTCTGATTCCCCAGCTCCTATTCCCCGCCTCTGATTCCCCGCATCCGATTCCCCATATCTGATTCCCCGCCTCTGTTTCCCCGCCTTTGATTCCCCGCCTCTGTTTCCCCATATCTGATTCCCCGCCTCTGATTCCCAACAATGATTCCCCGCCTCTGATTCCCCAGCTCTGATTCCCCGCCTCTGATTCCCCGCGTTCTATTCCCTGCCTCTGATTCCCCGCCTGTGATTCCCCATCTCTGATTCACCACCTCTGATTCCCCACCTCTGATTCCCCATATCTAATTCCCCGCCTCTGTTTGCCCGCCTCTGATTCCCCGCCTCTGTTTCCCCATATCTGATTCCCCGTGTCTGATTCCCTTCCTCTGATTCCCCGCCTCTGTTTCCCCGCCTCTGATTCCCTGCCACTGATTCCCTGCCCCTGATACCCCACTTCTGATTCCCCATATCTGATTCCCTGCCTCTGTTTCCCCGCCTCTGATTCCCCGCCTCTGATTCCCCATATCTGATTCCCCGCCTCTGATTCCCCAACTCTGATTCCCCGCCTCTGATTCCCCAGCTCTGAATCCCTGCCTCTGATTCCCCGCGTCTGTTTCCCCGCCTCTGATTCCCCGCCTCTGTTTCCCCATATCTAAGTCCCCGACTCTGATTCCCCAACTCTGAGTCCCCACCTCTGATTCCCCAGCTCTGATTCCCCGCCTCTGATTCCCCGCATCTGATTCCCTGCATCTGATTCCCAGCCTCTGATTCCCTGCCTCTGATTCCCAACCTCTGATTCCCCACCTCTGATTCCCCATATCTGATTCCCCGCCTCTGTTTCCCCGCCTCTGATTCCCCGCCTCTGTTTCCCCATATCTGATTCCCGGCCTCTGATTCTCCGCCTCTGATTCCCCGCCTCTGATTCCCTGCCTCTGATTCCCCATCTCCGATTCCGCACATCGGATTCCCTGCCTCTGATTCCCCGCCTCTGATTCCCCGCCTCTGATTCCCTGCTTCTGATTCCCAACCTCTGATTCCCCACCTCTGATTCCCCATATCTGATTCCCCGCCTCTGTTTCCCCGCCTCTGATTCCCCGCCTCTGATTCCCCGCATCTGATTCCCTGCCTCTGATTCCCCGCCTCTGATTCCAGGCCTCTGATTCCCAGCATCTGATTCCGGCCTCTGATTCCCGGCCTCTGATTCCCTGCTTCTGATTCTGATTCCCTGCCTCTGATTCCCCATCTCAGATTCCGCACATCTGATTCCTTGCCTCTGATTCCCCACCTCTGATTCCCCATATCTGATTCCCCGCCTGGGTTTCCCCGCCTCTGATTCCCCGCCTCTGTTATCCAATATCTAAGTCCCCGCCTCTGATTCCCCAAATCTGATTCCCCACCTCTGATTCCCCAGCTCTGATTCCCCGCCTCTGATTCCCCGCATCTGATTCCCTGCATCTGATTCCAAGCCTCTGATTCCCTGCCTCTGATTCCCTACCTCTGATTCCCCACTTCTGATTCCCCATATCTGATTCCCCGCCTCTGTTTCCCCGCCTCGGATTCCCCGCCTCTGTTTCCCCATATCTGATTCCCGGCCTCTGATTCCACGCCTCTAATTCCCCGCCTCTGATTCCCTGCCTCTGATTCCCCATCTCCGATTCCGCACATCTGATTCCCTTCCTCTGATTCCCCGCCTCTGATTTTCCGCCTCTGATTCCCTGCCTCTGATTCCCAACTTCGGATTCCCCGCCTCTGATTCCCCATATCTGATTCCCCGCCTCTGTTTCCCCGCCTCTGATTCCCCGCCTCTGATTCCCAACTCTGATTCCCCGCCTCTGATTCCCCAGCTCTGATTCCCCGTGTTTGATTCCCTGCCTCTGATTCCCTGCCCTGATTCCCCATCTCTGTTTCACCGCCTTTGATTCGCCACCTCTGATTCCCCATATCTGATTCCCCGCCTCTGTTTCCCCGACTCTGATTCCCTGCCTCTGATTCCCAACCTCTGATTCCACACCTCTGATTCCCCATATCTGATTCCCCGCCTCTATTTCCCCATATCTGATTCCCCGCCTCTGATTCCCCAACTCTGATTCCCCGCCTCTGATTCCCCAGCTCTGATTCCCCGACTCTGATTCCCGGCATCCGATTCCCTGCCTCTGATTCCCCGCCTCTGATTCCCCATCTCTGATTCCCCGCCTCTGATTCCCCGTGTCTGATTCCCTGCCTTTGATTCCCCGCCTCTGATTCCCCGCCTCTGATTCCCTGCCACTGATTCCCTGCCCCTGATTCCCAACCTCTGATTCCCCACATCTGATTCCCCGCCTCTGTTTCCCCGCCTCTGATTCCCCGCCTCTGATTCCCCATATCTGATTCCCTTCCTCTGATTCCCCAACTCTGATTCCCCGCCTCTGATTCCCCAGCTCTGAATCCCCGCCTCTGATTCCCCGCGTCTGATTCCCTGCCTCTGATTCCCCGCCTTGATTCCCCATCTCTGATTCACAACCTCTGATTCCCCACCTCTGATTCCCTATATTTGATTCCCCGCCTCTGTTTCCCCGCCTCTGATTCCCCGCCTCTGATTCCCCATATCTGATTCCCCACCTCTGATTGCCCACCTCTGATTCCCAGCCTCTGATTCGCCTGCTCTGATTCCCCACCTCTGATTCCCCGCATCTGATTCCCTGCCTCTGATTCCCCGCCTCTGATTCCCCATCTCTGATTCACCGCCTTTGATTCGCCACCTCTGATTCCCCATATCTGATTCCCCACCTCTGATTCCCGGCCTCTTATTCCCAGCATCTGATTCCCGGCCTCTGATTCCCGGCCTCTGATTCCCCGCTTCTGAATCTGATTCCCTGCCTCTTATTCCCCATCTCTGATTCCCTGCCTCTGATTCCCTGCGTCTGATTCCCCACCTCTGATTCCCCATATCTGATTCCCCGCCTCTGTTTCCCCGCCTCTGATTCCCCGCCTCTGTTTCCCCATATCTGATTCCCGGCCTCTGATTCTCCGCCTCTGATTCCCCGCCTCTGATTCCCTGCCTCTGATTCCCCATCTCAGATTCCGCACATCGGATTCCCTGCCTCTGATTCCCCGCCTCTGATTCCCCGCCTCTGATTCCCTGCTTCTGATTCCCAACCTCTGATTCCCCACCTCTGATTCCCCATATCTGATTCCCCGCCTCTGTTTCCCCACCTCTGATTCCCCGCCTCTGATTCCCCGCATCTGATTCCCTGCCTCTGATTCCCCGCCTCTGATTCCAGGCCTCTGATTCCCAGCATCTGATTCCGGCCTCTGATTCCCGGCCTCTGATTCCCTGCTTCTGATTCTGATTCCCTGCCTCTGATTCCCCATCTCAGATTCCGCACATCTGATTCCTTGCCTCTGATTCCCCACCTCTGATTCCCCATATCTGATTCCCCGCCTGGGTTTCCCCGCCTCTGATTCCCCGCCTCTGTTATCCAATATCTAAGTCCCCGCCTCTGATTCCCCAAATCTGATTCCCCACCTCTGATTCCCCAGCTCTGATTCCCCGCCTCTGATTCCCCGCATCTGATTCCCTGCATCTGATTCCAAGCCTCTGATTCCCTGCCTCTGATTCCCTACCTCTGATTCCCCACTTCTGATTCCCCATATCTGATTCCCCGCCTCTGTTTCCCCGCCTCGGATTCCCCGCCTCTGTTTCCCCATATCTGATTCCCGGCCTCTGATTCCCCGCCTCTGATTCCCCGCCTCTGATTCCCTGCCTCTGATTCCCCATCTCCGATTCCGCACATCTGATTCCCTTCCTCTGATTCCCCGCCTCTGATTTTCCGCCTCTGATTCCCTGCCTCTGATTCCCAACTTCGGATTCCCCGCCTCTGATTCCCCATATCTGATTCCCCGCCTCTGTTTCCCCGCCTCTGATTCCCCGCCTCTGATTCCCAACTCTGATTCCCCGCCTCTGATTCCCCAGCTCTGATTCCCCGTGTTTGATTCCCTGCCTCTGATTCCCTGCCCTGATTCCCCACCTTTGATTCCCCCGTCTGATTCCCAGCCTCTGAATCCCCGTGTCTGATTTCCTGCCTCTGGTTCCCCGCCTCTGATTCCCCATCTCTGATTCACCGCCTCTGATTCCCCATCTCTTATTCCCCACCTCTGATTCCCCATATCTGATTCCCTGCCTCTGTTTCCCCGCCTCTGATTCCCCACCTCTGTTTCCCCATATCTGATTCCCCGCCTCTGATTCCCCAACTCTAATACCCCGCCTCTGATTCCCCAGCTCTGATTCCCCGCCTCTGATTCCCCGCATCTGATTCCCTGCCTCTGATTCCCCGCCTCTGATTCCAGGCCTCTGATTCCCAGCATCTGATTCCGGCCTCTGATTCCCGGCCTCTGATTCCCTGCTTCTGATTCTGATTCCCTGCCTCTGATTCCCCATCTCTGATTCCGCACATCTGATTCCCAACCTCGGATTCCCCACCTCTGATTCCCCATATCTGATTCCCCGCCTCTGTTTCCCCGCCTCTGATTCCCCGCCTCTGATTCCCAACTCTGATTCCCCGCCTCTGATTCCCCAGCTCTGATTCCCCGTGTTTGATTCCCTGCCTCTGATTCCCTGCCCTGATTCCCCATCTCTGTTTCACCGCCTTTGATTCGCCACCTCTGATTCCCCATATCTGATTCCCCGACTCTGATTCCCTGCCTCTGATTCCCAACCTCTGATTCCACACCTCTGATTCCCCATATTTGATTCCCCGCCTCTATTTCCCCATATCTGATTCCCCGCCTCTGATTCCCCAACTCTGATTCCCCGCCTCTGATTCCCCAGCTCTGATTCCCCGACTCTGATTCCCGGAGTCCGATTCCCTGCCTCTGATACCCCGCCTCTGATTCCCCAGCTCCTATTCCCCGCCTCTGATTCCCCGCATCCGATTCCCCATATCTGATTCCCCGCCTCTGTTTCCCCGCCTTTGATTCCCCGCCTCTGTTTCCCAATATCTGATTCCCCGCCTCTGATTCCCAACAATGATTCCCCGCCTCTGATTCCCCAGCTCTGATTCCCCGCCTCTGATTCCCCGCGTTCTATTCCCTGCCTCTGATTCCCCGCCTGTGATTCCCCATCTCTGATTCACCACCTCTGATTCCCCACCTCTGATTCCCCATATCTAATTCCCCGCCTCTGTTTGCCCGCCTCTGATTCCCCGCCTCTGTTTCCCCATATCTGATTCCCCGTGTCTGATTCCCTGCCTCTGATTCCCCGCCTCTGTTTCCCCGCCTCTGATTCCCTGCCACTGATTCCCTGCCCCTGATACCCCACTTCTGATTCCCCATATCTGATTCCCTGCCTCTGTTTCCCCGCCTCTGATTCCCCGCCTCTGATTCCCCATATCTGATTCCCCGCCTCTGATTCCCCAACTCTGATTCCCCGCCTCTGATTCCCCAGCTCTGAATCCCTGCCTCTGATTCCCCGCGTCTGTTTCCCCGCCTCTGATTCCCCGCCTCTGTTTCCCCATATCTAAGTCCCCGACTCTGATTCCCCAACTCTGAGTCCCCACCTCTGATTCCCCAGCTCTGATTCCCCGCCTCTGATTCCCCGCATCTGATTCCCTGCATCAGATTCCCAGCCTCTGATTCCCTGCCTCTGATTCCCAACCTCTGATTCCCCACCTCTGATTCCCCATATCTGATTCCCCGCCTCTGTTTCCCCGCCTCTGATTCCCCGCCTCTGTTTCCCCATATCTGATTCCCGGCCTCTGATTCTCCGCCTCTGATTCCCCGCCTCTGATTCCCTGCCTCTGATTCCCCATCTCCGATTCCGCACATCGGATTCCCTGCCTCTGATTCCCCGCCTCTGATTCCCCGCCTCTGATTCCCTGCTTCTGATTCCCAACCTCTGATTCCCCACCTCTGATTCCCCATATCTGATTCCCCGCCTCTGTTTCCCCGCCTCTGATTCCCCGCCTCTGATTCCCCGCATCTGATTCCCTGCCTCTGATTCCCCGCCTCTGATTCCAGGCCTCTGATTCCCAGCATCTGATTCCGGCCTCTGATTCCCGGCCTCTGATTCCCTGCTTCTGATTCTGATTCCCTGCCTCTGATTCCCCATCTCAGATTCCGCACATCTGATTCCTTGCCTCTGATTCCCCACCTCTGATTCCCCATATCTGATTCCCCGCCTGGGTTTCCCCGCCTCTGATTCCCCGCCTCTGTTATCCAATATCTAAGTCCCCGCCTCTGATTCCCCAAATCTGATTCCCCACCTCTGATTCCCCAGCTCTGATTCCCCGCCTCTGATTCCCCGCATCTGATTCCCTGCATCTGATTCCAAGCCTCTGATTCCCTGCCTCTGATTCCCTACCTCTGATTCCCCACTTCTGATTCCCCATATCTGATTCCCCGCCTCTGTTTCCCCGCCTCGGATTCCCCGCCTCTGTTTCCCCATATCTGATTCCCGGCCTCTGATTCCCCGCCTCTGATTCCCCGCCTCTGATTCCCTGCCTCTGATTCCCCATCTCCGATTCCGCACATCTGATTCCCTTCCTCTGATTCCCCGCCTCTGATTTTCCGCCTCTGATTCCCTGCCTCTGATTCCCAACTTCGGATTCCCCGCCTCTGATTCCCCATATCTGATTCCCCGCCTCTGTTTCCCCGCCTCTGATTCCCCGCCTCTGATTCCCAACTCTGATTCCACGCCTCTGATTCCCCAGCTCTGATTCCCCGTGTTTGATTCCCTGCCTCTGATTCCCTGCCCTGATTCCCCATCTCTGTTTCACCGCCTTTGATTCGCCACCTCTGATTCCCCATATCTGATTCCCCGCCTCTGTTTCCCCGACTCTGATTCCCTGCCTCTGATTCCCAACCTCTGATTCCACACCTCTGATTCCCCATATCTGATTCCCCGCCTCTATTTCCCCATATCTGATTCCCCGCCTCTGATTCCCCAACTCTGATTCCCCGCCTCTGATTCCCCAGCTCTGATTCCCCGACTCTGATTCCCGGCATCCGATTCCCTGCCTCTGATTCCCCGCCTCTGATTCCCCATCTCTGATTCCCCGCCTCTGATTCCCCGTGTCTGATTCCCTGCCTTTGATTCCCCGCCTCTGATTCCCCGCCTCTGATTCCCTGCCACTGATTCCCTGCCCCTGATTCCCAACCTCTGATTCCCCACATCTGATTCCCCGCCTCTGTTTCCCCGCCTCTGATTCCCCGCCTCTGATTCCCCATATCTGATTCCCTTCCTCTGATTCCCCAACTCTGATTCCCCGCCTCTGATTCCCCAGCTCTGAATCCCCGCCTCTGATTCCCCGCGTGTGATTCCCTGCCTCTGATTCCCCGCCTTGATTCCCCATCTCTGATTCACAACCTCTGATTCCCCACCTCTGATTCCCTATATTTGATTCCCCGCCTCTGTTTCCCCGCCTCTGATTCCCCGCCTCTGATTCCCCATATCTGATTCCCCACCTCTGATTGCCCACCTCTGATTCCCAGCCTCTGATTCGCCTGCTCTGATTCCCCGCCTCTGATTCCCCGCATCTGATTCCCTGCCTCTGATTCCCCGCCTCTGATTCCCCATCTCTGATTCACCGCCTTTGATTCGCCACCTCTGATTCCCCATATCTGATTCCCCACCTCTGATTCCCGGCCTCTTATTCCCAGCATCTGATTCCCGGCCTCTGATTCCCGGCCTCTGATTCCCCGCTTCTGAATCTGATTCCCTGCCTCTTATTCCCCATCTCTGATTCCGCACATCTGATTCCCTGCCTCTGATTCCCCACCTCTGATTCCCCATATCTGATTCCCCGCCTCTGTTTCCCCGCCTCTGATTCCCGGCCTCTTATTCCCAGCATCTGATACCGGCCTCTGATTCCCGGCCTCTGATTCCCCGCTTCTGATTCTGATTGCCTGCCTCTTATTCCCCATCTCTGATTCCGCACATCTGATTCCCTGCCTCTGATTCCCCACCTCTGATTCCCCATATCTGATTCCCCGCCTCTGTTTCCCCGCCTCTGATTCCCCGCCTCTGTTTCCCTATATCTAATTCCCCACCTCTGATGCCCCAACTCTGATTCCCCAGCTCTGATTACCCGCCTTTGATTCCCCCCATCTGATTCCCAGCCTCTGAATCCCCGTGTCTGATTTCCTGCCTCTGATTCCCTGCCTCTGATTCCCCATCTCTGATTCAGCACATCTGAATCCCTGCCTCTGATTCCCCACCTCTCATTCCTCATATCTGATTCCCCGCCTCTGTTTCCCCGCCTCTGATTCCCCGCCTCTGTTTCCCTATATCTAATTCCCCACCTCTGATGCCCCAACTCTGATTCCCCGCCTCTGATTCCCCAGCTCTGATTCCCCGCCTCTGATTCCAAGCATCCGATTCCCTATGTCTGATTCCCCGCCTCTGTTTCCCCGCCTCTGATTCCCCGCATCTGTTTCCCCATATCTGATTCCCAGCCTCTGATTCCCAACTATGATTCCCCGCCTCTGATTCCCTAGCTCCGATTCCCTGCGTCTGATTCCCTGCCTTCTATTCCCTGCCTCTGATTCCCCACCTGTGATTCCCCATCACTGATTCACCACCTCTGATTCCCCACCTCTGATTCCCCATATCTAATTCCCCGCCTCTGTTTGCCCGCCTCTGATTCCCCGCCTCTGTTTCCCCATATCTGATTCCCTGTCTCTGAATCCCCAACTCTGATTCCCTGCCTCTGATTCCCCAGCTCTGATTCCCCGCCTTTGATTCCCCCCGTCTGATTCCCAGCCTCTGAATCCCCGTGTCTGATTTCCTGCCTCTGATTCCCCGCCTCTGATTCCCCATCTCTCATTCCTCTGATTCCCCACATCTGATTCCCCATCTCTGATTCCGCACATCCGATTCCCTGCCTCTGATTCCCCAACTCTGATTCCCCACCTCTGATTCCCCAGCTCTGATTCCCCGCCTCTGATTCCCCGCATCTGATTCCCTGCCTCTGATTCCCCGCCTCTGATTCCAGGCCTCTGATTCCCATCATCTGATTCCGGCCTCTGATTCCCGGCCTCTGATTCCCTGCTTCTGATTCTGATTCCCTGCCTCTGATTCCCCATCTCTGATTCCGCACATCTGATTCCCTGCCTCTGATTCCCCACCTCTGATTCCCCATATCTGATTCCCCGCCTCTGTTTCCCCGCCTCTGATTCCCCGCCTCTGATTCCCCGCATCTGATTCCCTGCATCTGATTCCAAGAATCTGTTTCCCTGCCTCTGATTCCCAACCTCTGATTCCCCACCTCTGATTCCCCATATCTCATTCCCCGCCTCTGTTTCCCCGCCTCGGATTCCCCGCCTCTGATTCTCCATATCTCATTCCCCGCCTCTGAATCCCCATCTCTGATTCACCGCCTTTGATTCGCCACCTCTGATTCCCCAACTCTGATTCCCTATATTTGATTCCCCGCCTCTGTTTCCCCGCCTCTGATTCCCCGCCTCTGATTCCCCATATCTTATTCCCCGCCTCTGATTGCCCACCTCTGATTCCCAGCCTCTGATTCGCCAGCTCTGATTCCCCCCCTCTGATTCCCCGCATCTGATTCCCTGCCTCTGATTCCCCGCCTCTGATTCCCCATCTCTGATTCACCGCATTTGATTCGCCACCTCTGATTCCCCATATCTGATTCCCTGCCTCTGATTCCCCAACTCTGATTCCCCACCTCTGATTCCCCAGCTCTGATTCCCCGCCTCAGATTCCCCGCGTCTGATTCCCTGCCTCTGATTCCCCGCCTCTGATTCCCTGCCTCTGATTCCCCATACCTGATTCCCCGCCTCTGATTCCCCAACTCTGATTCCCCGCTTCTGATTCCCCAGCTCTGAATCCCCGCCTCTGATTCCCCGCGTCTGATTCCCTGCCTCTGATTCCCCGCCTCTGATTCCCCATCTGTGATTCACAACCTCTGATGCCCCACCTCTGATTCCCCATATCTGATTCCCCGCCTCTGTTTCCCCGCCTCTGATTCCCCGCCTCTGATTCCCCATATCTGATTCCCCGCCTCTGATTGCCCACCTCTGATTCCCCGCGTCTGATACCCTGCCTCTGATTCCCCGCCTCTGATTCCCCATCTCTGATTCACCACCTCTGATTCCCGGCCTCTGATTCCCCATCTCTGATTCCGCACATCCGATTCCCTGCCTATGATTCCCCACCTCTGATTCCCTGCCTCTGATTCCCCATATCTGATTCCCTGCCTCTGTTTCCCCGCCTCTGATTCCCTACCTCTGTTTCCCCATCTCTGATTCCCCGCCTCTGATTCCCCAACTCTAATACCCCGCCTCTGATTCCCCAGCTCTGATTCCCCGCCTCTGATTCCCCGCATCTGATTCCCTGCCTCTGATTCCCCACCTCTGATTCCCCATATCTGATTCCCCGCCTCTGTTTCCCCGCCTCTGATTCCCCGCCTCTGATTCCCCGCATCTGATTCCCTGCATCTGATTCCAAGAATCTGTTTCCCTGCCTCTGATTCCCAACCTCTGATTCCCCACCTCTGATTCCCCATATCTGATTCCCCGCCTCTGTTTCCCCGCCTCGGATTCCCCGCCTCTGATTCTCCATATCTCATTCCCCGCCTCTGAATCCCCATCTCTGATTCACCGCCTTTGATTCGCCACCTCTGATTCCCCATCTCTGATTCACCACCTCTGATTCCCGGCCTCTGATTCCCCATCTCTGATTCCGCACATCCGATTCCCTGCCTATGATTCCCCACCTCTGATTCCCCGCCTCTGATTCCCCATATCTGATTCCCTGCCTCTGTTTCCCCGCCTCTGATTCCCTACCTCTGTTTCCCCATCTCTGATTCCCCGCCTCTGATTCCCCAACTCTAATACCCCGCCTCTGATTCCCCAGCTCTGATTCCCCGCCTCTGATTCCCCGCATCTGATTCCCTGCCTCTGATTCCCCGCCTCTGATTCCAGGCCTCTGATTCCCATCATCTGATTCCGGCCTCTGATTCCCGGCCTCTGATTCCCTGCTTCTGATTCTGATTCCCTGCCTCTGATTCCCCATCTCTGATTCCGCACATCTGATTCCCTGCCTCTGATTCCCCACCTCTGATTCCCCATATCTGATTCCCCGCCTCTGTTTCCCCGCCTCTGATTCCCCGCATCTGATTCCCCGCATCTGATTCCCTGCATCTGATTCCAAGAATCTGTTTCCCTGCCTCTGATTCCCAACCTCTGATTCCCCACCTCTGATTCCCCATATCTGATTCCCCGCCTCTGTTTCCCCGCCTCGGATTCCCCGCCTCTGATTCTCCATATCTCATTCCCCGCCTCTGAATCCCCATCTCTGATTCACCGCCTTTGATTCGCCACCTCTGATTCCCCACCTCTGATTCCCTATATTTGATTCCCCGCCTCTGTTTCCCCGCCTCTGATTCCCCGCCTCTGATTCCCCATATCTTATTCCCCGCCTCTGATTGCCCACCTCTGATTCCCAGCCTCTGATTCGCCAGCTCTGATTCCCCCCCTCTGATTCCCCGCATCTGATTCCCTGCCTCTGATTCCCCGCCTCTGATTCCCCATCTCTGATTCACCGCATTTGATTCGCCACCTCTGATTCCCCATATCTGATTCCCTGCCTCTGATTCCCCAACTCTGATTCCCCACCTCTGATTCCCCAGCTCTGATTCCCCGCCTCAGATTCCCCGCGTCTGATTCCCTGCCTCTGATTCCCCGCCTCTGATTCCCTGCCTCTGATTCCCCATATCTGATTCCCCGCCTCTGATTCCCCAACTCTGATTACCCGCTTCTGATTCCCCAGCTCTGAATCCCCGCCTCTGATTCCCCGCGTCTGATTCCCTGCCTCTGATTCCCCGCCTCTGATTCCCCATCTGTGATTCACAACCTCTGATGCCCCACCTCTGATTCCCCATATCTGATTCCCCGCCTCTGTTTCCCCGCCTCTGATTCCCCGCCTCTGATTCCCCATATCTGATTCCCCGCCTCTGATTGCCCACCTCTGATTCCCCGCGTCTGATACACTGCCTCTGATTCCCCGCCTCTGATTCCCCATCTCTGATTCACCACCTCTGATTCCCGGCCTCTGATTCCCCATCTCTGATTCCGCACATCCGATTCCCTGCCTATGATTCCCCACCTCTGATTCCCCGCCTCTGATTCCCCATATCTGATTCCCTGCCTCTGTTTCCCCGCCTCTGATTCCCTACCTCTGTTTCCCCATATCTGATTCCCCGACTCTGATTCCCCAACTCTAATACCCCGCCTCTGATTCCCCAGCTCTGATTCCCCGCCTCTGATTCCCCGCATCTGATTCCCTGCCTCTGATTCCCCGCCTCTGATTCCAGGCCTCTGATTCCCATCATCTGATTCCGGCCTCTGATTCCCGGCCTCTGATTCCCTGCTTCTGATTCTGATTCCCTGCCTCTGATTCCCCATCTCTGATTCCGCACATCTGATTCCCTGCCTCTGATTCCCCACCTCTGATTCCCCATATCTGATTCCCCGCCTCTGTTTCCCCGCCTCTGATTCCCCGCCTCTGTTTCCCAATATCTAAGTCCCCACCTCTGATTCCCCAAATCTGATTCCCCACCTCTGATTCCCCAGCTCTGATTCCCCGCCTCTGATTCCCCGCATCTGATTCCCTGCATCTGATTCCAAGCCTCTGATTCCCTGCCTCTGATTCCCAACCTCTGATTCCCCACCTCTGATTCCCCATATCTGATTCCCCGCCTCTGTTTCCCCGCCTCGGATTCCCCGCCTCAGTTTCCCCATATCTGATTCCCGGCCTCTGATTCCCCGCCTCTGATTCCCCGCCTCTGATTCCCTGCCTCTGATTCCCCATCTCCGATTCCCTGCCTCTGATTCCCAACCTCTGATTCCCCGCCTCTGATTCCCAACTCTGATTCCCCGCCTCTGATTCCCCAGCTCTGATTCCCTGTGTTTGATTCCCTGCCTCTGATTCCCTGCCCTGATTCCCCATCTCTGTTTCACCGCCTTTGATTAGCCACCTCTGATTCCACATATCTGATTCCCCGCCTCTGTTTCCCCGACTCTGATTCCCTTCCTCTGATTCCCAACCTCTGATTCCACACCTCTGATTCTCCCCATATCTGATTCCCCGCCTCTATTTCCCCATATCTGAATCCCCGCCTCTGATTCCCCAACTCTGATTCCCCGCCTCTGATTCCCCAGCTCTGATTCCCCGACTCTGATTCCCGGCGTCCGATTCCCTGCCTCTGATTCCCCGCCTCTGATTCCCCATCTCTGATTCCCCGCCTCTGATTCCCCGTGTCTGATTCCCTGCCTCTGATTCCCCGCCTCTGATTCCCCGCCTCTGATTCCCTGACACTGAATCCCTGCCCCTGATTCCCCACCTCTGATTCCCCATATCTGATTCCCCGCCTCTGTTTCCCCGCCTCTGATTCCCCGCCTCTGTTTCCCCATATCTGATTCCCTGCCTCTGATTCCCCAACTCTGATTCCCCGCCTCTGATTCCCCAGCTCTGAATCCCCGCCTCTGATTCCCCGTGTCTGATTCCCTGCCTCTGATTCCCCGCCTTGATTCCCCATCTCTGATTCACAAACTCTGATTCCCCACCTCTGATTCCCTATATTTGATTCCCCGCCTCTGTTTCCCCGCCTCTGAATCCCCGCCTCTGATTCCCCATATCTGATTCCCCGCCTCTGATTGCCCACCTCTGATTCCCCGCCTCTGATTCGCCAGCTCTGATTCCCCGCCTCTGATTCCCCGCATCTGATTCCCTGCCTCTGATTCCCCGCCTCTGATTCCCCATCTCTGATTCAGCGCCTTTGATTCGCCACCTCTGATTCCCCATATCTGATTCCCCACCTCTGTTTCCCGGCCTCTGAATCCCCGCCTCTGATTCTCCATATCTCACTCCCCGCCTCTGAATCCCCATCTCTGATTCCCGGACTTTGATGCCCCACCTCTGATTCCCGGCCTCTTATTCCCAGCATCTGATTCCCGGCCTCTGATTCCCGGCCTCTGATTCCCCGCTTCTGATTCTGATTCCCTGCCTCTGATTCCCCATCTCTGATTCAGCACATCTGAATCCCTGCCTCTGATTCCCCACCTCTCATTCCTCATATCTGATTCCCCGCCTCTGTTTCCCCGCCTCTGATTACCCGCCTCTGTTTCCCTATATCTAATTCCCCACCTCTGATGCCCCAACTCTGATTCCCCGCCTCTGATTCCCCAGCTCTGATTCCCCGCCTCTGTTTCCCCGCCTCTGATTCCCCGCCTCTGTTTCCCCATATCTGATTCCCCGCCTCTGATTCCCAACTATGATTCCCCGCCTCTGATTCCCTAGCTCTGATTCCCTGCGTCTGATTCCCTGTGTTCTATTCCCTGCCTCTGATTCCCCACCTGTGATTCCCCATCACTGATTCACCACCTCTGATTCCACACCTCTGATTCCCCATATCTGATTCCCCGCCTCTATTTCCCCATATCTGAATCCCCGCCTCTGATTCCCCAACTCTGATTCCCCGCCTCTGATTCCCCAGCTGTGATTCCCCGACTCTGATTCCCGGCGTCCGATTCCCTGCCTCTGATTCCCCGCCTCTGATTCCCCATCTCTGATTCCCCGCCTCTGATTCCCCGTGTCTGATTCCCTGCCTCTGATTCCCCGCCTCTGATTCCCCGCCTCTGATTCCCTGACACTGAATCCCTGCCCCTGATTCCCCACCTCTGATTCCCCATATCTGATTCCCCGCCTCTGTTTCCCCGCCTCTGATTCCCCGCCTCTGTTTCCCCATATCTGATTCCCTGCCTCTGATTCCCCAACTCTGATTCCCCGCCTCTGATTCCCCAGCTCTGAATCCCCGCCTCTGATTCCCCGTGTCTGATTCCCTGCCTCTGATTCTCCGCCTTGATTCCCCATCTCTGATTCACAACCTCTGATTCCCCACCTCTGATTCCCTATATTTGATTCCCCGCCTCTGTTTCCCCGCCTCTGATTCCCCGCCTCTGATTCCCCATATCTGATTCCCCGCCTCTGATTGCCCACCTCTGATTCCCCGCCTCTGATTCGCCAGCTCTGATTCCCCGCCTCTGATTCCCCGCATCTGATTCCCTGCCTCTGATTCCCCGCCTCTGATTCCCCATCTCTGATTCAGCGCCTTTGATTCGCCACCTCTGATTCCCCATATCTGATTCCCCACCTCTGTTTCCCGGCCTCTGATTCCCCGCCTCTGATTCTCCATATCTCATTCCCCGCCTCTGAATCCCCATCTCTGATTCCCGGACTTTGATGCCCCACCTCTGATTTCCGGCCTCTTATTCCCAGCATCTGATTCCCGGCCTCTGATTCCCGGCCTCTGATGCCCCGCTTCAGATTCTGATTCCCTGCCTCTGATTCCCCATCTCTGATTCAGCACATCTGAATCCCTGCCTCTGATTCCCCACCTCTCATTCCTCATATCTGATTCCCCGCCTCTGTTTCCCCGCCTCTGATTCCCCGCCTCTGTTTCCCTATATCTAATTCCCCACCTCTGATGCCCCAACTCTGATTCCCCGCCTCTGATTCCCCAGCTCTGATTCCCCGCCTCTGATTCCAAGCATCCGATTCCCCATATCTGATTCCCCGCCTCTGTTTCCCCGCCTCTGATTCCCCGCATCTGTTTCCCCATATCTGATTCCCAGCCTCTGATTCCCAACTATGATTCCCCGCCTCTGATTCCCTAGCTCTGATTCCCTGCATCTGATTCCCTGCGTTCTATTCCCTGCCTCTGATTCCCCACCTGTGATTCCCCATCACTGATTCACCACCTCTGATTCCCCACCTCTGATTCCCCATATCTAATTCCCCGCCTCTGTTTGCCCGCCTCTGATTCCCCGCCTCTGTTTCCCCATATCTGATTCCCTGTCTCTGAATCCCCAACTCTGATTCCCTGCCTCTGATTCCCCAGCTCTGATTCCCCGCCTTTGATTCCCCCCGTCTGATTCCCAGCCTCTGAATCCCCATGTCTGATTTCCTGCCTCTGATTCCCCGCCTCTGATTCCCCATCTCTCATTCCTCTGATTCCCCACATCTGATTCCCCATCTCTGATTCCGCACATCCGATTCCCTGCCTCTGATTCCCCAACTCTGATTCCCCACCTCTGATTCCCCAGCTCTGATTCCCCGCCTCAGATTCCCCGCGTCTGATTCCCTGCCTCTGATTCCCCGCCTCTGATTCCCCATCTCTGATTCCCCACCTCTGATTCCCCGTGTCTGATTCCCTGCCTCTGATTCCCCGCCTCTGAATCCCAGCCTCTGATTCCCCATATCTGATTCCCCGCCTCTGATTCCCTGCCTCTGATTCCCCAGCTCTGATTCCCCGCCTTTGATTCCCCCCATCTGATTCCCAGCCTCTGAATCCCCGTGTCTGATTTCCTGCCTCTGATTCCCCGCCTCTTATTCCCCATCTCTGATTCACCGCCTCTGATTCCCCATCTCAGATTCCCCACCTCTGATTCCCCGTGTCTGATTCCCTGCCTCTGATTCCCCGCCTCTGAATCCCAGCCTCTGATTCCCCATATCTGATTCCCCGCCTCTGATTCCCTGCCTCTGATTCCCCAGCTCTGATTCCCCACCTTTGATTCCCCCGTCTGATTCCCAGCCTCTGAATCCCCGTGTCTGATTTCCTGCCTCTGGTTCCCCGCCTCTGATTCCCCATCTCTGATTCACCGCCTCTGATTCCCCATCTCTTATTCCCCACCTCTGATTCCCCATATCTGATTCCCTGCCTCTGTTTCCCCGCCTCTGATTCCCCACCTCTGTTTCCCCATATCTGATTCCCCACCTCTGATTCCCCAACTCTAATACCCCGCCTCTGATTCCCCAGCTCTGATTCCCCGCCTCTGATTCCCCGCATCTGATTCCCTGCCTCTGATTCCCCGCCTCTGATTCCAGGCCTCTGATTCCCAGCATCTGATTCCGGCCTCTGATTCCCGGCCTCTGATTCCCTGCTTCTGATTCTGATTCCCTGCCTCTGATTCCCCATCTCTGATTCCGCACATCTGATTCCCAACCTCGGATTCCCCACCTCTGATTCCCCATATCTGATTCCCCGCCTCTGTTTCCCCGCCTCTGATTCCCCGCCTCTGATTCCCAACTCTGATTCCCCGCCTCTGATTCCCTGCCTCTGATTCCCCAGCTCTGATTCCCCGCCTTTGATTCCCCCCATCTGATTCCCAGCCTCTGAATCCCCGTGTCTGATTTCCTGCCTCTGATTCCCCGCCTCTTATTCCCCATCTCTGATTCACCGCCTCTGATTCCCCATCTCAGATTCCCCACCTCTGATTCCCCGTGTCTGATTCCCTGCCTCTGATTCCCCGCCTCTGAATCCCAGCCTCTGATTCCCCATATCTGATTCCCTGCCCTGATTCCCCATCTCTGTTTCACCGCCTTTGATTCGCCACCTCTGATTCCCCATATCTGATTCCCCGACTCTGATTCCCTGCCTCTGATTCCCAACCTCTGATTCCACACCTCTGATTCCCCATATTTGATTCCCCGCCTCTATTTCCCCATATCTGATTCCCCGCCTCTGATTCCCCAACTCTGATTCCCCGCCTCTGATTCCCCAGCTCTGATTCCCCGACTCTGATTCCCGGAGTCCGATTCCCTGCCTCTGATACCCCGCCTCTGATTCCCCAGCTCCTATTCCCCGCCTCTGATTCCCCGCATCCGATTCCCCATATCTGATTCCCCGCCTCTGTTTCCCCGCCTTTGATTCCCCGCCTCTGTTTCCCCATATCTGATTCCCCGCCTCTGATTCCCAACAATGATTCCCCGCCTCTGATTCCCCAGCTCTGATTCCCCGCCTCTGATTCCCCGCGTTCTATTCCCTGCCTCTGATTCCCCGCCTGTGATTCCCCATCTCTGATTCACCACCTCTGATTCCCCACCTCTGATTCCCCATATCTAATTCCCCGCCTCTGTTTGCCCGCCTCTGATTCCCCGCCTCTGTTTCCCCATATCTGATTCCCCGTGTCTGATTCCCTGCCTCTGATTCCCCGCCTCTGTTTCCCCGCCTCTGATTCCCTGCCACTGATTCCCTGCCCCTGATACCCCACTTCTGATTCCCCATATCTGATTCCCTGCCTCTGTTTCCCCGCCTCTGATTCCCCGCCTCTGATTCCCCATATCTGATTCCCCGCCTCTGATTCCCCAACTCTGATTCCCCGCCTCTGATTCCCCAGCTCTGAATCCCTGCCTCTGATTCCCCGCGTCTGTTTCCCCGCCTCTGATTCCCCGCCTCTGTTTCCCCATATCTAAGTCCCCGACTCTGATTCCCCAACTCTGATTCCCCACCTCTGATTTCCCAGCTCTGATTCCCCGCCTCTGATTCCCCGCATCTGATTTCCTGCATCTGATTCCCAGCCTCTGATTCCCTGCCTCTGATTCCCAACCTCTGATTCCCCACCTCTGATTCCCCATATCTGATTCCCCGCCTCTGTTTCCCCGCCTCTGATTCCCCGCCTCTGTTTCCCCATATCTGATTCCCGGCCTCTGATTCTCCGCCTCTGATTCCCCGCCTCTGATTCCCTGCCTCTGATTCCCCATCTCCGATTCCGCACATCGGATTCCCTGCCTCTGATTCCCCGCCTCTGATTCCCCGCCTCTGATTCCCTGCTTCTGATTCCCAACCTCTGATTCCCCACCTCTGATTCCCCATATCTGATTCCCCGCCTCTGTTTCCCCGCCTCTGATTCCCCGCCTCTGATTCCCCGCATCTGATTCCCTGCCTCTGATTCCCCGCCTCTGATTCCAGGCCTCTGATTCCCAGCATCTGATTCCGGCCTCTGATTCCCGGCCTCTGATTCCCTGCTTCTGATTCTGATTCCCTGCCTCTGATTCCCCATCTCAGATTCCGCACATCTGATTCCTTGCCTCTGATTCCCCACCTCTGATTCCCCATATCTGATTCCCCGCCTGGGTTTCCCCGCCTCTGATTCCCCGCCTCTGTTACCCAATATCTAAGTCCCCGCCTCTGATTCCCCAAATCTGATTCCCCACCTCTGATTCCCCAGCTCTGATTCCCCGCCTCTGATTCCCCGCATCTGATTCCCTGCATCTGATTCCAAGCCTCTGATTCCCTGCCTCTGATTCCCTACCTCTGATTCCCCACTTCTGATTCCCCATATCTGATTCCCCGCCTCTGTTTCCCCGCCTCGGATTCCCCGCCTCTGTTTCCCCATATCTGATTCCCGGCCTCTGATTCCCCGCCTCTGATTCCCCGCCTCTGATTCCCTGCCTCTGATTCCCCATCTCCGATTCCGCACATCTGATTCCCTTCCTCTGATTCCCCGCCTCTGATTTTCCGCCTCTGATTCCCTGCCTCTGATTCCCAACTTCGGATTCCCCGCCTCTGATTCCCCATATCTGATTCCCCGCCTCTGTTTCCCCGCCTCTGATTCCCCGCCTCTGATTCCCAACTCTGATTCCCCGCCTCTGATTCCCCAGCTCTGATTCCCCGTGTTTGATTCCCTGCCTCTGATTCCCTGCCCTGATTCCCCATCTCTGTTTCACCGCCTTTGATTCGCCACCTCTGATTCCCCATATCTGATTCCCCGCCTCTGTTTCCCCGACTCTGATTCCCTGCCTCTGATTCCCAACCTCTGATTCCACACCTCTGATTCCCCATATCTGATTCCCCGCCTCTATTTCCCCATATCTGATTCCCCGCCTCTGATTCCCCAACTCTGATTCCCCGCCTCTGATTCTGATTCCCTGCCTCTGATTCCCCATCTCTGATTCAGCACATCTGAATCCCTGCCTCTGATTCCCCACCTCTCATTCCTCATATCTGATTCCCCGCCTCTGTTTCCCCGCCTCTGATTCCCCGCCTCTGTTTCCCTATATCTAATTCCCCACCTCTGATGCCCCAACTCTGATTCCCCGCCTCTGATTCCCCAGCTCTGATTCCCCGCCTCTGATTCCAAGCATCCGATTCCCCATATCTGATTCCCCGCCTCTGTTTCCCCGCCTCTGATTCCCCGCATCTGTTTCCCCATATCTGATTCCCAGCCTCTGATTCCCAACTATGATTCCCCGCCTCTGATTCCCTAGCTCTGATTCCCTGCGTCTGATTCCCTGCGTTCTATTCCCTGCCTCTGATTCCCCATATCTGATTCCCTGCCTCTGTTTCCCCGCCTCTGATTCCCCACCTCTGTTTCCCCATATCTGATTCCCCACCTCTGATTCCCCAACTCTAATACCCCGCCTCTGATTCCCCAGCTCTGATTCCCCGCCTCTGATTCCCCGCATCTGATTCCCTGCCTCTGATTCCCCGCCTCTGATTCCAGGCCTCTGATTCCCAGCATCTGATTCCGGCCTCTGATTCCCGGCCTCTGATTCCCTGCTTCTGATTCTGATTCCCTGCCTCTGATTCCCCATCTCTGATTCCGCACATCTGATTCCCAACCTCGGATTCCCCACCTCTGATTCCCCATATCTGATTCCCCGCCTCTGTTTCCCCGCCTCTGATTCCCCGCCTCTGATTCCCAACTCTGATTCCCCGCCTCTGATTCCCTGCCTCTGATTCCCCAGCTCTGATTCCCCGCCTTTGATTCCCCCCATCTGATTCCCAGCCTCTGAATCCCCGTGTCTGATTTCCTGCCTCTGATTCCCCGCCTCTTATTCCCCATCTCTGATTCACCGCCTCTGATTCCCCATCTCAGATTCCCCACCTCTGATTCCCCGTGTCTGATTCCCTGCCTCTGATTCCCCGCCTCTGAATCCCAGCCTCTGATTCCCCATATCTGATTCCCTGCCCTGATTCCCCATCTCTGTTTCACCGCCTTTGATTCGCCACCTCTGATTCCCCATATCTGATTCCCCGACTCTGATTCCCTGCCTCTGATTCCCAACCTCTGATTCCACACCTCTGATTCCCCATATTTGATTCCCCGCCTCTATTTCCCCATATCTGATTCCCCGCCTCTGATTCCCCAACTCTGATTCCCCGCCTCTGATTCCCCAGCTCTGATTCCCCGACTCTGATTCCCGGAGTCCGATTCCCTGCCTCTGATACCCCGCCTCTGATTCCCCAGCTCCTATTCCCCGCCTCTGATTCCCCGCATCCGATTCCCCATATCTGATTCCCCGCCTCTGTTTCCCCGCCTTTGATTCCCCGCCTCTGTTTCCCCATATCTGATTCCCCGCCTCTGATTCCCAACAATGATTCCCCGCCTCTGATTCCCCAGCTCTGATTCCCCGCCTCTGATTCCCCGCGTTCTATTCCCTGCCTCTGATTCCCCGCCTGTGATTCCCCATCTCTGATTCACCACCTCTGATTCCCCACCTCTGATTCCCCATATCTAATTCCCCGCCTCTGTTTGCCCGCCTCTGATTCCCCGCCTCTGTTTCCCCATATCTGATTCCCCGTGTCTGATTCCCTGCCTCTGATTCCCCGCCTCTGTTTCCCCGCCTCTGATTCCCTGCCACTGATTCCCTGCCCCTGATACCCCACTTCTGATTCCCCATATCTGATTCCCTGCCTCTGTTTCCCCGCCTCTGATTCCCCGCCTCTGATTCCCCATATCTGATTCCCCGCCTCTGATTCCCCAACTCTGATTCCCCGCCTCTGATTCCCCAGCTCTGAATCCCTGCCTCTGATTCCCCGCGTCTGTTTCCCCGCCTCTGATTCCCCGCCTCTGTTTCCCCATATCTAAGTCCCCGACTCTGATTCCCCAACTCTGATTCCCCACCTCTGATTTCCCAGCTCTGATTCCCCGCCTCTGATTCCCCGCATCTGATTCCCTGCATCTGATTCCCAGCCTCTGATTCCCTGCCTCTGATTCCCAACCTCTGATTCCCCACCTCTGATTCCCCATATCTGATTCCCCGCCTCTGTTTCCCCGCCTCTGATTCCCCGCCTCTGTTTCCCCATATCTGATTCCCGGCCTCTGATTCTCCGCCTCTGATTCCCCGCCTCTGATTCCCTGCCTCTGATTCCCCATCTCCGATTCCGCACATCGGATTCCCTGCCTCTGATTCCCCGCCTCTGATTCCCCGCCTCTGATTCCCTGCTTCTGATTCCCAACCTCTGATTCCCCACCTCTGATTCCCCATATCTGATTCCCCGCCTCTGTTTCCCCGCCTCTGATTCCCCGCCTCTGATTCCCCGCATCTGATTCCCTGCCTCTGATTCCCCGCCTCTGATTCCAGGCCTCTGATTCCCAGCATCTGATTCCGGCCTCTGATTCCCGGCCTCTGATTCCCTGCTTCTGATTCTGATTCCCTGCCTCTGATTCCCCATCTCAGATTCCGCACATCTGATTCCTTGCCTCTGATTCCCCACCTCTGATTCCCCATATCTGATTCCCCGCCTGGGTTTCCCCGCCTCTGATTCCCCGCCTCTGTTACCCAATATCTAAGTCCCCGCCTCTGATTCCCCAAATCTGATTCCCCACCTCTGATTCCCCAGCTCTGATTCCCCGCCTCTGATTCCCCGCATCTGATTCCCTGCATCTGATTCCAAGCCTCTGATTCCCTGCCTCTGATTCCCTACCTCTGATTCCCCACTTCTGATTCCCCATATCTGATTCCCCGCCTCTGTTTCCCCGCCTCGGATTCCCCGCCTCTGTTTCCCCATATCTGATTCCCGGCCTCTGATTCCCCGCCTCTGATTCCCCGCCTCTGATTCCCTGCCTCTGATTCCCCATCTCCGATTCCGCACATCTGATTCCCTTCCTCTGATTCCCCGCCTCTGATTTTCCGCCTCTGATTCCCTGCCTCTGATTCCCAACTTCGGATTCCCCGCCTCTGATTCCCCATATCTGATTCCCCGCCTCTGTTTCCCCGCCTCTGATTCCCCGCCTCTGATTCCCAACTCTGATTCCCCGCCTCTGATTCCCCAGCTCTGATTCCCCGTGTTTGATTCCCTGCCTCTGATTCCCTGCCCTGATTCCCCATCTCTGTTTCACCGCCTTTGATTCGCCACCTCTGATTCCCCATATCTGATTCCCCGCCTCTGTTTCCCCGACTCTGATTCCCTGCCTCTGATTCCCAACCTCTGATTCCACACCTCTGATTCCCCATATCTGATTCCCCGCCTCTATTTCCCCATATCTGATTCCCCGCCTCTGATTCCCCAACTCTGATTCCCCGCCTCTGATTCTGATTCCCTGCCTCTGATTCCCCATCTCTGATTCAGCACATCTGAATCCCTGCCTCTGATTCCCCACCTCTCATTCCTCATATCTGATTCCCCGCCTCTGTTTCCCCGCCTCTGATTCCCCGCCTCTGTTTCCCTATATCTAATTCCCCACCTCTGATGCCCCAACTCTGATTCCCCGCCTCTGATTCCCCAGCTCTGATTCCCCGCCTCTGATTCCAAGCATCCGATTCCCCATATCTGATTCCCCGCCTCTGTTTCCCCGCCTCTGATTCCCCGCATCTGTTTCCCCATATCTGATTCCCAGCCTCTGATTCCCAACTATGATTCCCCGCCTCTGATTCCCTAGCTCTGATTCCCTGCGTCTGATTCCCTGCGTTCTATTCCCTGCCTCTGATTCCCCACCTGTGATTCCCCATCACTGATTCACCACCTCTGATTCCCCACCTCTGATTCCCCATATCTAATTCCCCGCCTCTGTTTGCCCGCCTCTGATTCCCCGCCTCTGTTTCCCCATATCTGATTCCCTGTCTCTGAATCCCCAACTCTGATTCCCTGCCTCTGATTCCCCAGCTCTGATTCCCCGCCTTTGATTCCCCCCGTCTGATTCCCAGCCTCTGAATCCCCATGTCTGATTTCCTGCCTCTGATTCCCCGCCTCTGATTCCCCATCTCTCATTCCTCTGATTCCCCACATCTGATTCCCCATCTCTGATTCCGCACATCCGATTCCCTGCCTCTGATTCCCCAACTCTGATTCCCCACCTCTGATTCCCCAGCTCTGATTCCCCGCCTCAGATTCCCCGCGTCTGATTCCCTGCCTCTGATTCCCCGCCTCTGATTCCCCATCTCTGATTCCCCACCTCTGATTCCCCGTGTCTGATTCCCTGCCTCTGATTCCCCGCCTCTGAATCCCAGCCTCTGATTCCCCATATCTGATTCCCCGCCTCTGATTCCCTGCCTCTGATTCCCCAGCTCTGATTCCCCGCCTTTGATTCCCCCCATCTGATTCCCAGCCTCTGAATCCCCGTGTCTGATTTCCTGCCTCTGATTCCCCGCCTCTTATTCCCCATCTCTGATTCACCGCCTCTGATTCCCCATCTCAGATTCCCCACCTCTGATTCCCCGTGTCTGATTCCCTGCCTCTGATTCCCCGCCTCTGAATCCCAGCCTCTGATTCCCCATATCTGATTCCCCGCCTCTGATTCCCTGCCTCTGATTCCCCAGCTCTGATTCCCCACCTTTGATTCCCCCGTCTGATTCCCAGCCTCTGAATCCCCGTGTCTGATTTCCTGCCTCTGGTTCCCCGCCTCTGATTCCCCATCTCTGATTCACCGCCTCTGATTCCCCATCTCTTATTCCCCACCTCTGATTCCCCATATCTGATTCCCTGCCTCTGTTTCCCCGCCTCTGATTCCCCACCTCTGTTTCCCCATATCTGATTCCCCACCTCTGATTCCCCAACTCTAATACCCCGCCTCTGATTCCCCAGCTCTGATTCCCCGCCTCTGATTCCCCGCATCTGATTCCCTGCCTCTGATTCCCCGCCTCTGATTCCAGGCCTCTGATTCCCAGCATCTGATTCCGGCCTCTGATTCCCGGCCTCTGATTCCCTGCTTCTGATTCTGATTCCCTGCCTCTGATTCCCCATCTCTGATTCCGCACATCTGATTCCCAACCTCGGATTCCCCACCTCTGATTCCCCATATCTGATTCCCCGCCTCTGTTTCCCCGCCTCTGATTCCCCGCCTCTGATTCCCAACTCTGATTCCCCGCCTCTGATTCCCTGCCTCTGATTCCCCAGCTCTGATTCCCCGCCTTTGATTCCCCCCATCTGATTCCCAGCCTCTGAATCCCCGTGTCTGATTTCCTGCCTCTGATTCCCCGCCTCTTATTCCCCATCTCTGATTCACCGCCTCTGATTCCCCATCTCAGATTCCCCACCTCTGATTCCCCGTGTCTGATTCCCTGCCTCTGATTCCCCGCCTCTGAATCCCAGCCTCTGATTCCCCATATCTGATTCCCTGCCCTGATTCCCCATCTCTGTTTCACCGCCTTTGATTCGCCACCTCTGATTCCCCATATCTGATTCCCCGACTCTGATTCCCTGCCTCTGATTCCCAACCTCTGATTCCACACCTCTGATTCCCCATATTTGATTCCCCGCCTCTATTTCCCCATATCTGATTCCCCGCCTCTGATTCCCCAACTCTGATTCCCCGCCTCTGATTCCCCAGCTCTGATTCCCCGACTCTGATTCCCGGAGTCCGATTCCCTGCCTCTGATACCCCGCCTCTGATTCCCCAGCTCCTATTCCCCGCCTCTGATTCCCCGCATCCGATTCCCCATATCTGATTCCCCGCCTCTGTTTCCTCGCCTTTGATTCCCCGCCTCTGTTTCCCCATATCTGATTCCCCGCCTCTGATTCCCAACAATGATTCCCCGCCTCTGATTCCCCAGCTCTGATTCCCCGCCTCTGATTCCCCAGCTCTGATTCCCCGCCTCTGATTCCCCGCGTTCTATTCCCTGCCTCTGATTCCCCGCCTGTGATTCCCCATCTCTGATTCACCACCTCTGATTCCCCACCTCTGATTCCCCATATCTAATTCCCCGCCTCTGTTTGCCCGCCTCTGATTCCCCGCCTCTGTTTCCCCATATCTGATTCCCCGTGTCTGATTCCCTGCCTCTGATTCCCCGCCTCTGTTTCCCCGCCTCTGATTCCCTGCCACTGATTCCCTGCCCCTGATACCCCACTTCTGATTCCCCATATCTGATTCCCTGCCTCTGTTTCCCCGCCTCTGATTCCCCGCCTCTGATTCCCCATATCTGATTCCCCGCCTCTGATTCCCCAACTCTGATTCCCCGCCTCTGATTCCCCAGCTCTGAATCCCTGCCTCTGATTCCCCGCGTCTGTTTCCCCGCCTCTGATTCCCCGCCTCTGTTTCCCCATATCTAAGTCCCCGACTCTGATTCCCCAACTCTGATTCCCCACCTCTGATTTCCCAGCTCTGATTCCCCGCCTCTGATTCCCCGCATCTGATTCCCTGCATCTGATTCCCAGCCTCTGATTCCCTGCCTCTGATTCCCAACCTCTGATTCCCCACCTCTGATTCCCCATATCTGATTCCCCGCCTCTGTTTCCCCGCCTCTGATTCCCCGCCTCTGTTTCCCCATATCTGATTCCCGGCCTCTGATTCTCCGCCTCTGATTCCCCGCCTCTGATTCCCTGCCTCTGATTCCCCATCTCCGATTCCGCACATCGGATTCCCTGCCTCTGATTCCCCGCCTCTGATTCCCCGCCTCTGATTCCCTGCTTCTGATTCCCAACCTCTGATTCCCCACCTCTGATTCCCCATATCTGATTCCCCGCCTCTGTTTCCCCGCCTCTGATTCCCCGCCTCTGATTCCCCGCATCTGATTCCCTGCCTCTGATTCCCCGCCTCTGATTCCAGGCCTCTGATTCCCAGCATCTGATTCCGGCCTCTGATTCCCGGCCTCTGATTCCCTGCTTCTGATTCTGATTCCCTGCCTCTGATTCCCCATCTCAGATTCCGCACATCTGATTCCTTGCCTCTGATTCCCCACCTCTGATTCCCCATATCTGATTCCCCGCCTGGGTTTCCCCGCCTCTGATTCCCCGCCTCTGTTACCCAATATCTAAGTCCCCGCCTCTGATTCCCCAAATCTGATTCCCCACCTCTGATTCCCCAGCTCTGATTCCCCGCCTCTGATTCCCCGCATCTGATTCCCTGCATCTGATTCCAAGCCTCTGATTCCCTGCCTCTGATTCCCTACCTCTGATTCCCCACTTCTGATTCCCCATATCTGATTCCCCGCCTCTGTTTCCCCGCCTCGGATTCCCCGCCTCTGTTTCCCCATATCTGATTCCCGGCCTCTGATTCCCCGCCTCTGATTCCCCGCCTCTGATTCCCTGCCTCTGATTCCCCATCTCCGATTCCGCACATCTGATTCCCTTCCTCTGATTCCCCGCCTCTGATTTTCCGCCTCTGATTCCCTGCCTCTGATTCCCAACTTCGGATTCCCCGCCTCTGATTCCCCATATCTGATTCCCCGCCTCTGTTTCCCCGCCTCTGATTCCCCGCCTCTGATTCCCAACTCTGATTCCCCGCCTCTGATTCCCCAGCTCTGATTCCCCGTGTTTGATTCCCTGCCTCTGATTCCCTGCCCTGATTCCCCATCTCTGTTTCACCGCCTTTGATTCGCCACCTCTGATTCCCCATATCTGATTCCCCGCCTCTGTTTCCCCGACTCTGATTCCCTGCCTCTGATTCCCAACCTCTGATTCCACACCTCTGATTCCCCATATCTGATTCCCCGCCTCTATTTCCCCATATCTGATTCCCCGCCTCTGATTCCCCAACTCTGATTCCCCGCCTCTGATTCCCCAGCTCTGATTCCCCGACTCTGATTCCCGGCATCCGATTCCCTGCCTCTGATTCCCCGCCTCTGATTCCCCATCTCTGATTCCCCGCCTCTGATTCCCCGTGTCTGATTCCCTGCCTTTGATTCCCCGCCTCTGATTCCCCGCCTCTGATTCCCTGCCACTGATTCCCTGCCCCTGATTCCCAACCTCTGATTCCCCACATCTGATTCCCCGCCTCTGTTTCCCCGCCTCTGATTCCCCGCCTCTGATTCCCCATATCTGATTCCCTTCCTCTGATTCCCCAACTCTGATTCCCCGCCTCTGATTCCCCAGCTCTGAATCCCCGCCTCTGATTCCCCGCGTCTGATTCCCTGCCTCTGATTCCCCGCCTTGATTCCCCATCTCTGATTCACAACCTCTGATTCCCCACCTCTGATTCCCTATATTTGATTCCCCGCCTCTGTTTCCCCGCCTCTGATTCCCCGCCTCTGATTCCCCATATCTGATTCCCCACCTCTGATTGCCCACCTCTGATTCCCAGCCTCTGATTCGCCAGCTCTGATTCCCCGCCTCTGATTCCCCGCATCTGATTCCCTGCCTCTGATTCCCCGCCTCTGATTCCCCATCTCTGATTCACCGCCTTTGATTCGCCACCACTGATTACCCATATCTGATTCCCCACCTCTGATTCCCGGCCTCTTATTCCCAGCATCTGATTCCCGGACTCTGATTCCCGGCCTCTGATTCCCCACTTCTGATTCTGATTCCCTGCCTCTTATTCCCCATCTCTGATTCCGCACATCTGATTCCCTGCCTCTGATTCCCCACCTCTGATTCCCCATATCTGATTCCCCGCCTCTGTTTCCCCGCCTCTGATTCCCGGCCTCTTATTCCCAGCATCTGATTCCCGGCCTCTGATTCCCGGCCTCTGATTCCCCGCTTCTGATTCTGATTCCCTGCCTCTTATTCCCCATCTCTGATTCCGCACATCTGATTCCCTGCCTCTGATTCCCCACCTCTGATTCCCCATATCTGATTCCCCGCCTCTGTTTCCCCGCCTCTGATTCCCCGCCTCTGTTTCCCTATATCTAATTCCCCACCTCTGATGCCCCAACTCTGATTCCCCAGCTCTGATTCCCCGCCTCTGATTCCCCGCATCTGATTCCCTGCATCTGATTCCAAGCCTCTGATTCCCTGCCTCTGATTCCCAACCTCTGATTCCCCACCTCTGATTCCCCATATCTGATTCCCCGCCTCTGTTTCCCCGCCTCGGATTCCCCGCCTCAGTTTCCCCATATCTGATTCCCGGCCTCTGATTCCCCGCCTCTGATTCCCCGCCTCTGATTCCCTGCCTCTGATTCCCCATCTCCGATTCCCTGCCTCTGATTCCCAACCTCTGATTCCCCGCCTCTGATTCCCAACTCTGATTCCCCGCCTCTGATTCCCCAGCTCTGATTCCCTGTGTTTGATTCCCTGCCTCTGATTCCCTGCCCTGATTCCCCATCTCTGTTTCACCGCCTTTGATTAGCCACCTCTGATTCCACATATCTGATTCCCCGCCTCTGTTTCCCCGACTCTGATTCCCTTCCTCTGATTCCCAACCTCTGATTCCACACCTCTGATTCTCCCCATATCTGATTCCCCGCCTCTATTTCCCCATATCTGAATCCCCGCCTCTGATTCCCCAACTCTGATTCCCCGCCTCTGATTCCCCAGCTCTGATTCCCCGACTCTGATTCCCGGCGTCCGATTCCCTGCCTCTGATTCCCCGCCTCTGATTCCCCATCTCTGATTCCCCGCCTCTGATTCCCCGTGTCTGATTCCCTGCCTCTGATTCCCCGCCTCTGATTCCCCGCCTCTGATTCCCTGACACTGAATCCCTGCCCCTGATTCCCCACCTCTGATTCCCCATATCTGATTCCCCGCCTCTGTTTCCCCGCCTCTGATTCCCCGCCTCTGTTTCCCCATATCTGATTCCCTGCCTCTGATTCCCCAACTCTGATTCCCCGCCTCTGATTCCCCAGCTCTGAATCCCCGCCTCTGATTCCCCGTGTCTGATTCCCTGCCTCTGATTCCCCGCCTTGATTCCCCATCTCTGATTCACAAACTCTGATTCCCCACCTCTGATTCCCTATATTTGATTCCCCGCCTCTGTTTCCCCGCCTCTGAATCCCCGCCTCTGATTCCCCATATCTGATTCCCCGCCTCTGATTGCCCACCTCTGATTCCCCGCCTCTGATTCGCCAGCTCTGATTCCCCGCCTCTGATTCCCCGCATCTGATTCCCTGCCTCTGATTCCCCGCCTCTGATTCCCCATCTCTGATTCAGCGCCTTTGATTCGCCACCTCTGATTCCCCATATCTGATTCCCCACCTCTGTTTCCCGGCCTCTGAATCCCCGCCTCTGATTCTCCATATCTCACTCCCCGCCTCTGAATCCCCATCTCTGATTCCCGGACTTTGATGCCCCACCTCTGATTCCCGGCCTCTTATTCCCAGCATCTGATTCCCGGCCTCTGATTCCCGGCCTCTGATTCCCCGCTTCTGATTCTGATTCCCTGCCTCTGATTCCCCATCTCTGATTCAGCACATCTGAATCCCTGCCTCTGATTCCCCACCTCTCATTCCTCATATCTGATTCCCCGCCTCTGTTTCCCCGCCTCTGATTACCCGCCTCTGTTTCCCTATATCTAATTCCCCACCTCTGATGCCCCAACTCTGATTCCCCGCCTCTGATTCCCCAGCTCTGATTCCCCGCCTCTGTTTCCCCGCCTCTGATTCCCCGCCTCTGTTTCCCCATATCTGATTCCCCGCCTCTGATTCCCAACTATGATTCCCCGCCTCTGATTCCCTAGCTCTGATTCCCTGCGTCTGATTCCCTGTGTTCTATTCCCTGCCTCTGATTCCCCACCTGTGATTCCCCATCACTGATTCACCACCTCTGATTCCACACCTCTGATTCCCCATATCTGATTCCCCGCCTCTATTTCCCCATATCTGAATCCCCGCCTCTGATTCCCCAACTCTGATTCCCCGCCTCTGATTCCCCAGCTGTGATTCCCCGACTCTGATTCCCGGCGTCCGATTCCCTGCCTCTGATTCCCCGCCTCTGATTCCCCATCTCTGATTCCCCGCCTCTGATTCCCCGTGTCTGATTCCCTGCCTCTGATTCCCCGCCTCTGATTCCCCGCCTCTGATTCCCTGACACTGAATCCCTGCCCCTGATTCCCCACCTCTGATTCCCCATATCTGATTCCCCGCCTCTGTTTCCCCGCCTCTGATTCCCCGCCTCTGTTTCCCCATATCTGATTCCCTGCCTCTGATTCCCCAACTCTGATTCCCCGCCTCTGATTCCCCAGCTCTGAATCCCCGCCTCTGATTCCCCGTGTCTGATTCCCTGCCTCTGATTCTCCGCCTTGATTCCCCATCTCTGATTCACAACCTCTGATTCCCCACCTCTGATTCCCTATATTTGATTCCCCGCCTCTGTTTCCCCGCCTCTGATTCCCCGCCTCTGATTCCCCATATCTGATTCCCCGCCTCTGATTGCCCACCTCTGATTCCCCGCCTCTGATTCGCCAGCTCTGATTCCCCGCCTCTGATTCCCCGCATCTGATTCCCTGCCTCTGATTCCCCGCCTCTGATTCCCCATCTCTGATTCAGCGCCTTTGATTCGCCACCTCTGATTCCCCATATCTGATTCCCCACCTCTGTTTCCCGGCCTCTGATTCCCCGCCTCTGATTCTCCATATCTCATTCCCCGCCTCTGAATCCCCATCTCTGATTCCCGGACTTTGATGCCCCACCTCTGATTTCCGGCCTCTTATTCCCAGCATCTGATTCCCGGCCTCTGATTCCCGGCCTCTGATGCCCCGCTTCAGATTCTGATTCCCTGCCTCTGATTCCCCATCTCTGATTCAGCACATCTGAATCCCTGCCTCTGATTCCCCACCTCTCATTCCTCATATCTGATTCCCCGCCTCTGTTTCCCCGCCTCTGATTCCCCGCCTCTGTTTCCCTATATCTAATTCCCCACCTCTGATGCCCCAACTCTGATTCCCCGCCTCTGATTCCCCAGCTCTGATTCCCCGCCTCTGATTCCAAGCATCCGATTCCCCATATCTGATTCCCCGCCTCTGTTTCCCCGCCTCTGATTCCCCGCATCTGTTTCCCCATATCTGATTCCCAGCCTCTGATTCCCAACTATGATTCCCCGCCTCTGATTCCCTAGCTCTGATTCCCTGCATCTGATTCCCTGCGTTCTATTCCCTGCCTCTGATTCCCCACCTGTGATTCCCCATCACTGATTCACCACCTCTGATTCCCCACCTCTGATTCCCCATATCTAATTCCCCGCCTCTGTTTGCCCGCCTCTGATTCCCCGCCTCTGTTTCCCCATATCTGATTCCCTGTCTCTGAATCCCCAACTCTGATTCCCTGCCTCTGATTCCCCAGCTCTGATTCCCCGCCTTTGATTCCCCCCGTCTGATTCCCAGCCTCTGAATCCCCATGTCTGATTTCCTGCCTCTGATTCCCCGCCTCTGATTCCCCATCTCTCATTCCTCTGATTCCCCACATCTGATTCCCCATCTCTGATTCCGCACATCCGATTCCCTGCCTCTGATTCCCCAACTCTGATTCCCCACCTCTGATTCCCCAGCTCTGATTCCCCGCCTCAGATTCCCCGCGTCTGATTCCCTGCCTCTGATTCCCCGCCTCTGATTCCCCATCTCTGATTCCCCACCTCTGATTCCCCGTGTCTGATTCCCTGCCTCTGATTCCCCGCCTCTGAATCCCAGCCTCTGATTCCCCATATCTGATTCCCCGCCTCTGATTCCCTGCCTCTGATTCCCCAGCTCTGATTCCCCGCCTTTGATTCCCCCCATCTGATTCCCAGCCTCTGAATCCCCGTGTCTGATTTCCTGCCTCTGATTCCCCGCCTCTTATTCCCCATCTCTGATTCACCGCCTCTGATTCCCCATCTCAGATTCCCCACCTCTGATTCCCCGTGTCTGATTCCCTGCCTCTGATTCCCCGCCTCTGAATCCCAGCCTCTGATTCCCCATATCTGATTCCCCGCCTCTGATTCCCTGCCTCTGATTCCCCAGCTCTGATTCCCCACCTTTGATTCCCCCGTCTGATTCCCAGCCTCTGAATCCCCGTGTCTGATTTCCTGCCTCTGGTTCCCCGCCTCTGATTCCCCATCTCTGATTCACCGCCTCTGATTCCCCATCTCTTATTCCCCACCTCTGATTCCCCATATCTGATTCCCTGCCTCTGTTTCCCCGCCTCTGATTCCCCACCTCTGTTTCCCCATATCTGATTCCCCACCTCTGATTCCCCAACTCTAATACCCCGCCTCTGATTCCCCAGCTCTGATTCCCCGCCTCTGATTCCCCGCATCTGATTCCCTGCCTCTGATTCCCCGCCTCTGATTCCAGGCCTCTGATTCCCAGCATCTGATTCCGGCCTCTGATTCCCGGCCTCTGATTCCCTGCTTCTGATTCTGATTCCCTGCCTCTGATTCCCCATCTCTGATTCCGCACATCTGATTCCCAACCTCGGATTCCCCACCTCTGATTCCCCATATCTGATTCCCCGCCTCTGTTTCCCCGCCTCTGATTCCCCGCCTCTGATTCCCAACTCTGATTCCCCGCCTCTGATTCCCTGCCTCTGATTCCCCAGCTCTGATTCCCCGCCTTTGATTCCCCCCATCTGATTCCCAGCCTCTGAATCCCCGTGTCTGATTTCCTGCCTCTGATTCCCCGCCTCTTATTCCCCATCTCTGATTCACCGCCTCTGATTCCCCATCTCAGATTCCCCACCTCTGATTCCCCGTGTCTGATTCCCTGCCTCTGATTCCCCGCCTCTGAATCCCAGCCTCTGATTCCCCATATCTGATTCCCTGCCCTGATTCCCCATCTCTGTTTCACCGCCTTTGATTCGCCACCTCTGATTCCCCATATCTGATTCCCCGACTCTGATTCCCTGCCTCTGATTCCCAACCTCTGATTCCACACCTCTGATTCCCCATATTTGATTCCCCGCCTCTATTTCCCCATATCTGATTCCCCGCCTCTGATTCCCCAACTCTGATTCCCCGCCTCTGATTCCCCAGCTCTGATTCCCCGACTCTGATTCCCGGAGTCCGATTCCCTGCCTCTGATACCCCGCCTCTGATTCCCCAGCTCCTATTCCCCGCCTCTGATTCCCCGCATCCGATTCCCCATATCTGATTCCCCGCCTCTGTTTCCCCGCCTTTGATTCCCCGCCTCTGTTTCCCCATATCTGATTCCCCGCCTCTGATTCCCAACAATGATTCCCCGCCTCTGATTCCCCAGCTCTGATTCCCCGCCTCTGATTCCCCGCGTTCTATTCCCTGCCTCTGATTCCCCGCCTGTGATTCCCCATCTCTGATTCACCACCTCTGATTCCCCACCTCTGATTCCCCATATCTAATTCCCCGCCTCTGTTTGCCCGCCTCTGATTCCCCGCCTCTGTTTCCCCATATCTGATTCCCCGTGTCTGATTCCCTGCCTCTGATTCCCCGCCTCTGTTTCCCCGCCTCTGATTCCCTGCCACTGATTCCCTGCCCCTGATACCCCACTTCTGATTCCCCATATCTGATTCCCTGCCTCTGTTTCCCCGCCTCTGATTCCCCGCCTCTGATTCCCCATATCTGATTCCCCGCCTCTGATTCCCCAACTCTGATTCCCCGCCTCTGATTCCCCAGCTCTGAATCCCTGCCTCTGATTCCCCGCGTCTGTTTCCCCGCCTCTGATTCCCCGCCTCTGTTTCCCCATATCTAAGTCCCCGACTCTGATTCCCCAACTCTGATTCCCCACCTCTGATTTCCCAGCTCTGATTCCCCGCCTCTGATTCCCCGCATCTGATTCCCTGCATCTGATTCCCAGCCTCTGATTCCCTGCCTCTGATTCCCAACCTCTGATTCCCCACCTCTGATTCCCCATATCTGATTCCCCGCCTCTGTTTCCCCGCCTCTGATTCCCCGCCTCTGTTTCCCCATATCTGATTCCCGGCCTCTGATTCTCCGCCTCTGATTCCCCGCCTCTGATTCCCTGCCTCTGATTCCCCATCTCCGATTCCGCACATCGGATTCCCTGCCTCTGATTCCCCGCCTCTGATTCCCCGCCTCTGATTCCCTGCTTCTGATTCCCAACCTCTGATTCCCCACCTCTGATTCCCCATATCTGATTCCCCGCCTCTGTTTCCCCGCCTCTGATTCCCCGCCTCTGATTCCCCGCATCTGATTCCCTGCCTCTGATTCCCCGCCTCTGATTCCAGGCCTCTGATTCCCAGCATCTGATTCCGGCCTCTGATTCCCGGCCTCTGATTCCCTGCTTCTGATTCTGATTCCCTGCCTCTGATTCCCCATCTCAGATTCCGCACATCTGATTCCTTGCCTCTGATTCCCCACCTCTGATTCCCCATATCTGATTCCCCGCCTGGGTTTCCCCGCCTCTGATTCCCCGCCTCTGTTACCCAATATCTAAGTCCCCGCCTCTGATTCCCCAAATCTGATTCCCCACCTCTGATTCCCCAGCTCTGATTCCCCGCCTCTGATTCCCCGCATCTGATCCCTGCATCTGATTCCAAGCCTCTGATTCCCTGCCTCTGATTCCCTACCTCTGATTCCCCACTTCTGATTCCCCATATCTGATTCCCCGCCTCTGTTTCCCCGCCTCGGATTCCCCGCCTCTGTTTCCCCATATCTGATTCCCGGCCTCTGATTCCCCGCCTCTGATTCCCCGCCTCTGATTCCCTGCCTCTGATTCCCCATCTCCGATTCCGCACATCTGATTCCCTTCCTCTGATTCCCCGCCTCTGATTTTCCGCCTCTGATTCCCTGCCTCTGATTCCCAACTTCGGATTCCCCGCCTCTGATTCCCCATATCTGATTCCCCGCCTCTGTTTCCCCGCCTCTGATTCCCCGCCTCTGATTCCCAACTCTGATTCCCCGCCTCTGATTCCCCAGCTCTGATTCCCCGTGTTTGATTCCCTGCCTCTGATTCCCTGCCCTGATTCCCCATCTCTGTTTCACCGCCTTTGATTCGCCACCTCTGATTCCCCATATCTGATTCCCCGCCTCTGTTTCCCCGACTCTGATTCCCTGCCTCTGATTCCCAACCTCTGATTCCACACCTCTGATTCCCCATATCTGATTCCCCGCCTCTATTTCCCCATATCTGATTCCCCGCCTCTGATTCCCCAACTCTGATTCCCCGCCTCTGATTCTGATTCCCTGCCTCTGATTCCCCATCTCTGATTCAGCACATCTGAATCCCTGCCTCTGATTCCCCACCTCTCATTCCTCATATCTGATTCCCCGCCTCTGTTTCCCCGCCTCTGATTCCCCGCCTCTGTTTCCCTATATCTAATTCCCCACCTCTGATGCCCCAACTCTGATTCCCCGCCTCTGATTCCCCAGCTCTGATTCCCCGCCTCTGATTCCAAGCATCCGATTCCCCATATCTGATTCCCCGCCTCTGTTTCCCCGCCTCTGATTCCCCGCATCTGTTTCCCCATATCTGATTCCCAGCCTCTGATTCCCAACTATGATTCCCCGCCTCTGATTCCCTAGCTCTGATTCCCTGCGTCTGATTCCCTGCGTTCTATTCCCTGCCTCTGATTCCCCATATCTGATTCCCTGCCTCTGTTTCCCCGCCTCTGATTCCCCACCTCTGTTTCCCCATATCTGATTCCCCACCTCTGATTCCCCAACTCTAATACCCCGCCTCTGATTCCCCAGCTCTGATTCCCCGCCTCTGATTCCCCGCATCTGATTCCCTGCCTCTGATTCCCCGCCTCTGATTCCAGGCCTCTGATTCCCAGCATCTGATTCCGGCCTCTGATTCCCGGCCTCTGATTCCCTGCTTCTGATTCTGATTCCCTGCCTCTGATTCCCCATCTCTGATTCCGCACATCTGATTCCCAACCTCGGATTCCCCACCTCTGATTCCCCATATCTGATTCCCCGCCTCTGTTTCCCCGCCTCTGATTCCCCGCCTCTGATTCCCAACTCTGATTCCCCGCCTCTGATTCCCTGCCTCTGATTCCCCAGCTCTGATTCCCCGCCTTTGATTCCCCCCATCTGATTCCCAGCCTCTGAATCCCCGTGTCTGATTTCCTGCCTCTGATTCCCCGCCTCTTATTCCCCATCTCTGATTCACCGCCTCTGATTCCCCATCTCAGATTCCCCACCTCTGATTCCCCGTGTCTGATTCCCTGCCTCTGATTCCCCGCCTCTGAATCCCAGCCTCTGATTCCCCATATCTGATTCCCTGCCCTGATTCCCCATCTCTGTTTCACCGCCTTTGATTCGCCACCTCTGATTCCCCATATCTGATTCCCCGACTCTGATTCCCTGCCTCTGATTCCCAACCTCTGATTCCACACCTCTGATTCCCCATATTTGATTCCCCGCCTCTATTTCCCCATATCTGATTCCCCGCCTCTGATTCCCCAACTCTGATTCCCCGCCTCTGATTCCCCAGCTCTGATTCCCCGACTCTGATTCCCGGAGTCCGATTCCCTGCCTCTGATACCCCGCCTCTGATTCCCCAGCTCCTATTCCCCGCCTCTGATTCCCCGCATCCGATTCCCCATATCTGATTCCCCGCCTCTGTTTCCCCGCCTTTGATTCCCCGCCTCTGTTTCCCCATATCTGATTCCCCGCCTCTGATTCCCAACAATGATTCCCCGCCTCTGATTCCCCAGCTCTGATTCCCCGCCTCTGATTCCCCGCGTTCTATTCCCTGCCTCTGATTCCCCGCCTGTGATTCCCCATCTCTGATTCACCACCTCTGATTCCCCACCTCTGATTCCCCATATCTAATTCCCCGCCTCTGTTTGCCCGCCTCTGATTCCCCGCCTCTGTTTCCCCATATCTGATTCCCCGTGTCTGATTCCCTGCCTCTGATTCCCCGCCTCTGTTTCCCCGCCTCTGATTCCCTGCCACTGATTCCCTGCCCCTGATACCCCACTTCTGATTCCCCATATCTGATTCCCTGCCTCTGTTTCCCCGCCTCTGATTCCCCGCCTCTGATTCCCCATATCTGATTCCCCGCCTCTGATTCCCCAACTCTGATTCCCCGCCTCTGATTCCCCAGCTCTGAATCCCTGCCTCTGATTCCCCGCGTCTGTTTCCCCGCCTCTGATTCCCCGCCTCTGTTTCCCCATATCTAAGTCCCCGACTCTGATTCCCCAACTCTGATTCCCCACCTCTGATTTCTCAGCTCTGATTCCCCGCCTCTGATTCCCCGCATCTGATTCCCTGCATCTGATTCCCAGCCTCTGATTCCCTGCCTCTGATTCCCAACCTCTGATTCCCCACCTCTGATTCCCCATATCTGATTCCCCGCCTCTGTTTCCCCGCCTCTGATTCCCCGCCTCTGTTTCCCCATATCTGATTCCCGGCCTCTGATTCTCCGCCTCTGATTCCCCGCCTCTGATTCCCTGCCTCTGATTCCCCATCTCCGATTCCGCACATCGGATTCCCTGCCTCTGATTCCCCGCCTCTGATTCCCCGCCTCTGATTCCCTGCTTCTGATTCCCAACCTCTGATTCCCCACCTCTGATTCCCCATATCTGATTCCCCGCCTCTGTTTCCCCGCCTCTGATTCCCCGCCTCTGATTCCCCGCATCTGATTCCCTGCCTCTGATTCCCCGCCTCTGATTCCAGGCCTCTGATTCCCAGCATCTGATTCCGGCCTCTGATTCCCGGCCTCTGATTCCCTGCTTCTGATTCTGATTCCCTGCCTCTGATTCCCCATCTCAGATTCCGCACATCTGATTCCTTGCCTCTGATTCCCCACCTCTGATTCCCCATATCTGATTCCCCGCCTGGGTTTCCCCGCCTCTGATTCCCCGCCTCTGTTACCCAATATCTAAGTCCCCGCCTCTGATTCCCCAAATCTGATTCCCCACCTCTGATTCCCCAGCTCTGATTCCCCGCCTCTGATTCCCCGCATCTGATTCCCTGCATCTGATTCCAAGCCTCTGATTCCCTGCCTCTGATTCCCTACCTCTGATTCCCCACTTCTGATTCCCCATATCTGATTCCCCGCCTCTGTTTCCCCGCCTCGGATTCCCCGCCTCTGTTTCCCCATATCTGATTCCCGGCCTCTGATTCCCCGCCTCTGATTCCCCGCCTCTGATTCCCTGCCTCTGATTCCCCATCTCCGATTCCGCACATCTGATTCCCTTCCTCTGATTCCCCGCCTCTGATTTTCCGCCTCTGATTCCCTGCCTCTGATTCCCAACTTCGGATTCCCCGCCTCTGATTCCCCATATCTGATTCCCCGCCTCTGTTTCCCCGCCTCTGATTCCCCGCCTCTGATTCCCAACTCTGATTCCCCGCCTCTGATTCCCCAGCTCTGATTCCCCGTGTTTGATTCCCTGCCTCTGATTCCCTGCCCTGATTCCCCATCTCTGTTTCACCGCCTTTGATTCGCCACCTCTGATTCCCCATATCTGATTCCCCGCCTCTGTTTCCCCGACTCTGATTCCCTGCCTCTGATTCCCAACCTCTGATTCCACACCTCTGATTCCCCATATCTGATTCCCCGCCTCTATTTCCCCATATCTGATTCCCCGCCTCTGATTCCCCAACTCTGATTCCCCGCCTCTGATTCTGATTCCCTGCCTCTGATTCCCCATCTCTGATTCAGCACATCTGAATCCCTGCCTCTGATTCCCCACCTCTCATTCCTCATATCTGATTCCCCGCCTCTGTTTCCCCGCCTCTGATTCCCCGCCTCTGTTTCCCTATATCTAATTCCCCACCTCTGATGCCCCAACTCTGATTCCCCGCCTCTGATTCCCCAGCTCTGATTCCCCGCCTCTGATTCCAAGCATCCGATTCCCCATATCTGATTCCCCGCCTCTGTTTCCCCGCCTCTGATTCCCCGCATCTGTTTCCCCATATCTGATTCCCAGCCTCTGATTCCCAACTATGATTCCCCGCCTCTGATTCCCTAGCTCTGATTCCCTGCGTCTGATTCCCTGCGTTCTATTCCCTGCCTCTGATTCCCCACCTGTGATTCCCCATCACTGATTCACCACCTCTGATTCCCCACCTCTGATTCCCCATATCTAATTCCCCGCCTCTGTTTGCCCGCCTCTGATTCCCCGCCTCTGTTTCCCCATATCTGATTCCCTGTCTCTGAATCCCCAACTCTGATTCCCTGCCTCTGATTCCCCAGCTCTGATTCCCCGCCTTTGATTCCCCCCGTCTGATTCCCAGCCTCTGAATCCCCATGTCTGATTTCCTGCCTCTGATTCCCCGCCTCTGATTCCCCATCTCTCATTCCTCTGATTCCCCACATCTGATTCCCCATCTCTGATTCCGCACATCCGATTCCCTGCCTCTGATTCCCCAACTCTGATTCCCCACCTCTGATTCCCCAGCTCTGATTCCCCGCCTCAGATTCCCCGCGTCTGATTCCCTGCCTCTGATTCCCCGCCTCTGATTCCCCATCTCTGATTCCCCACCTCTGATTCCCCGTGTCTGATTCCCTGCCTCTGATTCCCCGCCTCTGAATCCCAGCCTCTGATTCCCCATATCTGATTCCCCGCCTCTGATTCCCTGCCTCTGATTCCCCAGCTCTGATTCCCCGCCTTTGATTCCCCCCATCTGATTCCCAGCCTCTGAATCCCCGTGTCTGATTTCCTGCCTCTGATTCCCCGCCTCTTATTCCCCATCTCTGATTCACCGCCTCTGATTCCCCATCTCAGATTCCCCACCTCTGATTCCCCGTGTCTGATTCCCTGCCTCTGATTCCCCGCCTCTGAATCCCAGCCTCTGATTCCCCATATCTGATTCCCCGCCTCTGATTCCCTGCCTCTGATTCCCCAGCTCTGATTCCCCACCTTTGATTCCCCCGTCTGATTCCCAGCCTCTGAATCCCCGTGTCTGATTTCCTGCCTCTGGTTCCCCGCCTCTGATTCCCCATCTCTGATTCACCGCCTCTGATTCCCCATCTCTTATTCCCCACCTCTGATTCCCCATATCTGATTCCCTGCCTCTGTTTCCCCGCCTCTGATTCCCCACCTCTGTTTCCCCATATCTGATTCCCCACCTCTGATTCCCCAACTCTAATACCCCGCCTCTGATTCCCCAGCTCTGATTCCCCGCCTCTGATTCCCCGCATCTGATTCCCTGCCTCTGATTCCCCGCCTCTGATTCCAGGCCTCTGATTCCCAGCATCTGATTCCGGCCTCTGATTCCCGGCCTCTGATTCCCTGCTTCTGATTCTGATTCCCTGCCTCTGATTCCCCATCTCTGATTCCGCACATCTGATTCCCAACCTCGGATTCCCCACCTCTGATTCCCCATATCTGATTCCCCGCCTCTGTTTCCCCGCCTCTGATTCCCCGCCTCTGATTCCCAACTCTGATTCCCCGCCTCTGATTCCCTGCCTCTGATTCCCCAGCTCTGATTCCCCGCCTTTGATTCCCCCCATCTGATTCCCAGCCTCTGAATCCCCGTGTCTGATTTCCTGCCTCTGATTCCCCGCCTCTTATTCCCCATCTCTGATTCACCGCCTCTGATTCCCCATCTCAGATTCCCCACCTCTGATTCCCCGTGTCTGATTCCCTGCCTCTGATTCCCCGCCTCTGAATCCCAGCCTCTGATTCCCCATATCTGATTCCCTGCCCTGATTCCCCATCTCTGTTTCACCGCCTTTGATTCGCCACCTCTGATTCCCCATATCTGATTCCCCGACTCTGATTCCCTGCCTCTGATTCCCAACCTCTGATTCCACACCTCTGATTCCCCATATTTGATTCCCCGCCTCTATTTCCCCATATCTGATTCCCCGCCTCTGATTCCCCAACTCTGATTCCCCGCCTCTGATTCCCCAGCTCTGATTCCCCGACTCTGATTCCCGGAGTCCGATTCCCTGCCTCTGATACCCCGCCTCTGATTCCCCAGCTCCTATTCCCCGCCTCTGATTCCCCGCATCCGATTCCCCATATCTGATTCCCCGCCTCTGTTTCCTCGCCTTTGATTCCCCGCCTCTGTTTCCCCATATCTGATTCCCCGCCTCTGATTCCCAACAATGATTCCCCGCCTCTGATTCCCCAGCTCTGATTCCCCGCCTCTGATTCCCCAGCTCTGATTCCCCGCCTCTGATTCCCCGCGTTCTATTCCCTGCCTCTGATTCCCCGCCTGTGATTCCCCATCTCTGATTCACCACCTCTGATTCCCCACCTCTGATTCCCCATATCTAATTCCCCGCCTCTGTTTGCCCGCCTCTGATTCCCCGCCTCTGTTTCCCCATATCTGATTCCCCGTGTCTGATTCCCTGCCTCTGATTCCCCGCCTCTGTTTCCCCGCCTCTGATTCCCTGCCACTGATTCCCTGCCCCTGATACCCCACTTCTGATTCCCCATATCTGATTCCCTGCCTCTGTTTCCCCGCCTCTGATTCCCCGCCTCTGATTCCCCATATCTGATTCCCCGCCTCTGATTCCCCAACTCTGATTCCCCGCCTCTGATTCCCCAGCTCTGAATCCCTGCCTCTGATTCCCCGCGTCTGTTTCCCCGCCTCTGATTCCCCGCCTCTGTTTCCCCATATCTAAGTCCCCGACTCTGATTCCCCAACTCTGATTCCCCACCTCTGATTTCCCAGCTCTGATTCCCCGCCTCTGATTCCCCGCATCTGATTCCCTGCATCTGATTCCCAGCCTCTGATTCCCTGCCTCTGATTCCCAACCTCTGATTCCCCACCTCTGATTCCCCATATCTGATTCCCCGCCTCTGTTTCCCCGCCTCTGATTCCCCGCCTCTGTTTCCCCATATCTGATTCCCGGCCTCTGATTCTCCGCCTCTGATTCCCCGCCTCTGATTCCCTGCCTCTGATTCCCCATCTCCGATTCCGCACATCGGATTCCCTGCCTCTGATTCCCCGCCTCTGATTCCCCGCCTCTGATTCCCTGCTTCTGATTCCCAACCTCTGATTCCCCACCTCTGATTCCCCATATCTGATTCCCCGCCTCTGTTTCCCCGCCTCTGATTCCCCGCCTCTGATTCCCCGCATCTGATTCCCTGCCTCTGATTCCCCGCCTCTGATTCCAGGCCTCTGATTCCCAGCATCTGATTCCGGCCTCTGATTCCCGGCCTCTGATTCCCTGCTTCTGATTCTGATTCCCTGCCTCTGATTCCCCATCTCAGATTCCGCACATCTGATTCCTTGCCTCTGATTCCCCACCTCTGATTCCCCATATCTGATTCCCCGCCTGGGTTTCCCCGCCTCTGATTCCCCGCCTCTGTTACCCAATATCTAAGTCCCCGCCTCTGATTCCCCAAATCTGATTCCCCACCTCTGATTCCCCAGCTCTGATTCCCCGCCTCTGATTCCCCGCATCTGATTCCCTGCATCTGATTCCAAGCCTCTGATTCCCTGCCTCTGATTCCCTACCTCTGATTCCCCACTTCTGATTCCCCATATCTGATTCCCCGCCTCTGTTTCCCCGCCTCGGATTCCCCGCCTCTGTTTCCCCATATCTGATTCCCGGCCTCTGATTCCCCGCCTCTGATTCCCCGCCTCTGATTCCCTGCCTCTGATTCCCCATCTCCGATTCCGCACATCTGATTCCCTTCCTCTGATTCCCCGCCTCTGATTTTCCGCCTCTGATTCCCTGCCTCTGATTCCCAACTTCGGATTCCCCGCCTCTGATTCCCCATATCTGATTCCCCGCCTCTGTTTCCCCGCCTCTGATTCCCCGCCTCTGATTCCCAACTCTGATTCCCCGCCTCTGATTCCCCAGCTCTGATTCCCCGTGTTTGATTCCCTGCCTCTGATTCCCTGCCCTGATTCCCCATCTCTGTTTCACCGCCTTTGATTCGCCACCTCTGATTCCCCATATCTGATTCCCCGCCTCTGTTTCCCCGACTCTGATTCCCTGCCTCTGATTCCCAACCTCTGATTCCACACCTCTGATTCCCCATATCTGATTCCCCGCCTCTATTTCCCCATATCTGATTCCCCGCCTCTGATTCCCCAACTCTGATTCCCCGCCTCTGATTCCCCAGCTCTGATTCCCCGACTCTGATTCCCGGCATCCGATTCCCTGCCTCTGATTCCCCGCCTCTGATTCCCCATCTCTGATTCCCCGCCTCTGATTCCCCGTGTCTGATTCCCTGCCTTTGATTCCCCGCCTCTGATTCCCCGCCTCTGATTCCCTGCCACTGATTCCCTGCCCCTGATTCCCAACCTCTGATTCCCCACATCTGATTCCCCGCCTCTGTTTCCCCGCCTCTGATTCCCCGCCTCTGATTCCCCATATCTGATTCCCTTCCTCTGATTCCCCAACTCTGATTCCCCGCCTCTGATTCCCCAGCTCTGAATCCCCGCCTCTGATTCCCCGCGTCTGATTCCCTGCCTCTGATTCCCCGCCTTGATTCCCCATCTCTGATTCACAACCTCTGATTCCCCACCTCTGATTCCCTATATTTGATTCCCCGCCTCTGTTTCCCCGCCTCTGATTCCCCGCCTCTGATTCCCCATATCTGATTCCCCACCTCTGATTGCCCACCTCTGATTCCCAGCCTCTGATTCGCCAGCTCTGATTCCCCGCCTCTGATTCCCCGCATCTGATTCCCTGCCTCTGATTCCCCGCCTCTGATTCCCCATCTCTGATTCACCGCCTTTGATTCGCCACCACTGATTACCCATATCTGATTCCCCACCTCTGATTCCCGGCCTCTTATTCCCAGCATCTGATTCCCGGACTCTGATTCCCGGCCTCTGATTCCCCACTTCTGATTCTGATTCCCTGCCTCTTATTCCCCATCTCTGATTCCGCACATCTGATTCCCTGCCTCTGATTCCCCACCTCTGATTCCCCATATCTGATTCCCCGCCTCTGTTTCCCCGCCTCTGATTCCCGGCCTCTTATTCCCAGCATCTGATTCCCGGCCTCTGATTCCCGGCCTCTGATTCCCCGCTTCTGATTCTGATTCCCTGCCTCTTATTCCCCATCTCTGATTCCGCACATCTGATTCCCTGCCTCTGATTCCCCACCTCTGATTCCCCATATCTGATTCCCCGCCTCTGTTTCCCCGCCTCTGATTCCCCGCCTCTGTTTCCCTATATCTAATTCCCCACCTCTGATGCCCCAACTCTGATTCCCCAGCTCTGATTCCCCGCCTTTGATTCCCCCCATCTGATTCCCAGCCTCTGAATCCCCGTGTCTGATTTCCTGCCTCTGATTCCCTGCCTCTGATTCCCCATCTCTGATTCAGCACATCTGAATCCCTGCCTCTGATTCCCCACCTCTCATTCCTCATATCTGATTCCCCGCCTCTGTTTCCCCGCCTCTGATTCCCCGCCTCTGTTTCCCTATATCTAATTCCCCACCTCTGATGCCCCAACTCTGATTCCCCGCCTCTGATTCCCCAGCTCTGATTCCCCGCCTCTGATTCCAAGCATCCGATTCCCCATATCTGATTCCCCGCCTCTGTTTCCCCGCCTCTGATTCCCCGCATCTGTTTCCCCATATCTGATTCCCAGCCTCTGATTCCCAACTATGATTCCCCGCCTCTGATTCCCTAGCTCTGATTCCCTGCGTCTGATTCCCTGCCTTCTATTCCCTGCCTCTGATTCCCCACCTGTGATTCCCCATCACTGATTCACCACCTCTGATTCCCCACCTCTGATTCCCCATATCTAATTCCCCGCCTCTGTTTGCCCGCCTCTGATTCCCCGCCTCTGTTTCCCCATATCTGATTCCCTGTCTCTGAATCCCCAACTCTGATTCCCTGCCTCTGATTCCCCAGCTCTGATTCCCCGCCTTTGATTCCCCCCGTCTGATTCCCAGCCTCTGAATCCCCGTGTCTGATTTCCTGCCTCTGATTCCCCGCCTCTGATTCCCCATCTCTCATTCCTCTGATTCCCCACATCTGATTCCCCATCTCTGATTCCGCACATCCGATTCCCTGCCTCTGATTCCCCAACTCTGATTCCCCACCTCTGATTCCCCAGCTCTGATTCCCCGCCTCAGATTCCCCGCGTCTGATTCCCTGCCTCTGATTCCCCGCCTCTGATTCCCCATCTCTGATTCCCCACCTCTGATTCCCCGTGTCTGATTCCCTGCCTCTGATTCCCCGCCTCTGAATCCCAGCCTCTGATTCCCCATATCTGATTCCCCGCCTCTGATTCCCTGCCTCTGATTCCCCAGCTCTGATTCCCCGCCTTTGATTCCCCCCATCTGATTCCCAGCCTCTGAATCCCCGTGTCTGATTTCCTGCCTCTGATTCCCCGCCTCTGATTCCCCATCTCTGATTCACCGCCTCTGATTCCCCATCTCAGATTCCCCACCTCTGATTCCCCGTGTCTGATTCCCTGCCTCTGATTCCCCGCCTCTGAATCCCAGCCTCTGATTCCCCATATCTGATTCCCCGCCTCTGATTCCCTGCCTCTGATTCCCCAGCTCTGATTCCCCACCTTTGATTCCCCCGTCTGATTCCCAGCCTCTGAATCCCCGTGTCTGATTTCCTGCCTCTGGTTCCCCGCCTCTGATTCCCCATCTCTGATTCACCGCCTCTGATTCCCTATCTCTTATTCCCCACCTCTGATTCTCCATATCTGATTCCCTGCCTCTGTTTCCCCGCCTCTGATTCCCCACCTCTGTTTCCCCATATCTGATTCCCCGCCTCTGATTCCCCAACTCTAATACCCCGCCTCTGATTCCCCAGCTCTGATTCCCCGCCTCTGATTCCCCGCATCTGATTCCCTGCCTCTGATTCCCCGCCTCTGATTCCAGGCCTCTGATTCCCAGCATCTGATTCCGGCCTCTGATTCCCGGCCTCTGATTCCCTGCTTCTGATTCTGATTCCCTGCCTCTGATTCCCCATCTCTGATTCCGCACATCTGATTCCCAACCTCGGATTCCCCACCTCTGATTCCCCATATCTGATTCCCCGCCTCTGTTTCCCCGCCTCTGATTCCCCGCCTCTGATTCCCAACTCTGATTCCCCGCCTCTGATTCCCCAGCTCTGATTCCCCGTGTTTGATTCCCTGCCTCTGATTCCCTGCCCTGATTCCCCATCTCTGTTTCACCGCCTTTGATTCGCCACCTCTGATTCCCCATATCTGATTCCCCGACTCTGATTCCCTGCCTCTGATTCCCAACCTCTGATTCCACACCTCTGATTCCCCATATTTGATTCCCCGCCTCTATTTCCCCATATCTGATTCCCCGCCTCTGATTCCCCAACTCTGATTCCCCGCCTCTGATTCCCCAGCTCTGATTCCCCGACTCTGATTCCCGGAGTCCGATTCCCTGCCTCTGATACCCCGCCTCTGATTCCCCAGCTCCTATTCCCCGCCTCTGATTCCCCGCATCCGATTCCCCATATCTGATTCCCCGCCTCTGTTTCCCCGCCTTTGATTCCCCGCCTCTGTTTCCCCATATCTGATTCCCCGCCTCTGATTCCCAACAATGATTCCCCGCCTCTGATTCCCCAGCTCTGATTCCCCGCCTCTGATTCCCGCGTTCTATTCCCTGCCTCTGATTCCCCGCCTGTGATTCCCCATCTCTGATTCACCACCTCTGATTCCCCACCTCTGATTCCCCATATCTAATTCCCCGCCTCTGTTTGCCCGCCTCTGATTCCCCGCCTCTGTTTCCCCATATCTGATTCCCCGTGTCTGATTCCCTGCCTCTGATTCCCCGCCTCTGTTTCCCCGCCTCTGATTCCCTGCCACTGATTCCCTGCCCCTGATACCCCACTTCTGATTCCCCATATCTGATTCCCTGCCTCTGTTTCCCCGCCTCTGATTCCCCGCCTCTGATTCCCCATATCTGATTCCCCGCCTCTGATTCCCCAACTCTGATTCCCCGCCTCTGATTCCCCAGCTCTGAATCCCTGCCTCTGATTCCCCGCGTCTGTTTCCCCGCCTCTGATTCCCCGCCTCTGTTTCCCCATATCTAAGTCCCCGACTCTGATTCCCCAACTCTGATTCCCCACCTCTGATTCCCCAGCTCTGATTCCCCGCCTCTGATTCCCCGCATCTGATTCCCTGCATCTGATTCCCAGCCTCTGATTCCCTGCCTCTGATTCCCAACCTCTGATTCCCCACCTCTGATTCCCCATATCTGATTCCCCGCCTCTGTTTCCCCGCCTCTGATTCCCCGCCTCTGTTTCCCCATATCTGATTCCCGGCCTCTGATTCTCCGCCTCTGATTCCCCGCCTCTGATTCCCTGCCTCTGATTCCCCATCTCCGATTCCGCACATCGGATTCCCTGCCTCTGATTCCCCGCCTCTGATTCCCCGCCTCTGATTCCCTGCTTCTGATTCCCAACCTCTGATTCCCCACCTCTGATTCCCCATATCTGATTCCCCGCCTCTGTTTCCCCGCCTCTGATTCCCCGCCTCTGATTCCCCGCATCTGATTCCCTGCCTCTGATTCCCCGCCTCTGATTCCAGGCCTCTGATTCCCAGCATCTGATTCCGGCCTCTGATTCCCGGCCTCTGATTCCCTGCTTCTGATTCTGATTCCCTGCCTCTGATTCCCCATCTCAGATTCCGCACATCTGATTCCTTGCCTCTGATTCCCCACCTCTGATTCCCCATATCTGATTCCCCGCCTGGGTTTCCCCGCCTCTGATTCCCCGCCTCTGTTACCCAATATCTAATTCCCCACCTCTGATTCCCCAAATCTGATTCCCCACCTCTGATTCCCCAGCTCTGATTCCCCGCCTCTGATTCCCCGCATCTGATTCCCTGCATCTGATTCCAAGCCTCTGATTCCCTGCCTCTGATTCCCTACCTCTGATTCCCCACTTCTGATTCCCCATATCTGATTCCCCGCCTCTGTTTCCCCGCCTCGGATTCCCCGCCTCTGTTTCCCCATATCTGATTCCCGGCCTCTGATTCCCCGCCTCTGATTCCCCGCCTCTGATTCCCTGCCTCTGATTCCCCATCTCCGATTCCGCACATCTGATTCCCTTCCTCTGATTCCCCGCCTCTGATTTTCCGCCTCTGATTCCCTGCCTCTGATTCCCAACTTCGGATTCCCCGCCTCTGATTCCCCATATCTGATTCCCCGCCTCTGTTTCCCCGCCTCTGATTCCCCGCCTCTGATTCCCAACTCTGATTCCCCGCCTCTGATTCCCCAGCTCTGATTCCCCGTGTTTGATTCCCTGCCTCTGATTCCCTGCCCTGATTCCCCATCTCTGTTTCACCGCCTTTGATTCGCCACCTCTGATTCCCCATATCTGATTCCCCGCCTCTGTTTCCCCGACTCTGATTCCCTGCCTCTGATTCCCAACCTCTGATTCCACACCTCTGATTCCCCATATCTGATTCCCCGCCTCTATTTCCCCATATCTGATTCCCCGCCTCTGATTCCCCAACTCTGATTCCACGCCTCTGATTCCCCAGCTCTGATTCCCCGACTCTGATTCCCGGCATCCGATTCCCTGCCTCTGATTCCCCGCCTCTGATTCCCCATCTCTGATTCCCCGCCTCTGATTCCCCGTGTCTGATTCCCTGCCTTTGATTCCCCGCCTCTGATTCCCCGCCTCTGATTCCCTGCCACTGATTCCCGGCCCCTGATTCCCAACCTCTGATTCCCCACATCTGATTCCCCGCCTCTGTTTCCCCGCCTCTGATTCCCCGCCTCTGATTCCCCATATCTGATTCCCTTCCTCTGATTCCCCAACTCTGATTCCCCGCCTCTGATTCCCCAGCTCTGAATCCCCGCCTCTGATTCCCCGCGTCTGATTCCCTGCCTCTGATTCCCCGCCTTGATTCCCCATCTCTGATTCACAACCTCTGATTCCCCACCTCTGATTCCCTATATTTGATTCCCCGCCTCTGTTTCCCCGCCTCTGATTCCCCGCCTCTGATTCCCCATATCTGATTCCCCACCTCTGATTGCCCACCTCTGATTCCCAGCCTCTGATTCGCCAGCTCTGATTCCCCATCTCTGATTCCGCACATCTGATTCCCTGCCTCTGATTCCCCACCTCTGATTCCCCATATCTGATTCCCCGCCTCTGTTTCCCCGCCTCTGATTCCCGGCCTCTTATTCCCAGCATCTGATTCCCGGCCTCTGATTCCCGGCCTCTGATTCCCCGCTTCTGATTCTGATTCCCTGCCTCTTATTCCCCATCTCTGATTCCGCACATCTGATTCCCTGCCTCTGATTCCCCACCTCTGATTCCCCATATCTGATTCCCCGCCTCTGTTTCCCCGCCTCTGATTCCCCGCCTCTGTTTCCCTATATCTAATTCCCCACCTCTGATGCCCCAACTCTGATTCCCCGCCTCTGATTCCCCAGCTCTGATTCCCCGCCTCTGATTCCCTGCATCCGATTCCCCATATCTGATTCCCCGCCTCTGTTTCACCGCCTCTGATTCCCCGCCTCTGTTTCCCCATATCTGATTCCCGCCTCTGATTCCCAACTATGAATCCCCTCCTCTGATTCCCCAGCTCTGATTCCCTGCCTCTGATTCCCCGCGTTCTATTCCCTGCCTCTGATTCCCCGCCTGTGATTCCCCATCACTGATTCACCACCTCTGATTCCCTACCTCTGATTACCCATATCTAATTCCCCGCCTCTGTTTGCCCGCCTCTGATTCCCCGCCTCTGTTTCCCCATATCTGATTCCCCGCCTCTGAATCCCCAACTCTGATTCCCTGCCTCAGATTCCCCAGCTCTGATTCCCCGCCTTTGATTCCCCCCGTCTGATTCCCAGCCTCTGAATCCCCGTGTCTGATTTCCTGCCTCTGATTCCCCGCCTCTGATTCCCCATCTCTGATTCACCTCCTCTGATTCCCCACCTCTGATTCCCCCTCTCTGATTCCGCACATCCAATTCCCTGCCTCTGATTCCCCAACTGTGATTCCCCACCTCTGATTCCCCAGCTATGATTCCCCGCCTCAGATTCCCCGCATCTGATTCCCTGCCTCTGATTCCCCGCCTCTGATTCCCTGCCTCTGATTCCCCATATCTGATTCCCCGCCTCTGATTCCCCAACTCTGATTCCCCGCTTCTGATTCCCCAGCTCTGAATCCCCGCCTCTGATTCCCCGCGTCTGATTCCCTGCCTCTGATTCCCCGCCTCTAATTCCCCATCTGTGATTCACAACCTCTGATGCCCCACCTCTGATTCCCCATATCTGATTCCCTGCCTCTGTTTCCCCGCCTCTGATTCCCCACCTCTGTTTCCCAATATCTGATTCCCCACCTCTGATTCCCCAACTCTAATACCCCGCCTCTGATTCCCCAGCTCTGATTCCCCGCCTCTGATTCCCCGCATCTGATTCCCTGCCTCTGATTCCCCGCCTCTGATTCCAGGCCTCTGATTCCCAGCATCTGATTCCGGCCTCTGATTCCAGGCCTCTGATTCCCTGCTTCTGATTCTGATTCCCTGCCTCTGATTCCCCATCTCTGATTCCGCACATCTGATTCCCTGCCTCTGATTCCCCACCTCTGATTCCCCATATCTGATTCCCCGCCTCTGTTTCCCCGCCTCTGATTCCCCGCCTCTGTTTCCCAATATCTAAGTCCCCACCTCTGATTCCCCAAATATGATTCCCCACCTCTGATTCCCCAGCTCTGATTCCCCGCCTCTGATTCCCCGCATCTGATACCCTGCATCTGATTCCAAGCCTCTGATTCCCTGCCTCTGATTCCCAACCTCTGATTCCCCACCTCTGATTCCCCATATCTGATTCCCCGCCTCTGTTTCCCCGCCTCGGATTCCCCGCCTCTGTTTCCCCACATCTGATTCCCGGCCTCTGATTCCCCGCCTCTGATTCCCCATATCTGATTCCCTGCCTCTGATTCCCCAACTCTGATTCCCCGCCTCTGATTCCCCAGCTCTGAATCCCCGCCTCTGATTTCCCGCGTCTGATTCCCTGCCTCTGATTCCCCGCCTTGATTCCCCATCTCTGATTCACAACCTCTGATTCCCCACCTCTGATTCCCTATATTTGATTCCCCGCCTCTGTTTCCCCACCTCTGATTCCCCGCCTCTGATTCCCCATATCTGATTCCCCGCCTCTGATTGCCCACCTCTGATTCCCAGCCTCTGATTCGCCAGCTCTGATTCCCCGCCTCTGATTCCCCGCATCTGATTCCCTGCCTCTGATTCCCCGCCTCTGATTCCCCATCTCTGATTCACCGCCTTTGATTCGCCACCTCTGATTCCCCATATCTGATTCCCTGCCTCTGATTCCCCAACTCTGATTCCCCACCTCTGATTCCCCAGCTCTGATTCCCCGCCTCAGATTCCCCGCGTCTGATTCCCTGCCTCTGATTCCCCGCCTCTGATTCCCTGCCTCTGATTCCCCATACCTGATTCCCCGCCTCTGATTCCCCAACTCTGATTCCCCGCTTCTGATTCGCCAGCTCTGAATCCCCGCCTCTGATTCCCCGCGTCTGATTCCCTGCCTCTGATTCCCCGCCTCTGATTCCCCATCTGTGATTCACAACCTCTGATGCCCCACCTCTGATTCCCCATATCTGATTCCCCGCCTCTGTTTCCCCGCCTCTGATTCCCCGCCTCTGATTCCCCATATCTGATTCCCCGCCTCTGATTGCCCACCTCTGATTCCCCGCGTCTGATACCCTGCCTCTGATTCCCCGCCTCTGATTCCCCATCTCTGATTCACCACCTCTGATTCCCGGCCTCTGATTCCCCATCTCTGATTCCGCACATCCGATTCCCTGCCTATGATTCCCCACCTCTGATTCCCCGCCTCTGATTCCCCATATCTGATTCCCTGCCTCTGTTTCCCCGCCTCTGATTCCCTACCTCTGTTTCCCCATCTCTGATTCCCCGCCTCTGATTCCCCAACTCTAATACCCCGCCTCTGATTCCCCAGCTCTGATTCCCCGCCTCTGATTCCCCGCATCTGATTCCCTGCCTCTGATTCCCCGCCTCTGATTCCAGGCCTCTGATTCCCATCATCTGATTCCGGCCTCTGATTCCCGGCCTCTGATTCCCTGCTTCTGATTCTGATTCCCTGCCTCTGATTCCCCATCTCTGATTCCGCACATCTGATTCCCTGCCTCTGATTCCCCACCTCTGATTCCCCATATCTGATTCCCCGCCTCTGTTTCCCCGCCTCTGATTCCCCGCCTCTGATTCCCCGCATCTAATTCCCTGCATCTGATTCCAAGAATCTGTTTCCCTGCCTCTGATTCCCAACCTCTGATTCCCCACCTCTGATTCCCCATATCTGATTCCCCGCCTCTGTTTCCCCGCCTCGGATTCCCCGCCTCTGATTCTCCATATCTCATTCCCCGCCTCTGAATCCCCATCTCTGATTCACCGCCTTTGATTCGCCACCTCTGATTCCCCATCTCTGATTCACCACCTCTGATTCCCGGCCTCTGATTCCCCATCTCTGATTCCGCACATCCGATTCCCTGCCTATGATTCCCCACCTCTGATTCCCCGCCTCTGATTCCCCATATCTGATTCCCTGCCTCTGTTTCCCCGCGTCTGATTCCCTACCTCTGTTTCCCCATCTCTGATTCCCCGCCTCTGATTCCCCAACTCTAATACCCCGCCTCTGATTCCCCAGCTCTGATTCCCCGCCTCTGATTCCCCGCATCTGATTCCCTGCCTCTGATTCTCCGCCTCTGATTCCAGGCCTCTGATTCCCATCATCTGATTCCGGCCTCTGATTCCCGGCCTCTGATTCCCTGCTTCTGATTCTGATTCCCTGCCTCTGATTCCCCATCTCTGATTCCGCACATCTGATTCCCTGCCTCTGATTCCCCACCTCTGATTCACCATATCTGATTCCCCGCCTCTGTTTCCCCGCCTCTGATTCCCCGCCTCTGATTCCCCGCATCTGATTCCCTGCATCTGATTCCAAGAATCTGTTTCCCTGCCTCTGATTCCCAACCTCTGATTCCCCACCTCTGATTCCCCATATCTGATTCCCCGCCTCTGTTTCCCCGCCTCGGATTCCCCGCCTCTGATTCTCCATATCTCATTCCCCGCCTCTGAATCCCCATCTCTGATTCACCGCCTTTGATTCGCCACCTCTGATTCCCCACCTCTGATTCCCTATATTTGATTCCCCGCCTCTGTTTCCCCGCCTCTGATTCCCCGCCTCTGATTCCCCATATCTTATTCCCCGCCTCTGATTGCCCACCTCTGATTCCCAGCCTCTGATTCGCCAGCTCTGATTCCCCCCCTCTGATTCCCCGCATCTGATTCCCTGCCTCTGATTCCCCGCCTCTGATTCCCCATCTCTGATTCACCGCATTTGATTCGCCACTTCTGATTCCCCATATCTGATTCCCTGCCTCTGATTCCCCAACTCTGATTCCCCACCTCTGATTCCCCAGCTCTGATTCCCCGCCTCAGATTCCCCGCGTCTGATTCCCTGCCTCTGATTCCCCGCCTCTGATTCCCTGCCTCTGATTCCCCATATCTGATTCCCCGCCTCTGATTCCCCAACTCTGATTACCCGCTTCTGATTCCCCAGCTCTGAATCCCCGCCTCTGATTCCCCGCGTCTGATTCCCTGCCTCTGATTCCCCGCCTCTGATTCCCCATCTGTGATTCACAACCTCTGATGCCCCACCTCTGATTCCCCATATCTGATTCCCCGCCTCTGTTTCCCCGCCTCTGATTCCCCGCCTCTGATTCCCCATATCTGATTCCCCGCCTCTGATTGCCCACCTCTCATTCCCCGCGTCTGATACACTGCCTCTGATTCCCCGCCTCTGATTCCCCATCTCTGATTCACCACCTCTGATTCCCGGCCTCTGATTCCCCATCTCTGATTCCGCACATCCGATTCCCTGCCTATGATTCCCCACCTCTGATTCCCCGCCTCTGATTCCCCATATCTGATTCCCTGCCTCTGTTTCCCCGCCTCTGATTCCCTACCTCTGTTTCCCCATATCTGATTCCCCGACTCTGATTCCCCAACTCTAATACCCCGCCTCTGATTCCCCAGCTCTGATTCCCCGCCTCTGATTCCCCGCATCAGATTCCCTGCCTCTGATTCCCCGCCTCTGATTCCAGGCCTCTGATTCCCATCATCTGATTCCGGCCTCTGATTCCCGGCCTCTGATTCCCTGCTTCTGATTCTGATTCCCTGCCTCTGATTCCCCATCTCTGATTCCGCACATCTGATTCCCTGCCTCTGATTCCCCACCTCTGATTCCCCATATCTGATTCCCCGCCTCTGTTTCCCCGCCTCTGATTCCCCGCCTCTGTTTCCCAATATCTAAGTCCCCACCTCTGATTCCCCAAATCTGATTCCCCACCTCTGATTCCCCAGCTCTGATTCCCCGCCTCTGATTCCCCGCATCTGATTCCCTGCATCTGATTCCAAGCCTCTGATTCCCTGCCTCTGATTCCCAACCTCTGATTCCCAACCTCTGATTCCCCATATCTGATTCCCCGCCTCTGTTTCCCCGCCTCGGATTCCCCGCCTCAGTTTCCCCATATCTGATTCCCGGCCTCTGATTCCCCGCCTCTGATTCCCCGCCTCTGATTCCCTGCCTCTGATTCCCCATCTCCGATTCCCTGCCTCTGATTCCCAACCTCTGATTCCCCGCCTCTGATTCCCAACTCTGATTCCCCGCCTCTGATTCCCCAGCTCTGATTCCCTGTGTTTGATTCCCTGCCTCTGATTCCCTGCCCTGATTCCCCATCTCTGTTTCACCGCCTTTGATTAGCCACCTCTGATTCCACATATCTGATTCCCCGCCTCTGTTTCCCCGACTCTGATTCCCTTCCTCTGATTCCCAACCTCTGATTCCACACCTCTGATTCTCCCCATATCTGATTCCCCGCCTCTATTTCCCCATATCTGAATCCCCGCCTCTGATTCCCCAACTCTGATTCCCCGCCTCTGATTCCCCAGCTCTGATTCCCCGACTCTGATTCCCGGCGTCTGATTCCCTGCCTCTGATTCCCCGCCTCTGATTCCCCATCTCTGATTCCCCGCCTCTGATTCCCCGTGTCTGATTCCCTGCCTCTGATTCCCCGCCTCTGATTCCCCGCCTCTGATTCCCTGACACTGAATCCCTGCCCCTGATTCCCCACCTCTGATTCCCCATATCTGATTCCCCGCCTCTGTTTCCCCACCTCTGATTCCCCGCCTCTGTTTCCCCATATCTGATTCCCTGCCTCTGATTCCCCAACTCTGATTCCCCGCCTCTGATTCCCCAGCTCTGAATCCCCGCCTCTGATTCCCCGTGTCTGATTCCCTGCCTCTGATTCCCCGCCTTGATTCCCCATCTCTGATTCACAAACTCTGATTCCCCACCTCTGATTCCCTATATTTGATTCCCCGCCTCTGTTTCCCCGCCTCTGAATCCCCGCCTCTGATTCCCCATATCTGATTCCCCGCCTCTGATTGCCCACCTCTGATTCCCCGCCTCTGATTCGCCAGCTCTGATTCCCCGCCTCTGATTCCCCGCATCTGATTCCCTGCCTCTGATTCCCCGCCTCTGATTCCCCATCTCTGATTCAGCGCCTTTGATTCGCCACCTCTGATTCCCCATATCTGATTCCCCACCTCTGTTTCCCGGCCTCTGAATCCCCGCCTCTGATTCTCCATATCTCACTCCCCGCCTCTGAATCCCCATCTCTGATTCCCGGACTTTGATGCCCCACCTCTGATTCCCGGCCTCTTATTCCCAGCATCTGATTCCCGGCCTCTGATTCCCGGCCTCTGATTCCCCGCTTCTGATTCTGATTCCCTGCCTCTGATTCCCCATCTCTGATTCAGCACATCTGAATCCCTGCCTCTGATTCCCCACCTCTCATTCCTCATATCTGATTCCCCGCCTCTGTTTCCCCGCCTCTGATTACCCGCCTCTGTTTCCCTATATCTAATTCCCCACCTCTGATGCCCCAACTCTGATTCCCCGCCTCTGATTCCCCAGCTCTGATTCCCCGCCTCTGTTTCCCCGCCTCTGATTCCCCGCCTCTGTTTCCCCATATCTGATTCCCCGCCTCTGATTCCCAACTATGATTCCCCGCCTCTGATTCCCTAGCTCTGATTCCCTGCGTCTGATTCCCTGTGTTCTATTCCCTGCCTCTGATTCCCCACCTGTGATTCCCCATCACTGATTCACCACCTCTGATTCCACACCTCTGATTCCCCATATCTGATTCCCTGCCTCTATTTCCCCATATCTGAATCCCCGCCTCTGATTCCCCAACTCTGATTCCCCGCCTCTGATTCCCCAGCTCTGATTCCCCGACTCTGATTCCCGGCGTCCGATTCCCTGCCTCTGATTCCCCGCCTCTGATTCCCCATCTCTGATTCCCCGCCTCTGATTCCCCGTGTCTGATTCCCTGCCTCTGATTCCCCGCCTCTGATTCCCCGCCTCTGATTCCCTGACACTGAATCCCTGCCCCTGATTCCCCACCTCTGATTCCCCATATCTGATTCCCCGCCTCTGTTTCCCCGCCTCTGATTCCCCGCCTCTGTTTCCCCATATCTGATTCCCTGCCTCTGATTCCCCAACTCTGATTCCCCGCCTCTGATTCCCCAGCTCTGAATCCCCGCCTCTGATTCCCCGTGTCTGATTCCCTGCCTCTGATTCTCCGCCTTGATTCCCCATCTCTGATTCACAACCTCTGATTCCCCACCTCTGATTCCCTATATTTGATTCCCCGCCTCTGTTTCCCCGCCTCTGATTCCCCGCCTCTGATTCCCCATATCTGATTCCCCGCCTCTGATTGCCCACCTCTGATTCCCCGCCTCTGATTCGCCAGCTCTGATTCCCCGCCTCTGATTCCCCGCATCTGATTCCCTGCCTCTGATTCCACGCCTCTGATTCCCCATCTCTGATTCAGCGCCTTTGATTCGCCACCTCTGATTCCCCATATCTGATTCCCCACCTCTGTTTCCCGGCCTCTGATTCCCCGCCTCTGATTCTCCATATCTCATTCCCCGCCTCTGAATCCCCATCTCTGATTCCCGGACTTTGATGCCCCACCTCTGATTCCCGGCCTCTTATTCCCAGCATCTGATTCCCGGCCTCTGATTCCCGGCCTCTGATTCCCCGCTTCAGATTCTGATTCCCTGCCTCTGATTCCCCATCTCTGATTCAGCACATCTGAATCCCTGCCTCTGATTCCCCAACTCTCATTCCTCATATCTGATTCCCCGCCTCTGTTTCCCCGCCTCTGATTCCCCGCCTCTGTTTCCCTATATCTAATTCCCCACCTCTGATGCCCCAACTCTGATTCCCCGCCTCTGATTCCCCAGCTCTGATTCCCCGCCTCTGATTCCAAGCATCCGATTCCCCATATCTGATTCCCCGCCTCTGTTTCCCCGCCTCTGATTCCCCGCATCTGTTTCCCCATATCTGATTCCCAGCCTCTGATTCCCAACTATGATTCCCCGCCTCTGATTCCCTAGCTCTGATTCCCTGCGTCTGATTCCCTGCGTTCTATTCCCTGCCTCTGATTCCCCACCTGTGATTCCCCATCACTGATTCACCACCTCTGATTCCCCACCTCTGATTCCCCATATCTAATTCCCCGCCTCTGTTTGCCCGCCTCTGATTCCCCGCCTCTGTTTCCCCATATCTGATTCCCTGTCTCTGAATCCCCAACTCTGATTCCCTGCCTCTGATTCCCCAGCTCTGATTCCCCGCCTTTGATACCCCCCGTCTGATTCCCAGCCTCTGAATCCCCGTGTCTGATTTCCTGCCTCTGATTCCCCGCCTCTGATTCCCCATCTCTCATTCCTCTGATTCCCCACATCTGATTCCCCATCTCTGATTCCGCACATCCGATTCCCTGCCTCTGATTCCCCAACTCTGATTCCCCACCTCTGATTCCCCAGCTCTGATTCCCCGCCTCAGATTCCCCGCGTCTGATTCCCTGCCTCTGATTCCCCGCCTCTGATTCCCCATCTCTGATTCCCCACCTCTGATTCCCCGTGTCTGATTCCCTGCCTCTGATTCCCCGCCTCTGAATCCCAGCCTCTGATTCCCCATATCTGATTCCCCGCCTCTGATTCCCTGCCTCTGATTCCCCAGCTCTGATTCCCCACCTTTGATTCCCCCGTCTGATTCCCAGCCTCTGAATCCCCGTGTCTGATTTCCTGCCTCTGGTTCCCCGCCTCTGATTCCCCATCTCTGATTCACCGCCTCTGATTCCCCATCTCTTATTCCCCACCTCTGATTCCCCATATCTGATTCCCTGCCTCTGTTTCCCCGCCTCTGATTCCCCACCTCTGTTTCCCCATATCTGATTCCCCGCCTCTGATTCCCCAACTCTAATACCCCGCCTCTGATTCCCCAGCTCTGATTCCCCGCCTCTGATTCCCCGCATCTGATTCCCTGCCTCTGATTCCCCGCCTCTGATTCCAGGCCTCTGATTCCCAGCATCTGATTCCGGCCTCTGATTCCCGGCCTCTGATTCCCTGCTTCTGATTCTGATTCCCTGCCTCTGATTCCCCATCTCTGATTCCGCACATCTGATTCCCAACCTCGGATTCCCCACCTCTGATTCCCCATATCTGATTCCCCGCCTCTGTTTCCCCGCCTCTGATTCCCCGCCTCTGATTCCCAACTCTGATTCCCCGCCTCTGATTCCCCAGCTCTGATTCCCCGTGTTTGATTCCCTGCCTCTGATTCCCTGCCCTGATTCCCCATCTCTGTTTCACCGCCTTTGATTCGCCACCTCTGATTCCCCATATCTGATTCCCCGACTCTGATTCCCTGCCTCTGATTCCCAACCTCTGATTCCACACCTCTGATTCCCCATATTTGATTCCCCGCCTCTATTTCCCCATATCTGATTCCCCGCCTCTGATTCCCCAACTCTGATTCCCCGCCTCTGATTCCCCAGCTCTGATTCCCCGACTCTGATTCCCGGAGTCCGATTCCCTGCCTCTGATACCCCGCCTCTGATTCCCCAGCTCCTATTCCCCGCCTCTGATTCCCCGCATCCGATTCCCCATATCTGATTCCCCGCCTCTGTTTCCCCGCCTTTGATTCCCCGCCTCTGTTTCCCCATATCTGATTCCCCGCCTCTGATTCCCAACAATGATTCCCCGCCTCTGATTCCCCAGCTCTGATTCCCCGCCTCTGATTCCCCGCGTTCTATTCCCTGCCTCTGATTCCCCGCCTGTGATTCCCCATCTCTGATTCACCACCTCTGATTCCCCACCTCTGATTCCCCATATCTAATTCCCCGCCTCTGTTTGCCCGCCTCTGATTCCCCGCCTCTGTTTCCCCATATCTGATTCCCCGTGTCTGATTCCCTGCCTCTGATTCCCCGCCTCTGTTTCCCCGCCTCTGATTCCCTGCCACTGATTCCCTGCCCCTGATACCCCACTTCTGATTCCCCATATCTGATTCCCTGCCTCTGTTTCCCCGCCTCTGATTCCCCGCCTCTGATTCCCCATATCTGATTCCCCGCCTCTGATTCCCCAACTCTGATTCCCCGCCTCTGATTCCCCAGCTCTGAATCCCTGCCTCTGATTCCCCGCGTCTGTTTCCCCGCCTCTGATTCCCCGACTCTGTTTCCCCATATCTAAGTCCCCGACTCTGATTCCCCAACTCTGATTCCCCACCTCTGATTCCCCAGCTCTGATTCCCCGCCTCTGATTCCCCGCATCTGATTCCCTGCATCTGATTCCCAGCCTCTGATTCCCTGCCTCTGATTCCCAACCTCTGATTCCCCACCTCTGATTCCCCATATCTGATTCCCCGCCTCTGTTTCCCCGCCTCTGATTCCCCGCCTCTGTTTCCCCATATCTGATTCCCGGCCTCTGATTCTCCGCCTCTGATTCCCCGCCTCTGATTCCCTGCCTCTGATTCCCCATCTCCGATTCCGCACATCGGATTCCCTGCCTCTGATTCCCCGCCTCTGATTCCCCGCCTCTGATTCCCTGCTTCTGATTCCCAACCTCTGATTCCCCACCTCTGATTCCCCATATCTGATTCCCCGCCTCTGTTTCCCCGCCTCTGATTCCCCGCCTCTGATTCCCCGCATCTGATTCCCTGCCTCTGATTCCCCGCCTCTGATTCCAGGCCTCTGATTCCCAGCATCTGATTCCGGCCTCTGATTCCCGGCCTCTGATTCCCTGCTTCTGATTCTGATTCCCTGCCTCTGATTCCCCATCTCAGATTCCGCACATCTGATTCCTTGCCTCTGATTCCCCACCTCTGATTCCCCATATCTGATTCCCCGCCTGGGTTTCCCCGCCTCTGATTCCCCGCCTCTGTTACCCAATATCTAAGTCCCCGCCTCTGATTCCCCAAATCTGATTCCCCACCTCTGATTCCCCAGCTCTGATTCCCCGCCTCTGATTCCCCGCATCTGATTCCCTGCATCTGATTCCAAGCCTCTGATTCCCTGCCTCTGATTCCCTACCTCTGATTCCCCACTTCTGATTCCCCATATCTGATTCCCCGCCTCTGTTTCCCCGCCTCGGATTCCCCGCCTCTGTTTCCCCATATCTGATTCCCGGCCTCTGATTCCCCGCCTCTGATTCCCCGCCTCTGATTCCCTGCCTCTGATTCCCCATCTCCGATTCCGCACATCTGATTCCCTTCCTCTGATTCCCCGCCTCTGATTTTCCGCCTCTGATTCCCTGCCTCTGATTCCCAACTTCGGATTCCCCGCCTCTGATTCCCCATATCTGATTCCCCGCCTCTGTTTCCCCGCCTCTGATTCCCCGCCTCTGATTCCCAACTCTGATTCCCCGCCTCTGATTCCCCAGCTCTGATTCCCCGTGTTTGATTCCCTGCCTCTGATTCCCTGCCCTGATTCCCCATCTCTGTTTCACCGCCTTTGATTCGCCACCTCTGATTCCCCATATCTGATTCCCCGCCTCTGTTTCCCCGACTCTGATTCCCTGCCTCTGATTCCCAACCTCTGATTCCACACCTCTGATTCCCCATATCTGATTCCCCGCCTCTATTTCCCCATATCTGATTACCCGCCTCTGATTCCCCAACTCTGATTCCCCGCCTCTGATTCCCCAGCTCTGATTCCCCGACTCTGATTCCCGGCATCCGATTCCCTGCCTCTGATTCCCCGCCTCTGATTCCCCATCTCTGATTCCCCGCCTCTGATTCCCCGTGTCTGATTCCCTGCCTTTGATTCCCCGCCTCTGATTCCCCGCCTCTGATTCCCTGCCACTGATTCCCTGCCCCTGATTCCCAACCTCTGATTCCCCACATCTGTTTCCCCGCCTCTGATTCCCCGCCTCTGATTCCCCATATCTGATTCCCTTCCTCTGATTCCCCAACTCTGATTCCCCGCCTCTGATTCCCCAGCTCTGAATCCCCGCCTCTGATTCCCCGCGTCTGATTCCCTGCCTCTGATTCCCCGCCTTGATTCCCCATCTCTGATTCACAACCTCTGATTCCCCACCTCTGATTCCCTATATTTGATTCCCCGCCTCTGTTTCCCCGCCTCTGATTCCCCGCCTCTGATTCCCCATATCTGATTCCCCACCTCTGATTGCCCACCTCTGATTCCCAGCCTCTGATTCGCCAGCTCTGATTCCCCGCCTCTGATTCCCCGCATCTGATTCCCTGCCTCTGATTCCCCGCCTCTGATTCCCCATCTCTGATTCACCGCCTTTGATTCGCCACCACTGATTCCCCATATCTGATTCCCCACCTCTGATTCCCGGCCTCTTATTCCCAGCATCTGATTCCCGGCCTCTGATTCCCGGCCTCTGATTCCCCGCTTCTGATTCTGATTCCCTGCCTCTTATTCCCCATCTCTGATTCCGCACATCTTATTCCCTGCCTCTGATTCCCCACCTCTGATTCCCCATATCTGATTCCCCGCCTCTGTTTCCCCGCCTCTGATTCCCGGCCTCTTATTCCCAGCATCTGATTCCCGGCCTCTGATTCCCGGCCTCTGATTCCCCGCTTCTGATTCTGATTCCCTGCCTCTTATTCCCCATCTCTGATTCCGCACATCTGATTCCCTGCCTCTGATTCCCCACCTCTGATTCCCCATATCTGATTCCCCGCCTCTGTTTCCCCGCCTCTGATTCCCCGCCTCTGTTTCCCTATATCTAATTCCCCACCTCTGATGCCCCAACTCTGATTCCCCAGCTCTGATTCCCCGCCTTTGATTCCCCCCATCTGATTCCCAGCCTCTGAATCCCCGTGTCTGATTTCCTGCCTCTGATTCCCTGCCTCTGATTCCCCATCTCTGATTCAGCACATCTGAATCCCTGCCTCTGATTCCCCACCTCTCATTCCTCATATCTGATTCCCCGCCTCTGTTTCCCCGCCTCTGATTCCCCGCCTCTGTTTCCCTATATCTAATTCCCCACCTCTGATGCCCCAACTCTGATTCCCCGCCTCTGATTCCCCAGCTCTGATTCCCCGCCTCTGATTCCAAGCATCCGATTCCCCATATCTGATTCCCCGCCTCTGTTTCCCCGCCTCTGATTCCCCGCATCTGTTTCCCCATATCTGATTCCCAGCCTCTGATTCCCAACTATGATTCCCCGCCTCTGATTCCCTAGCTCTGATTCCCTGCGTCTGATTCCCTGCCTTCTATTCCCTGCCTCTGATTCCCCACCTGTGATTCCCCATCACTGATTCACCACCTCTGATTCCCCACCTCTGATTCCCCATATCTAATTCCCCGCCTCTGTTTGCCCGCCTCTGATTCCCCGCCTCTGTTTCCCCATATCTGATTCCCTGTCTCTGAATCCCCAACTCTGATTCCCTGCCTCTGATTCCCCAGCTCTGATTCCCCGCCTTTGATTCCCCCCGTCTGATTCCCAGCCTCTGAATCCCCGTGTCTGATTTCCTGCCTCTGATTCCCCGCCTCTGATTCCCCATCTCTCATTCCTCTGATTCCCCACATCTGATTCCCCATCTCTGATTCCGCACATCCGATTCCCTGCCTCTGATTCCCCAACTCTGATTCCCCACCTCTGATTCCCCAGCTCTGATTCCCCGCCTCAGATTCCCCGCGTCTGATTCCCTGCCTCTTATTCCCCGCCTCTGATTCCCCATCTCTGATTCCCCACCTCTGATTCCCCGTGTCTGATTCCCTGCCTCTGATTCCCCGCCTCTGAATCCCAGCCTCTGATTCCCCATATCTGATTCCCCGCCTCTGATTCCCTGCCTCTGATTCCCCAGCTCTGATTCCCCGCCTTTGATTCCCCCCATCTGATTCCCAGCCTCTGAATCCCCGTGTCTGATTTCCTGCCTCTGATTCCCCGCCTCTGATTCCCCATCTCTGATTCACCGCCTCTGATTCCCCATCTCAGATTCCCCACCTCTGATTCCCCGTGTCTGATTCCCTGCCTCTGATTCCCCGCCTCTGAATCCCAGCCTCTGATTCCCCATATCTGATTCCCCGCCTCTGATTCCCTGCCTCTGATTCCCCAGCTCTGATTCCCCACCTTTGATTCCCCCGTCTGATTCCCAGCCTCTGAATCCCCGTGTCTGATTTCCTGCCTCTGGTTCCCCGCCTCTGATTCCCCATCTCTGATTCACCGCCTCTGATTCCCCATCTCTTATTCCCCACCTCTGATTCTCCATATCTGATTCCCTGCCTCTGTTTCCCCGCCTCTGATTCCCCACCTCTGTTTCCCCATATCTGATTCCCCGCCTCTGATTCCCCAACTCTAATACCCCGCCTCTGATTCCCCAGCTCTGATTCCCCGCCTCTGATTCCCCGCATCTGATTCCCTGCCTCTGATTCCCCGCCTCTGATTCCAGGCCTCTGATTCCCAGCATCTGATTCCGGCCTCTGATTCCCGGCCTCTGATTCCCTGCTTCTGATTCTGATTCCCTGCCTCTGATTCCCCATCTCTGATTCCGCACATCTGATTCCCAACCTCGGATTCCCCACCTCTGATTCCCCATATCTGATTCCCCGCCTCTGTTTCCCCGCCTCTGATTCCCCGCCTCTGATTCCCAACTCTGATTCCCCGCCTCTGATTCCCCAGCTCTGATTCCCCGTGTTTGATTCCCTGCCTCTGATTCCCTGCCCTGATTCCCCATCTCTGTTTCACCGCCTTTGATTCGCCACCTCTGATTCCCCATATCTGATTCCCCGACTCTGATTCCCTGCCTCTGATTCCCAACCTCTGATTCCACACCTCTGATTCCCCATATTTGATTCCCCGCCTCTATTTCCCCATATCTGATTCCCCGCCTCTGATTCCCCAACTCTGATTCCCCGCCTCTGATTCCCCAGCTCTGATTCCCCGACTCTGATTCCCGGAGTCCGATTCCCTGCCTCTGATACCCCGCCTCTGATTCCCCAGCTCCTATTCCCCGCCTCTGATTCCCCGCATCCGATTCCCCATATCTGATTCCCCGCCTCTGTTTCCCCGCCTTTGATTCCCCGCCTCTGTTTCCCCATATCTGATTCCCCGCCTCTGATTCCCAACAATGATTCCCCGCCTCTGATTCCCCAGCTCTGATTCCCCGCCTCTGATTCCCCGCGTTCTATTCCCTGCCTCTGATTCCCCGCCTGTGATTCCCCATCTCTGATTCACCACCTCTGATTCCCCACCTCTGATTCCCCATATCTAATTCCCCGCCTCTGTTTGCCCGCCTCTGATTCCCCGCCTCTGTTTCCCCATATCTGATTCCCCGTGTCTTATTCCCTGCCTCTGATTCCCCGCCTCTGTTTCCCCGCCTCTGATTCCCTGCCACTGATTCCCTGCCCCTGATACCCCACTTCTGATTCCCCATATCTGATTCCCTGCCTCTGTTTCCCCGCCTCTGATTCCCCGCCTCTGATTCCCCATATCTGATTCCCCGCCTCTGATTCCCCAACTCTGATTCCCCGCCTCTGATTCCCCAGCTCTGAATCCCTGCCTCTGATTCCCCGCGTCTGTTTCCCCGCCTCTGATTCCCCGCCTCTGTTTCCCCATATCTAAGTCCCCGACTCTGATTCCCCAACTCTGATTCCCCACCTCTGATTCCCCAGCTCTGATTCCCCGCCTCTGATTCCCCGCATCTGATTCCCTGCATCTGATTCCCAGCCTCTGATTCCCTGCCTCTGATTCCCAACCTCTGATTCCCCACCTCTGATTCCCCATATCTGATTCCCCGCCTCTGTTTCCCCGCCTCTGATTCCCCGCCTCTGTTTCCCCATATCTGATTCCCGGCCTCTGATTCTCCGCCTCTGATTCCCCGCCTCTGATTCCCTGCCTCTGATTCCCCATCTCCGATTCCGCACATCGGATTCCCTGCCTCTGATTCCCCGCCTCTGATTCCCCGCCTCTGATTCCCTGCTTCTGATTCCCAACCTCTGATTCCCCACCTCTGATTCCCCATATCTGACTCCCCGCCTCTGTTTCCCCGCCTCTGATTCCCCGCCTCTGATTCCCCGCATCTGATTCCCTGCCTCTGATTCCCCGCCTCTGATTCCAGGCCTCTGATTCCCAGCATCTGATTCCGGCCTCTGATTCCCGGCCTCTGATTCCCTGCTTCTGATTCTGATTCCCTGCCTCTGATTCCCCATCTCAGATTCCGCACATCTGATTCCTTGCCTCTGATTCCCCACCTCTGATTCCCCATATCTGATTCCCCGCCTGGGTTTCCCCGCCTCTGATTCCCCGCCTCTGTTACCCAATATCTAAGTCCCCGCCTCTGATTCCCCAAATCTGATTCCCCACCTCTGATTCCCCAGCTCTGATTCCCCGCCTCTGATTCCCCGCATCTGATTCCCTGCATCTGATTCCAAGCCTCTGATTCCCTGCCTCTGATTCCCTACCTCTGATTCCCCACTTCTGATTCCCCATATCTGATTCCCCGCCTCTGTTTCCCCGCCTCGGATTCCCCGCCTCTGTTTCCCCATATCTGATTCCCGGCCTCTGATTCCCCGCCTCTGATTCCCCGCCTCTGATTCCCTGCCTCTGATTCCCCATCTCCGATTCCGCACATCTGATTCCCTTCCTCTGATTCCCCGCCTCTGATTTTCCGCCTCTGATTCCCTGCCTCTGATTCCCAACTTCGGATTCCCCGCCTCTGATTCCCCATATCTGATTCCCAACTCTGATTCCCCGCCTCTGATTCCCCAGCTCTGATTCCCCGTGTTTGATTCCCTGCCTCTGATTCCCTGCCCTGATTCCCCATCTCTGTTTCACCGCCTTTGATTCGCCACCTCTGATTCCCCATATCTGATTCCCCGCCTCTGTTTCCCCGACTCTGATTCCCTGCCTCTGATTCCCAACCTCTGATTCCACACCTCTGATTCCCCATATCTGATTCCCCGACTCTATTTCCCCATATCTGATTCCCCGCCTCTGATTCCCCAACTCTGATTCCCCGCCTCTGATTCCCCAGCTCTGATTCCCCGACTCTGATTCCCGGCATCCGATTCCCTGCCTCTGATTCCCCGCCTCTGCTTCCCCATCTCTGATTCCCCGCCTCTGATTCCCCGTGTCTGATTCCCTGCCTTTGATTCCCCGCCTCTGATTCCCCGCCTCTGATTCCCTGCCACTGATTCCCTGCCCCTGATTCCCAACCTCTGATTCCCCACATCTGATTCCCCGCCTCTGTTTCCCCGCCTCTGATTCCCCGCCTCTGATTCCCCATATCTGATTCCCTTCCTCTGATTCCCCAACTCTGATTCCCCGCCTCTGATTCCCCAGCTCTGAATCCCCGCCTCTGATTCCCCGCGTCTGATTCCCTGCCTCTGATTCCCCGCCTTGATTCCCCATCTCTGATTCACAACCTCTGATTCCCCACCTCTGATTCCCTATATTTGATTCCCCGCCTCTGTTTCCCCGCCTCTGATTCCCCGCCTCTGATTCCCCATATCTGATTCCCCGCCTCTGATTCCCCGCATCTGATTCCCTGCCTCTGATTCCCCGCCTCTGATTCCCCATCTCTGATTCACCGCCTTTGATTCGCCACCTCTGATTCCCCATATCTGATTCCCCACCTCTGATTCCCGGCCTCTTATTCCCAGCATCTGATTCCCGGCCTCTGATTCCCGGCCTCTGATTCCCCGCTTCTGATTCTGATTCCCTGCCTCTTATTACCCATCTCTGATTCCGCACATCTGATTCCCTGCCTCTGATTCCCCACCTCTGATTCCCCATATCTGATTCCCCGCCTCTGTTTCCCCGCCTCTGATTCCCGGCCTCTTATTCCCAGCATCTGATTCCCGGCCTCTGATTCCCGGCCTCTGATTCCCCGCTTCTGATTCTGATTCCCTGCCTCTTATTCCCCATCTCTGATTCCGCACATCTGATTCCCTGCCTCTGATTCCCCACCTCTGATTCCCCATATCTGATTCCCCGCCTCTGTTTCCCCGCCTCTGATTCCCCGCCTCTGTTTCCCTATATCTAATTCCCCACCTCTGATGCCCCAACTCTGATTCCCCGCCTCTGATTCCCCAGCTCTGATTCCCCGCCTCTGATTCCCTGCATCCGATTCCCCATATCTGATTCCCCGCCTCTGTTTCACCGCCTCTGATTCCCCGCCTCTGTTTCCCCATATCTGATTCCCGCCTCTGATTCCCAACTATGAATCCCCTCCTCTGATTCCCCAGCTCTGATTCCCTGCCTCTGATTCCCCGCGTTCTATTCCCTGCCTCTGATTCCCCGCCTGTGATTCCCCATCACTGATTCACCACCTCTGATTCCCTACCTCTGATTACCCATATCTAATTCCTCGCCTCTGTTTGCCCGCCTCTGATTCCCCGCCTCTGTTTCCCCATATCTGATTCCCCGCCTCTGAATCCCCAACTCTGATTCCCTGCCTCAGATTCCCCAGCTCTGATTCCCCGCCTTTGATTCCCCCCGTCTGATTCCCAGCCTCTGAATCCCCGTGTCTGATTTCCTGCCTCTGATTCCCCGCCTCTGATTCCCCATCTCTGATTCACCTCCTCTGATTCCCCACCTCTGATTCCCCCTCTCTGATTCCGCACATCCAATTCCCTTCCTCTGATTCCCCAACTCTGATTCCCCACCTCTGATTCCCCAGCTATGATTCCCCGCCTCAGATTCCCCGCATCTGATTCCCTGCCTCTGATTCCCCGCCTCTGATTCCCTGCCTCTGATTCCCCATATCTGATTCCCCGCCTCTGATTCCCCAACTCTGATTCCCCGCTTCTGATTCCCCAGCTCTGAATCCCCGCCTCTGATTCCCCGCGTCTGATTCCCTGCCTCTGATTCCCCGCCTCTAATTCCCCATCTGTGATTCACAACCTCTGATGCCCCACCTCTGATTCCCCATATCTGATTCCCTGCCTCTGTTTCCCCGCCTCTGATTCCCCATATCTGATTCCCCGCCTCTGTTTCCCCGCCTCTGATTCCCCGCCTCTGTTTCCCTATATCTAATTCCCCACCTCTGATGCCCCAACTCTGATTCCCCGCCTCTGATTCCCCAGCTCTGATTCCCCGCCTCTGATTCCCTGCATCCGATTCCCCATATCTGATTCCCCGCCTCTGTTTCACCGCCTCTGATTCCCCGCCTCTGTTTCCCCATATCTGATTCCCGCCTCTGATTCCCAACTATGAATCCCCTCCTCTGATTCCCCAGCTCTGATTCCCTGCCTCTGATTCCCCGCGTTCTATTCCCTGCCTCTGATTCCCCGCCTGTGATTCCCCATCACTGATTCACCACCTCTGATTCCCTACCTCTGATTACCCATATCTAATTCCTCGCCTCTGTTTGCCCGCCTCTGATTCCCCGCCTCTGTTTCCCCATATCTGATTCCCCGCCTCTGAATCCCCAACTCTGATTCCCTGCCTCAGATTCCCCAGCTCTGATTCCCCGCCTTTGATTCCCCCCGTCTGATTCCCAGCCTCTGAATCCCCGTGTCTGATTTCCTGCCTCTGATTCCCCGCCTCTGATTCCCCATCTCTGATTCACCTCCTCTGATTCCCCACCTCTGATTCCCCCTCTCTGATTCCGCACATCCAATTCCCTTCCTCTGATTCCCCAACTCTGATTCCCCACCTCTGATTCCCCAGCTATGATTCCCCGCCTCAGATTCCCCGCATCTGATTCCCTGCCTCTGATTCCCCGCCTCTGATTCCCTGCCTCTGATTCCCCATATCTGATTCCCCGCCTCTGATTCCCCAACTCTGATTCCCCGCTTCTGATTCCCCAGCTCTGAATCCCCGCCTCTGATTCCCCGCGTCTGATTCCCTGCCTCTGATTCCCCGCCTCTAATTCCCCATCTGTGATTCACAACCTCTGATGCCCCACCTCTGATTCCCCATATCTGATTCCCTGCCTCTGTTTCCCCGCCTCTGATTCCCCACCTCTGTTTCCCAATATCTGATTCCCCACCTCTGATTCCCCAACTCTAATACCCCGCCTCTGATTCCCCAGCTCTGATTCCCCGCCTCTGATTCCCCGCATCTGATTCCCTGCCTCTGATTCCCCGCCTCTGATTCCAGGCCTCTGATTCCCAGCATCTGATTCCGGCCTCTGATTCCAGGCCTCTGATTCCCTGCTTCTGATTCTGATTCCCTGCCTCTGATTCCCCATCTCTGATTCCGCACATCTGATTCCCTGCCTCTGATTCCCCACCTCTGATTCCCCATATCTGATTCCCCGCCTCTGTTTCCACGCCTCTGATTCCCCGCCTCTGTTTCCCAATATCTAAGTCCCCACCTCTGATTCCCCAAATATGATTCCCCACCTCTGATTCCCCAGCTCTGATTCCCCGCCTCTGATTCCCCGAATCTGATACCCTGCATCTGATTCCAAGCCTCTGATTCCCTGCCTCTGATTCCCAACCTCTGATTCCCCACCTCTGATTCCCCATATCTGATTCCCCGCCTCTGTTTCCCCGCCTCGGATTCCCCGCCACTGTTTCCCCACATCTGATTCCCGGCCTCTGATTCCCCGCCTCTGATTCCCCATATCTGATTCCCTGCCTCTGATTCCCCAACTCTGATTCCCCGCCTCTGATTCCCCAGCTCTGAATCCCCGCCTCTGATTCCCCGCGTCTGATTCCCTGCCTCTGATTCCCCGCCTTGATTCCCCATCTCTGATTCACAACCTCTGATTCCCCACCTCTGATTCCCTATATTTGATTCCCCGCCTCTGTTTCCCCACCTCTGATTCCCCGCCTCTGATTCCCCATATCTGATTCCCCGCCTCTGATTGCCCACCTCTGATTCCCAGCCTCTGATTCGCCAGCTCTGATTCCCCGCCTCTGATTCCCCGCATCTGATTCCCTGCCTCTGATTCCCCGCCTCTGATTCCCCATCTCTGATTCACCGCCTTTGATTCGCCACCTCTGATTCCCCATATCTGATTCCCCGCCTCTGTTTCCCCGCCTCTGATTCCCCGCCTCTGATTCTCCATATCTCATTCCCCACCTCTGAATCCCCATCTCTGATTCCCGGACTCTGATTCCCCTCCTCTGATTCCCGGCCTCTTATTCCCAGCATCTGATTCCCGGCCTCTGATTCCCGGCCTCTGATTCCCCGCTTCTGATTCCCTGCCTCTGATTCCCCATCTCTGATTCCGCACATCTGATTCCCTGCCTCTGATTCCCCACCTCTGATTCCCCATATCTGATTCCCCGCCTCTGTTTCCCCGCCTCTGATTCCCCGCCTCTGTTTCCCTATATCTAATTCCCCACCTCTGATGCCCCAACTCTGATTCCCCGCCTCTGATTCCCCAGCTCTGATTTCCCGCCTCTGATTCCCTGCATCCGATTCCCCATATCTGATTCCCCGCCTCTGTTTCCCCGCCTCTGAAACCCCGCCTCTGTTTCCCCATATCTGATTCCCGCCTCTGATTCCCAACTATGATTCCCCGCCTCTGATTCCCTAGCTCTGATTCCCTGCCTCTGATTCCCCGCGTTCTATTCCCTGCCTCTGATTCCCCGCCTGTGATTCCCCATCACTGATTCACCACCTCTGATTCCCTGCCTCTGATTCCCCATATCTAATTCCCCGCCTCTGTTTGCCCGCCTCTGATTCCCCGCCTCTGTTTCCCCATATCTGATTCCCCGCCTCTGAATCCCCAACTCTGATTCCCTGCCTCAGATTCCCCAGTTCTGATTCCCCGCCTTTGATTCCCCCCGTCTGATTCCCAGCCTCTGAATCCCCGTGTCTGATTTCCTGCCTCTGATTTCCCGCCTCTGATTCCCCATATCTGATTCACCACCTCTGATTCCCCACCTCTGATTCCCCATCTCTGATTCCGCACATCCAATTCCCTGCCTCTGATTCCCCAACTCTGATTCCCCACCTCTGATTCCCCAGCTCTGATTCCCCGCCTCAGATTCCCCGCGTCTGATTCCCTGCCTCTGATTCCCCGCCTCTGATTCCCTGCCTCTGATTCCCCATATCTGATTCCCCGCCTCTGATTCCCCAACTCTGATTCCCGCTTCTGATTCCCCAGCTCTGAATCCCCGCCTCTGATTCCCCGCGTCTGATTCCCTGCCTCTGATTCCCCACCTCTGATTCCCCATCTGTGATTCACAACCTCTGATGCCCCACCTCTGATTCCCCATATCTGATTCCCCGCCTCTGTTTCCCCGCCTCTGATTCCCCGCCTCTGATTCCCCATATCTGATTCCCCGCCTCTGATTGCCCACCTCTGATTCCCCGCGTCTGATACCCTGCCTCTGATTCCCCGCCTCTGATTCCCCATCTCTGATTCACCACCTCTGATTCCCGGCCTCTGATTCCCCATCTCTGATTCCGCACATCCGATTCCCTGCCTATGATTCCCCACCTCTGATTCCCCGCCTCTGATTCCCCATATCTGATTCCCTGCCTCTGTTTCCCCGCCTCTGATTCCCTACCTCTGTTTCCCCATATCTGATTCCCCGCCTCTGATTCCCCAACTCTAATACCCCGCCTCTGATTCCCCAGCTCTGATTCCCCGCCTCTGATTCCCCGCATCTGATTCCCTGCCTCTGATCCCCCGCCTCTGATTCCAGGCCTCTGATTCCCATCATCTGATTCCGGCCTCTGATTCCCGGCCTCTGATTCCCTGCTTCTGATTCTGATTCCCTGCCTCTGATTCCCCATCTCTGATTCCGCACATCTGATTCCCTGCCTCTGATTCCCCTCCTCTGATTCCCCATATCTGATTCCCCGCCTCTGTTTCCCCGCCTCTGATTCCCCGCCTCTGTTTCCCAATATCTAAGTCCCCACCTCTGATTCCCCAAATCTGATTCCCCACCTCTGATTCCCCAGCTCTGATTCCCCGCCTCTGATTCCCCGCATCTGATTCCCTGCATCTGATTCCAAGCCTCTGATTCCCTGCCTCTGATTCCCAACCTCTGATTCCCCACCTCTGATTCCCCATATCTGATTCCCCGCCTCTGTTTCCCCGCCTCGGATTCCCCGCCTCAGTTTCCCCATATCTGATTCCCGGCCTCTGATTCCCCGCCTCTGATTCCCCGCCTCTGATTCCCTGCCTCTGATTCCCCATCTCCGATTCCCTGCCTCTGATTCCCAACCTCTGATTCCCCACCTCTGATTCCCCATATCAGATTCCCCGCCTCTGTTTCGCCGCCTCTGATTCCCCGCCTCTGATTCCCAACTCTGATTCCCCGCCTCTGATTCCCCAGCTCTGATTCCCCGTGTTTGATTCCCTGCCTCTGATTCCCTGCCCTGATTACCCATCTCTGTTTCACCGCCTTTGATTCGCCACCTCTGATTCCACATATCTGATTCCCCGCCTCTGTTTCCCCGACTCTGATTCCCTTCCTCTGATTCCCAACCTCTGATTCCACACCTCTGATTCCCCATATCTGATTCCCCGCCTCTATTTCCCCATATCTGAATCCCCGCCTCTGATTCCCCAACTCTAATTCCCCGCCTCTGATTCCCCAGCTCTGATTCCCCGACTCTGATTCCCGGCGTCCGATTCCCTGCCTCTGATTCCCCGCCTCTGATTCCCCATCTCTGATTCCCCGCCTCTGATTCCCCGTGTCTGATTCCCTGCCTCTGATTCCCCGCCTCTGATTCCCCGCCTCTGATTCCCTGACACTGAATCCCTGCCCCTGATTCCCCACCTCTGATTCCCCATATCTGATTCCCCGCCTCTGTTTCCCCGCCTCTGATTCCCCGCCTCTGATTCCCCATATCTGATTCCCTGCCTCTGATTCCCCAACTCTGATTCCCCGCCTCTGATTCCCCAGCTCTGAATCCCCGCCTCTGATTCCCCGTGTCTGATTCCCTGCCTCTGATTCCCAGCCTTGATTCCCCATCTCTGATTCACAACCTCTGATTCCCCACCTCTGATTCCCTATATTTGATTCCCCGCCTCTGTTTCCCCGCCTCTGATTCCCCGCCTCTGATTCCCCATATCTGATTCCCCGCCTCTGATTGCCCACCTCTGATTCCCCGCCTCTGATTCGCCAGCTCTGATTCCCCGCCTCTGATTCCCCGCATCTGATTCCCTGCCTCTGATTCCCCGCCTCTGATTACCCGCATCTGATTCCCTGCCTCTGATTCCCCGCCTCTGATTACCCATCTCTGATTCACCGCCTCTGATTCGCAACCTCTGATTCCCCATATCTGATTCCCCACCTCTGTTTCCCGGCCTCTGATTCCCCGCCTCTGATTCTCCATATCTCATTCCCCGCCTCTGAATCCCCATCTCTGATTCCCGGACTCTGATTCCCCACCTCTGATTCCCGGCCTCTTATTCCCAGCATCTGATTCCCGGCCTCTGATTCCCGGCCTCTGATTCCCCGCTTCTGATTCTGATTCCCTGCCTCTGATTCCCCATCTCTGATTCAGCACATCTGAATCCCTGCCTCTGATTCCCCACCTCTGATTCCTCATATCTGATTCCCCGCCTCTGTTTGCCCGCCTCTGATTCCCCAGCTCTGATTCCCTGCGTCTGATTCCCTGCGTTCTATTCCCTGCCTCTGATTCCCCACCTGTGATTCCCCATCACTGATTCACCACCTCTGATTCCCCACCTCTGATTCCCCATATCTAATTCCCCGCCTCTGTTTGCCCGCCTCTGATTCCCCGCCTCTGTTTCCCCATATCTGATTCCCCGTCTCTGAATCCCCAACTCTGATTCCCTGCCTCTGATTCCCCAGCTCTGATTCCCCGCCTTTGATTCCCCCCGTCTGATTCCCAGCCTCTGAATCCCCGTGTCTGATTTCCTGCCTCTGATTCCCCGCCTCTGATTCCCCATCTCTGATTCCTCTGATTCCCCACATCTGATTCCCCATCTCTGATTCCACACATCCGATTCCCTGCCTCTGATTCCCCAACTCTGATTCCCCACCTCTGATTCCCCAGCTCTGATTCCCCGCCTCAGATTCCCCGCGTCTGATTCCCTGCCTCTGATTTCCCGCCTCTGATTCCCCATCTCTGATTCCCCACCTCTGATTCCCCGTGTCTGATTCCCTGCCTCTGATTCCCCGCCTCTGAATCCCAGCCTCTGATTCCCCATATCTGATTCCCCGCCTCTGATTCCCTGCCTCTGATTCCCCAGCTCTGATTCCCCGCCTTTGATTCCCCCCATCTGATTCCCAGACTCTGAATCCCCGTGTCTGATTTCCTGCCTCTGATTCCCCGCCTCTGATTCCCCATCTCTGATTCACCGCCTCTGATTCCCCATCTCTGATTCCCCACCTCTGATTCCCCGTGTCTGATTCCCTGCCTCTGATTCCCCGCCTCTGAATCCCAGCCTCTGATTCCCCATATCTGATTCCCCGCCTCTGATTCCCTGCCTCTGATTCCCCAGCTCTGATTCCCCGCCTTTGATTCCCCCCGTCTGATTCCCAACCTCTGAATCCCCGTGTCTGATTTCCTGCCTCTGATTCCCCGCCTCTGATTCCCATCTCTGATTCACCGCCTCTGATTCCCCATCTCTGATTCCCCACCTCTGATTCCCCATATCTGATTCCCTGCCTCTGTTTCCCCGCCTCTGATTCCCCACCTCTGTTTCCCCATATCTGATTCCCCGTCTCTGATTCCCCAACTCTAATACCCCGCCTCTGATTCCCCAGCTCTGATTCCCCGCCTCTGATTCACCGCATCTGATTCCCTGCCTCTGATTCCCCGCCTCTGATTCCCTGCTTCTGATTCTGATTCCCTGCCTCTGATTCCCCATCTCTGATTCCGCACATCTGATTCCCAACCTCTGATTCCCCACATCTGATTCCCCACATCTGATTCCCCATATCTGATTTCCCGCCTCTGTTTCCCCGTATCTGATTCCCGCATCTGATTCCCAACTATGAATCCCCTTCTCTGATTCCCCAGCTCTGATTCCCTGCCTCTGATTCCCCGCGTTCTATTCCCTGCCTCTGATTCCCCGCCTGTGATTCCCCATCACTGATTCACCACCTCTGATTCCCTACCTCTGATTACCCATATCTAATTCCCCGCCTCTGTTTGCCCGCCTCTGATTCCCCGCCTCTGTTTCCCCATATCTGATTCCCCGCCTCTGAATCCCCAACTCTGATTCCCTGCCTCAGATTCCCCAGCTCTGATTCCCCGCCTTTGATTCCCCCCGTCTGATTCCCAGCCTCTGAATCCCCGTGTCTGATTTCCTGCCTCTGATTCCCCGCCTCTGATTCCCCATCTCTGATTCACCTCCTCTGATTCCCCACCTCTGATTCCCCCTCTCTGATTCCGCACATCCAATTCCCTGCCTCTGATTCCCCAACTCTGATTCCCCACCTCTGATTCCCCAGCTATGATTCCCCGCCTCAGATTCCCCGCGTCTGAATCCCTGCCTCTGATTCCCCGCCTCTGATTCCCTGCCTCTGATTCCCCATATCTGTTTCCCCGCCTCTGATTCCCCAACTCTGATTCCCCGCTTCTGATTCTCCAGCTCTGAATCCCCGCCTCTGATTCCCCGCGTCTGATTCCCTGCCTCTGATTCCCCGCCTCTGATTCCCCATCTGTGATTCACAACCTCTGATGCCCCACCTCTGATTCCCCATATCTGATTCCCTGCCTCTGTTTCCCCGCCTCTGATTCCCCACCTCTGTTTCCCCATATCTGATTCCCCACCTCTGATTCCCCAACTCTAATACCCCGCCTCTGATTCCCCAGCTCTGATTCCCCGCCTCTGATTCCCCGCATCTGATTCCCTGCCTCTGATTCCCCGCCTCTGATTCCAGGCCTCTGATTCCCAGCATCTGATTCCGGCCTCTGATTCCCGGCCTCTGATTCCCTGCTTCTGATTCTGATTCCCTGCCTCTGATTCCCAATCTCTGATTCCGCACATCTGATTCCCTGCCTCTGATTCCCCACCTCTGATTCCCCATATCTGATTCCCCGCCTCTGTTTCCCCGCCTCTGATTCCCCGCCTCTGTTTCCCAATATCTAAGTCCCCACCTCTGATTCCCCAAATCTGATTCCCCACCTCTGATTCCCCAGCTCTGATTCCCCCCTCTGATTCCCCGCATCTGATACCCTGCATCTGATTCCAAGCCTCTGATTCCCTGCCTCTGATTCCCAACCTCTGATTCCCCACCTCTGATTCCCCATATCTGATTCCCCGCCTCTGTTTCCCCGCCTCGGATTCCCCGCCTCTGTTTCCCCACATCTGATTCCCGGCCTCTGATTCCCCGCCTCTGATTCCCCATATCTGATTCCCTGCCTCTGATTCCCCATATCTGATTCCCCACCTCTGTTTCCCGGCCTCTGATTCCCCGCCTCTGATTCTCCATATCTCATTCCCCGCCTCTGAATCCCCATCTCTGATTCCCGGACTCTGATTCCCCACCTCTGATTCCCGGCCTCTTATTCCCAGCATCTGATTCCCGGCCTCTGATTCCCGGCCTCTGATTCCCCGCTTCTGATTCTGATTCCCTGCCTCTGATTCCCCATCTCTGATTCAGCACATCTGAATCCCTGCCTCTGATTCCCCACCTCTGATTCCTCATATCTGATTCCCCGCCTCTGTTTCCCCGCCTCTGATTCCCCGCCTCTGTTTCCCTATATCTAATTCCCCACCTCTGATGCCCCAACTCTGATTCCCCGCCTCTGATTCCCCAGCTCTGATTCCCCGACTCTGATTCCAAGCATCCGATTCCCCATATCTGATTCCCCGCCTCTGTTTCCCCGCCTCTGATTCCCCGCCTCTGATTCCCCATATCTGATTCCCCGCCTCTGATTCCCAACTATGATTCCCCGCCTCTGATTCCCCAGCTCTGATTCCCTGCGTCTGATTCCCTGCGTTCTATTCCCTGCCTCTGATTCCCCACCTGTGATTCCCCATCACTGATTCACCACCTCTGATTCCCCACCTCTGATTCCCCATATCTAATTCCCCGCCTCTGTTTGCCCGCCTCTGATTCCCCGCCTCTGTTTCCCCATATCTGATTCCCCGTCTCTGAATCCCCAAATCTGATTCCCTGCCTCTGATTCCCCAGCTCTGATTCCCCGCCTTTGATTCCCCCCGTCTGATTCCCAGCCTCTGAATCCCCGTGTCTGATTTCCTGCCTCTGATTCCCCGCCTCTGATTCCCCATCTCTGATTCCTCTGATTCCCCACATCTGATTCCCCATCTCTGATTCCGCACATCCGATTCCCTGCCTCTGATTCCCCAACTCTGATTCCCCACCTCTGATTCCCCAGCTCTGATTCCCCGCCTCAGATTCCCCGCGTCTGATTCCCTGCCTCTGATTCCCCGCCTCTGATTCCCCATCTCTGATTCCCCACCTCTGATACCCCGTGTCTGATTCCCTGCCTCTGATTCCCCGCCTCTGAATCCCAGCCTCTGATTCCCCATATCTGATTCCCCGCCTCTGATTCCCTGCCTCTGATTCCCCAGCTCTGATTCCCCGCCTTTGATTCCCCCCATCTGATTCCCAGACTCTGAATCCCCGTGTCTGATTTCCTGCCTCTGATTCCCCGCCTCTGATTCCCCATCTCTGATTCACCGCCTCTGATTCCCCATCTCTGATTCCCCACCTCTGATTCCCCGTGTCTGATTCCCTGCCTCTGATTCCCCGCCTCTGAATCCCCTCCTCTGATTCCCGGCCTCTTATTCCCAGCATCTGATTCCCGGCCTCTGATTCCCGGCCTCTGATTCCCCGCTTCTGATTCCCTGCCTCTGATTCCCCATCTCTGATTCCGCACATCTGATTCCCTGCCTCTGATTCCCCACCTCTGATTCCCCATATCTGATTCCCCGCCTCTGTTTCCCCGCCTCTGATTCCCCGCCTCTGTTTCCCTATATCTAATTCCCCACCTCTGATGCCCCAACTCTGATTCCCCGCCTCTGATTCCCCAGCTCTGATTTCCCGCCTCTGATTCCCTGCATCCGATTCCCTGCCTCTGATTCCCCGCCTCTGATTCCCCATCTCTGATTCACCGCCTTTGATTCGCCACCTCTGATTCCCCATATCTGATTCCCCGCCTCTGTTTCCCCGCCTCTGATTCCCCGCCTCTGATTCTCCATATCTCATTCCCCACCTCTGAATCCCCATCTCTGATTCCCGGACTCTGATTCCCCTCCTCTGATTCCCGGCCTCTTATTCCCAGCATCTGATTCCCGGCCTCTGATTCCCGGCCTCTGATTCCCCGCTTCTGATTCCCTGCCTCTGATTCCCCATCTCTGATTCCGCACATCTGATTCCCTGCCTCTGATTCCCCACCTCTGATTCCCCATATCTGATTCCCCGCCTCTGTTTCCCCGCCTCTGATTCCCCGCCTCTGTTTCCCTATATCTAATTCCCCACCTCTGATGCCCCAACTCTGATTCCCCGCCTCTGATTCCCCAGCTCTGATTTCCCGCCTCTGATTCCCTGCATCCGATTCCCCATATCTGATTCCCCGCCTCTGTTTCCCCGCCTCTGAAACCCCGCCTCTGTTTCCCCATATCTGATTCCCGCCTCTGATTCCCAACTATGATTCCCCGCCTCTGATTCCCTAGCTCTGATTCCCTGCCTCTGATTCCCCGCGTTCTATTCCCTGCCTCTGATTCCCCGCCTGTGATTCCCCATCACTGATTCACCACCTCTGATTCCCTGCCTCTGATTCCCCATATCTAATTCCCCGCCTCTGTTTGCCCGCCTCTGATTCCCCGCCTCTGTTTCCCCATATCTGATTCCCCGCCTCTGAATCCCCAACTCTGATTCCCTGCCTCAGATTCCCCAGTTCTGATTCCCCGCCTTTGATTCCCCCCGTCTGATTCCCAGCCTCTGAATCCCCGTGTCTGATTTCCTGCCTCTGATTTCCCGCCTCTGATTCCCCATATCTGATTCACCACCTCTGATTCCCCACCTCTGATTCCCCATCTCTGATTCCGCACATCCAATTCCCTGCCTCTGATTCCCCAACTCTGATTCCCCACCTCTGATTCCCCAGCTCTGATTCCCCGCCTCAGATTCCCCGCGTCTGATTCCCTGCCTCTGATTCCCCGCCTCTGATTCCCTGCCTCTGATTCCCCATATCTGATTCCCCGCCTCTGATTCCCCAACTCTGATTCCCGCTTCTGATTCCCCAGCTCTGAATCCCCGCCTCTGATTCCCCGCGTCTGATTCCCTGCCTCTGATTCCCCACCTCTGATTCCCCATCTGTGATTCACAACCTCTGATGCCCCACCTCTGATTCCCCATATCTGATTCCCCGCCTCTGTTTCCCCGCCTCTGATTCCCCGCCTCTGATTCCCCATATCTGATTCCCCGCCTCTGATTGCCCACCTCTGATTCCCCGCGTCTGATACCCTGCCTCTGATTCCCCGCCTCTGATTCCCCATCTCTGATTCACCACCTCTGATTCCCGGCCTCTGATTCCCCATCTCTGATTCCGCACATCCGATTCCCTGCCTATGATTCCCCACCTCTGATTCCCCGCCTCTGATTCCCCATATCTGATTCCCTGCCTCTGTTTCCCCGCCTCTGATTCCCTACCTCTGTTTCCCCATATCTGATTCCCCGCCTCTGATTCCCCAACTCTAATACCCCGCCTCTGATTCCCCAGCTCTGATTCCCCGCCTCTGATTCCCCGCATCTGATTCCCTGCCTCTGATCCCCCGCCTCTGATTCCAGGCCTCTGATTCCCATCATCTGATTCCGGCCTCTGATTCCCGGCCTCTGATTCCCTGCTTCTGATTCTGATTCCCTGCCTCTGATTCCCCATCTCTGATTCCGCACATCTGATTCCCTGCCTCTGATTCCCCACCTCTGATTCCCCATATCTGATTCCCCGCCTCTGTTTCCCCGCCTCTGATTCCCCGCCTCTGTTTCCCAATATCTAAGTCCCCACCTCTGATTCCCCAAATCTGATTCCCCACCTCTGATTCCCCAGCTCTGATTCCCCGCCTCTGATTCCCCGCATCTGATTCCCTGCATCTGATTCCAAGCCTCTGATTCCCTGCCTCTGATTCCCAACCTCTGATTCCCCACCTCTGATTCCCCATATCTGATTCCCCGCCTCTGTTTCCCCGCCTCGGATTCCCCGCCTCAGTTTCCCCATATCTGATTCCCGGCCTCTGATTCCCCGCCTCTGATTCCCCGCCTCTGATTCCCTGCCTCTGATTCCCCATCTCCGATTCCCTGCCTCTGATTCCCAACCTCTGATTCCCCACCTCTGATTCCCCATATCAGATTCCCCGCCTCTGTTTCGCCGCCTCTGATTCCCCGCCTCTGATTCCCAACTCTGATTCCCCGCCTCTGATTCCCCAGCTCTGATTCCCCGTGTTTGATTCCCTGCCTCTGATTCCCTGCCCTGATTACCCATCTCTGTTTCACCGCCTTTGATTCGCCACCTCTGATTCCACATATCTGATTCCCCGCCTCTGTTTCCCCGACTCTGATTCCCTTCCTCTGATTCCCAACCTCTGATTCCACACCTCTGATTCCCCATATCTGATTCCCCGCCTCTATTTCCCCATATCTGAATCCCCGCCTCTGATTCCCCAACTCTAATTCCCCGCCTCTGATTCCCCAGCTCTGATTCCCCGACTCTGATTCCCGGCGTCCGATTCCCTGCCTCTGATTCCCCGCCTCTGATTCCCCATCTCTGATTCCCCGCCTCTGATTCCCCGTGTCTGATTCCCTGCCTCTGATTCCCCGCCTCTGATTCCCCGCCTCTGATTCCCTGACACTGAATCCCTGCCCCTGATTCCCCACCTCTGATTCCCCATATCTGATTCCCCGCCTCTGTTTCCCCGCCTCTGATTCCCCGCCTCTGATTCCCCATATCTGATTCCCTGCCTCTGATTCCCCAACTCTGATTCCCCGCCTCTGATTCCCCAGCTCTGAATCCCCGCCTCTGATTCCCCGTGTCTGATTCCCTGCCTCTGATTCCCAGCCTTGATTCCCCATCTCTGATTCACAACCTCTGATTCCCCACCTCTGATTCCCTATATTTGATTCCCCGCCTCTGTTTCCCCGCCTCTGATTCCCCGCCTCTGATTCCCCATATCTGATTCCCCGCCTCTGATTGCCCACCTCTGATTCCCCGCCTCTGATTCGCCAGCTCTGATTCCCCGCCTCTGATTCCCCGCATCTGATTCCCTGCCTCTGATTCCCCGCCTCTGATTACCCGCATCTGATTCCCTGCCTCTGATTCCCCGCCTCTGATTACCCATCTCTGATTCACCGCCTCTGATTCGCAACCTCTGATTCCCCATATCTGATTCCCCACCTCTGTTTCCCGGCCTCTGATTCCCCGCCTCTGATTCTCCATATCTCATTCCCCGCCTCTGAATCCCCATCTCTGATTCCCGGACTCTGATTCCCCACCTCTGATTCCCGGCCTCTTATTCCCAGCATCTGATTCCCGGCCTCTGATTCCCGGCCTCTGATTCCCCGCTTCTGATTCTGATTCCCTGCCTCTGATTCCCCATCTCTGATTCAGCACATCTGAATCCCTGCCTCTGATTCCCCACCTCTGATTCCTCATATCTGATTCCCCGCCTCTGTTTGCCCGCCTCTGATTCCCCAGCTCTGATTCCCTGCGTCTGATTCCCTGCGTTCTATTCCCTGCCTCTGATTCCCCACCTGTGATTCCCCATCACTGATTCACCACCTCTGATTCCCCACCTCTGATTCCCCATATCTAATTCCCCGCCTCTGTTTGCCCGCCTCTGATTCCCCGCCTCTGTTTCCCCATATCTGATTCCCCGTCTCTGAATCCCCAACTCTGATTCCCTGCCTCTGATTCCCCAGCTCTGATTCCCCGCCTTTGATTCCCCCCGTCTGATTCCCAGCCTCTGAATCCCCGTGTCTGATTTCCTGCCTCTGATTCCCCGCCTCTGATTCCCCATCTCTGATTCCTCTGATTCCCCACATCTGATTCCCCATCTCTGATTCCACACATCCGATTCCCTGCCTCTGATTCCCCAACTCTGATTCCCCACCTCTGATTCCCCAGCTCTGATTCCCCGCCTCAGATTCCCCGCGTCTGATTCCCTGCCTCTGATTTCCCGCCTCTGATTCCCCATCTCTGATTCCCCACCTCTGATTCCCCGTGTCTGATTCCCTGCCTCTGATTCCCCGCCTCTGAATCCCAGCCTCTGATTCCCCATATCTGATTCCCCGCCTCTGATTCCCTGCCTCTGATTCCCCAGCTCTGATTCCCCGCCTTTGATTCCCCCCATCTGATTCCCAGACTCTGAATCCCCGTGTCTGATTTCCTGCCTCTGATTCCCCGCCTCTGATTCCCCATCTCTGATTCACCGCCTCTGATTCCCCATCTCTGATTCCCCACCTCTGATTCCCCGTGTCTGATTCCCTGCCTCTGATTCCCCGCCTCTGAATCCCAGCCTCTGATTCCCCATATCTGATTCCCCGCCTCTGATTCCCTGCCTCTGATTCCCCAGCTCTGATTCCCCGCCTTTGATTCCCCCCGTCTGATTCCCAACCTCTGAATCCCCGTGTCTGATTTCCTGCCTCTGATTCCCCGCCTCTGATTCCCATCTCTGATTCACCGCCTCTGATTCCCCATCTCTGATTCCCCACCTCTGATTCCCCATATCTGATTCCCTGCCTCTGTTTCCCCGCCTCTGATTCCCCACCTCTGTTTCCCCATATCTGATTCCCCGTCTCTGATTCCCCAACTCTAATACCCCGCCTCTGATTCCCCAGCTCTGATTCCCCGCCTCTGATTCACCGCATCTGATTCCCTGCCTCTGATTCCCCGCCTCTGATTCCCTGCTTCTGATTCTGATTCCCTGCCTCTGATTCCCCATCTCTGATTCCGCACATCTGATTCCCAACCTCTGATTCCCCACATCTGATTCCCCACATCTGATTCCCCATATCTGATTTCCCGCCTCTGTTTCCCCGTATCTGATTCCCGCATCTGATTCCCAACTATGAATCCCCTTCTCTGATTCCCCAGCTCTGATTCCCTGCCTCTGATTCCCCGCGTTCTATTCCCTGCCTCTGATTCCCCGCCTGTGATTCCCCATCACTGATTCACCACCTCTGATTCCCTACCTCTGATTACCCATATCTAATTCCCCGCCTCTGTTTGCCCGCCTCTGATTCCCCGCCTCTGTTTCCCCATATCTGATTCCCCGCCTCTGAATCCCCAACTCTGATTCCCTGCCTCAGATTCCCCAGCTCTGATTCCCCGCCTTTGATTCCCCCCGTCTGATTCCCAGCCTCTGAATCCCCGTGTCTGATTTCCTGCCTCTGATTCCCCGCCTCTGATTCCCCATCTCTGATTCACCTCCTCTGATTCCCCACCTCTGATTCCCCCTCTCTGATTCCGCACATCCAATTCCCTGCCTCTGATTCCCCAACTCTGATTCCCCACCTCTGATTCCCCAGCTATGATTCCCCGCCTCAGATTCCCCGCGTCTGAATCCCTGCCTCTGATTCCCCGCCTCTGATTCCCTGCCTCTGATTCCCCATATCTGTTTCCCCGCCTCTGATTCCCCAACTCTGATTCCCCGCTTCTGATTCTCCAGCTCTGAATCCCCGCCTCTGATTCCCCGCGTCTGATTCCCTGCCTCTGATTCCCCACCTCTGATTCCCCATCTGTGATTCACAACCTCTGATGCCCCACCTCTGATTCCCCATATCTGATTCCCTGCCTCTGTTTCCCCGCCTCTGATTCCCCACCTCTGTTTCCCCATATCTGATTCCCCACCTCTGATTCCCCAACTCTAATACCCCGCCTCTGATTCCCCAGCTCTGATTCCCCGCCTCTGATTCCCCGCATCTGATTCCCTGCCTCTGATTCCCCGCCTCTGATTCCAGGCCTCTGATTCCCAGCATCTGATTCCGGCCTCTGATTCCCGGCCTCTGATTCCCTGCTTCTGATTCTGATTCCCTGCCTCTGATTCCCAATCTCTGATTCCGCACATCTGATTCCCTGCCTCTGATTCCCCACCTCTGATTCCCCATATCTGATTCCCCGCCTCTGTTTCCCCGCCTCTGATTCCCCGCCTCTGTTTCCCAATATCTAAGTCCCCACCTCTGATTCCCCAAATCTGATTCCCCACCTCTGATTCCCCAGCTCTGATTCCCCCCTCTGATTCCCCGCATCTGATACCCTGCATCTGATTCCAAGCCTCTGATTCCCTGCCTCTGATTCCCAACCTCTGATTCCCCACCTCTGATTCCCCATATCTGATTCCCCGCCTCTGTTTCCCCGCCTCGGATTCCCCGCCTCTGTTTCCCCACATCTGATTCCCGGCCTCTGATTCCCCGCCTCTGATTCCCCATATCTGATTCCCTGCCTCTGATTCCCCATATCTGATTCCCCACCTCTGTTTCCCGGCCTCTGATTCCCCGCCTCTGATTCTCCATATCTCATTCCCCGCCTCTGAATCCCCATCTCTGATTCCCGGACTCTGATTCCCCACCTCTGATTCCCGGCCTCTTATTCCCAGCATCTGATTCCCGGCCTCTGATTCCCGGCCTCTGATTCCCCGCTTCTGATTCTGATTCCCTGCCTCTGATTCCCCATCTCTGATTCAGCACATCTGAATCCCTGCCTCTGATTCCCCACCTCTGATTCCTCATATCTGATTCCCCGCCTCTGTTTCCCCGCCTCTGATTCCCCGCCTCTGTTTCCCTATATCTAATTCCCCACCTCTGATGCCCCAACTCTGATTCCCCGCCTCTGATTCCCCAGCTCTGATTCCCCGACTCTGATTCCAAGCATCCGATTCCCCATATCTGATTCCCCGCCTCTGTTTCCCCGCCTCTGATTCCCCGCCTCTGATTCCCCATATCTGATTCCCCGCCTCTGATTCCCAACTATGATTCCCCGCCTCTGATTCCCCAGCTCTGATTCCCTGCGTCTGATTCCCTGCGTTCTATTCCCTGCCTCTGATTCCCCACCTGTGATTCCCCATCACTGATTCACCACCTCTGATTCCCCACCTCTGATTCCCCATATCTAATTCCCCGCCTCTGTTTGCCCGCCTCTGATTCCCCGCCTCTGTTTCCCCATATCTGATTCCCCGTCTCTGAATCCCCAAATCTGATTCCCTGCCTCTGATTCCCCAGCTCTGATTCCCCGCCTTTGATTCCCCCCGTCTGATTCCCAGCCTCTGAATCCCCGTGTCTGATTTCCTGCCTCTGATTCCCCGCCTCTGATTCCCCATCTCTGATTCCTCTGATTCCCCACATCTGATTCCCCATCTCTGATTCCGCACATCCGATTCCCTGCCTCTGATTCCCCAACTCTGATTCCCCACCTCTGATTCCCCAGCTCTGATTCCCCGCCTCAGATTCCCCGCGTCTGATTCCCTGCCTCTGATTCCCCGCCTCTGATTCCCCATCTCTGATTCCCCACCTCTGATACCCCGTGTCTGATTCCCTGCCTCTGATTCCCCGCCTCTGAATCCCAGCCTCTGATTCCCCATATCTGATTCCCCGCCTCTGATTCCCTGCCTCTGATTCCCCAGCTCTGATTCCCCGCCTTTGATTCCCCCCATCTGATTCCCAGACTCTGAATCCCCGTGTCTGATTTCCTGCCTCTGATTCCCCGCCTCTGATTCCCCATCTCTGATTCACCGCCTCTGATTCCCCATCTCTGATTCCCCACCTCTGATTCCCCGTGTCTGATTCCCTGCCTCTGATTCCCCGCCTCTGAATCCCCTCCTCTGATTCCCGGCCTCTTATTCCCAGCATCTGATTCCCGGCCTCTGATTCCCGGCCTCTGATTCCCCGCTTCTGATTCCCTGCCTCTGATTCCCCATCTCTGATTCCGCACATCTGATTCCCTGCCTCTGATTCCCCACCTCTGATTCCCCATATCTGATTCCCCGCCTCTGTTTCCCCGCCTCTGATTCCCCGCCTCTGTTTCCCTATATCTAATTCCCCACCTCTGATGCCCCAACTCTGATTCCCCGCCTCTGATTCCCCAGCTCTGATTTCCCGCCTCTGATTCCCTGCATCCGATTCCCCATATCTGATTCCCCGCCTCTGTTTCCCCGCCTCTGAAACCCCGCCTCTGTTTCCCCATATCTGATTCCCGCCTCTGATTCCCAACTATGATTCCCCGCCTCTGATTCCCTAGCTCTGATTCCCTGCCTCTGATTCCCCGCGTTCTATTCCCTGCCTCTGATTCCCCGCCTGTGATTCCCCATCACTGATTCACCACCTCTGATTCCCTGCCTCTGATTCCCCATATCTAATTCCCCGCCTCTGTTTGCCCGCCGCTGATTCCCCGCCTCTGTTTCCCCATATCTGATTCCCCGCCTCTGAATCCCCAACTCTGATTCCCTGCCTCAGATTCCCCAGCTCTGATTCCCCGCCTTTGATTCCCCCCGTCTGATTCCCAGCCTCTGAATCCCCGTGTCTGATTTCCTGCCTCTGATTCCCCGCCTCTGATTCCCCATCTCTGATTCACCACCTCTGATTCCCCACCTCTGATTCCCCATCTCTGATTCCGCACATCCAATTCCCTGCCTCTGATTCCCCAACTCTGATTCCCCACCTCTGATTCCCCAGCTCTGATTCCCCGCCTCAGATTCCCCGCGTCTGATTCCCTGCCTCTGATTCCCCATATCTGATTCCCCGCCTCTGATTCCCCAACTCTGATTCCCGCTTCTGATTCCCCAGCTCTGAATCCCCGCCTCTGATTCCCCGCGTCTGATTCCCTGCCTCTGATTCCCCACCTCTGATTCCCCATCTGTGATTCACAACCTCTGATGCCCCACCTCTGATTCCCCATATCTGATTCCCCGCCTCTGTTTCCCCGCCTCTGATTCCCCGCCTCTGATTCCCCATATCTGATTCCCCGCCTCTGATTGCCCACCTCTGATTCCCCGCGTCTGATACCCTGCCTCTGATTCCCCGCCTCTGATTCCCCATCTCTGATTCACCACCTCTGATTCCCGGCCTCTGATTCCCCATCTCTGATTCCGCACATCCGATTCCCTGCCTATGATTCCCCACCTCTGATTCCCCGCCTCTGATTCCCCATATCTGATTCCCTGCCTCTGTTTCCCCGCCTCTGATTCCCTACCTCTGTTTCCCCATATCTGATTCCCCGCCTCTGATTCCCCAACTCTAATTCCCCGCCTCTGATTCCCCAGCTCTGATTCCCCGCCTCTGATTCCCCGCATCTGATTCCCTGCCTCTGATCCCCCGCCTCTGATTCCAGGCCTCTGATTCCCATCATCTGATTCCGGCCTCTGATTCCCGGCCTCTGATTCCCTGCTTCTGATTCTGATTCCCTGCCTCTGATTCCCCATCTCTGATTCCGCACATCTGATTCCCTGCCTCTGATTCCCCACCTCTGATTCCCCATATCTGATTCCCCGCCTCTGTTTCCCCGCCTCTGATTCCCCGCCTCTGTTTCCCAATATCTAAGTCCCCACCTCTGATTCCCCAAATCTGATTCCAAGCCTCTGATTCCCTGCCTCTGATTCCCCAAATCTGATTCCCCACCTCTGATTCCCCATATCTGATTCCCCGCCTCTGTTTCCCCGCCTCGGATTCCCCGCCTCAGTTTCCCCATATCTGATTCCCGGCCTCTGATTCCCCGCCTCTGATTCCCCGCCTCTGATTCCCTGCCTCTGATTCCCCATCTCCGATTCCCTGCCTCTGATTCCCAACCTCTGATTCCCCACCTCTGATTCCCCATATCAGATTCCCCGCCTCTGTTTCGCCGCCTCTGATTCCCCGCCTCTGATTCCCAACTCTGATTCCCCGCCTCTGATTCCCCAGCTCTGATTCCCCGTGTTTGATTCCCTGCCTCTGATTCCCTGCCCTGATTACCCATCTCTGTTTCACCGCCTTTGATTCGCCACCTCTGATTCCACATATCTGATTCCCCGCCTCTGTTTCCCCGACTCTGATTCCCTTCCTCTGATTCCCAACCTCTGATTCCACACCTCTGATTCCCCATATCTGATTCCCCGCCTCTATTTCCCCATATCTGAATCCCCGCCTCTGATTCCCCAACTCTAATTCCCCGCCTCTGATTCCCCAGCTCTGATTCCCCGACTCTGATTCCCGGCGTCCGATTCCCTGCCTCTGATTCCCCGCCTCTGATTCCCCATCTCTGATTCCCCGCCTCTGATTCCCCGTGTCTGATTCCCTGCCTCTGATTCCCCGCCTCTGATTCCCCGCCTCTGATTCCCTGACACTGAATCCCTGCCCCTGATTCCCCACCTCTGATTCCCCATATCTGATTCCCCGCCTCTGTTTCCCCGCCTCTGATTCCCCGCCTCTGATTCCCCATATCTGATTCCCTGCCTCTGATTCCCCAACTCTGATTCCCCGCCTCTGATTCCCCAGCTCTGAATCCCCGCCTCTGATTCCCCGTGTCTGATTCCCTGCCTCTGATTCCCAGCCTTGATTCCCCATCTCTGATTCACAACCTCTGATTCCCCACCTCTGATTCCCTATATTTGATTCCCCGCCTCTGTTTCCCCGCCTCTGATTCCCCGCCTCTGATTCCCCATATCTGATTCCCCGCCTCTGATTGCCCACCTCTGATTCCCCGCCTCTGATTCGCCAGCTCTGATTCCCCGCCTCTGATTCTCCGCATCTGATTCCCTGCCTCTGATTCCCCGCCTCTGATTACCCGCATCTGATTCCCTGCCTCTGATTCCCCGCCTCTGATTACCCATCTCTGATTCACCGCCTCTGATTCGCCACCTCTGATTCCCCATATCTGATTCCCCACCTCTGTTTCCCGGCCTCTGATTCCCCGCCTCTGATTCTCCATATCTCATTCCCCGCCTCTGAATCCCCATCTCTGATTCCCGGACTCTGATTCCCCACCTCTGATTCCCGGCCTCTTATTCCCAGCATCTGATTCCCGGCCTCTGATTCCCGGCCTCTGATTCCCCGCTTCTGATTCTGATTCCCTGCCTCTGATTCCCCATCTCTGATTCAGCACATCTGAATCCCTGCCTCTGATTCCCCACCTCTGATTCCTCATATCTGATTCCCCGCCTCTGTTTCCCCGCCTCTGATTCCCCGCCTCTGTTTCCCTATATCTAATTCCCCACCTCTGATGCCCCAACTCTGATTCCCCGCCTCTGATTCCCCAGCTCTGATTCCCCGCCTCTGATTCCAAGCATCCGATTCCCCATATCTGATTCCCCGCCTCTGTTTCCCCGCCTCTGATTCCCCACCTCTGATTCCCCATATCTGATTCCCCGCCTCTGATTCCCAACTATGATTCCCCGCCTCTGATTCCCCAGCTCTGATTCCCTGCGTCTGATTCCCTGCGTTCTATTCCCTGCCTCTGATTCCCCACCTGTGATTCCCCATCACTGATTCACCACCTCTGATTCCCCACCTCTGATTCCCCATATCTAATTCCCCGCCTCTGTTTGCCCGCCTCTGATTCCCCGCCTCTGTTTCGCCATATCTGATTCCCCGTCTCTGAATCCCCAACTCTGATTCCCTGCCTCTGATTCCCCAGCTCTGATTCCCCGCCTTTGATTCCCCCCGTCTGATTCCCAGCCTCTGAATCCCCGTGTCTGATTTCCTGCCTCTGATTCCCCGCCTCTGATTCCCCATCTCTGATTCCTCTGATTCCCCACATCTGATTCCCCATCTCTGATTCCGCACATCCGATTCCCTGCCTCTGATTCCCCAACTCTGATTCCCCACCTCTGATTCCCCAGCTCTGATTCCCCGCCTCAGATTCCCCGCGTCTGATTCCCTGCCTCTGATTTCCCGCCTCTGATTCCCCATCTCTGATTCCCCACCTCTGATTCCCCGTGTCTGATTCCCTGCCTCTGATTCCCCGCCTCTGAATCCCAGCCTCTGATTCCCCATATCTGATTCCCCGCCTCTGATTCCCTGCCTCTGATTCCCCAGCTCTGATTCCCCGCCTTTGATTCCCCCCATCTGATTCCCAGACTCTGAATCCCCGTGTCTGATTTCCTGCCTCTGATTCCCCGCCTCTGATTCCCCATCTCTGATTCACCGCCTCTGATTCCCCATCTCTGATTCCCCACCTCTGATTCCCCGTGTCTGATTCCCTGCCTCTGATTCCCCGCCTCTGAATCCCAGCCTCTGATTCCCCATATCTGATTCCCCGCCTCTGATTCCCTGCCTCTGATTCCCCAGCTCTGATTCCCCGCCTTTGATTCCCCCCGTCTGATTCCCAACCTCTGAATCCCCGTGTCTGATTTCCTGCCTCTGATTCCCCGCCTCTGATTCCCATCTCTGATTCACCGCCTCTGATTCCCCATCTCTGATTCCCCACCTCTGATTCCCCATATCTGATTCCCTGCCTCTGTTTCCCCGCCTCTGATTCCCCACCTCTGTTTCCCCATATCTGATTCCCCGTCTCTGATTCCCCAACTCTAATACCCCGCCTCTGATTCCCCAGCTCTGATTCCCCGCCTCTGATTCACCGCATCTGATTCCCTGCCTCTGATTCCCAACTATGAATCCCCTTCTCTGATTCCCCAGCTCTGATTCCCTGCCTCTGATTCCCCGCGTTCTATTCCCTGCCTCTGATTCCCCGCCTGTGATTCCCCATCACTGATTCACCACCTCTGATTCCCTACCTCTGATACCCATATCTAATTCCCCGCCTCTGTTTGCCCGCCTCTGATTCCCAGCCTCTGTTTCCCCATATCTGATTCCCCGCCTCTGAATCCCCAACTCTGATTCCCTGCCTCAGATTCCCCAGCTCTGATTCCCCGCCTTTGATTCCCCCCGTCTGATTCCCAGCCTCTGAATCCCCGTGTCTGATTTCCTGCCTCTGATTCCCCGCCTCTGATTCCCCATCTCTGATTCACCTCCTCTGATTCCCCACCTCTGATTCCCCCTCTCTGATTCCGCACATCCAATTCCCTGCCTCTGATTCCCCAACTCTGATTCCCCACCTCTGATTCCCCAGCTATGATTCCCCGCCTCAGATTCCCCGCGTCTGAATCCCTGCCTCTGATTCCCCGCCTCTGATTCCCTGCCTCTGATTCCCCATATCTGTTTCCCCGCCTCTGATTCCCCAACTCTGATTCCCCGCTTCTGATTCTCCAGCTCTGAATCCCCGCCTCTGATTCCCCGCCTCTGATTCCCCGCTTCTGTTTTCCCATATCTGATTCCCCGCTTCTGATTCTCCAGCTCTGAATCCCCGCCTCTGTTTCCCCGCCTCTGATTCCCCGCTTCTGTTTTCCCATATCTGATTCCCCGCCTCTGATTCCCCAGCTCTGATTCCCTGCCTCTGATTCCCCGCGTTCTATTCCCTGCCTCTGATTCCCCGCCTGTGATTCCCCATCACTGATTCACCACCTCTGATTCCCTGCCTCTGATTCCCCATATCTAATTCCCCGCCTCTGTTTGCCCGCCTCTGATTCCCCGCCTCTGTTTCCCCATATCTGATTCCCCGCCTCTGAATCCCCAACTCTGATTCCCTGCCTCAGATTCCCCAGTTCTGATTCCCCGCCTTTGATTCCCCCCGTCTGATTCCCAGCCTCTGAATCCCCGTGTCTGATTTCCTGCCTCTGATTTCCCGCCTCTGATTCCCCATATCTGATTCACCACCTCTGATTCCCCACCTCTGATTCCCCATCTCTGATTCCGCACATCCAATTCCCTGCCTCTGATTCCCCAACTCTGATTCCCCACCTCTGATTCCCCAGCTCTGATTCCCCGCCTCAGATTCCCCGCGTCTGATTCCCTGCCTCTGATTCCCCGCCTCTGATTCCCTGCCTCTGATTCCCCATATCTGATTCCCCGCCTCTGATTCCCCAACTCTGATTCCCGCTTCTGATTCCCCAGCTCTGAATCCCCGCCTCTGATTCCCCGCGTCTGATTCCCTGCCTCTGATTCCCCACCTCTGATTCCCCATCTGTGATTCACAACCTCTGATGCCCCACCTCTGATTCCCCATATCTGATTCCCCGCCTCTGTTTCCCCGCCTCTGATTCCCCGCCTCTGATTCCCCATATCTGATTCCCCGACTCTGATTGCCCACCTCTGATTCCCCGCGTCTGATACCCTGCCTCTGATTCCCCGCCTCTGATTCCCCATCTCTGATTCACCACCTCTGATTCCCGGCCTCTGATTCCCCATCTCTGATTCCGCACATCCGATTCCCTGCCTATGATTCCCCACCTCTGATTCCCCGCCTCTGATTCCCCATATCTGATTCCCTGCCTCTGTTTCCCCGCCTCTGATTCCCTACCTCTGTTTCCCCATATCTGATTCCCCGCCTCTGATTCCCCAACTCTAATACCCCGCCTCTGATTCCCCAGCTCTGATTCCCCGCCTCTGATTCCCCGCATCTGATTCCCTGCCTCTGATCCCCCGCCTCTGATTCCAGGCCTCTGATTCCCATCATCTGATTCCGGCCTCTGATTCCCGGCCTCTGATTCCCTGCTTCTGATTCTGATTCCCTGCCTCTGATTCCCCATCTCTGATTCCGCACATCTGATTCCCTGCCTCTGATTCCCCACCTCTGATTCCCCATATCTGATTCCCCGCCTCTGTTTCCCCGCCTCTGATTCCCCGCCTCTGTTTCCCAATATCTAAGTCCCCACCTCTGATTCCCCAAATCTGATTCCCCACCTCTGATTCCCCAGCTCTGATTCCCCGCCTCTGATTCCCCGCATCTGATTCCCTGCATCTGATTCCAAGCCTCTGATTCCCTGCCTCTGATTCCCAACCTCTGATTCCCCACCTCTGATTCCCCATATCTGATTCCCCGCCTCTGTTTCCCCGCCTCGGATTCCCCGCCTCAGTTTCCCCATATCTGATTCCCGGCCTCTGATTCCCGGCCTCTGATTCCCCGCCTCTGATTCCCTGCCTCTGATTCCCCATCTCCGATTCCCTGCCTCTGATTCCCAACCTCTGATTCCCCACCTCTGATTCCCCATATCAGATTCCCCGCCTCTGTTTCGCCGCCTCTGATTCCCCGCCTCTGATTCCCAACTCTGATTCCCCGCCTCTGATTCCCCAGCTCTGATTCCCCGTGTTTGATTCCCTGCCTCTGATTCCCTGCCCTGATTACCCATCTCTGTTTCACCGCCTTTGATTCGCCACCTCTGATTCCACATATCTGATTCCCCGCCTCTGTTTCCCCGACTCTGATTCCCTTCCTCTGATTCCCAACCTCTGATTCCACACCTCTGATTCCCCATATCTGATTCCCCGCCTCTATTTCCCCATATCTGAATCCCCGCCTCTGATTCCCCAACTCTAATTCCCCGCCTCTGATTCCCCAGCTCTGATTCCCCGACTCTGATTCCCGGCGTCCGATTCCCTGCCTCTGATTCCCCGCCTCTGATTCCCCATCTCTGATTCCCCGCCTCTGATTCCCCGTGTCTGATTCCCTGCCTCTGATTCCCCGCCTCTGATTCCCCGCCTCTGATTCCCTGACACTGAATCCCTGCCCCTGATTCCCCACCTCTGATTCCCCATATCTGATTCCCCGCCTCTGTTTCCCCGCCTCTGATTCCCCGCCTCTGATTCCCCATATCTGATTCCCTGCCTCTGATTCCCCAACTCTGATTCCCCGCCTCTGATTCCCCAGCTCTGAATCCCCGCCTCTGATTCCCCGTGTCTGATTCCCTGCCTCTGATTCCCAGCCTTGATTCCCCATCTCTGATTCACAACCTCTGATTCCCCACCTCTGATTCCCTATATTTGATTCCCCGCCTCTGTTTCCCCGCCTCTGATTCCCCGCCTCTGATTCCCCATATCTGATTCCCCGCCTCTGATTGCCCACCTCTGATTCCCCGCCTCTGATTCGCCAGCTCTGATTCCCCGCCTCTGATTCCCCGCATCTGATTCCCTGCCTCTGATTCCCCGCCTCTGATTACCCGCATCTGATTCCCTGCCTCTGATTCCCCGCCTCTGATTACCCATCTCTGATTCACCGCCTCTGATTCGCAACCTCTGATTCCCCATATCTGATTCCCCACCTCTGTTTCCCGGCCTCTGATTCCCCGCCTCTGATTCTCCATATCTCATTCCCCGCCTCTGAATCCCCATCTCTGATTCCCGGACTCTGATTCCCCACCTCTGATTCCCGGCCTCTTATTCCCAGCATCTGATTCCCGGCCTCTGATTCCCGGCCTCTGATTCCCCGCTTCTGATTCTGATTCCCTGCCTCTGATTCCCCATCTCTGATTCAGCACATCTGAATCCCTGCCTCTGATTCCCCACCTCTGATTCCTCATATCTGATTCCCCGCCTCTGTTTGCCCGCCTCTGATTCCCCAGCTCTGATTCCCTGCGTCTGATTCCCTGCGTTCTATTCCCTGCCTCTGATTCCCCACCTGTGATTCCCCATCACTGATTCACCACCTCTGATTCCCCACCTCTGATTCCCCATATCTAATTCCCCGCCTCTGTTTGCCCGCCTCTGATTCCCCGCCTCTGTTTCCCCATATCTGATTCCCCGTCTCTGAATCCCCAACTCTGATTCCCTGCCTCTGATTCCCCAGCTCTGATTCCCCGCCTTTGATTCCCCCCGTCTGATTCCCAGCCTCTGAATCCCCGTGTCTGATTTCCTGCCTCTGATTCCCCGCCTCTGATTCCCCATCTCTGATTCCTCTGATTCCCCACATCTGATTCCCCATCTCTGATTCCACACATCCGATTCCCTGCCTCTGATTCCCCAACTCTGATTCCCCACCTCTGATTCCCCAGCTCTGATTCCCCGCCTCAGATTCCCCGCGTCTGATTCCCTGCCTCTGATTTCCCGCCTCTGATTCCCCATCTCTGATTCCCCACCTCTGATTCCCCGTGTCTGATTCCCTGCCTCTGATTCCCCGCCTCTGAATCCCAGCCTCTGATTCCCCATATCTGATTCCCCGCCTCTGATTCCCTGCCTCTGATTCCCCAGCTCTGATTCCCCGCCTTTGATTCCCCCCATCTGATTCCCAGACTCTGAATCCCCGTGTCTGATTTCCTGCCTCTGATTCCCCGCCTCTGATTCCCCATCTCTGATTCACCGCCTCTGATTCCCCATCTCTGATTCCCCACCTCTGATTCCCCGTGTCTGATTCCCTGCCTCTGATTCCCCGCCTCTGAATCCCAGCCTCTGATTCCCCATATCTGATTCCCCGCCTCTGATTCCCTGCCTCTGATTCCCCAGCTCTGATTCCCCGCCTTTGATTCCCCCCGTCTGATTCCCAACCTCTGAATCCCCGTGTCTGATTTCCTGCCTCTGATTCCCCGCCTCTGATTCCCATCTCTGATTCACCGCCTCTGATTCCCCATCTCTGATTCCCCACCTCTGATTCCCCATATCTGATTCCCTGCCTCTGTTTCCCCGCCTCTGATTCCCCACCTCTGTTTCCCCATATCTGATTCCCCGTCTCTGATTCCCCAACTCTAATACCCCGCCTCTGATTCCCCAGCTCTGATTCCCCGCCTCTGATTCACCGCATCTGATTCCCTGCCTCTGATTCCCCGCCTCTGATTCCCTGCTTCTGATTCTGATTCCCTGCCTCTGATTCCCCATCTCTGATTCCGCACATCTGATTCCCAACCTCTGATTCCCCACATCTGATTCCCCACATCTGATTCCCCATATCTGATTTCCCGCCTCTGTTTCCCCGTATCTGATTCCCGCATCTGATTCCCAACTATGAATCCCCTTCTCTGATTCCCCAGCTCTGATTCCCTGCCTCTGATTCCCCGCGTTCTATTCCCTGCCTCTGATTCCCCGCCTGTGATTCCCCATCACTGATTCACCACCTCTGATTCCCTACCTCTGATTACCCATATCTAATTCCCCGCCTCTGTTTGCCCGCCTCTGATTCCCCGCCTCTGTTTCCCCATATCTGATTCCCCGCCTCTGAATCCCCAACTCTGATTCCCTGCCTCAGATTCCCCAGCTCTGATTCCCCGCCTTTGATTCCCCCCGTCTGATTCCCAGCCTCTGAATCCCCGTGTCTGATTTCCTGCCTCTGATTCCCCGCCTCTGATTCCCCATCTCTGATTCACCTCCTCTGATTCCCCACCTCTGATTCCCCCTCTCTGATTCCGCACATCCAATTCCCTGCCTCTGATTCCCCAACTCTGATTCCCCACCTCTGATTCCCCAGCTATGATTCCCCGCCTCAGATTCCCCGCGTCTGAATCCCTGCCTCTGATTCCCCGCCTCTGATTCCCTGCCTCTGATTCCCCATATCTGTTTCCCCGCCTCTGATTCCCCAACTCTGATTCCCCGCTTCTGATTCTCCAGCTCTGAATCCCCGCCTCTGATTCCCCGCGTCTGATTCCCTGCCTCTGATTCCCCGCCTCTGATTCCCCATCTGTGATTCACAACCTCTGATGCCCCACCTCTGATTCCCCATATCTGATTCCCTGCCTCTGTTTCCCCGCCTCTGATTCCCCACCTCTGTTTCCCCATATCTGATTCCCCACCTCTGATTCCCCAACTCTAATACCCCGCCTCTGATTCCCCAGCTCTGATTCCCCGCCTCTGATTCCCCGCATCTGATTCCCTGCCTCTGATTCCCCGCCTCTGATTCCAGGCCTCTGATTCCCAGCATCTGATTCCGGCCTCTGATTCCCGGCCTCTGATTCCCTGCTTCTGATTCTGATTCCCTGCCTCTGATTCCCAATCTCTGATTCCGCACATCTGATTCCCTGCCTCTGATTCCCCACCTCTGATTCCCCATATCTGATTCCCCGCCTCTGTTTCCCCGCCTCTGATTCCCCGCCTCTGTTTCCCAATATCTAAGTCCCCACCTCTGATTCCCCAAATCTGATTCCCCACCTCTGATTCCCCAGCTCTGATTCCCCCCTCTGATTCCCCGCATCTGATACCCTGCATCTGATTCCAAGCCTCTGATTCCCTGCCTCTGATTCCCAACCTCTGATTCCCCACCTCTGATTCCCCATATCTGATTCCCCGCCTCTGTTTCCCCGCCTCGGATTCCCCGCCTCTGTTTCCCCACATCTGATTCCCGGCCTCTGATTCCCCGCCTCTGATTCCCCATATCTGATTCCCTGCCTCTGATTCCCCATATCTGATTCCCCACCTCTGTTTCCCGGCCTCTGATTCCCCGCCTCTGATTCTCCATATCTCATTCCCCGCCTCTGAATCCCCATCTCTGATTCCCGGACTCTGATTCCCCACCTCTGATTCCCGGCCTCTTATTCCCAGCATCTGATTCCCGGCCTCTGATTCCCGGCCTCTGATTCCCCGCTTCTGATTCTGATTCCCTGCCTCTGATTCCCCATCTCTGATTCAGCACATCTGAATCCCTGCCTCTGATTCCCCACCTCTGATTCCTCATATCTGATTCCCCGCCTCTGTTTCCCCGCCTCTGATTCCCCGCCTCTGTTTCCCTATATCTAATTCCCCACCTCTGATGCCCCAACTCTGATTCCCCGCCTCTGATTCCCCAGCTCTGATTCCCCGACTCTGATTCCAAGCATCCGATTCCCCATATCTGATTCCCCGCCTCTGTTTCCCCGCCTCTGATTCCCCGCCTCTGATTCCCCATATCTGATTCCCCGCCTCTGATTCCCAACTATGATTCCCCGCCTCTGATTCCCCAGCTCTGATTCCCTGCGTCTGATTCCCTGCGTTCTATTCCCTGCCTCTGATTCCCCACCTGTGATTCCCCATCACTGATTCACCACCTCTGATTCCCCACCTCTGATTCCCCATATCTAATTCCCCGCCTCTGTTTGCCCGCCTCTGATTCCCCGCCTCTGTTTCCCCATATCTGATTCCCCGTCTCTGAATCCCCAAATCTGATTCCCTGCCTCTGATTCCCCAGCTCTGATTCCCCGCCTTTGATTCCCCCCGTCTGATTCCCAGCCTCTGAATCCCCGTGTCTGATTTCCTGCCTCTGATTCCCCGCCTCTGATTCCCCATCTCTGATTCCTCTGATTCCCCACATCTGATTCCCCATCTCTGATTCCGCACATCCGATTCCCTGCCTCTGATTCCCCAACTCTGATTCCCCACCTCTGATTCCCCAGCTCTGATTCCCCGCCTCAGATTCCCCGCGTCTGATTCCCTGCCTCTGATTCCCCGCCTCTGATTCCCCATCTCTGATTCCCCACCTCTGATACCCCGTGTCTGATTCCCTGCCTCTGATTCCCCGCCTCTGAATCCCAGCCTCTGATTCCCCATATCTGATTCCCCGCCTCTGATTCCCTGCCTCTGATTCCCCAGCTCTGATTCCCCGCCTTTGATTCCCCCCATCTGATTCCCAGACTCTGAATCCCCGTGTCTGATTTCCTGCCTCTGATTCCCCGCCTCTGATTCCCCATCTCTGATTCACCGCCTCTGATTCCCCATCTCTGATTCCCCACCTCTGATTCCCCGTGTCTGATTCCCTGCCTCTGATTCCCCGCCTCTGAATCCCCTCCTCTGATTCCCGGCCTCTTATTCCCAGCATCTGATTCCCGGCCTCTGATTCCCGGCCTCTGATTCCCCGCTTCTGATTCCCTGCCTCTGATTCCCCATCTCTGATTCCGCACATCTGATTCCCTGCCTCTGATTCCCCACCTCTGATTCCCCATATCTGATTCCCCGCCTCTGTTTCCCCGCCTCTGATTCCCCGCCTCTGTTTCCCTATATCTAATTCCCCACCTCTGATGCCCCAACTCTGATTCCCCGCCTCTGATTCCCCAGCTCTTATTTCCCGCCTCTGATTCCCTGCATCCGATTCCCCATATCTGATTCCCCGCCTCTGTTTCCCCGCCTCTGAAACCCCGCCTCTGTTTCCCCATATCTGATTCCCGCCTCTGATTCCCAACTATGATTCCCCGCCTCTGATTCCCTAGCTCTGATTCCCTGCCTCTGATTCCCCGCGTTCTATTCCCTGCCTCTGATTCCCCGCCTGTGATTCCCCATCACTGATTCACCACCTCTGATTCCCTGCCTCTGATTCCCCATATCTAATTCCCCGCCTCTGTTTGCCCGCCGCTGATTCCCCGCCTCTGTTTCCCCATATCTGATTCCCCGCCTCTGAATCCCCAACTCTGATTCCCTGCCTCAGATTCCCCAGCTCTGATTCCCCGCCTTTGATTCCCCCCGTCTGATTCCCAGCCTCTGAATCCCCGTGTCTGATTTCCTGCCTCTGATTCCCCGCCTCTGATTCCCCATCTCTGATTCACCACCTCTGATTCCCCACCTCTGATTCCCCATCTCTGATTCCGCACATCCAATTCCCTGCCTCTGATTCCCCAACTCTGATTCCCCACCTCTGATTCCCCAGCTCTGATTCCCCGCCTCAGATTCCCCGCGTCTGATTCCCTGCCTCTGATTCCCCATATCTGATTCCCCGCCTCTGATTCCCCAACTCTGATTCCCGCTTCTGATTCCCCAGCTCTGAATCCCCGCCTCTGATTCCCCGCGTCTGATTCCCTGCCTCTGATTCCCCACCTCTGATTCCCCATCTGTGATTCACAACCTCTGATGCCCCACCTCTGATTCCCCATATCTGATTCCCCGCCTCTGTTTCCCCGCCTCTGATTCCCCGCCTCTGATTCCCCATATCTGATTCCCCGCCTCTGATTGCCCACCTCTGATTCCCCGCGTCTGATACCCTGCCTCTGATTCCCCGCCTCTGATTCCCCATCTCTGATTCACCACCTCTGATTCCCGGCCTCTGATTCCCCATCTCTGATTCCGCACATCCGATTCCCTGCCTATGATTCCCCACCTCTGATTCCCCGCCTCTGATTCCCCATATCTGATTCCCTGCCTCTGTTTCCCCGCCTCTGATTCCCTACCTCTGTTTCCCCATATCTGATTCCCCGCCTCTGATTCCCCAACTCTAATACCCCGCCTCTGATTCCCCAGCTCTGATTCCCCGCCTCTGATTCCCCGCATCTGATTCCCTGCCTCTGATCCCCCGCCTCTGATTCCAGGCCTCTGATTCCCATCATCTGATTCCGGCCTCTGATTCCCGGCCTCTGATTCCCTGCTTCTGATTCTGATTCCCTGCCTCTGATTCCCCATCTCTGATTCCGCACATCTGATTCCCTGCCTCTGATTCCCCACCTCTGATTCCCCATATCTGATTCCCCGCCTCTGTTTCCCCGCCTCTGATTCCCCGCCTCTGTTTCCCAATATCTAAGTCCCCACCTCTGATTCCCCAAATCTGATTCCAAGCCTCTGATTCCCTGCCTCTGATTCCCCAAATCTGATTCCCCACCTCTGATTCCCCATATCTGATTCCCCGCCTCTGTTTCCCCGCCTCGGATTCCCCGCCTCAGTTTCCCCATATCTGATTCCCGGCCTCTGATTCCCCGCCTCTGATTCCCCGCCTCTGATTCCCTGCCTCTGATTCCCCATCTCCGATTCCCTGCCTCTGATTCCCAACCTCTGATTCCCCACCTCTGATTCCCCATATCAGATTCCCCGCCTCTGTTTCGCCGCCTCTGATTCCCCGCCTCTGATTCCCAACTCTGATTCCCCGCCTCTGATTCCCCAGCTCTGATTCCCCGTGTTTGATTCCCTGCCTCTGATTCCCTGCCCTGATTACCCATCTCTGTTTCACCGCCTTTGATTCGCCACCTCTGATTCCACATATCTGATTCCCCGCCTCTGTTTCCCCGACTCTGATTCCCTTCCTCTGATTCCCAACCTCTGATTCCACACCTCTGATTCCCCATATCTGATTCCCCGCCTCTATTTCCCCATATCTGAATCCCCGCCTCTGATTCCCCAACTCTAATTCCCCGACTCTGATTCCCCAGCTCTGATTCCCCGACTCTGATTCCCGGCGTCCGATTCCCTGCCTCTGATTCCCCGCCTCTGATTCCCCATCTCTGATTCCCCGCCTCTGATTCCCCGTGTCTGATTCCCTGCCTCTGATTCCCCGCCTCTGATTCCCCGCCTCTGATTCCCTGACACTGAATCCCTGCCCCTGATTCCCCACCTCTGATTCCCCATATCTGATTCCCCGCCTCTGTTTCCCCGCCTCTGATTCCCCGCCTCTGATTCCCCATATCTGATTCCCTGCCTCTGATTCCCCAACTCTGATTCCCCGCCTCTGATTCCCCAGCTCTGAATCCCCGCCTCTGATTCCCCGTGTCTGATTCCCTGCCTCTGATTCCCAGCCTTGATTCCCCATCTCTGATTCACAACCTCTGATTCCCCACCTCTGATTCCCTATATTTGATTCCCCGCCTCTGTTTCCCCGCCTCTGATTCCCCGCCTCTGATTCCCCATATCTGATTCCCCGCCTCTGATTGCCCACCTCTGATTCCCCGCCTCTGATTCGCCAGCTCTGATTCCCCGCCTCTGATTCTCCGCATCTGATTCCCTGCCTCTGATTCCCCGCCTCTGATTACCCGCATCTGATTCCCTGCCTCTGATTCCCCGCCTCTGATTACCCATCTCTGATTCACCGCCTCTGATTCGCCACCTCTGATTCCCCATATCTGATTCCCCACCTCTGTTTCCCGGCCTCTGATTCCCCGCCTCTGATTCTCCATATCTCATTCCCCGCCTCTGAATCCCCATCTCTGATTCCCGGACTCTGATTCCCCACCTCTGATTCCCGGCCTCTTATTCCCAGCATCTGATTCCCGGCCTCTGATTCCCGGCCTCTGATTCCCCGCTTCTGATTCTGATTCCCTGCCTCTGATTCCCCATCTCTGATTCAGCACATCTGAATCCCTGCCTCTGATTCCCCACCTCTGATTCCTCATATCTGATTCCCCGCCTCTGTTTCCCCGCCTCTGATTCCCCGCCTCTGTTTCCCTATATCTAATTCCCCACCTCTGATGCCCCAACTCTGATTCCCCGCCTCTGATTCCCCAGCTCTGATTCCCCGCCTCTGATTCCAAGCATCCGATTCCCCATATCTGATTCCCCGCCTCTGTTTCCCCGCCTCTGATTCCCCACCTCTGATTCCCCATATCTGATTCCCCGCCTCTGATTCCCAACTATGATTCCCCGCCTCTGATTCCCCAGCTCTGATTCCCTGCGTCTGATTCCCTGCGTTCTATTCCCTGCCTCTGATTCCCCACCTGTGATTCCCCATCACTGATTCACCACCTCTGATTCCCCACCTCTGATTCCCCATATCTAATTCCCCGCCTCTGTTTGCCCGCCTCTGATTCCCCGCCTCTGTTTCGCCATATCTGATTCCCCGTCTCTGAATCCCCAACTCTGATTCCCTGCCTGTGATTCCCCAGCTCTGATTCCCCGCCTTTGATTCCCCCCGTCTGATTCCCAGCCTCTGAATGCCCGTGTCTGATTTCCTGCCTCTGATTCCCCGCCTCTGATTCCCCATCTCTGATTCCTCTGATTCCCCACATCTGATTCCCCATCTCTGATTCCGCACATCCGATTCCCTGCCTCTGATTCCCCAACTCTGATTCCCCACCTCTGATTCCCCAGCTCTGATTCCCCGCCTCAGATTCCCCGCGTCTGATTCCCTGCCTCTGATTTCCCGCCTCTGATTCCCCATCTCTGATTCCCCACCTCTGATTCCCCGTGTCTGATTCCCTGCCTCTGATTCCCCGCCTCTGAATCCCAGCCTCTGATTCCCCATATCTGATTCCCCGCCTCTGATTCCCTGCCTCTGATTCCCCAGCTCTGATTCCCCGCCTTTGATTCCCCCCATCTGATTCCCAGACTCTGAATCCCCGTGTCTGATTTCCTGCCTCTGATTCCCCGCCTCTGATTCCCCATCTCTGATTCACCGCCTCTGATTCCCCATCTCTGATTCCCCACCTCTGATTCCCCGTGTCTGATTCCCTGCCTCTGATTCCCCGCCTCTGAATCCCAGCCTCTGATTCCCCATATCTGATTCCCCGCCTCTGATTCCCTGCCTCTGATTCCCCAGCTCTGATTCCCCGCCTTTGATTCCCCCCGTCTGATTCCCAACCTCTGAATCCCCGTGTCTGATTTCCTGCCTCTGATTCCCCGCCTCTGATTCCCATCTCTGATTCACCGCCTCTGATTCCCCATCTCTGATTCCCCACCTCTGATTCCCCATATCTGATTCCCTGCCTCTGTTTCCCCGCCTCTGATTCCCCACCTCTGTTTCCCCATATCTGATTCCCCGTCTCTGATTCCCCAACTCTAATACCCCGCCTCTGATTCCCCAGCTCTGATTCCCCGCCTCTGATTCACCGCATCTGATTCCCTGCCTCTGATTCCCAACTATGAATCCCCTTCTCTGATTCCCCAGCTCTGATTCCCTGCCTCTGATTCCCCGCGTTCTATTCCCTGCCTCTGATTCCCCGCCTGTGATTCCCCATCACTGATTCACCACCTCTGATTCCCTACCTCTGATACCCATATCTAATTCCCCGCCTCTGTTTGCCCGCCTCTGATTCCCCGCCTCTGTTTCCCCATATCTGATTCCCCGCCTCTGAATCCCCAACTCTGATTCCCTGCCTCAGATTCCCCAGCTCTGATTCCCCGCCTTTGATTCCCCCCGTCTGATTCCCAGCCTCTGAATCCCCGTGTCTGATTTCCTGCCTCTGATTCCCCGCCTCTGATTCCCCATCTCTGATTCACCTCCTCTGATTCCCCACCTCTGATTCCCCCTCTCTGATTCCGCACATCCAATTCCCTGCCTCTGATTCCCCAACTCTGATTCCCCACCTCTGATTCCCCAGCTATGATTCCCCGCCTCAGATTCCCCGCGTCTGAATCCCTGCCTCTGATTCCCCGCCTCTGATTCCCTGCCTCTGATTCCCCATATCTGTTTCCCCGCCTCTGATTCCCCAACTCTGATTCCCCGCTTCTGATTCTCCAGCTCTGAATCCCCGCCTCTGATTCCCCGCGTCTGATTCCCTGCCTCTGATTCCCCGCCTCTGATTCCCCATCTGTGATTCACAACCTCTGACCCCACCTCTGATTCCCCATATCTGATTCCCTGCCTCTGTTTCCCCGCCTCTGATTCCCCACCTCTGTTTCCCCATATCTGATTCCCCACCTCTGATTCCCCAACTCTAATACCCCAGCTCTGATTCCCCAGCTCTGATTCCCCGCCTCTGATTCCCCGCATCTGATTCCAGGCCTCTGATTCCCAGCATCTGATTCCGGCCTCTGATTCCCGGCCTCTGATTCCCTGCTTCTGATTCTGATTCCCTGCCTCTGATTCCCAATCTCTGATTCCGCACATCTGATTCCCTGCCTCTGATTCCCCACCTCTGATTCCCCATATCTGATTCCCCGCCTCTGTTTCCCCGCCTCTGATTCCCCGCCTCTGTTTCCCAATATCTAAGTCCCCACCTCTGATTCCCCAAATCTGATTCCCCACCTCTGATTCCCCAGCTCTGATTCCCCCCTCTGATTCCCCGCATCTGATACCCTGCATCTGATTCCAAGCCTCTGATTCCCTGCCTCTGATTCCCAACCTCTGATTCCCCACCTCTGATTCCCCATATCTGATTCCCCGCCTCTGTTTCCCCGCCTCGGATTCCCCGCCTCTGTTTCCCCACATCTGTTTCCCGGCCTCTGATTCCCCGCCTCTGATTCCCCATATCTGATTCCCTGCCTCTGATTCCCCATATCTGATTCCCCACCTCTGTTTCCCGGCCTCTGATTCCCCGCCTCTGATTCTCCATATCTCATTCCCCGCCTCTGAATCCCCATCTCTGATTCCCGGACTCTGATTCCCCACCTCTGATTCCCGGCCTCTTATTCCCAGCATCTGATTCCCGGCCTCTGATTCCCGGCCTCTGATTCCCCGCTTCTGATTCTGATTCCCTGCCTCTGATTCCCCATCTCTGATTCAGCACATCTGAATCCCTGCCTCTGATTCCCCACCTCTGATTCCTCATATCTGATTCCCCGCCTCTGTTTCCCCGCCTCTGATTCCCCGCCTCTGTTTCCCTATATCTAATTCCCCACCTCTGATGCCCCAACTCTGATTCCCCGCCTCTGATTCCCCAGCTCTGATTCCCCGCCTCTGATTCCAAGCATCCGATTCCCCATATCTGATTCCCCGCCTCTGTTTCCCCGCCTCTGATTCCCCGCCTCTGATTCCCCATATCTGATTCCCCGCCTCTGATTCCCAACTATGATTCCCCGCCTCTGATTCCCCAGCTCTGATTCCCTGCGTCTGATTCCCTGCGTTCTATTCCCTGCCTCTGATTCCCCACCTGTGATTCCCCATCACTGATTCACCACCTCTGATTCCCCACCTCTGATTCCCCATATCTAATTCCCCGCCTCTGTTTGCCCGCCTCTGATTCCCCGCCTCTGTTTCCCCATATCTGATTCCCCGTCTCTGAATCCCCAAATCTGATTCCCTGCCTCTGATTCCCCAGCTCTGATTCCCCGCCTTTGATTCCCCCCGTCTGATTCCCAGCCTCTGAATCCCCGTGTCTGATTTCCTGCCTCTGATTCCCCGCCTCTGATTCCCCATCTCTGATTCCTCTGATTCCCCACATCTGATTCCCCATCTCTGATTCCGCACATCCGATTCCCTGCCTCTGATTCCCCAACTCTGATTCCCCACCTCTGATTCCCCAGCTCTGATTCCCCGCCTCAGATTCCCCGCGTCTGATTCCCTGCCTCTGATTCCCCGCCTCTGATTCCCCATCTCTGATTCCCCACCTCTGATACCCCGTGTCTGATTCCCTGCCTCTGATTCCCCGCCTCTGAATCCCAGCCTCTGATTCCCCATATCTGATTCCCCGCCTCTGATTCCCTGCCTCTGATTCCCCAGCTCTGATTCCCCGCCTTTGATTCCCCCCATCTGATTCCCAGACTCTGAATCCCCGTGTCTGATTTCCTGCCTCTGATTCCCCGCCTCTGATTCCCCATCTCTGATTCACCGCCTCTGATTCCCCATCTCTGATTCCCCACCTCTGATTCCCCGTGTCTGATTCCCTGCCTCTGATTCCCCGCCTCTGAATCCCAGCCTCTGATTCCCCATATCTGATTCCCCGCCTCTGATTCCCTGCCTCTGATTCCCCAGCTCTGATTCCCCGCCTTTGATTCCCCCCGTCTGATTCCCAACCTCTGAATCCCCGTGTCTGATTTCCTGCCTCTGATTCCCCGCCTCTGATTCCCCATCTCTGATTCACCGCCTCTGATTCCCCATCTCTGATTCCCCACCTCTGATTCCCCATATCTGATTCCCTGCCTCTGTTTCCCCGCCTCTGATTCCCCACCTCTGTTTCCCCATATCTGATTCCCCGTCTCTGATTCCCCAACTCTAATACCCCGCCTCTGATTCCCCAGCTCTGATTCCCCGCCTCTGATTCACCGCATCTGATTCCCTGCCTCTGATTCCCCGCCTCTGATTCCAGGCCTCTGATTCCCAGCATCTGATTCCGGCCTCTGATTCCCGGCCTCTGATTCACTGCTTCTGATTCTGATTCCCTGCCTCTGATTCCCCATCTCTGATTCCGCACATCTGATTCCCAACCTCTGATTCCCCACATCTGATTCCCCACATCTGATTCCCCATATCTGATTCCCCGCCTCTGTTTCCCCGTATCTGATTCCCGCATCTGATTCCCAACTATGAATCCCCTTCTCTGATTCCCCAGCTCTGATTCCCTGCCTCTGATTCCCCGCGTTCTATTCCCTGCCTCTGATTCCCCGCCTGTGATTCCCCATCACTGATTCACCACCTCTGATTCCCTACCTCTGATTACCCATATCTAATTCCCCGCCTCTGTTTGCCCGCCTCTGATTCCCCGCCTCTGTTTCCCCATATCTGATTCCCCGCCTCTGAATCCCCAACTCTGATTCCCTGCCTCAGATTCCCCAGCTCTGATTCCCCGCCTTTGATTCCCCCCGTCTGATTCCCAGCCTCTGAATCCCCGTGTCTGATTTCCTGCCTCTGATTCCCCGCCTCTGATTCCCCATCTCTGATTCACCTCCTCTGATTCCCCACCTCTGATTCCCCCTCTCTGATTCCGCACATCCAATTCCCTGCCTCTGATTCCCCAACTCTGATTCCCCACCTCTGATTCCCCAGCTATGATTCCCCGCCTCAGATTCCCCGCGTCTGAATCCCTGCCTCTGATTCCCCGCCTCTGATTCACCGCCTCTGATTCCCCATCTCTGATTCCCCACCTCTGATTCCCCGTGTCTGATTCCCTGCCTCTGATTCCCCGCCTCTGAATCCCAGCCTCTGATTCCCCATATCTGATTCCCCGCCTCTGATTCCCTGCCTCTGATTCCCCAGCTCTGATTCCCCGCCTTTGATTCCCCCCGTCTGATTCCCAACCTCTGAATCCCCGTGTCTGATTTCCTGCCTCTGATTCCCCGCCTCTGATTCCCATCTCTGATTCACCGCCTCTGATTCCCCATCTCTGATTCCCCACCTCTGATTCCCCATATCTGATTCCCTGCCTCTGTTTCCCCGCCTCTGATTCCCCACCTCTGTTTCCCCATATCTGATTCCCCGTCTCTGATTCCCCAACTCTAATACCCCGCCTCTGATTCCCCAGCTCTGATTCCCCACCTCTGATTCACCGCATCTGATTCCCTGCCTCTGATTCCCAACTATGAATCCCCTTCTCTGATTCCCCAGCTCTGATTCCCTGCCTCTGATTCCCCGCGTTCTATTCCCTGCCTCTGATTCCCCGCCTGTGATTCCCCATCACTGATTCACCACCTCTGATTCCCTACCTCTGATACCCATATCTAATTCCCCGCCTCTGTTTGCCCGCCTCTGATTCCCCGCCTCTGTTTCCCCATATCTGATTCCCCGCCTCTGAATCCCCAACTCTGATTCCCTGCCTCAGATTCCCCAGCTCTGATTCCCCGCCTTTGATTCCCCCCGTCTGATTCCCAGCCTCTGAATCCCCGTGTCTGATTTCCTGCCTCTGATTCCCCGCCTCTGATTCCCCATCTCTGATTCACCTCCTCTGATTCCCCACCTCTGATTCCCCCTCTCTGATTCCGCACATCCAATTCCCTGCCTCTGATTCCCCAACTCTGATTCCCCACCTCTGATTCCCCAGCTATGATTCCCCGCCTCAGATTCCCCGCGTCTGAATCCCTGCCTCTGATTCCCCGCCTCTGATTCCCTGCCTCTGATTCCCCATATCTGTTTCCCCGCCTCTGATTCCCCAACTCTGATTCCCCGCTTCTGATTCTCCAGCTCTGAATCCCCGCCTCTGATTCCCCGCGTCTGATTCCCTGCCTCTGATTCCCCGCCTCTGATTCCCCATCTGTGATTCACAACCTCTGACCCCACCTCTGATTCCCCATATCTGATTCCCTGCCTCTGTTTCCCCGCCTCTGATTCCCCACCTCTGTTTCCCCATATCTGATTCCCCACCTCTGATTCCCCAACTCTAATACCCCAGCTCTGATTCCCCAACTCTGATTCCCCGCCTCTGATTCCCCGCATCTGATTCCAGGCCTCTGATTCCCAGCATCTGATTCCGGCCTCTGATTCCCGGCCTCTGATTCCCTGCTTCTGATTCTGATTCCCTGCCTCTGATTCCCAATCTCTGATTCCGCACATCTGATTCCCTGCCTCTGATTCCCCACCTCTGATTCCCCATATCTGATTCCCCGCCTCTGTTTCCCCGCCTCTGATTCCCCGCCTCTGTTTCCCAATATCTAAGTCCCCACCTCTGATTCCCCAAATCTGATTCCCCACCTCTGATTCCCCAGCTCTGATTCCCCCCTCTGATTCCCCGCATCTGATACCCTGCATCTGATTCCAAGCCTCTGATTCCCTGCCTCTGATTCCCAACCTCTGATTCCCCACCTCTGATTCCCCATATCTGATTCCCCGCCTCTGTTTCCCCGCCTCGGATTCCCCGCCTCTGTTTCCCCACATCTGATTCCCGGCCTCTGATTCCCCGCCTCTGATTCCCCATATCTGATTCCCTGCCTCTGATTCCCCATATCTGATTCCCCACCTCTGTTTCCCGGCCTCTGATTCCCCGCCTCTGATTCTCCATATCTCATTCCCCGCCTCTGAATCCCCATCTCTGATTCCCGGACTCTGATTCCCCACCTCTGATTCCCGGCCTCTTATTCCCAGCATCTGATTCCCGGCCTCTGATTCCCGGCCTCTGATTCCCCGCTTCTGATTCTGATTCCCTGCCTCTGATTCCCCATCTCTGATTCAGCACATCTGAATCCCTGCCTCTGATTCCCCACCTCTGATTCCTCATATCTGATTCCCCGCCTCTGTTTCCCCGCCTCTGATTCCCCGCCTCTGTTTCCCTATATCTAATTCCCCACCTCTGATGCCCCAACTCTGATTCCCCGCCTCTGATTCCCCAGCTCTGATTCCCCGCCTCTGATTCCAAGCATCCGATTCCCCATATCTGATTCCCCGCCTCTGTTTCCCCGCCTCTGATTCCCCGCCTCTGATTCCCCATATCTGATTCCCCGCCTCTGATTCCCAACTATGATTCCCCGCCTCTGATTCCCCAGCTCTGATTCCCTGCGTCTGATTCCCTGCGTTCTATTCCCTGCCTCTGATTCCCCACCTGTGATTCCCCATCACTGATTCACCACCTCTGATTCCCCACCTCTGATTCCCCATATCTAATTCCCCGCCTCTGTTTGCCCGCCTCTGATTCCCCGCCTCTGTTTCCCCATATCTGATTCCCCGTCTCTGAATCCCCAAATCTGATTCCCTGCCTCTGATTCCCCAGCTCTGATTCCCCGCCTTTGATTCCCCCCGTCTGATTCCCAGCCTCTGAATCCCCGTGTCTGATTTCCTGCCTCTGATTCCCCGCCTCTGATTCCCCATCTCTGATTCCTCTGATTCCCCACATCTGATTCCCCATCTCTGATTCCGCACATCCGATTCCCTGCCTCTGATTCCCCAACTCTGATTCCCCACCTCTGATTCCCCAGCTCTCATTCCCCGCCTCAGATTCCCCGCGTCTGATTCCCTGCCTCTGATTCCCCGCCTCTGATTCCCCATCTCTGATTCCCCACCTCTGATACCCCGTGTCTGATTCCCTGCCTCTGATTCCCCGCCTCTGAATCCCAGCCTCTGATTCCCCATATCTGATTCCCCGCCTCTGATTCCCTGCCTCTGATTCCCCAGCTCTGATTCCCCGCCTTTGATTCCCCCCATCTGATTCCCAGACTCTGAATCCCCGTGTCTGATTTCCTGCCTCTGATTCCCCGCCTCTGATTCCCCATCTCTGATTCACCGCCTCTGATTCCCCATCTCTGATTCCCCACCTCTGATTCCCCGTGTCTGATTCCCTGCCTCTGATTCCCCGCCTCTGAATCCCAGCCTCTGATTCCCCATATCTGATTCCCCGCCTCTGATTCCCTGCCTCTGATTCCCCAGCTCTGATTCCCCGCCTTTGATTCCCCCCGTCTGATTCCCAACCTCTGAATCCCCGTGTCTGATTTCCTGCCTCTGATTCCCCGCCTCTGATTCCCCATCTCTGATTCACCGCCTCTGATTCCCCATCTCTGATTCCCCACCTCTGATTCCCCATATCTGATTCCCTGCCTCTGTTTCCCCGCCTCTGATTCCCCACCTCTGTTTCCCCATATCTGATTCCCCGTCTCTGATTCCCCAACTCTAATACCCCGCCTCTGATTCCCCAGCTCTGATTCCCCGCCTCTGATTCACCGCATCTGATTCCCTGCCTCTGATTCCCCGCCTCTGATTCCAGGCCTCTGATTCCCAGCATCTGATTCCGGCCTCTGATTCCCGGCCTCTGATTCCCTGCTTCTGATTCTGATTCCCTGCCTCTGATTCCCCATCTCTGATTCCGCACATCTGATTCCCAACCTCTGATTCCCCACATCTGATTCCCCACATCTGATTCCCCATATCTGATTCCCCGCCTCTGTTTCCCCGTATCTGATTCCCGCATCTGATTCCCAACTATGAATCCCCTTCTCTGATTCCCCAGCTCTGATTCCCTGCCTCTGATTCCCCGCGTTCTATTCCCTGCCTCTGATTCCCCGCCTGTGATTCCCCATCACTGATTCACCACCTCTGATTCCCTACCTCTGATTACCCATATCTAATTCCCCGCCTCTGTTTGCCCGCCTCTGATTCCCCGCCTCTGTTTCCCCATATCTGATTCCCCGCCTCTGAATCCCCAACTCTGATTCCCTGCCTCAGATTCCCCAGCTCTGATTCCCCGCCTTTGATTCCCCCCGTCTGATTCCCAGCCTCTGAATCCCCGTGTCTGATTTCCTGCCTCTGATTCCCCGCCTCTGATTCCCCATCTCTGATTCACCTCCTCTGATTCCCCACCTCTGATTCCCCCTCTCTGATTCCGCACATCCAATTCCCTGCCTCTGATTCCCCAACTCTGATTCCCCACCTCTGATTCCCCAGCTATGATTCCCCGCCTCAGATTCCCCGCGTCTGAATCCCTGCCTCTGATTCCCCGCCTCTGATTCCCTGCCTCTGATTCCCCATATCTGTTTCCCCGCCTCTGATTCCCCAACTCTGATTCCCCGCTTCTGATTCTCCAGCTCTGAATCCCCGCCTCTGATTCCCCGCGTTTGATTCCCTGCCTCTGATTCCCCGCCTCTGATTCCCCATCTGTGATTCACAACCTCTGATGCCCCACCTCTGATTCCCCATATCTGATTCCCTGCCTCTGTTTCCCCGCCTCTGATTCCCCACCTCTGTTTCCCCATATCTGATTACCCACCTCTGATTCCCCAACTCTAATACCCCGCCTCTGATTCCCCAGCTCTGATTCCCCGCCTCTGATTCCCCTCATCTGATTCCCTGCCTCTGATTCCCCGCCTCTCATTCCAGGCCTCTGATTCCCAGCATCTGATTCCGGCCTCTGATTCCCGGCCTCTGATTCACTGCTTCTGATTCTGATTCCCTGCCTCTGATTCCCAATCTCTGATTCCGCACATCTGATTCCCTGCCTCTGATTCCCCACCTCTGATTCCCCATATCTGATTCCCCGCCTCTGTTTCCCCGCCTCTGATTCCCCGCCTCTGTTTCCCAATATCTAAGTCCCCACCTCTGATTCCCCAAATCTGATTCCCCACCTCTGATTCCCCAGCTCTGATTCCCCCCTCTGATTCCCCGCATCTGATACCCTGCATCTGATTCCAAGCCTCTGATTCCCTGCCTCTGATTCCCAACCTCTGATTCCCCACCTCTGATTCCCCATATCTGATTCCCCGCCTCTGTTTCCCCGCCTCGGATTCCCCGCCTCTGTTTCCCCACATCTGATTCCCGGCCTCTGATTCCCCGCCTCTGATTCCCCATATCTGATTCCCTGCCTCTGATTCCCCAACTCTGATTCCCCGCCTCTGATTCCCCAGCTCTGAATCCCCGCCTCTGATTCCCCGCGTCTGATTCCCTGCCTCTGATTCCCCGCCTTGATTCCCCATCTCTGATTCACAACCTCTGATTCCCCACCTCTGATTCCCTATATTTGATTCCCCGCCTCTGTTTCCCCGCCTCTGATTCCCCGCCTCTGATTCCCCATATCTGATTCCCCGCCTCTGATTGCCCACCTCTGATTCCCAGCCTCTGATTCGCCAGCTCTGATTCCCCGCCTCTGATTCCCCGCATCTGATTCCCTGCCTCTGGTTCCCCGCCTCTGATTCCCCATCTCTGATTCACCGCCTTTGATTCGCCACCTCTGATTCCCCATATCTGATTCCCCGCCTCTGTTTCCCCGCCTCTGATTCCCCGCCTCTGATTCTCCATATCTCATTCCCCGCCTCTGAATCCCCATCTCTGATTCCCGGACTCTGATTCCCCTCCTCTGATTCCCGGCCTCTTATTCCCAGCATCTGATTCCCGGCCTCTGATTCCCGGCCTCTGATTCCCCGCTTCTGATTCCCTGCCTCTGATTCCCCATCTCTGATTCCGCACATCTGATTCCCTGCCTCTGATTCCCCACCTCTGATTCCCCATATCTGATTCCCCTCCTCTGTTTCCCCGCCTCTGATTCCCCGCCTCTGTTTTCCTATATCTAATTCCCCACCTCTGATGCCCCAACTCTGATTCCCCGCCTCTGATTCCCCAGCTCTGATTCCCCGCCTCTGATTCCCTGCATCCGATTCCCCATATCTGATTCCCCGCCTCTGTTTCCCCGCCTCTGTTTCCCCGCCTCTGATTCCCCGCCTCTGTTTCCCCATATCTGATTCCCGCCTCTGATTCCCAACTATGATTCCCCGCCTCTGATTCCCTAGCTCTGATTCCCTGCCTCTGATTCCCCGTGTTCTATTCCCTGCCTCTGATTCCCCGCCTGTGATTCCCCATCACTGATTCACCACCTCTGATTCCCTACCTCTGATTCCCCATATCTAATTCCCCGCCTCTGTTTGCCCTCCTCTGATTCCCCGCCTCTGTTTCCCCATATCTGATTCCCCGCCTCTGAATCCCCAACTCTGATTCCCTGCCTCAGATTCCCCAGCTCTGATTCCCCGCCTTTGATTCCCCCCGTCTGATTCCCAGCCTCTGAATCCCCGTGTCTGATTTCCTGCCTCTGATTCCCCGCCTCTGATTCCCCATCTCTGATTCACCACCTCTGATTCCCCACCTCTGATTCCCCATCTCTGATTCCGCACATCCAATTCCCTGCCTCTGATTCCCCAACTCTGATTCCCCACCTCTGATTCCCCAGCTCTGATTCCCCGCCTCAGATTCCCCGCGTCTGATTCCCTGCCTCTGATTCCCCGCCTCTGATTCCCTGCCTCTGATTCCCCATATCTGATTCCCCGCCTCTGATTCCCCAACTCTGATTCCCCGCTTCTGATTCCCCAGCTCTGAATCCCTGCCTCTGATTCCCCGCGTCTGATTCCCTGCCTCTGATTCCCCGCCTCTGATTCCCCATCTGTGATTCACAACCTCTGATGCCCCACCTCTGATTCCCCATATCTGATTCCCCGCCTCTGTTTCCCCGCCTCTGATTCCCTGCCTCTGATTCCCCATATCTGATTCCCCGCCTCTGATTCCCCAACTCTGATTCCCCGCTTCTGATTCCCCAGCTCTGAATCCCTGCCTCTGATTCCCCGCGTCTGATTCCCTGCCTCTGATTCCCCGCCTCTGATTCCCCATCTGTGATTCACAACCTCTGATGCCCCACCTCTGATTCCCCATATCTGATTCCCCGCCTCTGTTTCCCCGCCTCTGATTCCCCGCCTCTGATTCCCCATATCTGATTCCCCGCCTCTGATTGCCCACCTCTGATTCCCCGCGTCTGATACCCTGCCTCTGATTCCCTGCCTCTGATTCCCCATCTCTGATTCACCACCTCTGATTCCCGGCCTCTGATTCCCCATCTCTGATTCCGCACATCCGATTCCCTGCCTATGATTCCCCACCTCTGATTCCCCGCCTCTGATTCCCCATATCTGATTCCCTGCCTCTGTTTCCCCGCCTCTGATTCCCTACCTATGTTTCCCCATATCTGATTCCCCGCCTCTGATTCCCCAACTCTAATACCCCGCCTCTGATTCCCCAGCTCTGATTCCCCGCCTCTGATTCCCCGCATCTGATTCCCTGCCTCTGATCCCCCGCCTCTGATTCCAGGCCTCTGATTCCCATCATCTGATTCCGGCCTCTGATTCCCGGCCTCTGATTCCCTGCTTCTGATTCTGATTCCCTGCCTCTGATTCCCCATCTCTGATTCCGCACATCTGATTCCCTGCCTCTGATTCCCCACCTCTGATTCCCCATATCTGATTCCCCGCCTCTGTTTCCCCGCCTCTGATTCCCCGCCTCTGTTTCCCAATATCTAAGTCCCCACCTCTGATTCCCCAAATCTGATTCCCCACCTCTGATTCCCTAGCTCTGATTCCCCGCCTCTGATTCCCCGCATCTGATTCCCTGCATCTGATTCCAAGCCTCTGATTCCCTGCCTCTGATTCCCAACCTCTGATTCCCCACCTCTGATTCCCCATATCTGATTCCCCGCCTCTGTTTCCCCGCCTCGGATTCCCCGCCTCAGTTTCCCCATATCTGATTCCCGGCCTCTGATTCCCCGCCTCTGATTCCCCAGCTCTGATTTCCCGCCTCTGATTCCCTGCATCCGATTCCCCATATCTGATTCCCCGCCTCTGTTTCCCCGCCTCTGAAACCCCGCCTCTGTTTCCCCATATCTGATTCCCGCCTCTGATTCCCAACTATGATTCCCCGCCTCTGATTCCCTAGCTCTGATTCCCTGCCTCTGATTCCCCGCGTTCTATTCCCTGCCTCTGATTCCCCGCCTGTGATTCCCCATCACTGATTCACCACCTCTGATTCCCTGCCTCTGATTCCCCATATCTAATTCCCCGCCTCTGTTTGCCCGCCTCTGATTCCCCGCCTCTGTTTCCCCATATCTGATTCCCCGCCTCTGAATCCCCAACTCTGATTCCCTGCCTCAGATTCCCCAGCTCTGATTCCCCGCCTTTGATTCCCCCCGTCTGATTCCCAGCCTCTGAATCCCCGTGTCTGATTTCCTGCCTCTGATTCCCCGCCTCTGATTCCCCATCTCTGATTCACCACCTCTGATTCCCCACCTCTGATTCCCCATCTCTGATTCCGCACATCCAATTCCCTGCCTCTGATTCCCCAACTCTGATTCCCCACCTCTGATTCCCCAGCTCTGATTCCCCGCCTCAGATTCCCCGCGTCTGATTCCCTGCCTCTGATTCCCCGCCTCTGATTCCCTGCCTCTGATTCCCCATATCTGATTCCCCGCCTCTGATTCCCCAACTCTGATTCCCGCTTCTGATTCCCCAGCTCTGAATCCCCGCCTCTGATTCCCCGCGTCTGATTCCCTGCCTCTGATTCCCCACCTCTGATTCCCCATCTGTGATTCACAACCTCTGATGCCCCACCTCTGATTCCCCATATCTGATTCCCCGCCTCTGTTTCCCCGCCTCTGATTCCCCGCCTCTGATTCCCCATATCTGATTCCCCGCCTCTGATTGCCCACCTCTGATTCCCCGCGTCTGATACCCTGCCTCTGATTCCCCGCCTCTGATTCCCCATCTCTGATTCACCACCTCTGATTCCCGGCCTCTGATTCCCCATCTCTGATTCCGCACATCCGATTCCCTGCCTATGATTCCCCACCTCTGACTCCCCGCCTCTGATTCCCCAACTCTAATACCCCGCCTCTGATTCCCCAGCTCTGATTCCCCGCCTCTGATTCCCCGCATCTGATTCCCTGCCTCTGATCCCCCGCCTCTGATTCCAGGCCTCTTATTCCCATCATCTGATTCCGGCCTCTGATTCCCGGCCTCTGATTCCCTGCTTCTGATTCTGATTCCCTGCCTCTGATTCCCCATCTCTGATTCCGCACATCTGATTCCCTGCCTCTGATTCCCCACCTCTGATTCCCCATATCTGATTCCCCGCCTCTGTTTCCCCGCCTCTGATTCCCCGCCTCTGTTTCCCAATATCTAAGTCCCCACCTCTGATTCCCCAAATCTGATTCCCCACCTCTGATTCCCCAGCTCTGATTCCCCGCCTCTGATTCCCCGCATCTGATTCCCTGCATCTGATTCCAAGCCTCTGATTCCCTGCCTCTGATTCCCAACCTCTGATTCCCCACCTCTGATTCCCCATATCTGATTCCCCGCCTCTGTTTCCCCGCCTCGGATTCCCCGCCTCAGTTTCCCCATATCTGATTCCCGGCCTCTGAATCCCCGCCTCTGATTCCCCGCCTCTGATTCCCTGCCTCTGATTCCCCATCTCCGATTCCCTGCCTCTGATTCCCAACCTCTGATTCCCCACCTCTGATTCCCCATATCAGATTCCCCGCCTCTGTTTCGCCGCCTCTGATTCCCCGCCTCTGATTCCCAACTCTGATTCCCCGCCTCTGATTCCCCAGCTCTGATTCCCCGTGTTTGATTCCCTGCCTCTGATTCCCTGCCCTGATTACCCATCTCTGTTTCACCGCCTTTGATTCGCCACCTCTGATTCCACATATCTGATTCCCCGCCTCTGTTTCCCCGACTCTGATTCCCTTCCTCTGATTCCCAACCTCTGATTCCACACCTCTGATTCCCCATATCTGATTCCCCGCCTCTATTTCCCCATATCTGAATCCCCGCCTCTGATTCCCCAACTCTAATTCCCCGCCTCTGATTCCCCAGCTCTGATTCCCCGACTCTGATTCCCGGCGTCCGATTCCCTGCCTCTGATTCCCCGCCTCTGATTCCCCATCTCTGATTCCCCGCCTCTGATTCCCCGTGTCTGATTCCCTGCCTCTGATTCCCCGCCTCTGATTCCCCGCCTCTGATTCCCTGACACTGAATCCCTGCCCCTGATTCCCCACCTCTGATTCCCCATATCTGATTCCCCGCCTCTGTTTCCCCGCCTCTGATTCCCCGCCTCTGATTCCCCATATCTGATTCCCTGCCTCTGATTCCCCAACTCTGATTCCCCGCCTCTGATTCCCCAGCTCTGAATCCCCGACTCTGATTCCCCGTGTCTGATTCCCTGCCTCTGATTCCCAGCCTTGATTCCCCATCTCTGATTCACAACCTCTGATTCCCCACCTCTGATTCCCTATATTTGATTCCCCGCCTCTGTTTCCCCGCCTCTGATTCCCCGCCTCTGATTCCCCATATCTGATTCCCCGCCTCTGATTGCCCACCTCTGATTCCCCGCCTCTGATTCGCCAGCTCTGATTCCCCGCCTCTGATTCCCCGCATCTGATTCCCTGCCTCTGATTCCCCGCCTCTGATTACCCGCATCTGATTCCCTGCCTCTGATTCCCCGCCTCTGATTACCCATCTCTGATTCACCGCCTCTGATTCGCCACCTCTGATTCCCCATATCTTATTCCCCACCTCTGTTTCCCGGCCTCTGATTCCCCGCCTCTGATTCTCCATATCTCATTCCCCGCCTCTGAATCCCCATCTCTGATTCCCGGACTCTGATTCCCCACCTCTGATTCCCGGCCTCTTATTCCCAGCATCTGATTCCCGGCCTCTGATTCCCGGCCTCTGATTCCCCGCTTCTGATTCTGATTCCCTGCCTCTGATTCCCCATCTCTGATTCAGCACATCTGAATCCCTGCCTCTGATTCCCCACCTCTGATTCCTCATATCTGATTCCCCGCCTCTGTTTGCCCGCCTCTGATTCCCCACCTCTGATTCCCTGCGTCTGATTCCCTGCGTTCTATTCCCTGCCTCTGATTCCCCACCTGTGATTCCCCATCACTGATTCACCACCTCTGATTCCCCACCTCTGATTCCCCATATCTAATTCCCCGCCTCTGTTTGCCCGCCTCTGATTCCCCGCCTCTGTTTCCCCATATCTGATTCCCCGTCTCTGAATCCCCAACTCTGATTCCCTGCCTCTGATTCCCCAGCTCTGATTCCCCGCCTTTGATTCCCCCCGTCTGATTCCCAGCCTCTGAATCCCCGTGTCTGATTTCCTGCCTCTGATTCCCCGCCTCTGATTCCCCATCTCTGATTCCTCTGATTCCCCACATCTGATGCCCCATCTCTGATTCCACACATCCGATTCCCTGCCTCTGATTCCCCAACTCTGATTCCCCACCTCTGATTCCCCAGCTCTGATTCCCCGCCTCAGATTCCCCGCGTCTGAATCCCTGCCTCTGATTTCCCGCCTCTGATTCCCCATCTCTGATTCCCCACCTCTGATTCCCCGTGTCTGATTCCCTGCCTCTGATTCCCCGCCTCTGAATCCCAGCCTCTGATTCCCCATATCTGATTCCCCGCCTCTGATTCCCTGCCTCTGATTCCCCAGCTCTGATTCCCCGCCTTTGATTCCCCCCATCTGATTCCCAGACTCTGAATCCCCGTGTCTGATTTCCTGCCTCTGATTCCCCGCCTCTGATTCCCCATCTCTGATTCACCGCCTCTGATTCCCCATCTCTGATTCCCCACCTCTGATTCCCCGTGTCTGATTCCCTGCCTCTGATTCCCCGCCTCTGAATCCCAGCCTCTGATTCCCCATATCTGATTCCCCGCCTCTGATTCCCTGCCTCTGATTCCCCAGCTCTGATTCCCCGCCTTTGATTCCCCCCGTCTGATTCCCAACCTCTGAATCCCCGTGTCTGATTTCCTGCCTCTGATTCCCCGCCTCTGATTCCCATCTCTGATTCACCGCCTCTGATTCCCCATCTCTGATTCCCCACCTCTGATTCCCCATATCTGATTCCCTGCCTCTGTTTCCCCGCCTCTGATTCCCCACCTCTGTTTCCCCATATCTGATTCCCCGTCTCTGATTCCCCAACTCTAATACCCCGCCTCTGATTCCCCAGCTCTGATTCCCCGCCTCTGATTCACCGCATCTGATTCCCTGCCTCTGATTCCCCGCCTCTGATTCCCTGCTTCTGATTCTGATTCCCTGCCTCTGATTCCCCATCTCTGATTCCGCACATCTGATTCCCAACCTCTGATTCCCCACATCTGATTCCCCACATCTGATTCCCCATATCTGATTCCCCGCCTCTGTTTCCCCGTATCTGATTCCCGCATCTGATTCCCAACTATGAATCCCCTTCTCTGATTCCCCAGCTCTGATTCCCTGCCTCTGATTCCCCGCGTTCTATTCCCTGCCTCTGATTCCCCGCCTGTGATTCCCCATCACTGATTCACCACCTCTGATTCCCTACCTCTGATTACCCATATCTAATTCCCCGCCTCTGTTTGCCCGCCTCTGATTCCCCGCCTCTGTTTCCCCATATCTGATTCCCCGCCTCTGAATCCCCAACTCTGATTCCCTGCCTCAGATTCCCCAGCTCTGATTCCCCGCCTTTGATTCCCCCCGTCTGATTCCCAGCCTCTGAATCCCCGTGTCTGATTTCCTGCCTCTGATTCCCCGCCTCTGATTCCCCATCTCTGATTCACCTCCTCTGATTCCCCACCTCTGATTCCCCCTCTCTGATTCCGCACATCCAATTCCCTGCCTCTGATTCCCCAACTCTGATTCCCCACCTCTGATTCCCCAGCTATGATTCCCCGCCTCAGATTCCCCGCGTCTGAATCCCTGCCTCTGATTCCCCGCCTCTGATTCCCTGCCTCTGATTCCCCATATCTGTTTCCCCGCCTCTGATTCCCCAACTCTGATTCCCCGCTTCTGATTCTCCAGCTCTGAATCCCCGCCTCTGATTCCCCGCGTCTGATTCCCTGCCTCCGATTCCCCGCCTCTGATTCCCCATCTGTGATTCACAACCTCTGATGCCCCACCTCTGATTCCCCATATCTGATTCCCTGCCTCTGTTTCCCCGCCTCTGATTCCCCACCTCTGTTTCCCCATATCTGATTCCCCACCTCTGATTCCCCAACTCTAATACCCCGCCTCTGATTCCCCAGCTCTGATTCCCCGCCTCTGATTCCCCGCATCTGATTCCCTGCCTCTGATTCCCCGCCTCTGATTCCAGGCCTCTGATTCCCAGCATCTGATTCCGGCCTCTGATTCCCGGCCTCTGATTCCCTGCTTCTGATTCTGATTCCCTGCCTCTGATTCCCAATCTCTGATTCCGCACATCTGATTCCCTGCCTCTGATTCCCCACCTCTGATTCCCCATATCTGATTCCCCGCCTCTGTTTCCCCGCCTCTGATTCCCCGCCTCTGTTTCCCAATATCTAAGTCCCCACCTCTGATTCCCCAAATCTGATTCCCCACCTCTGATTCCCCAGCTCTGATTCCCCCCTCTGATTCCCCGCATCTGATACCCTGCATCTGATTCCAAGCCTCTGATTCCCTGCCTCTGATTCCCAACCTCTGATTCCCCACCTCTGATTCCCCATATCTGATTCCCCGCCTCTGTTTCCCCGCCTCGGATTCCCCGCCTCTGTTTCCCCACATCTGAATCCCGGCCTCTGATTCCCCGCCTCTGATTCCCCATATCTGATTCCCTGCCTCTGATTCCCCATATCTGATTCCCCACCTCTGTTTCCTGGCCTCTGATTCCCCGCCTCTGATTCTCCATATCTCATTCCCCGCCTCTGAATCCCCATCTCTGATTCCCGGACTCTGATTCCCCACCTCTGATTCCCGGCCTCTTATTCCCAGCATCTGATTCCCGGCCTCTGATTCCCGGCCTCTGATTCCCCGCTTCTGATTCTGATTCCCTGCCTCTGATTCCCCATCTCTGATTCAGCACATCTGAATCCCTGCCTCTGATTCCCCACCTCTGATTCCTCATATCTGATTCCCCGCCTCTGTTTCCCCGCCTCTGATTCCCCGCCTCTGTTTCCCTATATCTAATTCCCCACCTCTGATGCCCCAACTCTGATTCCCCGCCTCTGATTCCCCAGCTCTGATTCCCCGCCTCTGATTCCAAGCATCCGATTCCCCATATCTGATTCCCCGCCTCTGTTTCCCCGCCTCTGATTCCCCGCCTCTGATTCCCCATATCTGATTCCCCGCCTCTGATTCCCAACTATGATTCCCCGCCTCTGATTCCCCAGCTCTGATTCCCTGCGTCTGATTCCCTGCGTTCTATTCCCTGCCTCTGATTCCCCACCTGTGATTCCCCATCACTGATTCACCACCTCTGATTCCCCACCTCTGATTCCCCATATCTAATTCCCCGCCTCTGTTTGCCCGCCTCTGATTCCCCTCCTCTGTTTCCCCATATCTGATTCCCCGTCTCTGAATCCCCAAATCTGATTCCCTGCCTCTGATTCCCCAGCTCTGATTCCCCGCCTTTGATTCCCCCCGTCTGATTCCCAGCCTCTGAATCCCCGTGTCTGATTTCCTGCCTCTGATTCCCCGCCTCTGATTCCCCATCTCTGATTCCTCTGATTCCCCACATCTGATTCCCCATCTCTGATTCCGCACATCCGATTCCCTGCCTCTGATTCCCCAACTCTGATTCCCCACCTCTGATTCCCCAGCTCTGATTCCCCGCCTCAGATTCCCCGCGTCTGATTCCCTGCCTCTGATTCCCCGCCTCTGATTCCCCATCTCTGATTCCCCACCTCTGATACCCCGTGTCTGATTCCCTGCCTCTGATTCCCCGCCTCTGAATCCCAGCCTCTGATTCCCCATATCTGATTCCCCGCCTCTGATTCCCTGCCTCTGATTCCCCAGCTCTGATTCCCCGCCTTTGATTCCCCCCATCTGATTCCCAGACTCTGAATCCCCGTGTCTGATTTCCTGCCTCTGATTCCCCGCCTCTGATTCCCCATCTCTGATTCACCGCCTCTGATTCCCCATCTCTGATTCCTCACCTCTGATTCCCCGTGTCTGATTCCCTGCCTCTGATTCCCCGCCTCTGAATCCCCTCCTCTGATTCCCGGCCTCTTATTCCCAGCATCTGATTCCCGGCCTCTGATTCCCGGCCTCTGATTCCCCGCTTCTGATTCCCTGCCTCTGATTCCCCATCTCTGATTCCGCACATCTGATTCCCTGCCTCTGATTCCCCACCTCTGATTCCCCATATCTGATTCCCCGCCTCTGTATCCCCGCCTCTGATTCCCCGCCTCTGTTTCCCTATATCTAATTCCCCACCTCTGATGCCCCAACTCTGATTCCCCGCCTCTGATTCCCCAGCTCTGATTTCCCGCCTCTGATTCCCTGCATCCGATTCCCCATATCTGATTCCCCGCCTCTGTTTCCCCGCCTCTGAAACCCCGCCTCTGTTTCCCCATATCTGATTCCCGCCTCTGATTCCCAACTATGATTCCCCGCCTCTGATTCCCTAGCTCTGATTCCCTGCCTCTGATTCCCCGCGTTCTATTCCCTGCCTCTGATTCCCCGCCTGTGATTCCCCATCACTGATTCACCACCTCTGATTCCCTGCCTCTGATTCCCCATATCTAATTCCCCGCCTCTGTTTGCCCGCCTCTGATTCCCCGCCTCTGTTTCCCCATATCTGATTCCCCGCCTCTGAATCCCCAACTCTGATTCCCTGCCTCAGATTCCCCAGCTCTGATTCCCCGCCTTTGATTCCCCCCGTCTGATTCCCAGCCTCTGAATCCCCGTGTCTGATTTCCTGCCTCTGATTCCCCGCCTCTGATTCCCCATCTCTGATTCACCACCTCTGATTCCCCACCTCTGATTCCCCATCTCTGATTCCGCACATCCAATTCCCTGCCTCTGATTCCCCAACTCTGATTCCCCACCTCTGATTCCCCAGCTCTGATTCCCCGCCTCAGATTCCCCGCGTCTGATTCCCTGCCTCTGATTCCCCGCCTCTGATTCCCTGCCTCTGATTCCCCATATCTGATTCCCCGCCTCTGATTCCCCAACTCTGATTCCCGCTTCTGATTCCCCAGCTCTGAATCCCCGCCTCTGATTCCCCGCGTCTGATTCCCTGCCTCTGATTCCCCACCTCTGATTCCCCATCTGTGATTCACAACCTCTGATGCCCCACCTCTGATTCCCCATATCTGATTCCCCGCCTCTGTTTCCCCGCCTCTGATTCCCCGCCTCTGATTCCCCATATCTGATTCCCCGCCTCTGATTGCCCACCTCTGATTCCCCGCGTCTGATACCCTGCCTCTGATTCCCCGCCTCTGATTCCCCATCTCTGATTCACCACCTCTGATTCCCGGCCTCTGATTCCCCATCTCTGATTCCGCACATCCGATTCCCTGCCTATGATTCCCCACCTCTGATTCCCCGCCTCTGATTCCCCATATCTGATTCCCTGCCTCTGTTTCCCCGCCTCTGATTCCCTACCTCTGTTTCCCCATATCTGATTCCCCGCCTCTGATTCCCCAACTCTAATACCCCGCCTCTGATTCCCCAGCTCTGATTCCCCGCCTCTGATTCCCCGCATCTGATTCCCTGCCTCTGATCCCCCGCCTCTGATTCCAGGCCTCTGATTCCCATCATCTGATTCCGGCCTCTGATTCCCGGCCTCTGATTCCCTGCTTCTGATTCTGATTCCCTGCCTCTGATTCCCCATCTCTGATTCCGCACATCTGATTCCCTGCCTCAGATTCCCCACCTCTGATTCCCCATATCTGATTCCCCGCCTCTGTTTCCCCGCCTCTGATTCCCCGCCTCTGTTTCCCAATATCTAAGTCCCCACCTCTGATTCCCCAAATCTGATTCCCCACCTCTGATTCCCCAGCTCTGATTCCCCGCCTCTGATTCCCCGCATCTGATTCCCTGCATCTGATTCCAAGCCTCTGATTCCCTGCCTCTGATTCCCAACCTCTGATTCCCCACCTCTGATTCCCCATATCTGATTCCCCGCCTCTGTTTCCCCGCCTCGGATTCCCCGCCTCAGTTTCCCCATATCTGATTCCCGGCCTCTGATTCCCCGCCTCTGATTCCCCGCCTCTGATTCCCTGCCTCTGATTCCCCATCTCCGATTCCCTGCCTCTGATTCCCAACCTCTGATTCCCCACCTCTGATTCCCCATATCAGATTCCCCGCCTCTGTTTCGCCGCCTCTGATTCCCCGCCTCTGATTCCCAACTCTGATTCCCCGCCTCTGATTCCCCAGCTCTGATTCCCCGTGTTTGATTCCCTGCCTCTGATTCCCTGCCCTGATTACCCATCTCTGTTTCACCGCCTTTGATTCGCCACCTCTGATTCCACATATCTGATTCCCCGCCTCTGTTTCCCCGACTCTGATTCCCTTCCTCTGATTCCCAACCTCTGATTCCACACCTCTGATTCCCCATATCTGATTCCCCGCCTCTATTTCCCCATATCTGAATCCCCGCCTCTGATTCCCCAACTCTAATTCCCCGCCTCTGATTCCCCAGCTCTGATTCCCCGACTCTGATTCCCGGCGTCCGATTCCCTGCCTCTGATTCCCCGCCTCTGATTCCCCATCTCTGATTCCCCGCCTCTGATTCCCCGTGTCTGATTCCCTGCCTCTGATTCCCCGCCTCTGATTCCCCGCCTCTGATTCCCTGACACTGAATCCCTGCCCCTGATTCCCCACCTCTGATTCCCCATATCTGATTCCCCGCCTCTGTTTCCCCGCCTCTGATTCCCCGCCTCTGATTCCCCATATCTGATTCCCTGCCTCTGATTCCCCAACTCTGATTCCCCGCCTCTGATTCCCCAGCTCTGAATCCCCGCCTCTGATTCCCCGTGTCTGATTCCCTGCCTCTGATTCCCAGCCTTGATTCCCCATCTCTGATTCACAACCTCTGATTCCCCACCTCTGATTCCCTATATTTGATTCCCCGCCTCTGTTTCCCCGCCTCTGATTCCACGCCTCTGATTCCCCATATCTGATTCCCCGCCTCTGATTGCCCACCTCTGATTCCCCGCCTCTGATTCGCCAGCTCTTATTCCCCGCCTCTGATTCCCCGCATCTGATTCCCTGCCTCTGATTCCCCGCCTCTGATTACCCGCATCTGATTCCCTGCCTCTGATTCCCCGCCTCTGATTACCCATCTCTGATTCACCGCCTCTGATTCGCCACCTCTGATTCCCCATATCTGATTCCCCACCTCTGTTTCCCGGCCTCTGATTCCCCGCCTCTGATTCTCCATATCTCATTCCCCGCCTCTGAATCCCCATCTCTGATTCCCGGACTCTGATTCCCCACCTCTGATTCCCGGCCTCTTATTCCCAGCATCTGATTCCCGGCCTCTGATTCCCGGCCTCTGATTCCCCGCTTCTGATTCTGATTCCCTGCCTCTGATTCCCCATCTCTGATTCAGCACATCTGAATCCCTGCCTCTGATTCCCCACCTCTGATTCCTCATATCTGATTCCCCGCCTCTGTTTCCCCGCCTCTGATTCCCCGCCTCTGTTTCCCTATATCTAATTCCCCACCTCTGATGCCCCAACTCTGATTCCCCGCCTCTGATTCCCCAGCTCTGATTCCCCGCCTCTGATTCCAAGCATCCGATTCCCCATATCTGATTCCCCGCCTCTGTTTCCCCGCCTCTGATTCCCCGCCTCTGATTCCCCATATCTGATTCCCCGCCTCTGATTCCCAACTATGATTCCCCGCCTCTGATTCCCCAGCTCTGATTCCCTGCGTCTGATTCCCTGCGTTCTATTCCCTGCCTCTGATTCCCCACCTGTGATTCCCCATCACTGATTCACCACCTCTGATTCCCCACCTCTGATTCCCCATATCTAATTCCCCGCCTCTGTTTGCCCGCCTCTGATTCCCCGCCTCTGTTTCCCCATATCTGATTCCCCGTCTCTGAATCCCCAACTCTGATTCCCTGCCTCTGATTCCCCAGCTCTGATTCCCCGCCTTTGATTCCCCCCGTCTGATTCCCAGCCTCTGAATCCCCGTGTCTGATTTCCTGCCTCTGATTCCCCGCCTCTGATTCCCCATCTCTGATTCCTCTGATTCCCCACATCTGATTCCCCATCTCTGATTCCGCACATCCGATTCCCTGCCTCTGATTCCCCAACTCTGATTCCCCACCTCTGATTCCCCAGCTCTGATTCCCCGCCTCAGATTCCCCGCGTCTGATTCCCTGCCTCTGATTTCCCGCCTCTGATTCCCCATCTCTGATTCCCCACCTCTGATTCCCCGTGTCTGATTCCCTGCCTCTGATTCCCCGCCTCTGAATCCCAGCCTCTGATTCCCCATATCTGATTCCCCGCCTCTGATTCCCTGCCTCTGATTCCCCAGCTCTGATTCCCCGCCTTTGATTCCCCCCATCTGATTCCCAGACTCTGAATCCCCGTGTCTGATTTCCTGCCTCTGATTCCCCGCCTCTGATTCCCCATCTCTGATTCACCGCCTCTGATTCCCCATCTCTGATTCCCCACCTCTGATTCCCCGTGTCTGATTCCCTGCCTCTGATTCCCCGCCTCTGAATCCCAGCCTCTGATTCCCCATATCTGATTCCCCGCCTCTGATTCCCTGCCTCTGATTCCCCAGCTCTGATTCCCCGCCTTTGATTCCCCCCGTCTGATTCCCAACCTCTGAATCCCCGTGTCTGATTTCCTGCCTCTGATTCCCCGCCTCTGATTCCCATCTCTGATTCACCGCCTCTGATTCCCCATCTCTGATTCCCCACCTCTGATTCCCCATATCTGATTCCCTGCCTCTGTTTCCCCGCCTCTGATTCCCCACCTCTGTTTCCCCATATCTGATTCCCCGTCTCTGATTCCCCAACTCTAATACCCCGCCTCTGATTCCCCAGCTCTGATTCCCCGCCTCTGATTCACCGCATCTGATTCCCTGCCTCTGATTCCCAACTATGAATCCCCTTCTCTGATTCCCCAGCTCTGATTCCCTGCCTCTGATTCCCCGCGTTCTATTCCCTGCCTCTGATTCCCCGCCTGTGATTCCCCATCACTGATTCACCACCTCTGATTCCCTACCTCTGATTACCCATATCTAATTCCCCGCCTCTGTTTGCCCGCCTCTGATTCCCCGCCTCTGTTTCCCCATATCTGATTCCCCGCCTCTGAATCCCCAACTCTGATTCCCTGCCTCAGATTCCCCAGCTCTGATTCCCCGCCTTTGATTCCCCCCGTCTGATTCCCAGCCTCTGAATCCCCGTGTCTGATTTCCTGCCTCTGATTCCCCGCCTCTGATTCCCCATCTCTGATTCACCTCCTCTGATTCCCCACCTCTGATTCCCCCTCTCTGATTCCGCACATCCAATTCCCTGCCTCTGATTCCCCAACTCTGATTCCCCACCTCTGATTCCCCAGCTATGATTCCCCGCCTCAGATTCCCCGCGTCTGAATCCCTGCCTCTGATTCCCCGCCTCTGATTCCCTGCCTCTGATTCCCCATATCTGTTTCCCCGCCTCTGATTCCCCAACTCTGATTCCCCGCTTCTGATTCTCCAGCTCTGAATCCCCGCCTCTGATTCCCCGCGTCTGATTCCCTGCCTCTGATTCCCCGCCTCTGATTCCCCATCTGTGATTCACAACCTCTGACCCCACCTCTGATTCCCCATATCTGATTCCCTGCCTCTGTTTCCCCGCCTCTGATTCCCCACCTCTGTTTCCCCATATCTGATTCCCCACCTCTGATTCCCCAACTCTAATACCCCGCCTCTGATTCCCCAGCTCTGATTCCCCGCCTCTGATTCCCCGCATCTGATTCCCTGCCTCTGATTCCCCGCATCTGATTCCCTGCCTCTGATTCCCCGCCTCTGATTCCAGGCCTCTGATTCCCAGCATCTGATTCCGGCCTCTGATTCCCGGCCTCTGATTCCCTGCTTCTGATTCTGATTCCCTGCCTCTGATTCCCAATCTCTGATTCCGCACATCTGATTCCCTGCCTCTGATTCCCCACCTCTGATTCCCCATATCTGATTCCCCGCCTCTGTTTCCCCGCCTCTGATTCCCCGCCTCTGTTTCCCAATATCTAAGTCCCCACCTCTGATTCCCCAAATCTGATTCCCCACCTCTGATTCCCCAGCTCTGATTCCCCCCTCTGATTCCCCGCATCTGATACCCTGCATCTGATTCCAAGCCTCTGATTCCCTGCCTCTGATTCCCAACCTCTGATTCCCCACCTCTGATTCCCCATATCTGATTCCCCGCCTCTGTTTCCCCGCCTCGGATTCCCCGCCTCTGTTTCCCCACATCTGATTCCCGGCCTCTGATTCCCCGCCTCTGATTCCCCATATCTGATTCCCTGCCTCTGATTCCCCATATCTGATTCCCCACCTCTGTTTCCCGGCCTCTGATTCCCCGCCTCTGATTCTCCATATCTCATTCCCCGCCTCTGAATCCCCATCTCTGATTCCCGGACTCTGATTCCCCACCTCTGATTCCCGGCCTCTTATTCCCAGCATCTGATTCCCGGCCTCTGATTCCCGGCCTCTGATTCCCCGCTTCTGATTCTGATTCCCTGCCTCTGATTCCCCATCTCTGATTCAGCACATCTGAATCCCTGCCTCTGATACCCCACCTCTGATTCCTCATATCTGATTCCCCGCCTCTGTTTCCCCGCCTCTGATTCCCCGCCTCTGTTTCCCTATATCTAATTCCCCACCTCTGATGCCCCAACTCTGATTCCCCGCCTCTGATTCCCCAGCTCTGATTCCCCGCCTCTGATTCCAAGCATCCGATTCCCCATATCTGATTCCCCGCCTCTGTTTCCCCGCCTCTGATTCCCCGCCTCTGATTCCCCATATCTGATTCCCCGCCTCTGATTCCCAACTATGATTCCCCGCCTCTGATTCCCCAGCTCTGATTCCCTGCGTCTGATTCCCTGCGTTCTATTCCCTGCCTCTGATTCCCCACCTGTGATTCCCCATCACTGATTCACCACCTCTGATTCCCCACCTCTGATTCCCCATATCTAATTCCCCGCCTCTGTTTGCCCGCCTCTGATTCCCCGCCTCTGTTTCCCCATATCTGATTCCCCGTCTCTGAATCCCCAAATCTGATTCCCTGCCTCTGATTCCCCAGCTCTGATTCCCCGCCTTTGATTCCCCCCGTCTGATTCCCAGCCTCTGAATCCCCGTGTCTGATTTCCTGCCTCTGATTCCCCGCCTCTGATTCCCCATCTCTGATTCCTCTGATTCCTCACATCTGATTCCCCATCTCTGATTCCGCACATCCGATTCCCTGCCTCTGATTCCCCAACTCTGATTCCCCACCTCTGATTCCCCAGCTCTGATTCCCCGCCTCAGATTCCCCGCGTCTGATTCCCTGCCTCTGATTCCCCGCCTCTGATTCCCCATCTCTGATTCCCCACCTCTGATACCCCGTGTCTGATTCCCTGCCTCTGATTCCCCGCCTCTGAATCCCAGCCTCTGATTCCCCATATCTGATTCCCCGCCTCTGATTCCCTGCCTCTGATTCCCCAGCTCTGATTCCCCGCCTTTGATTCCCCCCATCTGATTCCCAGACTCTGAATCCCCGTGTCTGATTTCCTGCCTCTGATTCCCCGCCTCTGATTCCCCATCTCTGATTCACCGCCTCTGATTCCCCATCTCTGATTCCCCACCTCTGATTCCCCGTGTCTGATTCCCTGCCTCTGATTCCCCGCCTCTGAATCCCAGCCTCTGATTCCCCATATCTGATTCCCCGCCTCTGATTCCCTGCCTCTGATTCCCCAGCTCTGATTCCCCGCCTTTGATTCCCCCCGTCTGATTCCCAACCTCTGAATCCCCGTGTCTGATTTCCTGCCTCTGATTCCCCGCCTCTGATTCCCCATCTCTGATTCACCGCCTCTGATTCCCCATCTCTGATTCCCCACCTCTGATTCCCCATATCTGATTCCCTGCCTCTGTTTCCCCGCCTCTGATTCCCCACCTCTGTTTCCCCATATCTGATTCCCCGTCTCTGATTCCCCAACTCTAATACCCCGCCTCTGATTCCCCAGCTCTGATTCCCCGCCTCTGATTCACCGCATCTGATTCCCTGCCTCTGATTCCCCGCCTCTGATTCCAGGCCTCTGATTCCCAGCATCTGATTCCGGCCTCTGATTCCCGGCCTCTGATTCCCTGCTTCTGATTCTGATTCCCTGCCTCTGATTCCCCATCTCTGATTCCGCACATCTGATTCCCAACCTCTGATTCCCCACATCTGATTCCCCACATCTGATTCCCCATATCTGATTCCCCGCCTCTGTTTCCCCGTATCTGATTCCCGCATCTGATTCCCAACTATGAATCCCCTTCTCTGATTCCCCAGCTCTGATTCCCTGCCTCTGATTCCCCGCGTTCTATTCCCTGCCTCTGATTCCCCGCCTGTGATTCCCCATCACTGATTCACCACCTCTGATTCCCTACCTCTGATTACCCATATCTAATTCCCCGCCTCTGTTTGCCCGCCTCTGATTCCCCGCCTCTGTTTCCCCATATCTGATTCCCCGCCTCTGAATCCCCAACTCTGATTCCCTGCCTCAGATTCCCCAGCTCTGATTCCCCGCCTTTGATTCCCCCCGTCTGATTCCCAGCCTCTGAATCCCCGTGTCTGATTTCCTGCCTCTGATTCCCCGCCTCTGATTCCCCATCTCTGATTCACCTCCTCTGATTCCCCACCTCTGATTCCCCCTCTCTGATTCCGCACATCCAATTCCCTGCCTCTGATTCCCCAACTCTGATTCCCCACCTCTGATTCCCCAGCTATGATTCCCCGCCTCAGATTCCCCGCGTCTGAATCCCTGCCTCTGATTCCCCGCCTCTGATTCCCTGCCTCTGATTCCCCATATCTGTTTCCCCGCCTCTGATTCCCCAACTCTGATTCCCCGCTTCTGATTCTCCAGCTCTGAATCCCCGCCTCTGATTCCCCGCGTCTGATTCCCTGCCTCTGATTCCCCGCCTCTGATTCCCCATCTGTGATTCACAACCTCTGATGCCCCACCTCTGATTCCCCATATCTGATTCCCTGCCTCTGTTTCCCCGCCTCTGATTCCCCACCTCTGTTTCCCCATATCTGATTCCCCACCTCTGATTCCCCAACTCTAATACCCCGCCTCTGATTCCCCAGCTCTGATTCCCCGCCTCTGATTCCCCGCATCTGATTCCCTGCCTCTGATTCCCCGCCTCTGATTCCAGGCCTCTGATTCCCAGCATCTGATTCCGGCCTCTGATTCCCGGCCTCTGATTCCCTGCTTCTGATTCTGATTCCCTGCCTCTGATTCCCAATCTCTGATTCCGCACATCTGATTCCCTGCCTCTGATTCCCCACCTCTGATTCCCCATATCTGATTCCCCGCCTCTGTTTCCCCGCCTCTGATTCCCCGCCTCTGTTTCCCAATATCTAAGTACCCACCTCTGATTCCCCAAATCTGATTCCCCACCTCTGATTCCCCAGCTCTGATTCCCCCCTCTGATTCCCCGCATCTGATACCCTGCATCTGATTCCAAGCCTCTGATTCCCTGCCTCTGATTCCCAACCTCTGATTCCCCACCTCTGATTCCCCATATCTGATTCCCCGCCTCTGTTTCCCCGCCTCGGATTCCCCGCCTCTGTTTCCCCACATCTGATTCCCGGCCTCTGATTCCCCGCCTCTGATTCCACATATCTGATTCCCTGCCTCTGATTCCCCAACTCTGATTCCCCGCCTCTGATTCCCCAGCTCTGAATCCCCGCCTCTGATTCCCCGCGTCTGATTCCCTGCCTCTGATTCCCCGCCTTGATTCCCCATCTCTGATTCACAACCTCTGATTCCCCACCTCTGATTCCCTATATTTGATTCCCCGCCTCTGTTTCCCCGCCTCTGATTCCCCGCCTCTGATTCCCCATATCTGATTCCCCGCCTCTGATTGCCCACCTCTGATTCCCAGCCTCTGATTCGCCAGCTCTGATTCCCCGCCTCTGATTCCCCGCATCTGATTCCCTGCCTCTGATTCCCCGCCTCTGATTCCCCATCTCTGATTCACCGCCTTTGATTCGCCACCTCTGATTCCCCATATCTGATTCCCCGCCTCTGTTTCCCCGCCTCTGATTCCCCGCCTCTGATTCTCCATATCTCATTCCCCGCCTCTGAATCCCCATCTCTGATTCCCGGACTCTGATTCCCCTCCTCTGATTCCCGGCCTCTTATTCCCAGCATCTGATTCCCGGCCTCTGATTCCCGGCCTCTGATTCCCCGCTTCTGATTCCCTGCCTCTGATTCCCCATCTCTGATTCCGCACATCTGATTCCCTGCCTCTGATTCCCCACCTCTGATTCCCCATATCTGATTCCCCGCCTCTGTTTCCCCGCCTCTGATTCCCCGCCTCTGTTTTCCTATATCTAATTCCCCACCTCTGATGCCCCAACTCTGATTCCCCGCCTCTGATTCCCCAGCTCTGATTCCCCGCCTCTGATTCCCTGCATCCGATTCCCCATATCTGATTCCCAGCCTCTGTTTCCCCGCCTCTGTTTCCCCGCCTCTGATTCCCCGCCTCTGTTTCCCCATATCTGATTCCCGCCTCTGATTCCCAACTATGATTCCCCGCCTCTGATTCCCTAGCTCTGATTCCCTGCCTCTGATTCCCCGTGTTCTATTCCCTGCCTCTGATTCCCCGCCTGTGATTCCCCATCACTGATTCACCACCTCTGATTCCCTACCTCTGATTCCCCATATCTAATTCCCCGCCTCTGTTTGCCCTCCTCTGATTCCCCGCCTCTGTTTCCCCATATCTGATTCCCCGCCTCTGAATCCCCAACTCTGATTCCCTGCCTCAGATTCCCCAGCTCTGATTCCCCGCCTTTGATTCCCCCCGTCTGATTCCCAGCCTCTGAATCCCCGTGTCTGATTTCCTGCCTCTGATTCCCCGCCTCTGATTCCCCATCTCTGATTCACCACCTCTGATTCCCCACCTCTGATTCCCCATCTCTGATTCCGCACATCCAATTCCCTGCCTCTGATTCCCCAACTCTGATTCCCCACCTCTGATTCCCCAGCTCTGATTCCCCGCCTCAGATTCCCCGCGTCTGATTCCCTGCCTCTGATTCCCCGCCTCTGATTCCCTGCCTCTGATTCCCCATATCTGATTCCCCGCCTCTGATTCCCCAACTCTGATTCCCCGCTTCTGATTCCCCAGCTCTGAATCCCTGCCTCTGATTCCCCGCGTCTGATTCCCTGCCTCTGATTCCCCGCCTCTGATTCCCCATCTGTGATTCACAACCTCTGATGCCCCACCTCTGATTCCCCATATCTGATTCCCCGCCTCTGTTTCCCCGCCTCTGATTCCCCGCCTCTGATTCCCCATATCTGATTCCCCGCCTCAGATTCCCCGCGTCTGATTCCCTGCCTCTGATTCCCCGCCTCTGATTCCCTGCCTCTGATTCCCCATATCTGATTCCCCGCCTCTGATTCCCCAACTCTGATTCCCCGCTTCTGATTCCCCAGCTCTGAATCCCTGCCTCTGATTCCCCGCGTCTGATTCCCTGCCTCTGATTCCCCGCCTCTGATTCCCCATCTGTGATTCACAACCTCTGATGCCCCACCTCTGATTCCCCATATCTGATTCCCCGCCTCTGTTTCCCCGCCTCTGATTCCCCGCCTCTGATTCCCCATATCTGATTCCCCGCCTCTGATTGCCCACCTCTGATTCCCCGCGTCTGATACCCTGCCTCTGATTCCCTGCCTCTGATTCCCCATCTCTGATTCACCACCTCTGATTCCCGGCCTCTGATTCCCCATCTCTGATTCCGCACATCCGATTCCCTGCCTATGATTCCCCACCTCTGATTCCCCGCCTCTGATTCCCCATATCTGATTCCCTGCCTCTGTTTCCCCGCCTCTGATTCCCTACCTATGTTTCCCCATATCTGATTCCCCGCCTCTGATTCCCCAACTCTAATACCCCGCCTCTGATTCCCCAGCTCTGATTCCCCGCCTCTGATTCCCCGCATCTGATTCCCTGCCTCTGATCCCCCGCCTCTGATTCCAGGCCTCTGATTCCCATCATCTGATTCCGGCCTCTGATTCCCGGCCTCTGATTCCCTGCTTCTGATTCTGATTCCCTGCCTCTGATTCCCCATCTCTGATTCCGCACATCTGATTCCCTGCCTCTGATTCCCCACCTCTGATTCCCCATATCTGATTCCCCGCCTCTGTTTCCCCGCCTCTGATTCCCCGCCTCTGTTTCCCAATATCTAAGTCCCCACCTCTGATTCCCCAAATCTGATTCCCCACCTCTGATTCCCCAGCTCTGATTCCCCGCCTCTGATTCCCCGCATCTGATTCCCTGCATCTGATTCCAAGCCTCTGATTCCCTGCCTCTGATTCCCAACCTCTGATTCCCCACCTCTGATTCCCCATATCTGATTCCCCGCCTCTGTTTCCCCGCCTCGGATTCCCCGCCTCAGTTTCCCCATATCTGATTCCCGGCCTCTGATTCCCCGCCTCTGATTCCCCGCCTCTGATTCCCTGCCTCTGATTCCCCATCTCCGATTCCCTGCCTCTGATTCCCAACCTCTGATTCCCCACCTCTGATTCCCCATATCAGATTCCCCGCCTCTGTTTCGCCGCCTCTGATTCCCCGCCTCTGATTCCCAACTCTGATTCCCCGCCTCTGATTCCCCAGCTCTGATTCCCCGTGTTTGATTCCCTGCCTCTGATTCCCTGCCCTGATTACCCATCTCTGTTTCACCGCCTTTGATTCGCTACCTCTGATTCCACATATCTGATTCCCCGCCTCTGTTTCCCCGATTCTGATTCCCTTCCTCTGATTCCCAACCTCTGATTCCACACCTCTGATTCCTCATATCTGATTCCCCGCCTCTATTTCCCCATATCTTAATCCCCGCCTCTGATTCCCCAACTCTAAATCCCCGCCTCTGATTCCCCAGCTCTGATTCCCCGACTCTGATTCCCGGCGTCCGATTCCCTGCCTCTGATTCCCCGCCTCTGATTCCCCATCTCTGATTCCCCGCCTCTGATTCCCCGTGTCTGATTCCCTGCCTCTGATTCCCTGCCTCTGATTCCCCGCCTCAGATTCCCTGACACTGAATCCCTGCCCCTGATTCCCCACCTCTGATTCCCCATATCTGATTCCCCGCCTCTGTTTCCCCGCCTCTGATTCCCCGCCCCTGATTCCCCATATCTGATTCCCTGCCTCTGATTCCCCAACTCTGATTCCCCGCCTCTGATTCCCCAGCTCTGAATCCCCGCCTCTGATTCCCCGTGTCTGATTCCCTGCCTCTGATTCCCCGCCTTGATTCCCCATCTCTGATTCACAACCTCTGATTCCCCACCTCTGATTCCCTATATTTGATTCCCCGACTCTGTTTCCCCGCCTCTGATTCCCCGCCTCTGATTCCCCATATCTGATTCCCCGCCTCTGATTGCCCACCTCTGATTCCCCGCCTCTGATTCGCCAGCTCTGATTCCCCGCCTCTGATTCCCCGCATCTGATTCCCTGCCTCTGATTCCCCGCCTCTGATTCCCCATCTCTGATTCACCGCCTCTGATTCGCCACCTCTGATTCCCCATATCTGATTCCCCACCTCTGTTTCCCGGCCTCTGATTCCCCGCCTCTGATTCTCCATATCTCATTCCCCGCCTCTGAATCCCCATCTCTGATTCCCGGACTCTGATTCCCCACCTCTGATTCCCGGCCTCTTATTCCCAGCATCTGATTCCCTGCCTCTGATTCCCCAGCTCTGATTCCCCGCCTTTGATTCCCCCCGTCTGATTCCCAACCTCTGAATCCCCGTGTCTGATTTCCTGCCTCTGATTCCCCGCCTCTGATTCCCCATCTCTGATTCACCACCTCTGATTCCCCATCTCTGATTCCCCACCTCTGATTCCCCATATCTGATTCCCTGCCTCTGTTTCCCCGCCTCTGATTCCCCACCTCTGTTTCCCCATATCTGATTCCCCGCCTCTGATTCCCCAACTCTAATACCCCGCCTCTGATTCCCCAGCTCTGATTCCCCGCCTCTGATTCCCCGCATCTGATTCCCTGCCTCTGATTCCCCGCCTCTGATTCCAGGCCTCTGATTCCCAGCATCTGATTCCGGCCTCTGATTCCCGGCCTCTGATTCCCTGCTTCTGATTCTGATTCCCTGCCTCTGATTCACCATCTCTGATTCCGCACATCTGATTCCCAATCTCTGATTCCCCACATCTGATTCCCCATATCTGATTCCCCGCCTCTGTTTCCCCGTATCTGATTCCCGCCTCTGATTCCCAACTATGAATCCCCTCCTCTGATTCCCCAGCTCTGATTCCCTGCCTCTGATTCCCCGCGTTCTATTCCCTGCCTCTGATTCCCCGCCTGTGATTCCCCATCACTGATTCACCACCTCTGATTCCCTACCTCTGATTACCCATATCTAATTCCCCGCCTCTGTTTGCCCGCCTGTGATTCCCCGCCTCTGTTTCCCCATATCTGATTCCCCGCCTCTGAATCCCCAACTCTGATTCCCTGCCTCAGATTCCCCAGCTCTGATTCCCCGCCTTTGATTCCCCCCGTCTGATTCCCAGCCTCTGAATCCCCGTGTCTTATTTCCTGCCTCTGATTCCCCGCCTCTGATTCCCCATCTCTGATTCACCTCCTCTGATTCCCCACCTCTGATTCCCCCTCTCTGATTCCGCACATCCAATTCCCTGACTCTGATTCCCCAACTCTGATTCCCCACCTCTGATTCCCCAGCTATGATTCCCCGCCTCAGATTCCCCGCGTCTGATTCCCTGCCTCTGATTCCCCGCCTCTGATTCCCTGCCTCTGATTCCCCATATCTGATTCCCCGCCTCTGATTCCCCAACTCTGATTCCCCGCTTCTGATTCCCCAGCTCTGAATCCCCGCCTCTGATTCCCCGCGTCTGATTCCCTGCCTCTGATTCCCCGCCTCTGATTCCCCATCTGTGATTCACAACCTCTGATGCCCCACCTCTGATTCCCCATATCTGATTCCCTGCCTCTGTTTCCCCGCCTCTGATTCCCCACCTCTGTTTCCCCATATCTGATTCCCCACCTCTGATTCCCCAACTCTAATACCCCGCCTCTGATTCCCCAGCTCTGATTCCCCGTCTCTGATTCCCCGCATCTGATTCCCTGCCTCTGATTCCCCGCCTCTGATTCCAGGCCTCTGATTCCCAGAATCTGATTCCGGCCTCTGATTCCCGGCCTCTGATTCCCTGCTTCTGATTCTGATTCCCTGCCTCTGATTCCCAATCTCTGATTCCGCACATCTGATTCCCTGCCTCTGATTCCCCACCTCTGATTCCCCATATCTGATTCCCCGCCTCTGTTTCCCCGCCTCTGATTCCCCGCCTCTGTTTCCCAATATCTAAGTCCCCACCTCTGATTCCCCAAATCTGATTCCCCACCTCTGATTCCCCAGCTCTGATTCCCCGCCTCTGATTCCCCGCATCTGATACCCTGCATCTGATTCCAAGCCTCTGATTCCCTGCCTCTGATTCCCAACCTCTGATTCCCCACCTCTGATTCCCCATATCTGATTCCCCGCCTCTGTTTCCCCGCCTCGGATTCCCCGCCTCTGTTTCCCCACATCTGATTCCCGGCCTCTGATTCCCCGCCTCTGATTCCCCATAACTGATTCCCCGCCTCTGATTCCCCAACTCTGATTCCCCGCCTCTGATTCCCCAGCTCTGAATCCCCGCCTCTGATTCCCCGCGTCTGATTCCCTGCCTCTGATTCCCCGCCTTGATTCCCCATCTCTGATTCACAACCTCTGATTCCCCACCTCTGATTCCCTATATTTGATTCCCCGCCTCTGTTTCCCCGCCTCTGATTCCCCGCCTCTGATTCCCCATATCTGATTCCCCGCCTCTGATTGCCCACCTCTGATTCCCAGCCTCTGATTCGCCAGCTCTGATTCCCCGCCTCTGATTCCCCGCATCTGATTCCCTGCCTCTGATTCCCCGCCTCTGATTCCCCATCTCTGATTCACCGCCTTTGATTCGCCACCTCTGATTCCCCATATCTGATTCCCCGCCTCTGTTTCCCCGCCTCTGATTCCCCGCCTCTGATTCTCCATATCTCATTCCCCGCCTCTGAATCCCCATCTCTGATTCCCGGACTCTGATTCCCCTCCTCTGATTCCCGGCCTCTTATTCCCAGCATCTGATTCCCGACCTCTGATTCCCGGCCTCTGATTCCCCGCTTCTGATTCCCTGCCTCTGATTCCCCATCTCTGATTCCGCACATCTGATTCCCTGCCTCTGATTCCCCACCTCTGATTCCCCATATCTGATTCCCCGCCTCTGTTTCCCCGCCTCTGATTCCCCGCCTCTGTTTCCCTATATCTAATTCCCCACCTCTGATGCCCCAACTCTGATTCCCCGCCTCTGATTCCCCAGCTCTGATTCCCCGCCTCTGATTCCCTGCATCCGATTCCCCATATCTGATTCCCCGCCTCTGTTTCCCCGCCTCTTATTCCCCGCCTCTGTTTCCCCATATCTGATTCCCGCCTCTGATTCCCAACTATGATTCCCCGCCTCTGATTCCCTAGCTCTGATTCCCTGCCTCTGATTCCCCGCGTTCTATTCCCTGCCTCTGATTCCCCGCCTGTGATTCCCCATCACTGATTCACCACCTCTGATTCCCTACCTCTGATTACCCATATCTAATTCCCCGCCTCTGTTTGCCCGCCTGTGATTCCCCGCCTCTGTTTCCCCATATCTGATTCCCCGCCTCTGAATCCCCAACTCTGATTCCCTGCCTCAGATTCCCCAGCTCTGATTCCCCGCCTTTGATTCCCCCCGTCTGATTCCCAGCCTCTGAATCCCCGTGTCTTATTTCCTGCCTCTGATTCCCCGCCTCTGATTCCCCATCTCTGATTCACCTCCTCTGATTCCCCACCTCTGATTCCCCCTCTCTGATTCCGCACATCCAATTCCCTGACTCTGATTCCCCAACTCTGATTCCCCACCTCTGATTCCCCAGCTATGATTCCCCGCCTCAGATTCCCCGCGTCTGATTCCCTGCCTCTGATTCCCCGCCTCTGATTCCCTGCCTCTGATTCCCCATATCTGATTCCCTGCCTCTGATTCCCCAACTCTGATTCCCCGCCTCTGATTCCCCAGCTCTGAATCCCCGCCTCTGATTCCCCGTGTCTGATTCCCTGCATCTGATTCCAAGCCTCTGATTCCCTGCCTCTGATTCCCAACCTCTGATTCCCCACCTCTGATTCCCCATATCTGATTCCCCGCCTCTGTTTCCCCGCCTCGGATTCCCCGCCTCTGTTTCCCCACATCTGATTCCCGGCCTCTGATTCCCCGCTTCTGATTCCCCATATCTGATTCCCTGCCTCTGATTCCCCATATCTGATTCCCCACCTCTGTTTCCCGGCCTCTGATTCCCCGCCTCTGATTCTCCATATCTCATTCCCCGCCTCTGAATCCCCATCTCTGATTCCCGGACTCTGATTCCCCACCTCTGATTCCCGGCCTCTTATTCCCAGCATCTGATTCCCGGCCTCTGATTCCCGGCCTCTGATTCCCCGCTTCTGATTCTGATTCCCTGCCTCTGATTCCCCATCTCTGATTCAGCACATCTGAATCCCTGCCTCTGATTCCCCACCTCTGATTCCTCATATCTGATTCCCCGCCTCTGTTTCCCCGCCTCTGATTCCCCGCCTCTGTTTCCCTATATCTAATTCCCCACCTCTGATGCCCCAACTCTGATTCCCCGCCTCTGATTCCCCAGCTCTGATTCCCCGCCTCTGATTCCAAGCATCCGATTCCCCATATCTGATTCCCCGCCTCTGTTTCCCCGCCTCTGATTCCCCGCCTCTGATTCCCCATATCTGATTCCCCGCCTCTGATTCCCAACTATGATTCCCCGCCTCTGATTCCCCAGCTCTGATTCCCTGCGTCTGATTCCCTGCGTTCTATTCCCTGCCTCTGATTCCCCACCTGTGATTCCCCATCACTGATTCACCACCTCTGATTCCCCACCTCTGATTCCCCATATCTAATTCCCCGCCTCTGTTTGCCCGCCTCTGATTCCCCGCCTCTGTTTCCCCATATCTGATTCCCCGTCTCTGAATCCCCAAATCTGATTCCCTGCCTCTGATTCCCCAGCTCTGATTCCCCGCCTTTGATTCCCCCCGTCTGATTCCCAGCCTCTGAATCCCCGTGTCTGATTTCCTGCCTCTGATTCCCCGCCTCTGATTCCCCATCTCTGATTCCTCTGATTCCTCACATCTGATTCCCCATCTCTGATTCCGCACATCCGATTCCCTGCCTCTGATTCCCCAACTCTGATTCCCCACCTCTGATTCCCCAGCTCTGATTCCCCGCCTCAGATTCCCCGCGTCTGATTCCCTGCCTCTGATTCCCCGCCTCTGATTCCCCATCTCTGATTCCCCACCTCTGATACCCCGTGTCTGATTCCCTGCCTCTGATTCCCCGCCTCTGAATCCCAGCCTCTGATTCCCCATATCTGATTCCCCGCCTCTGATTCCCTGCCTCTGATTCCCCAGCTCTGATTCCCCGCCTTTGATTCCCCCCATCTGATTCCCAGACTCTGAATCCCCGTGTCTGATTTCCTGCCTCTGATTCCCCGCCTCTGATTCCCCATCTCTGATTCACCGCCTCTGATTCCCCATCTCTGATTCCCCACCTCTGATTCCCCGTGTCTGATTCCCTGCCTCTGATTCCCCGCCTCTGAATCCCAGCCTCTGATTCCCCATATCTGATTCCCCGCCTCTGATTCCCTGCCTCTGATTCCCCAGCTCTGATTCCCCGCCTTTGATTCCCCCCGTCTGATTCCCAACCTCTGAATCCCCGTGTCTGATTTCCTGCCTCTGATTCCCCGCCTCTGATTCCCCATCTCTGATTCACCGCCTCTGATTCCCCATCTCTGATTCCCCACCTCTGATTCCCCATATCTGATTCCCTGCCTCTGTTTCCCCGCCTCTGATTCCCCACCTCTGTTTCCCCATATCTGATTCCCCGTCTCTGATTCCCCAACTCTAATACCCCGCCTCTGATTCCCCAGCTCTGATTCCCCGCCTCTGATTCACCGCATCTGATTCCCTGCCTCTGATTCCCCGCCTCTGATTCCAGGCCTCTGATTCCCAGCATCTGATTCCGGCCTCTGATTCCCGGCCTCTGATTCCCTGCTTCTGATTCTGATTCCCTGCCTCTGATTCCCCATCTCTGATTCCGCACATCTGATTCCCAACCTCTGATTCCCCACATCTGATTCCCCACATCTGATTCCCCATATCTGATTCCCCGCCTCTGTTTCCCCGTATCTGATTCCCGCATCTGATTCCCAACTATGAATCCCCTTCTCTGATTCCCCAGCTCTGATTCCCTGCCTCTGATTCCCCGCGTTCTATTCCCTGCCTCTGATTCCCCGCCTGTGATTCCCCATCACTGATTCACCACCTCTGATTCCCTACCTCTGATTACCCATATCTAATTCCCCGCCTCTGTTTGCCCGCCTCTGATTCCCCGCCTCTGTTTCCCCATATCTGATTCCCCGCCTCTGAATCCCCAACTCTGATTCCCAGCCTCTGAATCCCCGTGTCTGATTTCCTGCCTCTGATTCCCCGCCTCTGATTCCCCATCTCTGATTCACCTCCTCTGATTCCCCACCTCTGATTCCCCCTCTCTGATTCCGCACATCCAATTCCCTGCCTCTGATTCCCCAACTCTGATTCCCCACCTCTGATTCCCCAGCTATGATTCCCCGCCTCAGATTCCCCGCGTCTGAATCCCTGCCTCTGATTCCCCGCCTCTGATTCCCTGCCTCTGATTCCCCATATCTGTTTCCCCGCCTCTGATTCCCCAACTCTGATTCCCCGCTTCTGATTCTCCAGCTCTGAATCCCCGCCTCTGATTCCCCGCGTCTGATTCCCTGCCTCTGATTCCCCGCCTCTGATTCCCCATCTGTGATTCACAACCTCTGATGCCCCACCTCTGATTCCCCATATCTGATTCCCTGCCTCTGTTTCCCCGCCTCTGATTCCCCACCTCTGTTTCCCCATATCTGATTCCCCACCTCTGATTCCCCAACTCTAATACCCCGCCTCTGATTCCCCAGCTCTGATTCCCCGCCTCTGATTCCCCGCATCTGATTCCCTGCCTCTGATTCCCCGCCTCTGATTCCAGGCCTCTGATTCCCAGCATCTGATTCCGGCCTCTGATTCCCGGCCTCTGATTCCCTGCTTCTGATTCTGATTCCCTGCCTCTGATTCCCAATCTCTGATTCCGCACATCTGATTCCCTGCCTCTGATTCCCCACCTCTGATTCCCCATATCTGATTCCCCGCCTCTGTTTCCCCGCCTCTGATTCCCCGCCTCTGTTTCCCAATATCTAAGTACCCACCTCTGATTCCCCAAATCTGATTCCCCACCTCTGATTCCCCAGCTCTGATTCCCCCCTCTGATTCCCCGCATCTGATACCCTGCATCTGATTCCAAGCCTCTGATTCCCTGCCTCTGATTCCCAACCTCTGATTCCCCACCTCTGATTCCCCATATCTGATTCCCCGCCTCTGTTTCCCCGCCTCGGATTCCCCGCCTCTGTTTCCCCACATCTGATTCCCGGCCTCTGATTCCCCGCCTCTGATTCCACATATCTGATTCCCTGCCTCTGATTCCCCAACTCTGATTCCCCGCCTCTGATTCCCCAGCTCTGAATCCCCGCCTCTGATTCCCCGCGTCTGATTCCCTGCCTCTGATTCCCCGCCTTGATTCCCCATCTCTGATTCACAACCTCTGATTCCCCACCTCTGATTCCCTATATTTGATTCCCCGCCTCTGTTTCCCCGCCTCTGATTCCCCGCCTCTGATTCCCCATATCTGATTCCCCACCTCTGATTGCCCACCTCTGATTCCCAGCCTCTGATTCGCCAGCTCTGATTCCCCGCCTCTGATTCCCCGCATCTGATTCCCTGCCTCTGATTCCCCGCCTCTGATTCCCCATCTCTGATTCACCGCCTTTGATTCGCCACCTCTGATTCCCCATATCTGATTCCCCGCCTCTGTTTCCCCGCCTCTGATTCCCCGCCTCTGATTCTCCATATCTCATTCCCCGCCTCTGAATCCCCATCTCTGATTCCCGGACTCTGATTCCCCTCCTCTGATTCCCGGCCTCTTATTCCCAGCATCTGATTCCCGGCCTCTGATTCCCGGCCTCTGATTCCCCGCTTCTGATTCCCTGCCTCTGATTCCCCATCTCTGATTCCGCACATCTGATTCCCTGCCTCTGATTCCCCACCTCTGATTCCCCATATCTGATTCCCCGCCTCTGTTTCCCCGCCTCTGATTCCCCGCCTCTGTTTTCCTATATCTAATTCCCCACCTCTGATGCCCCAACTCTGATTCCCCGCCTCTGATTCCCCAGCTCTGATTCCCCGCCTCTGATTCCCTGCATCCGATTCCCCATATCTGATTCCCAGCCTCTGTTTCCCCGCCTCTGTTTCCCCGCCTCTGATTCCCCGCCTCTGTTTCCCCATATCTGATTCCCGCCTCTGATTCCCAACTATGATTCCCCGCCTCTGATTCCCTAGCTCTGATTCCCTGCCTCTGATTCCCCGTGTTCTATTCCCTGCCTCTGATTCCCCGCCTGTGATTCCCCATCACTGATTCACCACCTCTGATTCCCTACCTCTGATTCCCCATATCTAATTCCCCGCCTCTGTTTGCCCTCCTCTGATTCCCCGCCTCTGTTTCCCCATATCTGATTCCCCGCCTCTGAATCCCCAACTCTGATTCCCTGCCTCAGATTCCCCAGCTCTGATTCCCCGCCTTTGATTCCCCCCGTCTGATTCCCAGCCTCTGAATCCCCGTGTCTGATTTCCTGCCTCTGATTCCCCGCCTCTGATTCCCCATCTCTGATTCACCACCTCTGATTCCCCACCTCTGATTCCCCATCTCTGATTCCGCACATCCAATTCCCTGCCTCTGATTCCCCAACTCTGATTCCCCACCTCTGATTCCCCAGCTCTGATTCCCCGCCTCAGATTCCCCGCGTCTGATTCCCTGCCTCTGATTCCCCGCCTCTGATTCCCTGCCTCTGATTCCCCATATCTGATTCCCCGCCTCTGATTCCCCAACTCTGATTCCCCGCTTCTGATTCCCCAGCTCTGAATCCCTGCCTCTGATTCCCCGCGTCTGATTCCCTGCCTCTGATTCCCCGCCTCTGATTCCCCATCTGTGATTCACAACCTCTGATGCCCCACCTCTGATTCCCCATATCTGATTCCCCGCCTCTGTTTCCCCGCCTCTGATTCCCCGCCTCTGATTCCCCATATCTGATTCCCCGCCTCAGATTCCCCGCGTCTGATTCCCTGCCTCTGATTCCCCGCCTCTGATTCCCTGCCTCTGATTCCCCATATCTGATTCCCCGCCTCTGATTCCCCAACTCTGATTCCCCGCTTCTGATTCCCCAGCTCTGAATCCCTGCCTCTGATTCCCCGCGTCTGATTCCCTGCCTCTGATTCCCCGCCTCTGATTCCCCATCTGTGATTCACAACCTCTGATGCCCCACCTCTGATTCCCCATATCTGATTCCCCGCCTCTGTTTCCCCGCCTCTGATTCCCCGCCTCTGATTCCCCATATCTGATTCCCCGCCTCTGATTGCCCACCTCTGATTCCCCGCGTCTGATACCCTGCCTCTGATTCCCTGCCTCTGATTCCCCATCTCTGATTCACCACCTCTGATTCCCGGCCTCTGATTCCCCATCTCTGATTCCGCACATCCGATTCCCTGCCTATGATTCCCCACCTCTGATTCCCCGCCTCTGATTCCCCATATCTGATTCCCTGCCTCTGTTTCCCCGCCTCTGATTCCCTACCTATGTTTCCCCATATCTGATTCCCCGCCTCTGATTCCCCAACTCTAATACCCCGCCTCTGATTCCCCAGCTCTGATTCCCCGCCTCTGATTCCCCGCATCTGATTCCCTGCCTCTGATCCCCCGCCTCTGATTCCAGGCCTCTGATTCCCATCATCTGATTCCGGCCTCTGATTCCCGGCCTCTGATTCCCTGCTTCTGATTCTGATTCCCTGCCTCTGATTCCCCATCTCTGATTCCGCACATCTGATTCCCTGCCTCTGATTCCCCACCTCTGATTCCCCATATCTGATTCCCCGCCTCTGTTTCCCCGCCTCTGATTCCCCGCCTCTGTTTCCCAATATCTAAGTCCCCACCTCTGATTCCCCAAATCTGATTCCCCACCTCTGATTCCCCAGCTCTGATTCCCCGCCTCTGATTCCCCGCATCTGATTCCCTGCATCTGATTCCAAGCCTCTGATTCCCTGCCTCTGATTCCCAACCTCTGATTCCCCACCTCTGATTCCCCATATCTGATTCCCCGCCTCTGTTTCCCCGCCTCGGATTCCCCGCCTCAGTTTCCCCATATCTGATTCCCGGCCTCTGATTCCCCGCCTCTGATTCCCCGCCTCTGATTCCCTGCCTCTGATTCCCCATCTCCGATTCCCTGCCTCTGATTCCCAACCTCTGATTCCCCACCTCTGATTCCCCATATCAGATTCCCCGCCTCTGTTTCTCCGCCTCTGATTCCCCGCCTCTGATTCCCAACTCTGATTCCCCGCCTCTGATTCCCCAGCTCTGATTCCCCGTGTTTGATTCCCTGCCTCTGATTCCCTGCCCTGATTACCCATCTCTGTTTCACCGCCTTTGATTCGCTACCTCTGATTCCACATATCTGATTCCCCGCCTCTGTTTCCCCGATTCTGATTCCCTTCCTCTGATTCCCAACCTCTGATTCCACACCTCTGATTCCTCATATCTGATTCCCCGCCTCTATTTCCCCATATCTTAATCCCCGCCTCTGATTCCCCAACTCTAAATCCCCGCCTCTGATTCCCCAGCTCTGATTCCCCGACTCTGATTCCCGGCGTCCGATTCCCTGCCTCTGATTCCCCGCCTCTGATTCCCCATCTCTGATTCCCCGCCTCTGATTCCCCGTGTCTGATTCCCTGCCTCTGATTCCCTGCCTCTGATTCCCCGCCTCAGATTCCCTGACACTGAATCCCTGCCCCTGATTCCCCACCTCTGATTCCCCATATCTGATTCCCCGCCTCTGTTTCCCCGCCTCTGATTCCCCGCCCCTGATTCCCCATATCTGATTCCCTGCCTCTGATTCCCCAACTCTGATTCCCCGCCTCTGATTCCCCAGCTCTGAATCCCCGCCTCTGATTCCCCGTGTCTGATTCCCTGCCTCTGATTCCCCGCCTTGATTCCCCATCTCTGATTCACAACCTCTGATTCCCCACCTCTGATTCCCTATATTTGATTCCCCGACTCTGTTTCCCCGCCTCTGATTCCCCGCCTCTGATTCCCCATATCTGATTCCCCGCCTCTGATTGCCCACCTCTGATTCCCCGCCTCTGATTCGCCAGCTCTGATTCCCCGCCTCTGATTCCCCGCATCTGATTCCCTGCCTCTGATTCCCCGCCTCTGATTCCCCATCTCTGATTCACCGCCTCTGATTCGCCACCTCTGATTCCCCATATCTGATTCCCCACCTCTGTTTCCCGGCCTCTGATTCCCCGCCTCTGATTCTCCATATCTCATTCCCCGCCTCTGAATCCCCATCTCTGATTCCCGGACTCTGATTCCCCACCTCTGATTCCCGGCCTCTTATTCCCAGCATCTGATTCCCTGCCTCTGATTCCCCAGCTCTGATTCCCCGCCTTTGATTCCCCCCGTCTGATTCCCAACCTCTGAATCCCCGTGTCTGATTTCCTGCCTCTGATTCCCCGCCTCTGATTCCCCATCTCTGATTCACCACCTCTGATTCCCCATCTCTGATTCCCCACCTCTGATTCCCCATATCTGATTCCCTGCCTCTGTTTCCCCGCCTCTGATTCCCCACCTCTGTTTCCCCATATCTGATTCCCCGCCTCTGATTCCCCAACTCTAATACCCCGCCTCTGATTCCCCAGCTCTGATTCCCCGCCTCTGATTCCCCGCATCTGATTCCCTGCCTCTGATTCCCCGCCTCTGATTCCAGGCCTCTGATTCCCAGCATCTGATTCCGGCCTCTGATTCCCGGCCTCTGATTCCCTGCTTCTGATTCTGATTCCCTGCCTCTGATTCACCATCTCTGATTCCGCACATCTGATTCCCAATCTCTGATTCCCCACATCTGATTCCCCATATCTGATTCCCCGCCTCTGTTTCCCCGTATCTGATTCCCGCCTCTGATTCCCAACTATGAATCCCCTCCTCTGATTCCCCAGCTCTGATTCCCTGCCTCTGATTCCCCGCGTTCTATTCCCTGCCTCTGATTCCCCGCCTGTGATTCCCCATCACTGATTCACCACCTCTGATTCCCTACCTCTGATTACCCATATCTAATTCCCCGCCTCTGTTTGCCCGCCTGTGATTCCCCGCCTCTGTTTCCCCATATCTGATTCCCCGCCTCTGAATCCCCAACTCTGATTCCCTGCCTCAGATTCCCCAGCTCTGATTCCCCGCCTTTGATTCCCCCCGTCTGATTCCCAGCCTCTGAATCCCCGTGTCTTATTTCCTGCCTCTGATTCCCCGCCTCTGATTCCCCATCTCTGATTCACCTCCTCTGATTCCCCACCTCTGATTCCCCCTCTCTGATTCCGCACATCCAATTCCCTGACTCTGATTCCCCAACTCTGATTCCCCACCTCTGATTCCCCAGCTATGATTCCCCGCCTCAGATTCCCCGCGTCTGATTCCCTGCCTCTGATTCCCCGCCTCTGATTCCCTGCCTCTGATTCCCCATATCTGATTCCCCGCCTCTGATTCCCCAACTCTGATTCCCCGCTTCTGATTCCCCAGCTCTGAATCCCCGCCTCTGATTCCCCGCGTCTGATTCCCTGCCTCTGATTCCCCGCCTCTGATTCCCCATCTGTGATTCACAACCTCTGATGCCCCACCTCTGATTCCCCATATCTGATTCCCTGCCTCTGTTTCCCCGCCTCTGATTCCCCACCTCTGTTTCCCCATATCTGATTCCCCACCTCTGATTCCCCAACTCTAATACCCCGCCTCTGATTCCCCAGCTCTGATTCCCCGTCTCTGATTCCCCGCATCTGATTCCCTGCCTCTGATTCCCCGCCTCTGATTCCAGGCCTCTGATTCCCAGAATCTGATTCCGGCCTCTGATTCCCGGCCTCTGATTCCCTGCTTCTGATTCTGATTCCCTGCCTCTGATTCCCAATCTCTGATTCCGCACATCTGATTCCCTGCCTCTGATTCCCCACCTCTGATTCCCCATATCTGATTCCCCGCCTCTGTTTCCCCGCCTCTGATTCCCCGCCTCTGTTTCCCAATATCTAAGTCCCCACCTCTGATTCCCCAAATCTGATTCCCCACCTCTGATTCCCCAGCTCTGATTCCCCGCCTCTGATTCCCCGCATCTGATACCCTGCATCTGATTCCAAGCCTCTGATTCCCTGCCTCTGATTCCCAACCTCTGATTCCCCACCTCTGATTCCCCATATCTGATTCCCCGCCTCTGTTTCCCCGCCTCGGATTCCCCGCCTCTGTTTCCCCACATCTGATTCCCGGCCTCTGATTCCCCGCCTCTGATTCCCCATAACTGATTCCCCGCCTCTGATTCCCCAACTCTGATTCCCCGCCTCTGATTCCCCAGCTCTGAATCCCCGCCTCTGATTCCCCGCGTCTGATTCCCTGCCTCTGATTCCCCGCCTTGATTCCCCATCTCTGATTCACAACCTCTGATTCCCCACCTCTGATTCCCTATATTTGATTCCCCGCCTCTGTTTCCCCGCCTCTGATTCCCCGCCTCTGATTCCCCATATCTGATTCCCCGCCTCTGATTGCCCACCTCTGATTCCCAGCCTCTGATTCGCCAGCTCTGATTCCCCGCCTCTGATTCCCCGCATCTGATTCCCTGCCTCTGATTCCCCGCCTCTGATTCCCCATCTCTGATTCACCGCCTTTGATTCGCCACCTCTGATTCCCCATATCTGATTCCCCGCCTCTGTTTCCCCGCCTCTGATTCCCCGCCTCTGATTCTCCATATCTCATTCCCCGCCTCTGAATCCCCATCTCTGATTCCCGGACTCTGATTCCCCTCCTCTGATTCCCGGCCTCTTATTCCCAGCATCTGATTCCCGACCTCTGATTCCCGGCCTCTGATTCCCCGCTTCTGATTCCCTGCCTCTGATTCCCCATCTCTGATTCCGCACATCTGATTCCCTGCCTCTGATTCCCCACCTCTGATTCCCCATATCTGATTCCCCGCCTCTGTTTCCCCGCCTCTGATTCCCCGCCTCTGTTTCCCTATATCTAATTCCCCACCTCTGATGCCCCAACTCTGATTCCCCGCCTCTGATTCCCCAGCTCTGATTCCCCGCCTCTGATTCCCTGCATCCGATTCCCCATATCTGATTCCCCGCCTCTGTTTCCCCGCCTCTTATTCCCCGCCTCTGTTTCCCCATATCTGATTCCCGCCTCTGATTCCCAACTATGATTCCCCGCCTCTGATTCCCTAGCTCTGATTCCCTGCCTCTGATTCCCCGCGTTCTATTCCCTGCCTCTGATTCCCCGCCTGTGATTCCCCATCACTGATTCACCACCTCTGATTCCCTACCTCTGATTACCCATATCTAATTCCCCGCCTCTGTTTGCCCGCCTGTGATTCCCCGCCTCTGTTTCCCCATATCTGATTCCCCGCCTCTGAATCCCCAACTCTGATTCCCTGCCTCAGATTCCCCAGCTCTGATTCCCCGCCTTTGATTCCCCCCGTCTGATTCCCAGCCTCTGAATCCCCGTGTCTTATTTCCTGCCTCTGATTCCCCGCCTCTGATTCCCCATCTCTGATTCACCTCCTCTGATTCCCCACCTCTGATTCCCCCTCTCTGATTCCGCACATCCAATTCCCTGACTCTGATTCCCCAACTCTGATTCCCCACCTCTGATTCCCCAGCTATGATTCCCCGCCTCAGATTCCCCGCGTCTGATTCCCTGCCTCTGATTCCCCGCCTCTGATTCCCTGCCTCTGATTCCCCATATCTGATTCCCTGCCTCTGATTCCCCAACTCTGATTCCCCGCCTCTGATTCCCCAGCTCTGAATCCCCGCCTCTGATTCCCCGTGTCTGATTCCCTGCCTCTGATTCCCCGCCTTGATTCCCCATCTCTGATTCACAACCTCTGATTCCCCACCTCTGATTCCCCATATCTGATTCCCCGCCTCTGTTTCCCCGCCTCTGATTCCCCGCCTCTGATTCCCCATATCTGATTCCCTGCCTCTGATTCCCCAACTCTGATTCCCCGCCTCTGATTCCCCAGCTCTGAATCCCCGCCTCTGATTCCCCGTGTCTGATTCCCTGCCTCTGATTCCCCGCCTTGATTCCCCATCTCTGATTCACAACCTCTGATTCCCCACCTCTGATTCCCTATATTTGATTCCCCGCCTCTGTTTCCCCGCCTCTGATTCCCCGCCTCTGATTCCCCATATCTGATTCCCCGCCTCTGATTGCCCACCTCTGATTCCCCGCCTCTGATTCGCCAGCTCTGATTCCCCGCCTCTGATTCCCCGCATCTGATTCCCTGCCTCTGATTCCCCGCCTCTGATTCCCCATCTCTGATTCACCGCCTCTGATTCGCCACCTCTGATTCCCCATATCTGATTCCCCACCTCTGTTTCCCGGCCTCTGATTCCCCGCCTCTGATTCTCCATATCTCATTCCCCGCCTCTGAATCCCCATCTCTGATTCCCGGACTCTGATTCCCCACCTCTGATTCCCGGCCTCTTATTCCCAGCATCTGATTCCCGGCCTCTGATTCCCGGCCTCTGATTCCCGGCTTCTGATTCTGATTCCCTGCCTCTGTTTCCCCAGCTCTGATTCCCCGCCTCAGATTCCCCGCGTCTGATTCCCTGCCTCTGATTCCCCGCCTCTGATTCCCCATCTCTGATTCCCCACCTCTGATTCCCCGTGTCTGATTCCCTGCCTCTGATTCCCCGCCTCTGAATCCCAGCCTCTGATTCCCCATATCTGATTCCCCGCCTCCGATTCCCTGCCTCTGATTCCCCAGCTCTGATTCCCCGCCTTTGATTCCCCCCATCTGATTCCCAGACTCTGAATCCCCGTGTCTGATTTCCTGCCTCTGATTCCCCGCCTCTGATTCCCCATCTCTGATTCACCGCCTCTGATTCCCCATCTCTGATTCCCCACCTCTGATTCCCCGTGTCTGATTCACTGCCTCTGATTCCCCGCCTCTGAAACCCAGCCTCTGATTCCCCATATCTGATTCCCCGCCTCTGATTCCCTGCCTCTGATTCCCCAGCTCTGATTCCCCGCCTTTGATTCCCCCCGTCTGATTCCCAACCTCTGAATCCCCGTGTCTGATTTCCTGCCTCTGATTCCCCGCCTCTGATTCCCCATCTCTGATTCACCACCTCTGATTCCCCATCTCTGATTCCCCACCTCTGATTCCCCATATCTGATTCCCTGCCTCTGTTTCCCCGCCTCTGATTCCCCACCTCTGTTTCCCCATATCTGATTCCCCGCCTCTGATTCCCCAACTCTAATACCCCGCCTCTGATTCCCCAGCTCTGATTCCCCGCCTCTGATTCCCCGCATCTGATTCCCTGCCTCTGATTCCCCGCCTCTGATTCCAGGCCTCTGATTCCCAGCATCTGATTCCGGCCTCTGATTCCCGGCCTCTGATTCCCTGCTTCTGATTCTGATTCCCTGCCTCTGATTCCCCATCTCTGATTCCGCACATCTGATTCCCAATCTCTGATTCCCCACATCTGATTCCCCATATCTGATTCCCCGCCTCTGTTTCCCCGTATCTGATTCCCGCCTCTGATTCCCAACTATGAATCCCCTCCTCTGATTCCCCAGCTCTGATTCCCTGCCTCTGATTCCCCGCGTTCTATTCCCTGCCTCTGATTCCCCGCCTGTGATTCCCCATCACTGATTCACCACCTCTGATTCCCTACCTCTGATTACCCATATCTAATTCCCCGCCTCTGTTTGCCCGCCTGTGATTCCCCGCCTCTGTTTCCCCATATCTGATTCCCCGCCTCTGAATCCCCAACTCTGATTCCCTGCCTCAGATTCCCCAGCTCTGATTCCCCGCCTTTGATTCCCCCCGTCTGATTCCCAGCCTCTGAATCCCCGTGTCTTATTTCCTGCCTCTGATTCCCCGCCTCTGATTCCCCATCTCTGATTCACCTCCTCTGATTCCCCACCTCTGATTCCCCCTCTCTGATTCCGCACATCCAATTCCCTGACTCTGATTCCCCAACTCTGATTCCCCACCTCTGATTCCCCAGCTATGATTCCCCGCCTCAGATTCCCCGCGTCTGATTCCCTGCCTCTGATTCCCCGCCTCTGATTCCCTGCCTCTGATTCCCCATATCTGATTCCCCGCCTCTGATTCCCCAACTCTGATTCCCCGCTTCTGATTCCCCAGCTCTGAATCCCCGCCTCTGATTCCCCGCGTCTGATTCCCTGCCTCTGATTCCCCGCCTCTGATTCCCCATCTGTGATTCACAACCTCTGATGCCCCACCTCTGATTCCCCATATCTGATTCCCTGCCTCTGTTTCCCTGCCTCTGATTCCCCACCTCTGTTTCCCCATATCTGATTCCCCACCTCTGATTCCCCAACTCTAATACCCCACCTCTGATTCCCCAGCTCTGATTCCCCGCCTCTGATTCCCCGCATCTGATTCCCTGCCTCTGATTCCCCGCCTCTGATTCCAGGCCTCTGATTCCCAGCATCTGATTCCGGCCTCTGATTCCCGGCCTCTGATTCCCTGCTTCTGATTCTGATTCCCAATCTCTGATTCCGCACATCTGATTCCCTGACTCTGATTCCCCACCTCTGATTCCCCATATCTGATTCCCCGCCTCTGTTTCCCCGCCTCTGTTTCCCCGCCTCTGATTCCCCGCCTCTGTTTCCCAATATCTAAGTCCCCACCTCTGATTCCCCAAATCTGATTCCCCACCTCTGATTCCCCAGCTCTGATTCCCCGCCTCTGATTCCCCGCATCTGATACCCTGCATCTGATTCCAAGCCTCTGATTCCCTGCCTCTGATTCCCAACCTCTGATTCCCCACCTCTGATTCCCCATATCTGATTCCCCGCCTCTGTTTCCCCGCCTCGGGTTCCCCGCCTCTGTTTCCCCACATCTGATTCCCGGCCTCTGATTCCCCGCCTCTGATTCCCCATAACTGATTCCCCGCCTCTGATTCCCCAACTCTGATTCCCCGCCTCTGATTCCCCAGCTCTGAATCCCCGCCTCTGATTCCCCGCGTCTGATTCCCTGCCTCTGATTCCCCGCCTTGATTCCCCATCTCTGATTCACAACCTCTGATTCCCCACCTCTGATTCCCTATATTTGATTCCCCGCCTCTGTTTCCCCGCCTCTGATTCCCCGCCTCTGATTCCCCATATCTGATTCCCCGCCTCTGATTGCCCACCTCTGATTCCCAGCCTGTGATTCGCCAGCTCTGATTCCCCGCATCTGATTCCCTGCCTCTGATTCCCCGCCTCTGATTCTCCATCTCTGATTCACCGCCTTTGATTCGCCACCTCTGATTCCCCATATCTGATTCCCCGCCTCTGATTCCCCGCCTCTGATTCCCCGCCTCTGATTCTCCATATCTCATTCCCCGCCTCTGAATCCCCATCTCTGATTCCCGGACTCTGATTCCCCTCCTCTGATTCCCGGCCTCTTATTCCCAGCATCTGATTCCCGGCCTCTGATTCCCGGCCTCTGATTCCCCGCTTCTGATTCCCTGCCTCTGATTCCCCATCTCTGATTCCGCACATCTGATTCCCTGCCTCTGATTCCCCACCTCTGATTCCCCATATCTGATTCCCCGCCTCTGTTTCCCCGCCTCTGATTCCCCGCCTCTGTTTCCCTATATCTAATTCCCCACCTCTGATGCCCCAACTCTGATTCCCCGCCTCTGATTCCCCAGCTCTGATTCCCCGCCTCTGATTCCCTGCATCCGATTCCCCATATCTGATTCCCCGCCTCTGTTTCCCCGCCTCTGATTCCCCGCCTCTGTTTCCCCATATCTGATTCCCGCCTCTGATTCCCAACTATGATTCCCCGCCTCTGATTCCCTAGCTCTGATTCCCTGCCTCTGATTCCCCGCGTTCTATTCCCTGCCTCTGATTCCCCGCCTGTGATTCCCCATCACTGATTCACCACCTCTGATTCCCTACCTCTGATTACCCATATCTAATTCCCCGCCTCTGTTTGCCCGCCTGTGATTCCCCGCCTCTGTTTCCCCATATCTGATTCCCCGCCTCTGAATCCCCAACTCTGATTCCCTGCCTCAGATTCCCCAGCTCTGATTCCCCGCCTTTGATTCCCCCCGTCTGATTCCCAGCCTCTGAATCCCCGTGTCTTATTTCCTGCCTCTGATTCCCCGCCTCTGATTCCCCATCTCTGATTCACCTCCTCTGATTCCCCACCTCTGATTCCCCCTCTCTGATTCCGCACATCCAATTCCCTGACTCTGATTCCCCAACTCTGATTCCCCACCTCTGATTCCCCAGCTATGATTCCCCGCCTCAGATTCCCCGCGTCTGATTCCCTGCCTCTGATTCCCCGCCTCTGATTCCTTGCCTCTGATTCCCCATATCTGATTCCCCGCCTCTGATTCCCCAACTCTGATTCCCCGCTTCTGATTCCCCAGCTCTGAATCCCCGCCTCTGATTCCCCGCGTCTGATTCCCTGCCTCTGATTCCCCGCCTCTGATTCCCCATCTGTGATTCACAACCTCTGATGCCCCACCTCTGATTCCCCATATCTGATTCCCTGCCTCTGTTTCCCCGCCTCTGATTCCCCACCTCTGTTTCCCCATATCTGATTCCCCACCTCTGATTCCCCAACTCTAATACCCCGCCTCTGATTCCCCAGCTCTGATTCCCCGCCTCTGATTCCCCGCATCTGATTCCCTGCCTCTGATTCCCCGCCTCTGATTCCAGGCCTCTGATTCGCAGCATCTGATTCCGGCCTCTGATTCCCGGCCTCTGATTCCCTGCTTCTGATTCTGATTCCCTGCCTCTGATTCCCAATCTCTGATTCCGCACATCTGATTCCCTGCCTCTGATTCCCCACCTCTGATTCCCCATATCTGATTCCCCGCCTCTGTTTCCCCGCCTCTGATTCCCCGCCTCTGTTTCCCAATATCTAAGTCCCCACCTCTGATTCCCCAAATCTGATTCCCCACCTCTGATTCCCCAGCTCTGATTCCCCGCCTCTGATTCCCCGCATCTGATACCCTGCATCTGATTCCAAGCCTCTGATTCCCTGCCTCTGATTCCCAACCTCTGATTCCCCACCTCTGATTCCCCATATCTGATTCCCCGCCTCTGTTTCCCCGCCTCGGATTCCCCGCCTCTGTTTCCCCACATCTGATTCCCGGCCTCTGATTCCCCGCCTCTGATTCCCCATAACTGATTCACCGCCTCTGATTCCCCAACTCTGATTCCCCGCCTCTGATTCCCCAGCTCTGAATCCCCGCCTCTGATTCCCCGCGTCTGATTCCCTGCCTCTGATTCCCCGCCTTGATTCCCCATCTCTGATTCACAACCTCTGATTCCCCACCTCTGATTCCCTATATTTGATTCCCCGCCTCTGTTTCCCCGCCTCTGATTCCCCGCCTCTGATTCCCCATATCTGATTCCCCGCCTCTGATTGCCCACCTCTGATTCCCAGCCTCTGATTCGCCAGCTCTGATTCCCTGCCTCTGATTCCCCGCATCTGATTCCCTGCCTCTGATTCCCCGCCTCTGATTCCCCATCTCTGATTCACCGCCTTTGATTCGCCACCTCTGATTCCCCATATCTGATTCCCCGCCTCTGTTTCCCCGCCTCTGATTCCCCGCCTCTGATTCTCCATATCTCATTCCCCGCCTCTGAATCCCCATCTCTGATTCCCGGACTCTGATTCCCCTCCTCTGATTCCCGGCCTCTTATTCCCAGCATCTGATTCCCGGCCTCTGATTCCCGGCCTCTGATTCCCCGCTTCTGATTCCCTGCCTCTGATTCCCCATCTCTGATTCCGCACATCTGATTCCCTGCCTCTGATTCCCCACCTCTGATTCCCCATATCTGATTCCCCGCCTCTGTTTCCCCGCCTCTGATTCCCCGCCTCTGTTTCCCTATATCTAATTCCCCACCTCTGATGCCCCAACTCTGATTCCCCGCCTCTGATTCCCCAGCTCTGATTCCCCGCCTCTGATTCCCTGCATCCGATTCCCCATATCTGATTCCCCGCCTCTGTTTCCCCGCCTCTGATTCCCCGCCTCTGTTTCCCCATATCTGATTCCCGCCTCTGATTCCCAACTATGATTCCCCGCCTCTGATTCCCTAGCTCTGATTCCCTGCCTCTGAATCCCCGCGTTCTATTCCCTGCCTCTGATTCCCCGCCTGTGATTCCCCATCACTGATTCACCACCTCTGATTCCCTACCTCTGATTCCCCATATCTAATTCCCCGCCTCTGTTTGCCCGCCTCTGATTCCCCGCCTCTGTTTCCCCATATCTGATTCCCCGCCTCTGAATCCCCAACTCTGATTCCCTGCCTCAGATTCCCCAGCTCTGATTCCCCGCCTTTGATTCCCCCCGTCTGATTCCCAGCGTCTGAATCCCCGTGTCTGATTTCCTGCCTCTGATTCCCCGCCTCTGATTCCCCATCTCTGATTCACCACCTCTGATTCCCCACCTCTGATTCCCCATCTCTGATTCCGCACATCCAATTCCCTGCCTCTGATTCCCCAACTCTGATTCCCCACCTCTGATTCCCCAGCTCTGATTCCCCGCCTCAGATTCCCCGCGTCTGATTCCCTGCCTCTGATTCCCCATATCTGATTCCCCGCCTCTGATTCCCCAACTCTGATTCCCCGCTTCTGATTCCCCAGCTCTGAATCCCCGCCTCTGATTCCCCGCGTCTGATTCCCTGCCTCTGATTCCCCGCCTCTGATTCCCCATCTGTGATTCACAACCTCTGATGCCCCACCTCTGATTCCCCATATCTGATTCCCCGCCTCTGTTTCCCCGCCTCTGATTCCCCGCCTCTGATTCCCGGCCTCTTATTCCCAGCATCTGATTCCCGGCCTCTGATTCCCGGCCTCTGATTCCCCGCTTCTGATTCCCTGCCTCTGATTCCCCATCTCTGATTCCGCACATCTGATTCCCTGCCTCTGATTCCCCACCTCTGATTCCCCATATCTGATTCCCCGCCTCTGTTTCCCCGCCTCTGATTCCCCGCCTCTGTTTCCCTATATCTAATTCCCCACCTCTGATGCCCCAACTCTGATTCCCCGCCTCTGATTCCCCAGCTCTGATTCCCCGCCTCTGATTCCCTGCATCCGATTCCCCATATCTGATTCCCCGCCTCTGTTTCCCCGCCTCTGATTCCCCGCCTCTGTTTCCCCATATCTGATTCCCGCCTCTGATTCCCAACTATGATTCCCCGCCTCTGATTCCCTAGCTCTGATTCCCTGCCTCTGATTCCCCGCGTTCTATTCCCTGCCTCTGATTCCCCGCCTGTGATTCCCCATCACTGATTCACCACCTCTGATTCCCTACCTCTGATTCCCCATATCTAATTCCCCGCCTCTGTTTGCCCGCCTCTGATTCCCCGCCTCTGTTTCCCCATATCTGATTCCCCGCCTCTGAATCCCCAACTCTGATTCCCTGCCTCAGATTCCCCAGCTCTGATTCCTCGCCTTTGATTCCCCCCGTCTGATTCCCAGCCTCTGAATCCCCGTGTCTGATTTCCTGCCTCTGATTCCCCGCCTCTGATTCCCCATCTCTGATTCACCACCTCTGATTCCCCACCTCTGATTCCCCATCTCTGATTCCGCACATCCAATTCCCTGCCTCTGATTCCCCAACTCTGATTCCCCACCTCTGATTCCCCAGCTCTGATTCCCCGCCTCAGATTCCCCGCGTCTGATTCCCTGCCTCTGATTCCCCGCCTCTGATTCCCTGCCTCTGATTCCCCATATCTGATTCCCCGCCTCTGATTCCCCAACTCTGATTCCCCGCTTCTGATTCCCCAGCTCTGAATCCCCGCCTCTGATTCCCCGCGTCTGATTCCCTGCCTCTGATTCCCCGCCTCTGATTCCCCATCTGTGATTCACAACCTCTGATGCCCCACCTCTGATTCCCCATATCTGATTCCCCGCATCTGTTTCCCCGCCTCTGATTCCCCGCCTCTGATTCCCCATATCTGATTCCCCGCCTCTGATTGCCCACCTCTGATTCCCCGCGTCTGATACCCTGCCTCCGATTCCCCGCCTCTGATTCCCCATCTCTGATTCACCACCTCTGATTCCCGGCCTCTGATTCCCCATCTCTGATTCCGCACATCCGATTCCCTGCCTATGATTCCCCACCTCTGATTCCCCGCCTCTGATTCCCCATATCTGATTCCCTGCCTCTGTTTCCCCGCCTCTGATTCACTACCTCTGTTTCCCCATATCTGATTCCCCGCCTCTGATTCCCCAACTCTAATACCCCGCCTCTGATTCCCCAGCTCTGATTCCCCGCCTCTCATTCCCCGCATCTGATTCCCTGCCTCTGATCCCCCGCCTCTGATTCCAGGCCTCTGATTCCCATCATCTGATTCCGGCCTCTGATTCCCGGCCTCTGATTCCCTGCTTCTGATTCTGATTCCCTGCCTCTGATTCCCCATCTCTGATTCCGCACATCTGATTCCCTGCCTCTGATTCCCCACCTCTGATTCCCCATATCTGATTCCCCGCCTCTGTTTCCCCGCCTCTGATTCCCCGCATCTGTTTCCCAATATCTAAGTCCCCACCTCTGATTCCCCAAATCTGATTCCCCACCTCTGATTCCCCAGCTCTGATTCCCCGCCTCTGATTCCCCGCATCTGATTCCCTGAATCTGATTCCAAGCCTCTGATTCCCTGCCTCTGATTCCCAACCTCTGATTCCCCACCTCTGATTCCCCATATCTGATTCCCCGCCTCTGTTTCCCCGCCTCGGATTCCCCACCTCAGTTTCCCCATATCTGATTCACGGCCTCTGATTCCCCGCCTCTGATTCCCCGCCTCTGATTCCCTGCCTCTGATTCCCCATCTCCGATTCCCTGCCTCTGATTCCCAACCTCTGATTCCCCACCTGATTCCCCATATCTGATTCCCCGCCTCTGTTTCGCCGCCTCTGATTCCCCGCCTCTGATTCCCAACTCTGATTCCCCGCCTCTGATTCCCCAGCTCTGTTTCACCGCCTTTGATTCGCCACCTCTGATTCCACATATCTGATTCCCCGCCTCTGTTTCCCCGACTCTGATTCCCTTCCTCTGATTCCCAACCTCTGATTCCACACCTCTGATTCCCCATATCTGATTCCCCGCCTCTATTTCCCCATATCTGAATCCCCGCCTCTGATTCCCCAACTCTAATTCCCCGCCTCTGATTCCCCAGCTGTGATTCCCCGACTCTGATTCCCGGCGTCCGATTCCCTGCCTCTGATTCCCCGCCTCTGATTCCCCATCTCTGATTCCCCGCCTCTGATTCCCCGTGTCTGATTCCCTGCCTCTGATTCCCCGCCTCTGATTCCCCGCCTCTGATTCCCTGACACTGAATCCCTGCCCCTGATTCCCCACCTCTGATTCCCCATATCTGATTCCCCGCCTCTGTTTCCCCGCCTCTGATTCCCCGCCTCTGATTCCCCATATCTGATTCCCTGCCTCTGATTCCCCAACTCTGATTCCCCGCCTCTGATTCCCCAGCTCTGAATCCCCGCCTCTGATTCCCCGTGTCTGATTCCCTGCCTCTGATTCCCCGCCTTGATTCCCCATCTCTGATTCACAACCTCTGATTCCCCACCTCTGATTCCCTATATTTGATTCCCCACCTCTGTTTCCCCGCCTCTGATTCCCCGCCTCTGATTCCCCATATCTGATTCCCCGCCTCTGATTGCCCACCTCTGATTCCCCGCCTCTGATTCGCCAGCTCTGATTCCCCGCCTATGATTCCCCGCATCTGATTCCCTGCCTCTGATTCCCCGCCTCTGATTCCCCATCTCTGATTCACCCCCTCTGATTCGCCACCTCTGATTCCCCATATCTGATTCCCCACCTCTGTTTCCCGGCCTCTGATTCCCCACCTCTGATTCTCCATATCTCATTCCCCGCCTCTGAATCCCCATCTCTGATTCCCGGACTATGATTCCCCACCTCTGAATCCCGGCCTCTTATTCCCAGCATCTGATTCCCGGCCTCTGATTCCCGGCCTCTGATTCCCCGCTTCCGATTCTGATTCCCTGCCTCTGATTCCCCATCTCTGATTCAGCACATCTGAATCCCTGCCTCTGATTCCCCACCTCTGATTCCCAAATCTGATTCCCCGCCTCTGATTCCCCAGCTCTGATTCCCCGTGTTTGATTCCCTGCCTCTGATTCCCTGCCCTGTTTCCCCATCTCTGTTTCACCGCCTTTGATTCGCCACCTCTGATTCCCCATATCTGAGTCCCCGCCTCTGTTTCCCCGACTCTGATTCCCTGCCTCTGATTCCCAACCTCTGAATCCACACCTCTGATTCCCCATATCTGATTCCCCGCCTCTATTTCCCCATATCTGATTCCCCGCCTCTGATTCCCCAACTCTGATTCCCCGCCTCTGATTCCCCAGCTCTGATTCCCCGACTCTGATTCCCGGCATCCGATTCCCTGCCTCTGATTCCCCGCCTCTGATTCCCCATCTCTGATTCCCCAGCTCTGATTCCCCGCCTTTGATTCCCCCCATCTGATTCCCAGACTCTGAATCCCCGTGTCTGATTTCCTGCCTCTGATTCCCCGCCTCTGATTCCCCATCTCTGATTCACCGCCTCTGATTCCCCATCTCTGATTCCCCACCTCTGATTCCCCGTGTCTGATTCCCTGCCTCTGATTCCCCGCCTCTGAATCCCAGCCTCTGATTCCCCATATCTGATTCCCCGACTCTGATTCCCTGCCTCTGATTCCCCAGCTCTGATTCCCCGCCTTTGATTCCCCCCGTCTGATTCCCAACCTCTGAATCCCCGTGTCTGATTTCCTGCCTCTGATTCCCCGCCTCTGATTCCCCATCTCTGATTCACCGCCTCTGATTCCCCATCTCTGATTCCCCACCTCTGATTCCCCATATCTGATTCCCTGCCTCTGTTTCCCCGCCTCTGATTCCCCACCTCTGTTTCCCCATATCTGATTCCCCGTCTCTGATTCCCCAACTCTAATACCCCGCCTCTGATTCCCCAGCTCTGATTCCCCGCCTCTGATTCACCGCATCTGATTCCCTGCCTCTGATTCCCCGCCTCTGATTCCAGGCCTCTGATTCCCAGCATCTGATTCCGGCCTCTGATTCCCGGCCTCTGATTCCCTGCTTCTGATTCTGATTCCCTGCCTCTGATTCCCCATCTCTGATTCCGCACATCTGATTCCCAACCTCTGATTCCCCACATCTGATTCCCCATATCTGATTCCCCGCCTCTGTTTCCCCGTATCTCATTCCCGCCTCTGATTCCCAACTATGAATCCCCTCCTCTGATTCCCCAGCTCTGATTCCCTGCCTCTGATTCCCCGCGTTCTATTCCCTGCCTCTGATTCCCCGCCTGTGATTCCCCATCACTGATTCACCACCTCTGATTCCCTACCTCTGATTACCCATATCTAATTCCCCGCCTCTGTTTGCCCGCCTCTGATTCCCCGCCTCTGTTTCCCCATATCTGATTCCCCGCCTCTGATTCCCCAACTCTGATTCCCTGCCTCAGATTCCCCAGCTCTGATTCCCCGCCTTTGATTCCCCCCGTCTGATTCCCAGCCTCTGAATCCCCGTGTCTGATTTCCTGCCTCTGATTCCCCGCCTCTGATTCCCCATCTCTGATTCACCTCCTCTGATTCCCCACCTCTGATTCCCCCTCTCTGATTCCGCACATCCAATTCCCTGCCTCTGATTCCCCAACTCTGATTCCCCACCTCTGATTCCCCAGCTATGATTCCCCGCCTCAGATTCCCCGCGTCTGAATCCCTGCCTCTGATTCCCCGCCTCTGATTCCCTGCCTCTGATTCCCCATATCTGTTTCCCCGCCTCTGATTCCCCAACTCTGATTCCCCGCTTCTGATTCTCCAGCTCTGAATCCCCGCCTCTGATTCCCCGCGTCTGATTCCCTGCCTCTGATTCCCCGCCTCTGATTCCCCATCTGTGATTCACAACCTCTGATGCCCCACCTCTGATTCCCCATATCTGATTCCCTGCCTCTGTTTCCCCGCCTCTGATTCCCCACCTCTGTTTCCCCATATCAGATTCCCCACCTCTGATTCCCCAACTCTAATACCCCGCCTCTGATTCCCCAGCTCTGATTCCCCGCCTCTGATTCCCCGCATCTGATTCCCTGCCTCTGATTCCCCGCCTCTGATTCCAGGCCTCTGATTCCCAGCATCTGATTCCGGCCTCTGATTCCCGGCCTCTGATTCCCTGCTTCTGATTCTGATTCCCTGCCTCTGATTCCCAATCTCTGATTCCGCACATCTGATTCCCCGCCTCTGATTCCCCAACTCTGATTCCCTGCCTCAGATTCCCCAGCTCTGATTCCCCGCCTTTGATTCCCCCCGTCTGATTCCCAGCCTCTGAATCCCCGTGTCTGATTTCCTGCCTCTGATTCCCCGCCTCTGATTCCCCATCTCTGATTCACCTCCTCTGATTCCCCACCTCTGATTCCCCCTCTCTGATTCCGCACATCCAATTCCCTGCCTCTGATTCCCCAACTCTGATTCCCCACCTCTGATTCCCCAGCTATGATTCCCCGCCTCAGATTCCCCGCGTCTGAATCCCTGCCTCTGATTCCCCGCCTCTGATTCCCTGCCTCTGATTCCCCATATCTGTTTCCCCGCCTCTGATTCCCCAACTCTGATTCCCCGCTTCTGATTCTCCAGCTCTGAATCCCCGCCTCTGATTCCCCGCGTCTGATTCCCTGCCTCTGATTCCCCGCCTCTGATTCCCCATCTGTGATTCACAACCTCTGATGCCCCACCTCTGATTCCCCATATCTGATTCCCTGCCTCTGTTTCCCCGCCTCTGATTCCCCACCTCTGTTTCCCCATATCAGATTCCCCACCTCTGATTCCCCAACTCTAATACCCCGCCTCTGATTCCCCAGCTCTGATTCCCCGCCTCTGATTCCCCGCATCTGATTCCCTGCCTCTGATTCCCCGCCTCTGATTCCAGGCCTCTGATTCCCAGCATCTGATTCCGGCCTCTGATTCCCGGCCTCTGATTCCCTGCTTCTGATTCTGATTCCCTGCCTCTGATTCCCAATCTCTGATTCCGCACATCTGATTCCCTGCCTCTGATTCCCCACCTCTGATTCCCCATATCTGATTCCCCGCCTCTGTTTCCCCGCCTCTGATTCCCCGCCTCTGTTTCCCAATATCTAAGTCCCCACCTCTGATTCCCCAAATCTGATTCCCCACCTCTGATTCCCAGCTCTGATTCCCCCCTCTGATTCCCCGCATCTGATACCCTGCATCTGATTCCAAGCCACTGATTCCCTGCCTCTGATTCCCAACCTCTGATTCCCCACCTCTGATTCCCCATATCTGATTCCCCGCCTCTGTTTCCCCGCCTCGGATTCCCCGCCTCTGTTTCCCCACATCTGATTCCCGGCCTCTGATTCCCCGCCTCTGATTCCCCATATCTGATTCCCTGCCTCTGATTCCCTAACTCTGATTCCCCGCCTCTGATTCCCCAGCTCTGAATCCCCGCCTCTGATTCCCCGCGTCTGATTCTCTGCCTCTGATTCCCCGCCTTGATTCCCCATCTCTGATTCACAACCTCTGATTCCCCACCTCTGATTCCCTATATTTGATTCCCCGCCTCTGTTTCCCCGCCTCTGATTCCCCGCCTCTGATTCCCCATATCTGATTCCCCGCCTCTGATTGCCCACCTCTGATTCCCAGCCTCTGATTCGCCAGCTCTGATTCCCCGCCTCTGATTCCCCGCATCTGATTCCCTGCCTCTGATTCCCCGCCTCTGATTCCCCATCTCTGATTCACCGCATTTGATTCGCCACCTCTGATTCCCCATATCTGATTCCCCGCCTCTGTTTCCCCGCCTCTGATTCCCCGCCTCTGATTCTCCATATCTCATTCCCCGCCTCTGAATCCCCATCTCTGATTCCCGGACTCTGATTCCCCTCCTCTGATTCCCGGCCTCTTATTCCCAGCATCTGATTCCCGGCCTCTGATTCCCGGCCTCTGATTCCCCGCTTCTGATTCCCTGCCTCTGATTCCCCATCTCTGATTCCGCACATCTGATTCCCTGCCTCTGATTCCCCACCTCTGATTCCCCATATCTGATTCCCCGCCTCTGTTTCCCCGCCTCTGATTCCCCGCCTCTGTTTTCCTATATCTAATTCCCCACCTCTGATGCCCCAACTCTGATTCCCCGCCTCTGATTCCCCAGCTCTGATTCCCCGCCTCTGATTCCCTGCATCCGATTCCCCATATCTGATTCCCCGCCTCTGTTTCCCCGCCTCTGATTCCCCGCCTCTGTTTCCCCATATCTGATTCCCGCCTCTGATTCCCAACTATGATTCCCCGCCTCTGATTCCCTAGCTCTGATTCCCTGCCTCTGATTCCCCGTGTTCTATTCCCTGCCTCTGATTCCCCGCCTGTGATTCCCCATCACTGATTCACCACCTCTGATTCCCTACCTCTGATTCCCCATATCTAATTCCCCGCCTCTGTTTGCCCTCCTCTGATTCCCCGCCTCTGTTTCCCCATATCTGATTCCCCGCCTCTGAATCCCCAACTCTGATTCCCTGCCTCAGATTCCCCAGCTCTGATTCCCCGCCTTTGATTCCCCCCGTCTGATTCCCAGCCTCTGAATCCCCGTGTCTGATTTCCTGCCTCTGATACCCCGCCTCTGATTCCCCATCTCTGATTCACCACCTCTGATTCCCCACCTCTGATTCCCCATCTCTGATTCCGCACATCCAATTCCCTGCCTCTGATTCCCCAACTCTGATTCCCCACTTCTGATTCCCCAGCTCTGATTCCCCGCCTCAGATTCCCCGCGTCTGATTCCCTGCCTCTGATTCCCCGCCTCTGATTCCCTGCCTCTGATTCCCCATATCTGATTCCCCGCCTCTGATTCCCCAACTCTGATTCCCCGCTTCTGATTCCCCAGCTCTGAATCCCTGCCTCTGATTCCCCGCGTCTGATTCCCTGCCTCTGATTCCCCGCCTCTGATTCCCCATCTGTGATTCACAACCTCTGATGCCCCACCTCTGATTCCCCATATCTGATTCCCCGCCTCTGTTTCCCCGCCTCTGATTCCCCGCCTCTGATTCCCCATATCTGATTCCCCGCCTCTGATTGCCCACCTCTGATTCCCCGCGTCTGATACCCTGCCTCTGATTCCCTGCCTCTGATTCCCCATCTCTGATTCACCACCTCTGATTCCCGGCCTCTGATTCCCCATCTCTGATTCCGCACATCCGATTCCCTGCCTATGATTCCCCACCTCTGATTCCCCGCCTCTGATTCCCCATATCTGATTCCCTGCCTCTGCTTCCCCGCCTCTGATTCCCTACCTATGTTTCCCCATATCTGATTCCCCGCCTCTGATTCCCCAACTCTAATACCCCGCCTCTGATTCCCCAGCTCTGATTCCCCGCCTCTGATTCCCCGCATCTGATTCCCTGCCTCTGATCCCCCGCCTCTGATTCCAGGCCTCTGATTCCCATCATCTGATTCCGGCCTCTGATTCCCGGCCTCTGATTCCCTGCTTCTGATTCTGATTCCCTGCCTCTGATTCCCCATCTCTGATTCCGCACATCTGATTCCCTGCCTCTGATTCCCCACCTCTGATTCCCCATATCTGATTCCCCGCCTCTGTTTCCCCGCCTCTGATTCCCCGCCTCTGTTTCCCAATATCTAAGTCCCCACCTCTGATTCCCCAAATCTGATTCCCCACCTCTGATTCCCCAGCTCTGATTCCCCGCCTCTGATTCCCCGCATCTGATTCCCTGCATCTGATTCCAAGCCTTTGATTCCCTGCCTCTGATTCCCAACCTCTGATTCCCCACCTCTGATTCCCCATATCTGATTCCCCGCCTCTGTTTCCCCGCCTCGGATTCCCCGCCTCAGTTTCCCCATATCTGATTCCCGGCCTCTGATTCCCCGCCTCTGATTCCCCGCCTCTGATTCCCTGCCTCTGATTCCCCATCTCCGATTCCCTGCCTCTGATTCCCAACCTCTGATTCCCCACCTCTGATTCCCCATATCAGATTCCCCGCCTCTGTTTCGCCGCCTCTGATTCCCCGCCTCTGATTCCCAACTCTGATTCCCCGCCTCTGATTCCCCAGCTCTGATTCCCCGTGTTTGATTCCCTGCCTCTGTTTCCCTGCCCTGATTACCCATCTCTGTTTCACCGCCTTTGATTCGCCACCTCTGATTCCACATATCTGATTCCCCGCCTCTGTTTCCCCGACTCTGATTCCCTTCCTCTGATTCCCAACCTCTGATTCCACACCTCTGATTCCCCATATCTGATTCCCCGCCTCTATTTCCCCATATCTTAATCCCCGCCTCTGATTCCCCAACTCTAAATCCCCGCCTCTGATTCCCCAGCTCTGATTCCCCGACTCTGATTCCCGGCGTCCGATTCCCTGCCTCTGATTCCCCGCCTCTGATTCCCCATCTCTGATTCCCCGCCTCTGATTCCCCGTGTCTGATTCCCTGCCTCTGATTCCCTGCCTCTGATTCCCCGCCTCTGATTCCCTGACACTGAATCCCTGCCCCTGATTCCCCACCTCTGATTCCCCATATCTGATTCCCCACCTCTGTTTCCCCGCCTCTGATTCCCCGCCTCTGATTCCCAATATCTGATTCCCTGCCTCTGATTCCCCAACTCTGATTCCCCGCCTCTGATTCCCCAGCTCTGAATCCCCGCCTCTGATTCCCCGTGTCTGATTCCCTGCCTCTGATTCCCCGCCTCTGTTTCCCCGCCTCTGATTCCCCGCCTCTGATTCGCCAGCTCTGATTCCCCGCCTCTGATTCCCCGCATCTGATTCCCCGCCTCTGATTCCCCGCCTCTGATTCGCCAGCTCTGATTCCCCGCCTCTGATTCCCCGCATCTGATTCCCTGCCTCTGATTCCCCGCCTCTGATTCCCCATCTCTGATTCACCGCCTCTGATTCGCCACCTCTGATTCCCCATATCTGATTCCCCACCTCTGTTTCCCGGCCTCTGATTCCCCGCCTCTGATTCTCCATATCTCATTCCCCGCCTCTGAATCCCCACCTCTGATTCCCGGACTCTGATTCCCCACCTCTGATTCCCGGCCTCTTATTCCCAGCATCTGATTCCCGGCCTCTGATTCCCGGCCTCTGATTCCCCGCTTCTGATTCTGATTCCCTGCCTCTGATTCCCCAGCTCTGATTCCCCGCCTCAGATTCCCCGCGTCTGATTCCCTGCCTCTGATTCCCCGCCTCTGATTCCCCATCTCTGATTCCCCACCTCTGATTCCCCGTGTCTGATTCCCTGCCTCTGATTCCCCGCCTCTGAATCCCAGCCTCTGATTCCCCATATCTGATTCCCCGCCTCTGATTCCCTGCCTCTGATTCCCCAGCTCTGATTCCCCGCCTTTGATTCCCCCCATCTGATTCCCAGACTCTGAATCCCCGTGTCTGATTTCCTGCCTCTGATTCCCCGCCTCTGATTCCCCATCTCTGATTCACCGCCTCTGATTCCCCATCTCTGATTCCCCACCTCTGATTCCCCGTGTCTGATTCACTGCCTCTGATTCCCCGCCTCTGAATCCCAGCCTCTGATTCCCCATATCTGATTCCCCGCCTCTGATTCCCTGCCTCTGATTCCCCAGCTCTGATTCCCCGCCTTTGAATCCCCCCGTCTGATTCCCAACCTCTGAATCCCCGTGTCTGATTTCCTGCCTCTGATTCCCCGCCTCTGATTCCCCATCTCTGATTCACCACCTCTGATTCCCCATCTCTGATTCCCCACCTCTGATTCCCCATATCTGATTCCCTGCCTCTGTTTCCCCGCCTCTGATTCCCCACCTCTGTTTCCCCATATCTGATTCCCCGCCTCTGATTCCCCAACTCTAATACCCCGCCTCTGATTCCCCAGCTCTGATATCCCGCCTCTGATTCCCCGCATCTGATTCCCTGCCTCTGATTCCCCGCCTCTGATTCCAGGCCTCTGATTCCCAGCATCTGATTCCGGCCTCTGATTCCCGGCCTCTGATTCCCTGCTTCTGATTCTGATTCCCTGCCTCTGATTCCCCATCTCTGATTCCGCACATCTGATTCCCAATCTCTGATTCCCCACATCTGATTCCCCATATCTGATTCCCCGCCTCTGTTTCCCCGTATCTGATTCCCGCCTCTGATTCCCAACTATGAATCCCCTCCTCTGATTCCCCAGCTCTGATTCCCTGCCTCTGATTCCCCGCGTTCTATTCCCTGCCTCTGATTCCCCGCCTGTGATTCCCCATCACTGATTCACCACCTCTGATTCCCTACCTCTGATTACCCATATCTAATTCCCCGCCTCTGTTTGCCCGCCAGTGATTCCCCGCCTCTGTTTCCCCATATCTGATTCCCCGCCTCTGAATCCCCAACTCTGATTCCCTGCCTCAGATTCCCCAGCTCTGATTCCCCGCCTTCGATTCCCCCCGTCTGATTACCAGCCTCTGAATCCCCGTGTCTTATTTCCTGCCTCTGATTCCCCGCCTCTGATTCCCCATCTCTGATTCACCTCCTCTGATTCCCCACCTCTGATTCCCCCTCTCTGATTCCGCACATCCAATTCCCTGACTCTGATTCCCCAACTCTGATTCCCCACCTCTGATTCCCCAGCTATGATTCCCCGCCTCAGATTCCCCGCGTCTGATTCCCTGCCTCTGATTCCCCATATCTGATTCCCCGCCTCTGATTCCCCAACTCTGATTCCCCGCTTCTGATTCCCCAGCTCTGAATCCCCGCCTCTGATTCCCCGCGTCTGATTCCCTGCCTCTGATTCCCCGCCTCTGATTCCCCATCTGTGATTCACAACCTCTGATGCCCCACCTCTGATTCCCCATATCTGATTCCCTGCCTCTGTTTCCCCGCCTCTGATTCCCCACCTCTGTTTCCCCATATCTGATTCCCCACCTCTGATTCCCCAACTCTAATACCCCGCCTCTGATTCCCCAGCTCTGATTCCCCGCCTCTGATTCCCCGCATCTGATTCCCTGCCTCTGATTCCCCGCCTCTGATTCCAGGCCTCTGATTCCCAGCATCTGATTCCGGCCTCTGATTCCCGGCCTCTGATTCCCTGCTTCTGATTCTGATTCCCTGCCTCTGATTCCCAATCTCTGATTCCGCACATCTGATTCCCTGCCTCTGATTCCCCACCTCTGATTCCCCATATCTGATTCCCCGCCTCTGTTTCCCCGCCTCTGATTCCCCGCCTCTGTTTCCCAATATCTAAGTCCCCACCTCTGATTCCCCACCTCTGATTCCCCAGCTCTGATTCCCCGCCTCTGATTCCCCGCATCTGATAACCTGCATCTGATTCCAAGCCTCTGATTCCCTGCCTCTGATTCCCAACCTCTGATTCCCCACCTCTGATTCCCCATATCTGATTCCCCGCCTCTGTTTCCCCGCCTTGGATTCCCCGCCTCTGTTTCCCCACATCTGATTCCCGGCCTCTGATTCCCCGCCTCTGATTCCCCATAACTGATTCCCCGCCTCTGATTCCCCAACTCTGATTCCCCGCCTCTGATTCCCCAGCTCTGAATCCCCGCCTCTGATTCCCCGCGTCTGATTCCCTGCCTCTGATTCCCCGCCTTGATTCCCCATCTCTGATTCACAACCTCTGATTCCCCACCTCTGATTCCCTATATTTGATTCCCCGCCTCTGTTTCCCCGCCTCTGATTCCCCGCCTCTGATTCCCCATATCTGATTCCCCGCCTCTGATTGCCCACCTCTGATTCCCAGCCTCTGATTCGCCAGCTCTGATTCCCCGCCTCTGATTCCCCGCATCTGATTCCCTGCCTCTGACTCCCCGCCTCTGATTCCCCATCTCTGATTCACCGCCTTTGATTCGCCACCTCTGATTCCCCATATCTGATTCCCCGCCTCTGTTTCCCCGCCTCTGATTCCCCGCCTCTGATTCTCCATATCTCATTCCCCGCCTCTGAATCCCCATCTCTGATTCCCGGACTCTGATTCCCCTCCTCTGATTCCCGGCCTCTTATTCCCAGCATCTGATTCCCGGCCTCTGATTCCCGGCCTCTGATTCCCCGCTTCTGATTCCCTGCCTCTGATTCCCCATCTCTGATTCCGCACATCTGATTCCCTGCCTCTGATTCCCCACCTCTGATTCCCCATATCTGATTCCCCGCCTCTGTTTCCCCGCCTCTGATTCCCCGCCTCTGTTTCCCTATATCTAATTCCCCACCTCTGATGCCCCAACTCTGATTCCCCGCCTCTGATTCCCCAGCTCTGATTCCCCGCCTCTGATTCCCTGCATCCGATTCCCCATATCTGATTCCCCGCCTCTGTTTCCCCGCCTCTGATTCCCCGCCTCTGTTTCCCCATATCTGATTCCCGCCTCTGATTCCCAACTATGATTCCCAGCCTCTGATTCCCTAGCTCTGATTCCCTGCCTCTGATTCCCCGCGTTCTATTCCCTGCCTCTGATTCCCCGCCTGTGATTCCCCATCACTGATTCACCACCTCTGATTCCCTACCTCTGATTCCCCATATCTAATTCCCCGCCTCTGTTTGCCCGCCTCTGATTCCCCGCCTCTGTTTCCCCATATCTGATTCCCCGCCTCTGAATCCCCAACTCTGATTCCCTGCCTCAGATTCCCCAGCTCTGATTCCCCGCCTTTGATTCCCCCCGTCTGATTCCCAGCCTCTGAATCCCCGTGTCTGATTTCCTGCCTCTGATTCCCCGCCTCTGATTCCCCATCTCTGATTCACCACCTCTGATTCCCCACCTCTGATTCCCCATCTCTGATTCCGCACATCCAATTCCCTGCCTCTGATTCCCCAACTCTGATTCCCCACCTCTGATTCCCCAGCTCTGATTCCCCGCCTCAGATTCCCCGCGTCTGATTCCCTGCCTCTGATTCCCCGCCTCTGATTCCCTGCCTCTGATTCCCCATATCTGATTCCCCGCCTCTGATTCCCCAACTCTGATTCCCCGCTTCTGATTCCCCAGCTCTGAATACCCGCCTCTGATTCCCCGCGTCTGATTCCCTGCCTCTGATTCCCCGCCTCTGATTCCCCATCTGTGATTCACAACCTCTGATGCCCCACCTCTGATTCCCCATATCCGATTCCCCGCCTCTGTTTCCCCGCCTCTGATTCCCCGCCTCTGATTCCCCATATCTGATTCCCCGCCTCTGATTGCCCACCTCTGATTCCCCGCGTCTGATACCCTGCCTCTGATTCCCCGCCTCTGATTCCCCATCTCTGATTCACCACCTCTGATTCCCGGCCTCTGATTCCCCATCTCTGATTCCGCACATCCGATTCCCTGCCTATGATTCCCCACCTCTGATTCCCCGCCTCTGATTCCCCATATCTGATTCCCTGCCTCTGTTTCCCCGCCTCTGATTCCCTACCTCTGTTTCCCCATATCTGATTCCCCGCCTCTGATTCCCCAACTCTAATACCCCGCCTCTGATTCCCCAGCTCTGATTCCCCGCCTCTCATTCCCCGCATCTGATTCCCTGCCTCTGATCCCCCGCCTCTGATTCCAGGCCTCTGATTCCCATCATCTGATTCCGGCCTCTGATTCCCGGCCTCTGATTCCCTGCTTCTGATTCTGATTCCCTGCCTCTGATTCCCCATCTCTGATTCCTCACATCTGATTCCCTGCCTCTGATTCCCCACCTCTGATTCCCCATATCTGATTCCCTGCCTCTGTTTCCCCGCCTCTGATTCCCCGCATCTGTTTCCCAATATCTAAGTCCCCACCTCTGATTCCCCAAATCTGATTCCCCTCCTCTGATTCCTCAGCTCTGATTCCCCGCCTCTGATTCCCCGCATCTGATTCCCTGAATCTGATTCCAAGCCTCTGATTCCCTGCCTCTGATTCCCAACCTCTGATTCCCCACCTCTGATTCCCCATATCTGATTCCCCGCCTCTGTTTCCCCGCCTCGGATTCCCCGCCTCAGTTTCCCCATATCTGATTCCCGGCGTCTGATTCCCCGCCTCTGATTCCCCGCCTCTGATTCCCTGCCTCTGATTCCCCATCTCCGATTCCCTGCCTCTGATTCCCAACCTCTGATTCCCCACCTCTGATTCCCCATATCTGATTCCCCGCCTCTGTTTCGCCGCCTCTGATTCCCCGCCTCTGATTCCCAACTCTGATTCCCCGCCTCTGATTCCCCAGCTCTGATTCCCCGTGTTTGATTCCCTGCCTCTGATTCCCTGCCCTGATTACCCATCTCTGTTTCACCGCCTTTGATTCGCCACCTCTGATTCCACATATCTGATTCCCCGCCTCTGTTTCCCCGACTCTGATTCCCTTCCTCTGATTCCCAACCTCTGATTCCACACCTCTGATTCCCATATCTGATTCCCCGCCTCTATTTCCCCATATCTGAATCCCCGCCTCTGATTCCCCAACTCTAATTCCCCGCCTCTGATTCCCCAGCTCCGATTCCCCGACTCTGATTCCCGGCGTCCGATTCCCTGCCTCTGATTCCCCGCCTCTGATTCCCCATCTCTGATTCCCCGCCTGTGATTCCCCGTGTCTGATTCCCTGCCTCTGATTCCCCGCCTCTGATTCCCCGCCTCTGATTCCCCATATCTGATTCCCTGCCTCTGATTCCCCAACTCTGATTCCCCGCCTCTGATTCCCCAGCTCTGAATCCCCGCCTCTGATTCCCCGTGTCTGATTCCCTGCCTCTGATTCCCCGCCTTGATTCCCCATCTCTGATTCACAACCTCTGATTCCCCACCTCTGATTCCCTATATTTGATTCCCCACCTCTGTTTCCCCGCCTCTGATTCCCCATATCTGATTCCCCGCCTCTGATTGCCCACCTCTGATTCCCCGCCTCTGATTCGCCAGCTCTGATTCCCCGCCTCTGATTCCCCGCATCTGACTCCCTGCCTCTGATTCCCCGCCTCTGATTCCCCATCTCTGATTCACCCCCTCTGATTCGCCACCTCTGATTCCCCATATCTGATTCCCCACCTCTGTTTCCCGGCCTCTGATTCCCCACCTCTGATTCTCCATATCTCATTCCCCGCCTCTGAATCCCCATCTCTGATTCCCGGACTATGATTCCCCACCTCTGATTCCCGGCCTCTTATTCCCAGCATCTGATTCCCGGCCTCTGATTCCCGGCCTCTGATTCCCCGCTTCCGATTCTGATTCCCTGCCTCTGATTCCCCATCTCTGATTCAGCACATCTGAATCCCTGCCTCTGATTCCCCACCTCTGATTCCTCATATCTGATTCCCCGCCTCTGTTTCCCCGCCTCTGATTCCCCGCCTCTGTTTCCCTATATCTAATTCCCCACCTCTGATGCCCCAACTCTGATTCCCCGCCTCTGATTCCCCAGCTCTGATTCCCCGCCTCTGATTCCAAGCATCCGATTCCCCATATCTGATTCCCCGCCTCTGTTTCCCCGCCTCTGATTCCCTGCCTCTGATTCCCCATATCTGATTCCCCGCCTCTGATTCCCAACTATGATTCCCCGCCTCTGATTCCCCAGCTCTGATTCCCTGCGTCTGATTCCCTGCGTTCTATTCCCTGCCTCTGATTCCCCACCTGTGATTCCCCATCACTGATTCACCACCTCTGATTCCCCACCTCTGATTCCACATATCTAATTCCCCGCCTCTGTTTGCCCGCCTCTGATTCCCCGCCTCTGTTTCCCCATATCTGATTCCCCGTCTCTGAATCCCCAACTCTGATTCCCTGCCTCTGATTCCCCAGCTCTGATTCCCCGCCTTTGATTCCCCCCGTCAGATTCCCAGCCTCTGAATCCCCGTGTCTGATTTCCTGCCTCTGATTCCCCGCCTCTGATTCCCCATCTCTGATTCCTCTGATTCCCCACATCTGATTCCCCATCTCTGATTCCGCACATCCGATTCCCTGCCTCTGATTCCCCAACTCTGATTCCCCACCTCTGATTCCCCAGCTCTGATTCCCCGCCTCAGATTCCCCGCGTCTGATTCCCTGCCTCTGATTCCCCGCCTCTGATTCCCCATCTCTGATTCCCCACCTCTGATTCCCCGTGTCTGATTCCCTGCCTCTGATTCCCCGCCTCTGAATCCCAGCCTCTGATTCCCCATATCTGATTCCCCGCCTCTGATTCCCTTCCTCTGATTCCCCAGCTCTGATTCCCCGCCTTTGATTCCCCCCATCTGATTCCCAGACTCTGAATCCCCATATCTGATTCCCCGCCTCTGATTCCCTGCCTCTGATTCCCCAGCTCTGATTCCCCGCCTTTGATTCCCCCCGTCTGATTCCCAACCTCTGAATCCCCGTGTCTGATTTCCTGCCTCCGATTCCCCGCCTCTGATTCCCCATCTCTGATTCACCGCCTCTGATTCCCCATCTCTGACTCCACACCTCTGATTCCCCATATCTGATTCCCTGCCTCTGCTTCCCCGCCTCTGATTCCCCACCTCTGTTTCCCCATATCTGATCCCCCGCCTCTGATTCCCCAACTCTAATACCCAGCCTCTGATTCCCCAGCTCTGATTCCCCGCCTCTGATTCCCCGCATCTGATTCCCTGCCTCTGATTCCCCGCCTCTGATTCCAGGCCTCTGATTCCCAGCATCTGATTCCGGCCTCTGATTCCCGGCCTCTGATTCCCTGCTTCTGATTCTGATTCCCTGCCTCTGATTCCCCATCTCTGATTCCGCACATCTGATTCCCAACCTCTGATTCCCCACCTCTGATTCCCCATATCTGATTCCCCACCTCTGTTTCCCCGCCTCTGATTCCCCGCCTCTGATTCCCAACTCTGATTCCCCGCCTCTGATTCCCCAGCTCTGATTCCCCGTGTTTGATTCCCTGCCTCTGATTCCCTGCCCTGATTCCCCATCTCTGTTTCACCGCCTTTGATTCGCCACCTCTGATTCCCCATATCTGATTCCCCGACTCTGATTCCCTGCCTCTGATTCCCAACCTCTGATTCCACACCTCTGATTCCCCATATCTGATTCCCCGCCTCTATTTCCCCATATCTTATTCCCCGCCTCTGATTCCCCAACTCTGATTCCCCGCCTCTGATTCCCCAGCTCTGATTCCCCGCCTCTGATTCCCGGCATCCGATTCCCTGCCTCTGATTCCCCGCCTCTGATTCACTATCTCTGATTCCCCGACTCTGATTCCCGGAGTCCGATTCCCTGCCTCTGATACCCCGCCTCTGATTCCCCAGCTCCTATTCCCCACCTCTGATTCCCCGCATCCGATTCCCCATATCTGATTCCCCGCCTCTGTTTCCCCGCCTTTGATTCCCCGCCTCTGTTTCCCCATATCTGATTCCCCGCCTCTGATTCCCAACTATGATTCCCCGCCTCTGATTCCCCAGCTCTGATTCCCCGCCTCTGATTCCCCGCGTTCTATTCCCTGCCTCTGATTCCCCGCCTGTGATTCCCCATCTCTGATTCACCACCTCTGATTCCCCACCTCTGATTCCCCATATCTAATTCCCCGCCTCTGTTTGCCCGCCTCTGATTCCCCGCCTCTGTTTCCCCATATCTGATTCCCCGTTTCTGATTCCCTGCCTCTGATTCCCCGCCTCTGTTTCCCCGCCTCTGATTCCCTGCCACTGAATCCCTGCCCCTGATACCCCAGCTCTGATTCCCCATATCTGATTCCCTGCCTCTGTTTCCCCGCCTCTGATTCCCCGCCTCCGATTCCCCATATCTGATTCCCCGCCTCTGATCCCTCAACTCTGATTCCCCGCATCTGATTCCCCAGCTCTGAATCCCCGCCTCTGATTCCCCGCGTCTGTTTCCCTGCCTCTAATTCCCCGCCTCTGTTTCCCCATATCTAAGTCCCCGACTCTGATTCCCCAACTCTGATTCCCCACCTCTGATTCCCCAGCTCTGATTCCCCGCCTCTGATTCCCCGCATCTGATTCCCTGCATCTGATTCCCAGCCTCTGATTCCCTGCCTCTGATTCCCAACCTCTGATTCCCCACCTCTGATTCCCCATATCTGATTCCCCGCCTCTGTTTCCCCGCCTCTGATTCCCCGCCTCTGTTTCCCCATATCTGATTCCCGGCCTCTGATTCTCCGCCTCTGATTCCCCGCCTCTGATTCCCTGCCTCTGATTCCCCATCTCCGATTCCGCACATCGGATTCCCTGCCTCTGATTCCCCGCCTCTGATTCCCTGCCTCTGATTCCCTGCCTCTGATTCCCCATCTCCGATTCCGCACATCTGATTCCCTTCCTCTGATTCCCCGCCTCTGATTTTCCGCCTCTGATTCCCTGCCTCTGATTCCCAACCTCGGATTCCCCGCCTCTGATTCCCCATATCTGATTCCCCGACTCTGTTTCCCCGCCTCTGATTCCCCGCCTCTGATTCCCAACTCTGATTCCCCGCCTCTGATTCCCCAGCTCTGATTCCCCGTGTTTCATTCCCTGACTCTGATTCCCTGCCCTGTTTCCCCATCTCTGTTTCACCGCCTTTGATTCGCCACCTCTGATTCCCCATATCTGATTCCCCGCCTCTGTTTCCCCGACTCTGATTCCCTGCCTCTGATTCCCAACCTCTGATTCCACACCTCTGATTCCCCATATCTGATTCCCCGCCTCTATTTCCCCATATCTGATTCCCCGCCTCTGATTCCCCAACTCTGATTCCCCGCCTCTGATTCCCCAGCTCTGATTCCCCGACTCTGATTCCCGGCATCCGATTCCCTGCCTCTGATTCCCCGCCTCTGATTCCCCATCTCTGATTCCCCGCCTCTGATTCCCCGTGTCTGATTCCCTGCCTTTGATTCCCCGCCTCTGATTCTCCGCCTCTGATTCCCTGCCACTGATTCCCTGCCCCTGATTCCCCACCTCTGATTCCCCACATCTGATTCCCCGCCTCTGTTTCCCCACCTCTGATTCCCCGCCTCTGATTCCCCATATCTGATTCCCTGCCTCTGATTCCACAACTCTGATTCCCCGCCTCTGATTCCCCAGCTCTGAATCCCCGCCTCTGATTCCCCGCGTCTGATTCCCTGCCTCTGATTCCCCGCCTTGATTCCCCATCTCTGATTCACAACCTCTGATTCCCCACCTCTGATTCCCTATATTTGATTCCCCGCCTCTGTTTCCCCGCCTCTGATTCCCCGCCTCTGATTCCCCATATCTGATTCCCCGCCTCTGATTGCCCACCTCTGATTCCCAGCCTCTGATTCGCCAGCTCTGATTCCCCGCCTCTGATTCCCCGCATCTGATTCCCTGCCTCTGATTCCCCGCCTCTGATTCCCCATCTCTGATTCACCGCCTTTGATTCGCCACCTCTGATTCCCCATATCCTATTCCCCACCTCTGATTCCCGGCCTCTTATTCCCAGCATCTGATTCCCGGCCTCTGATTCCCGGCCTCTGATTCCCCGCTTCTGATTCTGATTCCCTGCCTCTTATTCCCCATCTCTGATTCCGCACATCTGATTCCCTGCCTCTGATTCCCCACCTCTGATTCCCCATATCTGATTCCCCGCCTCTGTTTCCCCGCCTCTGATTCCCGGCCTCTTATTCCCAGCATCTGATTCCCGGCCTCTGATTCCCGGCCTCTGATTCCCCGCTTCTGATTCTGATTCCCTGCCTCTTATTCCCCATCTCTGATTCCGCACATCTGATTCCCTGCCTCTGATTCCCCACCTCTGATTCCCCATATCTGATTCCCCGCCTCTGTTTCCCCGCCTCTGATTCCCCGCCTCTGTTTCCCTATATCTAATTCCCCACCTCTGATGCCCCAACTCTGATTCCCCGCCTCTGATTCCCCAGCTCTGATTCCCCGCCTCTGATTCCCTGCATCCGATTCCCCATATCTGATTCCCCGCCTCTGTTTCACCGCCTCTGATTCCCCGCCTGAGATTCCCCATCACTGATTCACCACCTCTGATTCCCTACCTCTGATTCCCCATATCTAATTCCCCGCCTCTGTTTGCCCGCCTCTGATTCCCCGCCTCTGTTTCCCCATATCTGATTCCCCGCCTCTGAATCCCCAACTCTGATTCCCTGCCTCAGATTCCCCAGCTCTGATTCCCCGCCTTTGATTCCCCCCGTCTGATTCCCAGCCTCTGAAACCCCGTGTCTGATTTCCTGCCTCTGATTCCCCGCCTCTGATTCCCCATCTCTGATTCACCTCCTCTGATTCCCCACCTCTGATTCCCCCTCTCTGATTACGCACATCCAATTCCCTGCCTCTGATTCCCCAACTCTGATTCCCCACCTCTGGTTCCCCAGCTCTGATTCCCCGCCTCAGATTCCCCGCGTCTGATTCCCTGCCTCTGATTCCCCGCCTCTGATTCCCTGCCTCTGATTCCCCATATCTTATTCCCCGCCTCTGATTCCCCAACTCTGATTCCCCGCTTCTGATTCCCCAGCTCTGAATCCCCGCCTCTGATTCCCCGCGTCTGATTCCCTGCCTCTGATTCACCGCCTCTGATTCCCCATCTGTGATTCACAACCTCTGATGCCCCACCTCTGATTCCCCATATCTGATTCCCTCCTCTGTTTCCCCGCCTCTGATTCCCCACCTCTGTTTCCCCATATCTGATTCCCCACCTCTGATTCCCCAACTCTAATACCCCGCCTCTGATTCCCCTGCTCTGATTCCCCGCCTCTGATTCCCCGCATCTGATTCCCAGCGTCTGATTCTGGCCTCTGATTCCCGGCCTCTGATTCCCTGCTTCTGATTCTGATTCCCTGCCTCTGATTCCCCATCTCTGATTCCGCACATCTGATTCCCTGCCTCTGATTCCCCACCTCTGATTCCACATATCTGATTCCCCGCCTCTGTTTCCCCACCTCTGATTCCCCGCCTCTGTTTCCCAATATCTAAGTCCCCACCTCTGATTCCCCAAATCTGATTCCCCACCTCTGATTCCCCAGCTCTGATTCCCCGCCTCTGATTCCCCGCATCTGATACCCTGCATCTGATTCCAATCCTCTGATTCCCTGCCTCTGATTCCCAACCTCTGATTCCCCACCTCTGATTCCCCATATCTGATTCCCCGCCTCTGTTTCCCCGCCTCGGATTCCCCGCCTCTGTTTCCCCACATCTGATTCCCGGCCTCTGATTCCCCGCCTCTGATTCCCCATATCTGATTCCCTGCCTCTGATTCCCCAACTCTGATTCCCCGCCTCTGATTCCCCAGCTCTGAATACCCGCCTCTGATTCCCCGCGTCTGATTCCCTGCCTCTGATTACCCGCCTTGATTCCCCATCTCTGATTCACAACCTCTGATTCCCCACCTCTGATTCCCTATATTTGATTCCCCGCCTCTGTTTCCCCGCCTCTGATTCCCCGCCTCTGTTTCCCCATATCTGATTCCCCGCCTCTGATTGCCCACCTCTGATTCCCAGCCTCTGATTCGCCAGCTCTGATTCCCCGCCTCTGATTCCCCGCATCTGATTCCCTGCCTCTGATTCCCCGCCTCTGATTCCCCATCTCTGATTCACCACCTTTGATTCGCCACCTCTGATTCCCCATATCTGATTCCCCGCCTCTGTTTCCCCGCCTCTGATTCCCCGCCTCTGATTCTCCATATCTCATTCCCCGCCTCTGAATCCCCATCGCTGATTCCCGGACTCTGATTCCCCTCCTCTGATTCCCGGCCTCTTATTCCCAGCATCTGATTCCCGGCCTCTGATTCCCGGCCTCTGATTCCCTGCCTCTGATTCCCCACCTCTGATTCCCCATATCTGATTCCCCGCCTCTGTTTCCCCGCCTCTGATTCCCCGCCTCTGTTTCCTTATATCTAATTGCCCACCTCTGATTCCCCAACTCTGATTCCCCGCCTCTGATTCCCCAGCTCTGATTCCCCGCCTCTGATTCCCTGCATCCGATTCCCCATATCTGATTCCCCGCCTCTGTTTCCCCGCCTCTGAATCCCCGCCTCTGTTTCCCCATATCTGTTTCCAGCCTCTGATTCCCAACTATGATTCCCCGCCTCTGATTCCCCATATCTGATTCCCCGCCTCTGATTGCCCACCGCTGATTCCCCGCGTCTGATACCCTGCCTCTGATTCCCCGCCTCTGATTCCCCATCTCTGATTCACCACCTCTGATTCCCGGCCTCTGATTCCCCATCTCTGATTCCGCACATCCGATTCCCTGCCTATGATTCCCCACCTCTGATTCCCCGCCTCTGATTCCCCATATCTGATTCCCTGCCTCTGTTTCCCCGCCTCTGATTCCCTACCTCTGTTTCCCCATATCTGATTCCCCGCCTCTGATTCCCCAACTCTAATACCCCGCCTCTGATTCCCCAGCTCTGATTCCCCGCCTCTCATTCCCCGCATCTGATTCCCTGCCTCTGATTCCCAACCTCTGATTCCCCACCTCTGATTCCCCATATCTGATTCCCCGCCTCTGTTTCGCCGCCTCTGATTCCCCGCCTCTGATTCCCAACTCTGATTCCCCGCCTCTGATTCCCCAGCTCTGATTCCCCGTGTTTGATTCCCTGCCTCTGATTCCCTGCCCTGATTACCCATCTCTGTTTCACCGCCTTTGATTCGCCACCTCTGATTCCACATATCTGATTCCCCGCCTCTGTTTCCCCGACTCTGATTCCCTTCCTCTGATTCCCAACCTCTGATTCCACACCTCTGATTCCCCATATCTGATTCCCCGCCTCTATTTCCCCATATCTGAATCCCCGCCTCTGATTCCCCAACTCTAATTCCCCGCCTCTGATTCCCCAGCTCCGATTCCCCGACTCTGATTCCCGGCGTCCGATTCCCTGCCTCTGATTCCCCGCCTCTGATTCCCCATCTCTGATTCCCCGCCTGTGATTCCCCGTGTCTGATTCCCTGCCTCTGATTCCCCGCCTCTGATTCCCCGCCTCTGATTCCCCATATCTGATTCCCTGCCTCTGATTCCCCAACTCTGATTCCCCGCCTCTGATTCCCCAGCTCTGAATCCCCGCCTCTGATTCCCCGTGTCTGATTCCCTGCCTCTGATTCCCCGCCTTGATTCCCCATCTCTGATTCACAACCTCTGATTCCCCACCTCTGATTCCCTATATTTGATTCCCCACCTCTGTTTCCCCGCCTCTGATTCCCCATATCTGATTCCCCGCCTCTGATTGCCCACCTCTGATTCCCCGCCTCTGATTCGCCAGCTCTGATTCCCCGCCTCTGATTCCCCGCATCTGACTCCCTGCCTCTGATTCCCCGCCTCTGATTCCCCATCTCTGATTCACCCCCTCTGATTCGCCACCTCTGATTCCCCATATCTGATTCCCCACCTCTGTTTCCCGGCCTCTGATTCCCCACCTCTGATTCTCCATATCTCATTCCCCGCCTCTGAATCCCCATCTCTGATTCCCTGACTATGCTTCCACACCTCTGATTCCCGGCCTCTTATTCCCAGCATCTGATTCCCGGCCTCTGATTCCCGGCCTCTGATTCCCCGCTTCCGATTCTGATTCCCTGCCTCTGATTCCCCATCTCTGATTCAGCACATCTGAATCCCTGCCTCTGATTCCCCACCTCTGATTCCTCATATCTGATTCCCCGCCTCTGTTTCCCCGCCTCTGATTCCCCGCCTCTGTTTCCCTATATCTAATTCCCCACCTCTGATGCCCCAACTCTGATTCCCCGCCTCTGATTCCCCAGCTCTGATTCCCCGCCTCTGATTCCAAGCATCCGATTCCCCATATCTGATTCCCCGCCTCTGTTTCCCCGCCTCTGATTCCCTGCCTCTGATTCCCCATATCTGATTCCCCGCCTCTGATTCCCAACTATGATTCCCCGCCTCTGATTCCCCAGCTCTGATTCCCTGCGTCTGATTCCCTGCGTTCTATTCCCTGCCTCTGATTCCCCACCTGTGATTCCCCATCACTGATTCACCACCTCTGATTCCCCACCTCTGATTCCCCATATCTAATTCCCCGCCTCTGTTTGCCCGCCTCTGATTCCCCGCCTCTGTTTCCCCATATCTGATTCCCCGTCTCTGAATCCCCAACTCTGATTCCCTGCCTCTGATTCCCCAGCTCTGATTCCCCGCCTTTGATTCCCCCCGTCAGATTCCCAGCCTCTGAATCCCCGTGTCTGATTTCCTGCCTCTGATTCCCCACCTCTGATTCCCCATCTCTGATTCCTCTGATTCCCCACATCTGATTCCCCATCTCTGATTCCGCACATCCGATTCCCTGCCTCTGATTCCCCAACTCTGATTCCCCACCTCTGATTCCCCAGCTCTGATTCCCCGCCTCAGATTCCCCGCGTCTGATTCCCTGCCTCTGATTCCCCGCCTCTGATTCCCCATCTCTGATTCCCCACCTCTGATTCCCCGTGTCTGATTCCCTGCCTCTGATTCCCCGCCTCTGAATCCCAGCCTCTGATTCCCCATATCTGATTCCCCACCTCTGATTCCCTGCCTCTGATTCCCCAGCTCTGATTCCCCGCCTTTGATTCCCCCCATCTGATTCCCAGACTCTGAATCCCCATATCTGATTCCCCGCCTCTGATTCCCTGCCTCTGATTCCCCAGCTCTGATTCCCCGCCTTTGATTCCCCCCGTCTGATTCCCAACCTCTGAATCCCCGTGTCTGATTTCCTGCCTCCGATTCCCCGCCTCTGATTCCCCATCTCTGATTCACCGCCTCTGATTCCCCATCTCTGACTCCACACCTCTGATTCCCCATATCTGATTCCCTGCCTCTGCTTCCCCGCCTCTGATTCCCCACCTCTGTTTCCCCATATCTGATCCCCCGCCTCTGATTCCCCAACTCTAATACCCAGCCTCTGATTCCCCAGCTCTGATTCCCCGCCTCTGATTCCCCGCATCTGATTCCCTGCCTCTGATTCCCCGCCTCTGATTCCAGGCCTCTGATTCCCAGCATCTGATTCCGGCCTCTGATTCCCGGCCTCTGATTCCCTGCTTCTGATTCTGATTCCCTGCCTCTGATTCCCCATCTCTGATTCCGCACATCTGATTCCCAACCTCTGATTCCCCACCTCTGATTCCCCATATCTGATTCCCCACCTCTGTTTCCCCGCCTCTGATTCCCCGCCTCTGATTCCCAACTCTGATTCCCCGCCTCTGATTCCCCAGCTCTGATTCCCCGTGTTTGATTCCCTGCCTCTGATTCCCTGCCCTGATTCCCCATCTCTGTTTCACCGCCTTTGATTCGCCACCTCTGATTCCCCATATCTGATTCCCCGACTCTGATTCCCTGCCTCTGATTCCCAACCTCTGATTCCACACCTCTGATTCCCCATATCTGATTCCCCGCCTCTATTTCCCCATATCTTATTCCCCGCCTCTGATTCCCCAACTCTGATTCCCCGCCTCTGATTCCCCAGCTCTGATTCCCCGCCTCTGATTCCCGGCATCCGATTCCCTGCCTCTGATTCCCCGCCTCTGATTCACTATCTCTGATTCCCCGACTCTGATTCCCGGAGTCCGATTCCCTGCCTCTGATACCCCGCCTCTGATTCCCCAGCTCCTATTCCCCACCTCTGATTCCCCGCATCCGATTCCCCATATCTGATTCCCCGCCTCTGTTTCCCCGCCTTTGATTCCCCACCTCTGTTTCCCCATATCTGATTCCCCGCCTCTGATTCCCAACTATGATTCCCCGCCTCTGATTCCCCAGCTCTGATTCCCCGCCTCTGATTCCCCGCGTTCTATTCCCTGCCTCTGATTCCCCGCCTGTGATTCCCCATCTCTGATTCACCACCTCTGATTCCCCACCTCTGATTCCCCATATCTAATTCCCCGCCTCTGTTTGCCCGCCTCTGATTCCCCGCCTCTGTTTCCCCATATCTGATTCCCCGTTTCTGATTCCCTGCCTCTGATTCCCCGCCTCTGTTTCCCCGCCTCAGATTCCCTGCCACTGAATCCCTGCCCCTGATACCCCAGCTCTGATTCCCCATATCTGATTCCCTGCCTCTGTTTCCCCGCCTCTGATTCCCCGCCTCTGATTCCCCATATCTGATTCCCCGCCTCTGATCCCTCAACTCTGATTCCCCGCCTCTGATTCCCCAGCTCTGAATCCCCGCCTCTGATTCCCCGCGTCTGTTTCCCTGCCTCTAATTCCCCGCCTCTGTTTCCCCATATCTAAGTCCCCGACTCTGATTCCCCAACTCTGATTCCCCACCTCTGATTCCCCAGCTCTGATTCCCCGCCTCTGATTCCCCGCATCTGATTCCCTGCATCTGATTCCCAGCCTCTGATTCCCTGCCTCTGATTCCCAACCTCTGATTCCCCACCTCTGATTCCCCATATCTGATTCCCCGCCTCTGTTTCCCCGCCTCTGATTCCCCGCCTCTGTTTCCCCATATCTGATTCCCGGCCTCTGATTCTCCGCCTCTGATTCCCCGCCTCTGATTCCCTGCCTCTGATTCCCCATCTCCGATTCCGCACATCGGATTCCCTGCCTCTGATTCCCCGCCTCTGATTCCCTGCCTCTGATTCCCTGCCTCTGATTCCCCATCTCCGATTCCGCACATCTGATTCCCTTCCTCTGATTCCCCGCCTCTGATTTTCCGCCTCTGATTCCCTGCCTCTGATTCCCAACCTCGGATTCCCCGCCTCTGATTCCCCATATCTGATTCCCCGACTCTGTTTCCCCGCCTCTGATTCCCCGCCTCTGATTCCCAACTCTGATTCCCCGCCTCTGATTCCCCAGCTCTGATTCCCCGTGTTTCATTCCCTGCCTCTGATTCCCTGCCCTGTTTCCCCATCTCTGTTTCACCGCCTTTGATTCGCCACCTCTGATTCCCCATATCTGATTCCCCGCCTCTGTTTCCCCGACTCTGATTCCCTGCCTCTGATTCCCAACCTCTGATTCCACACCTCTGATTCCCCATATCTGAATCCCCGCCTCTATTTCCCCATATCTGATTCCCCGCCTCTGATTCCCCAACTCTGATTCCCCGCCTCTGATTCCCCAGCTCTGATTCCTCGACTCTGATTCCCGGCATCCGATTCCCTGCCTCTGATTCCCCGCCTCTGATTCCCCATCTCTGATTCCCCGCCTCTGATTCCCCGTGTCTGATTCCCTGCCTTTGATTCCCCGCCTCTGATTCCCCGCCTCTGATTCCCTGCCACTGATTCCCTGCCCCTGATTCCCCACCTCTGATTCCCCACATCTGATTCCCCGCCTCTGTTTCCCCACCTCTGATTCCCCGCCTCTGATTCCCCATATCTGATTCCCTGCCTCTGATTCCACAACTCTGATTCCCCGCCTCTGATTCCCCAGCTCTGAATCCCCGCCTCTGATTCCCCGCGTCTGATTCCCTGCCTCTGATTCCCCGCCTTGATTCCCCATCTCTGATTCACAACCTCTGATTCCCCACCTCTGATTCCCTATATTTGATTCCCCGCCTCTGTTTCCCCGCCTCTGATTCCCCGCCTCTGATTCCCCATATCTGATTCCCCGCCTCTGATTGCCCACCTCTTATTCCCAGCCTCTGATTCGCCAGCTCTGATTCCCCGCCTCTGATTCCCCGCATCTGATTCCCTGCCTCTGATTCCCCGCCTCTGATTCCCCATCTCTGATTCACCGCCTTTGATTCGCCACCTCTGATTCCCCATATCCTATTCCCCACCTCTGATTCCCGGCCTCTTATTCCCAGCATCTGATTCCCGGCCTCTGATTCCCGGACTCTGATTCCCCGCTTCTGATTCTGATTCCCTGCCTCTTATTCCCCATCTCTGATTCCGCACATCTGATTCCCTGCCTCTGATTCCCCACCTCTGATTCCCCATATCTGATTCCCCGCCTCTGTTTCCCCGCCTCTGATTCCCGGCCTCTTATTCCCAGCATCTGATTCCCGGCCTCTGATTCCCGGCCTCTGATTCCCCGCTTCTGATTCTGATTCCCTGCCTCTTATTCCCCATCTCTGATTCCGCACATCTGATTCCCTGCCTCTGATTCCCCACCTCTGATTCCCCATATCTGATTCCCCGCCTCTGTTTCCCCGCCTCTGATTCCCCGCCTCTGTTTCCCTATATCTAATTCCCCACCTCTGATGCCCCAACTCTGATTCCCCGCCTCTGATTCCCCAGCTCTTATTCCCCGCCTCTGATTCCCTGCATCCGATTCCCCATATCTGATTCCCCGCCTCTGTTTCACCGCCTCTGATTCCCCGCCTCTGTTTCCCCATATCTGATTCCCGCCTCTGATTCCCAACTATGAATCCCCTCCTCTGATTCCCCAGCTCTGATTCCCTGCCTCTGATTCCCCGCGTTCTATTCCCTGCCTCTGATTCCCCGCCTGAGATTCCCCATCACTGATTCACCACCTCTGATTCCCTACCTCTGATTCCCCATATCTAATTCCCCGCCTCTGTTTGCCCGCCTCTGATTCCCCGCCTCTGTTTCCCCATATCTGATTCCCCGCCTCTGAATCCCCAACTCTGATTCCCTGCCTCAGATTCCCCAGCTCTGATTCCCCGCCTTTGATTCCCCCCGTCTGATTCCCAGCCTCTGAAACCCCGTGTCTGATTTCCTGCCTCTGATTCCCCGCCTCTGATTCCCCATCTCTGATTCACCTCCTCTGATTCCCCACCTCTGATTCCCCCTCTCTGATTACGCACATCCAATTCCCTGCCTCTGATTCCCCAACTCTGATTCCCCACCTCTGGTTCCCCAGCTCTGATTCCCCGCCTCAGATTCCCCGCGTCTGATTCCCTGCCTCTGATTCCCCGCCTCTGATTCCCTGCCTCTGATTCCCCATATCTTATTCCCCGCCTCTGATTCCCCAACTCTGATTCCCCGCTTCTGATTCCCCAGCTCTGAATCCCCGCCTCTGATTCCCCGCGTCTGATTCCCTGCCTCTGATTCACCGCCTCTGATTCCCCATCTGTGATTCACAACCTCTGATGCCCCACCTCTGATTCCCCATATCTGATTCCCTCCTCTGTTTCCCCGCCTCTGATTCCCCACCTCTGTTTCCCCATATCTGATTCCCCACCTCTGATTCCCCAACTCTAATACCCCGCCTCTGATTCCCCTGCTCTGATTCCCCGCCTCTGATTCCCCGCATCTGATTCCCAGCGTCTGATTCTGGCCTCTGATTCCCGGCCTCTGATTCCCTGCTTCTGATTCTGATTCCCTGCCTCTGATTCCCCATCTCTGATTCCGCACATCTGATTCCCTGCCTCTGATTCCCCACCTCTGATTCCACATATCTGATTCCCCGCCTCTGTTTCCCCACCTCTGATTCCCCGCCTCTGTTTCCCAATATCTAAGTCCCCACCTCTGATTCCCGAAATCTGATTCCCCACCTCTGATTCCCCAGCTCTGATTCCCCGCCTCTGATTCCCCGCATCTGATACCCTGCATCTGATTCCAATCCTCTGATTCCCTGCCTCTGATTCCCAACCTCTGATTCCCCACCTCTGATTCCCCATATCTGATTCCCCGCCTCTGTTTCCCCGCCTCGGATTCCCCGCCTCTGTTTCCCCACATCTGATTCCCGGCCTCTGATTCCCCGCCTCTGATTCCCCATATCTGATTCCCTGCCTCTGATTCCCCAACTCTGATTCCCCGCCTCTGATTCCCCAGCTCTGAATACCCGCCTCTGATTCCCCGCGTCTGACTCCCTGCCTCTGATTACCCGCCTTGATTCCCCATCTCTGATTCACAACCTCTGATTCCCCACCTCTGATTCCCTATATTTGATTCCCCGCCTCTGTTTCCCCGCCTCTGATTCCCCGCCTCTGTTTCCCCATATCTGATTCCCCGCCTCTGATTGCCCACCTCTGATTCCCAGCCTCTGATTCGCCAGCTCTGATTCCCCGCCTATGATTCCCCGCATCTGATTCCCTGCCTCTGATTCCCTGCCTCTGATTCCCCATCTCTGATTCACCACCTTTGATTCGCCACCTCTGATTCCCCATATCTGATTCCCCGCCTCTGTTTCCCCGCCTCTGATTCCCCGCCTCTGATTCTCCATATCTCATTCCCCGCCTCTGAATCCCCATCGCTGATTCCCGGACTCTGATTCCCCTCCTCTGATTCCCGGCCTCTTATTCCCAGCATCTGATTCCCGGCCTCTGATTCCCGGCCTCTGATTCCCTGCCTCTGATTCCCCACCTCTGATTCCCCATATCTGATTCCCCGCCTCTGTTTCCCCGCCTCTGATTCCCCGACTCTGTTTCCTTATATCTAATTCCCCACCTCTGATTCCCCAACTCTGATTCCCCGCCTCTGATTCCCCAGCTCTGATTCCCCGCCTCTGATTCCCTGCATCCGATTCCCCATATCTGATTCCCCGCCTCTGTTTCCCCGCCTCTGATTCCCCGCCTCTGTTTCCCCATATCTGTTTCCAGCCTCTGATTCCCAACTATGATTCCCCGCCTCTGATTCCCCAGCTCTGATTCCCTGCCTCTGATTCCCCGCGTTCTATTCCCTGCCTCTGATTCCCCGCCTGTGATTTCCCATCACTGATTCACCACCTCTGATTCCCTACCTCTGATTCCCCATATCTAATTCCCCTCCTCCGTTTGCCCGCCTCTGATTCCCCGCCTCTGTTTCCCCATATCTGATTCCCCGCCTCTGAATCCCCAACTCTGATTCCCTGCCTCAGATTCCCCAGCTCTGATTCCCCGCCTTTGATTCCCCCCGTCTGATTCCCAGCCTCTGAATCCCCGTGTCTGATTTCCTGCCTCTGATTCCCCGCCTCTGATTCCCCAACTCTGATTCCCCACCTCTGATTCCCCAGCTCTGATTCCCCGCCTCAGATTCCCCGCGTCTGATTCCCTGCCTCTGATTCCCCGCCTCTGATTCACTGCCTCTGATTCCCCATATCTGATTCCCTGCCTCTGATTCCCCAACTCTGATTCCCCGCTTCTGATTCCCCAGCTCTGAATCCCCGCCTCTGATTCCCCGCGTCTGATTCCCTGCCTCTGATTCCCCGCCTCTGATTCCCCATCTGTGATTCACAACCTCTGATGCCCCACCTCTGATTCCCCATATCTGATTCCCCGCCTCTGTTTCCCCGCCTCTGATTCCCCGCCTCTGATTCCCCATATCTGATTCCCCGCCTCTGATTGCCCACCTCTGATTCCCCGCGTCTGATACCCTGCCTCTGATTCCCCGCCTCTGATTCCCCATCTCTGATTCACCACCTCTGATTCCCGGCCTCTGATTCCCCATCTCTGATTCCGCACATCCGATTCCCTGCCTATGATTCCCCACCTCTGATTCCCCGCCTCTGATTCCCCATATCTGATTCCCTGCCTCTGTTTCCCCGCCTCTGATTTCCTACCTCTGTTTCCCCATATCTGATTCCCAGCCTCTGATTCCCCAACTCTAATACCCCGCCTCTGATTCCCCAGCTCTGATTCCCCGCCCCTGATTCCCCGCATCTGAATCCCTGCCTCTGATTCCCCGCCTCTGATTCCAGGCCTCTGATTCCCATCATCTGATTCCGGCCTCTGATTCCCGGCCTCTGATTCCCTGCTTCTGATTCTGATTCCCTGCCTCTGATTCCCCATCTCTGATTCCGCACATTTGATTCCCTGCCTCTGATTCCCCACCTCTGATTCCCCATATCTGATTCCCCGCCTCTGTTTCCCCGCCTCTGATTCCCCGCCTCTGTTTCCCAATATCTAAGTCCCCACCTCTGATTCCCCAAATCTGATTCCCCACCTCTGATTCCCCAGCTCTGATTCCCCGCCTCTGATTCCCCGCATCTGATTCCCTGCATCTGATTCCAAGCCTCTGATTCCCTGCCTCTGATTCCCAACCTCTGATTCCCCACCTCTGATTCCCCATATCTGATTCCCCGCCTCTGTTTCCCCGCCTCGGATTCCCCGCCTCAGTTTCCCCATATCTGATTCCCGGCCTCTGATTCCCCGCCTCTGATTCCCCGCCTCTGATTCCCTGCCTCTGATTCCCCATCTCCGATTCCCTGCCTCTGATTCCCAAACTCTGATTCCCCACCTCTGATTCCCCATATCTGATTCCCCGCCTCTGTTTCCCCGCCTCTGATTCCCCGCCTCTGATTCCCAACTCTGATTCCCCGCCTCTGATTCCCCGCCTCTGATTCCCCAGCTCTGATTCCCCGACTCTGATTCCCGGCGTCCGATTCCCTGCCTCTGATTCCCCGCCTCTGATTCCCCATCTCTGATTCCCCGCCTCTGATTCCCCGTGTCTGATTCCCTGCCTCTGATTCCCCGCCTCTGATTCCCCGCCTCTGATTCCCTGACACTGAATCCCTGCCCCTGATTCCCCACCTCTGATTCCCCATATCTGATTCCCCGCCTCTGTTTCCCCGCCTCTGATTCCCCGCCTCTGATTCCCCATATCTGATTCCCTGCCTCTGATTCCCCAACTCTGATTCCCCGCCTCTGATTCCCCAGCTCTGAATCCCCGCCTCTGATTCCCCGTGTCTGATTCCCTGCCTCTGATTCCCCGCCTTGATTCCCCATCTCTGATTCACAACCTCTGATTCCCCACCTCTGATTCCCTATATTTGATTCCCCACCTCTGTTTCCCCGCCTCTGATTCCCCGCCTCTGATTCCCCATATCTGATTCCCCGCCTCTGATTGCCCACCTCTGATTCCCCGCCTCTGATTCGCCAGCTCTGATTCCCCGCCTCTGATTCCCCGCATCTGATTCCCTGCCTCTGATTCCCCGCCTCTGATTCCCCATCTCTGATTCACCCCCTCTGATTCGCCACCTCTGATTCCCCATATCTGATTCCCCACCTCTGTTTCCCGGCCTCTGATTCCCCACCTCTGATTCTCCATATCTCATTCCCCGCCTCTGAATCCCCATCTCTGATTCCCGGACTATGATTCCCCACCTCTGATTCCCGGCCTCTTATTCCCAGCATCTGATTCCCGGCCTCTGATTCCCGGCCTCTGATTCCCCGCTTCCGATTCTGATTCCCTGCCTCTGATTCCCCATCTCTGATTCAGCACATCTGAATCCCTGCCTCTGATTCCCCACCTCTGATTCCTCATATCTGATTCCCCACCTCTGTTTCCCCGCCTCTGATTCCCTGCCTCTGTTTCCCTATATCTAATTCCCCACCTCTGATGCCCCAACTCTGATTCCCCGCCTCTGATTCCCCAGCTCTGATTCCCCGCCTCTGATTCCAAGCATCCGATTCCCCATATCTGATTCCCCGCCTCTGTTTCCCCGCCTCTGATTCCCTGCCTCTGATTCCCCATATCTGATTCCCCTCCTCTGATTCCCAACTATGATTCCCCGCCTCTGATTCCCCAGCTCTGATTCCCTGCGTCTGATTCCCTGCGTTCTATTCCCTGCCTCTGATTCCCCACCTGTGATTCCCCATCACTGATTCACCACCTCTGATTCCCCACCTCTGATTCCCCATATCTAATTCCCCGCCTGTGTTTGCCCGCCTCTGATTCCCCGCCTCTGTTTCCCCATATCTGATTCCCCGTCTCTGAATCCCCAACTCTGATTCCCTGCCTCTGATTCCCCAGCTCTGATTCCCCGCCTTTGATTCCCCCCGTCAGATTCCCAGCCTCTGAATCCCCGTGTCTGATTTCCTGCCTCTGATTCCCCGCCTCTGATTCCCCATCTCTGATTCCTCTGATTCCCCACATCTGATTCCCCATCTCTGATTCCGCACATCCGATTCCCTGCCTCTGATTCCCCAACTCTGATTCCCCACCTCTGATTCCCCAGCTCTGATTCCCCGCCTCAGATTCCCCGCGTCTGATTCCCTGCCTCTGATTCCCCGCCTCTGATTCCCCATCTCTGATTCCCCACCTCTGATTCCCCGTGTCTGATTCCCTGCCTCTGATTCCCCGCCTCTGAATCCCAGCCTCTGATTCCCCATATCTGATTCCCCGCCTCTGATTCCCTGCCTCTGATTCCCCAGCTCTGATTCCCCGCCTTTGATTCCCCCCATCTGATTCCCAGACTCTGAATCCCCATATCTGATTCCCCGCCTCTGATTCCCTGCCTCTGATTCCCCAGCTCTGATTCCCCGCCTTTGATTCCCCCCGTCTGATTCCCAACCTCTGAATCCCCGTGTCTGATTTCCTGCCTCTGATTCCCCACCTCTGATTCCCCATATCTGATTCCCCGCCTCTGTTTCCCCGCCTCGGATTCCCCGCCTCTGTTTCCCCACATCTGATTCCCGGCCTCTGATTCCCCGCCTCTGATTCCCCATATCTGATTCCCTGCCTCTGATTCCCCAACTCTGATTCCCCGCCTCTGATTCCCCAGCTCTGAATACCCGCCTCTGATTCCCCGCGTCTGACTCCCTGCCTCTGATTACCCGCCTTGATTCCCCATCTCTGATTCACAACCTCTGATTCCCCACCTCTGATTCCCTATATTTGATTCCCCGCCTCTGTTTCCCCGACTCTGATTCCCCGCCTCTGTTTCCCCATATCTGATTCCCCGCCTCTGATTGCCCACCTCTGATTCCCAGCCTCTGATTCGCCAGCTCTGATTCCCCGCCTATGATTCCCCGCATCTGATTCCCTGCCTCTGATTCCCCGCCTCTGATTCCCCATCTCTGATTCACCACCTTTGATTCGCCACCTCTGATTCCCCATATCTGATTCCCCGCCTCTGTTTCCCCGCCTCTGATTCCCCGCCTCTGATTCTCATATCTCATTCCCCGCCTCTGAATCCCCATCGCTGATTCCCGGACTCTGATTCCCCTCCTCTGATTCCCGGCCTCTTATTCCCAGCATCTGATTCCCGGCCTCTGATTCCCGGCCTCTGATTCCCTGCCTCTGATTCCCCACCTCTGATTCCCCATATCTGATTCCCCGCCTCTGTTTCCCCGCCTCTGATTCCCCGCCTCTGTTTCCTTATATCTAATTCCCCACCTCTGATTCCCCAACTCTGATTCCCCGCCTCTGATTCCCCAGCTCTGATTCCCCGCCTCTGATTCCCTGCATCCGATTCCCCATATCTGATTCCCCGCCTCTGTTTCCCCGCCTCTGATTCCCCGCCTCTGTTTCCCCATATCTGTTTCCAGCCTCTGATTCCCAACTATGATTCCCCGCCTCTGATTCCCCAGCTCTGATTCCCTGCCTCTGATTCCCCGCGTTCTATTCCCTGCCTCTGATTCCCCGCCTGTGATTTCCCATCACTGATTCACCACCTCTGATTCCCTACCTCTGATTCCCCATATCTAATTCCCCTCCTCCGTTTGCCCGCCTCTGATTCCCCGCCTCTGTTTCCCCATATCTGATTCCCCGCCTCTGAATCCCCAACTCTGATTCCCTGCCTCAGATTCCCCAGCTCTGATTCCCCGCCTTTGATTCCCCCCGTCTGATTCCCAGCCTCTGAATCCCCGTGTCTGATTTCCTGCCTCTGATTCCCCGCCTCTGATTCCCCAACTCTGATTCCCCACCTCTGATTCCCCAGCTCTGATTCCCCGCCTCAGATTCCCCGCGTCTGATTCCCTGCCTCTGATTCCCTGCCTCTGATTCACTGCCTCTGATTCCCCATATCTGATTCCCTGCCTCTGATTCCCCAACTCTGATTCCCCGCTTCTGATTCCCCAGCTCTGAATCCCCGCCTCTGATTCCCCGCGTCTGATTCCCTGCCTCTGATTCCCCGCCTCTGATTCCCCATCTGTGATTCACAACCTCTGATGCCCCACCTCTGATTCCCCATATCTGATTCCCCGCCTCTGTTTCCCCGCCTCTGATTCCCCGCCTCTGATTCCCCATATCTGATTCCCCGCCTCTGATTGCCCACCTCTGATTCCCCGCGTCTGATACCCTGCCTCTGATTCCCCGCCTCTGATTCCCCATCTCTGATTCACCACCTCTGATTCCCGGCCTCTGATTCCCCATCTCTGATTCCGCACATCCGATTCCCTGCCTATGATTCCCCACCTCTGATTCCCCGCCTCTGATTCCCCATATCTGATTCCCTGCCTCTGTTTCCCCGCCTCTGATTTCCTACCTCTGTTTCCCCATATCTGATTCCCAGCCTCTGATTCCCCAACTCTAATACCCCGCCTCTGATTCCCCAGCTCTGATTCCCCGCCCCTGATTCCCCGCATCTGAATCCCTGCCTCTGATTCCCCGCCTCTGATTCCAGGCCTCTGATTCCCATCATCTGATTCCGGCCTCTGATTCCCGGCCTCTGATTCCCTGCTTCTGATTCTGATTCCCTGCCTCTGATTCCCCATCTCTGATTCCGCACATCTGATTCCCTGCCTCTGATTCCCCACCTCTGATTCCCCATATCTGATTCCCCGCCTCTGTTTCCCCGCCTCTGATTCCCCGCCTCTGTTTCCCAATATCTAAGTCCCCACCTCTGATTCCCCAAATCTGATTCCCCACCTCTGATTCCCCAGCTCTGATTCCCCGCCTCTGATTCCCCGCATCTGATTCCCTGCATCTGATTCCAAGCCTCTGATTCCCTGCCTCTGATTCCCAACCTCTGATTCCCCACCTCTGATTCCCCATATCTGATTCCCCGCCTCTGTTTCCCCGCCTCGGATTCCCCGCCTCAGTTTCCCCATATCTGATTCCCGGCCTCTGATTCCCCGCCTCTGATTCCCCGCCTCTGATTCCCTGCCTCTGATTCCCCATCTCCGATTCCCTGCCTCTGATTCCCAAACTCTGATTCCCCACCTCTGATTCCCCATATCTGATTCCCCGCCTCTGTTTCCCCGCCTCTGATTCCCCGCCTCTGATTCCCAACTCTGATTCCCCGCCTCTGATTCCCCGCCTCTGATTCCCCAGCTCTGATTCCCCGACTCTGATTCCCGGCGTCCGATTCCCTGCCTCTGATTCCCCGCCTCTGATTCCCCATCTCTGATTCCCCGCCTCTGATTCCCCGTGTCTGATTCCCTGCCTCTGATTCCCCGCCTCTGATTCCCCGCCTCTGATTCCCTGACACTGAATCCCTGCCCCTGATTCCCCACCTCTGATTCCCCATATCTGATTCCCCGCCTCTGTTTCCCCGCCTCTGATTCCCCGCCTCTGATTCCCCATATCTGATTCCCTGCCTCTGATTCCCCAACTCTGATTCCCCGCCTCTGATTCCCCAGCTCTGAATCCCCGCCTCTGATTCCCCGTGTCTGATTCCCTGCCTCTGATTCCCCGCCTTGATTCCCCATCTCTGATTCACAACCTCTGATTCCCCACCTCTGATTCCCTATATTTGATTCCCCACCTCTGTTTCCCCGCCTCTGATTCCCCGCCTCTGATTCCCCATATCTGATTCCCCGCCTCTGATTGCCCACCTCTGATTCCCCGCCTCTGATTCGCCAGCTCTGATTCCCCGCCTCTGATTCCCCGCATCTGATTCCCTGCCTCTGATTCCCCGCCTCTGATTCCCCATCTCTGATTCACCCCCTCTGATTCGCCACCTCTGATTCCCCATATCTGATTCCCCACCTCTGTTTCCCGGCCTCTGATTCCCCACCTCTGATTCTCCATATCTCATTCCCCGCCTCTGAATCCCCATCTCTGATTCCCGGACTATGATTCCCCACCTCTGATTCCCGGCCTCTTATTCCCAGCATCTGATTCCCGGCCTCTGATTCCCGGCCTCTGATTCCCCGCTTCCGATTCTGATTCCCTGCCTCTGATTCCCCATCTCTGATTCAGCACATCTGAATCCCTGCCTCTGATTCCCCACCTCTGATTCCTCATATCTGATTCCCCACCTCTGTTTCCCCGCCTCTGATTCCCTGCCTCTGTTTCCCTATATCTAATTCCCCACCTCTGATGCCCCAACTCTGATTCCCCGCCTCTGATTCCCCAGCTCTGATTCCCCGCCTCTGATTCCAAGCATCCGATTCCCCATATCTGATTCCCCGCCTCTGTTTCCCCGCCTCTGATTCCCTGCCTCTGATTCCCCATATCTGATTCCCCTCCTCTGATTCCCAACTATGATTCCCCGCCTCTGATTCCCCAGCTCTGATTCCCTGCGTCTGATTCCCTGCGTTCTATTCCCTGCCTCTGATTCCCCACCTGTGATTCCCCATCACTGATTCACCACCTCTGATTCCCCACCTCTGATTCCCCATATCTAATTCCCCGCCTGTGTTTGCCCGCCTCTGATTCCCCGCCTCTGTTTCCCCATATCTGATTCCCCGTCTCTGAATCCCCAACTCTGATTCCCTGCCTCTGATTCCCCAGCTCTGATTCCCCGCCTTTGATTCCCCCCGTCAGATTCCCAGCCTCTGAATCCCCGTGTCTGATTTCCTGCCTCTGATTCCCCGCCTCTGATTCCCCATCTCTGATTCCTCTGATTCCCCACATCTGATTCCCCATCTCTGATTCCGCACATCCGATTCCCTGCCTCTGATTCCCCAACTCTGATTCCCCACCTCTGATTCCCCAGCTCTGATTCCCCGCCTCAGATTCCCCGCGTCTGATTCCCTGCCTCTGATTCCCCGCCTCTGATTCCCCATCTCTGATTCCCCACCTCTGATTCCCCGTGTCTGATTCCCTGCCTCTGATTCCCCGCCTCTGAATCCCAGCCTCTGATTCCCCATATCTGATTCCCCGCCTCTGATTCCCTGCCTCTGATTCCCCAGCTCTGATTCCCCGCCTTTGATTCCCCCCATCTGATTCCCAGACTCTGAATCCCCATATCTGATTCCCCGCCTCTGATTCCCTGCCTCTGATTCCCCAGCTCTGATTCCCCGCCTTTGATTCCCCCCGTCTGATTCCCAACCTCTGAATCCCCGTGTCTGATTTCCTGCCTCTGATTCCCCGCCTCTGATTCCCCATCTCTGATTCACCGCCTCTGATTCCCCATCTCTGATTCCCCACCTCTGATTCCCCATATCTGATTCCCTGCCTCTGCTTCCCCGCCTCTGATTCCCCACCTCTGTTTCCCCATATCTGATCCCCCGCCTCTGATTCCCCAACTCTAATACCCAGCCTCTGATTCCCCAGCTATGATTCCCCGCCTCTGATTCCCCGCATCTGATTCCCTGCCTCTGATTCCCCGCCTCTGATTCCAGGCCTCTGATTCCCAGCATCTGATTCCGGCCTCTGATTCCCGGCCTCTGATTCCCTGCTTCTGATTCTGATTCCCTGCCTCTGATTCCCCATCTCTGATTCCGCACATCTGTTTCCCAACCTCTGATTCCCCACCTCTGATTCCCCATATCTGATTCCCCACCTCTGTTTCCCCGCCTCTGATTCCCCGCCTCTGATTCCCAACTCTGATTCCCCGCCTCTGATTCCCTAGCTCTTATTCCCCGTGTTTGATTCCCTGCCTCTGATTCCCTGCCCTGATTTCCCATCTCTGTTTCACCGCCTTTGATTCGCCACCTCTGATTCCCCATATCTGATTCCCCGACTCTGATTCCCTGCCTCTGATTCCCAACCTCTGATTCCACACCTCTGATTCCCCATATCTGATTCCCCGCCTCTATTTCCCCATATCTTATTCCCCGCCTCTGATTCCCCAACTCTGATTCCCCGCCTCTGATTCCCCAGCTCTGATTCCCCGCCTCTGATTCCCGGCATCTGATTCCCTGCCTCTGATTCCCCGCCTCTGATTCACTATCTCTGATTCCCCGACTCTGATTCCCGGAGTCCGATTCCCTGCCTCTGATACCCCGCCTCTGATTCCCCAGCTCCTATTCCCCACCTCTGATTCCCCGCATCCGATTCCCCATATCTGATTCCCCGCCTCTGAATCCCCAACTCCGTTTGCCCGCCTCTGATTCCCCGCCTCTGTTTCCCCATATCTGATTCCCCGCCTCTGAATCCCCAACTCTGATTCCCTGCCTCAGATTCCCCAGCTCTGATTCCCCGCCTTTGATTCCCCCCGTCTGATTCCCAGCCTCTGAATCCCCGTGTCTGATTTCCTGCCTCTGATTCCCCGCCTCTGATTCCCCAACTCTGATTCCCCACCTCTGATTCCCCAGCTCTGATTCCCCGCCTCAGATTCCCCGCGTCTGATTCCCTGCCTCTGATTCCCCGCCTCTGATTCACTGCCTCTGATTCCCCATATCTGATTCCCTGCCTCTGATTCCCCAACTCTGATTCCCCGCTTCTGATTCCCCAGCTCTGAATCCCCGCCTCTGATTCCCCGCGTCTGATTCCCTGCCTCTGATTCCCCGCCTCTGATTCCCCATCTGTGATTCACAACCTCTGATGCCCCACCTCTGATTCCCCATATCTGATTCCCCGCCTCTGTTTCCCCGCCTCTGATTCCCCGCCTCTGATTCCCCATATCTGATTCCCCGCCTCTGATTGCCCACCTCTGATTCCCCGCGTCTGATACCCTGCCTCTGATTCCCCGCCTCTGATTCCCCATCTCTGATTCACCACCTCTGATTCCCGGCCTCTGATTCCCCATCTCTGATTCCGCACATCCGATTCCCTGCCTATGATTCCCCACCTCTGATTCCCCGCCTCTGATTCCCCATATCTGATTCCCTGCCTCTGTTTCCCCGCCTCTGATTTCCTACCTCTGTTTCCCCATATCTGATTCCCAGCCTCTGATTCCCCAACTCTAATACCCCGCCTCTGATTCCCCAGCTCTGATTCCCCGCCCCTGATTCCCCGCATCTGAATCCCTGCCTCTGATTCCCCGCCTCTGATTCCAGGCCTCTGATTCCCATCATCTGATTCCGGCCTCTGATTCCCGGCCTCTGATTCCCTGCTTCTGATTCTGATTCCCTGCCTCTGATTCCCCATCTCTGATTCCGCACATCTGATTCCCTGCCTCTGATTCCCCACCTCTGATTCCCCATATCTGATTCCCCGCCTCTGTTTCCCCGCCTCTGATTCCCCGCCTCTGTTTCCCAATATCTAAGTCCCCACCTCTGATTCCCCAAATCTGATTCCCCACCTCTGATTCCCCAGCTCTGATTCCCTGCCTCTGATTCCCCGCATCTGATTCCCTGCATCTGATTCCAAGCCTCTGATTCCCTGCCTCTGATTCCCAACCTCTGATTCCCCACCTCTGATTCCCCATATCTGATTCCCCGCCTCTGTTTCCCCGCCTCGGATTCCCCGCCTCAGTTTCCCCATATCTGATTCCCGGCCTCTGATTCCCCGCCTCTGATTCCCCGCCTCTGATTCCCTGCCTCTGATTCCCCATCTCCGATTCCCTGCCTCTGATTCCCAAACTCTGATTCCCCACCTCTGATTCCCCATATCTGATTCCCCGCCTCTGTTTCCCCGCCTCTGATTCCCCGCCTCTGATTCCCAACTCTGATTCCCCGCCTCTGATTCCCCGCCTCTGATTCCCCAGCTCTGATTCCCCGACTCTGATTCCCGGCGTCCGATTCCCTGCCTCTGATTCCCCGCCTCTGATTCCCCATCTCTGATTCCCCGCCTCTGATTCCCCGTGTCTGATTCCCTGCCTCTGATTCCCCGCCTCTGATTCCCCGCCTCTGATTCCCTGACACTGAATCCCTGCCCCTGATTCCCCACCTCTGATTCCCCATATCTGATTCCCCGCCTCTGTTTCCCCGCCTCTGATTCCCCGCCTCTGATTCCCCATATCTGATTCCCTGCCTCTGATTCCCAAACTCTGATTCCCCGCCTCTGATTCCCCAGCTCTGAATCCCCGCCTCTGATTCCCCGTGTCTGATTCCCTGCCTCTGATTCCCCGCCTTGATTCCCCATCTCTGATTCACAACCTCTGATTCCCCACCTCTGATTCCCTATATTTGATTCCACACCTCTGTTTCCCCGCCTCTGATTCCCCGCCTCTGATTCCCCATATCTGATTCCCCGCCTCTGATTGCCCACCTCTGATTCCCCGCCTCTGATTCGCCAGCTCTGATTCCCCGCCTCTGATTCCCCGCATCTGATTCCCTGCCTCTGATTCCCCGCCTCTGATTCCCCATCTCTGATTCACCCCCTCTGATTCGCCACCTCTGATTCCCCATATCTGATTCCCCACCTCTGTTTCCCGGCCTCTGATTCCCCACCTCTGATTCTCCATATCTCATTCCCCGCCTCTGAATCCCCATCTCTGATTCCCGGACTATGATTCCCCACCTCTGATTCCCGGCCTCTTATTCCCAGCATCTGATTCCCGGCCTCTGATTCCCGGCCTCTGATTCCCCGCTTCCGATTCTGATTCCCTGCCTCTGATTCCCCATCTCTGATTCAGCACATCTGAATCCCTGCCTCTGATTCCCCACCTCTGATTCCTCATATCTGATTCCCCACCTCTGTTTCCCCGCCTCTGATTCCCTGCCTCTGTTTCCCTATATCTAATTCCCCACCTCTGATGCCCCAACTCTGATTCCCCGCCTCTGATTCCCCAGCTCTGATTCCCTGCGTCTGATTCCCTGCGTTCTATTCCCTGCCTCTGATTCCCCACCTGTGATTCCCCATCACTGATTCACCACCTCTGATTCCCCACCTCTGATTCCCCATATCTAATTCCCCGCCTGTGTTTGCCCGCCTCTGATTCCCCGCCTCTGTTTCCCCATATCTGATTCCCCGTCTCTGAATCCCCAACTCTGATTCCCTGCCTCTGATTCCCCAGCTCTGATTCCCCGCCTTTGATTCCCCCCGTCAGATTCCCAGCCTCTGAATCCCCGTGTCTGATTTCCTGCCTCTGATTCCCCGCCTCTGATTCCCCATCTCTGATTCCTCTGATTCCCCACATCTGATTCCCCATCTCTGATTCCGCACATCCGATTCCCTGCCTCTGATTCCCCAACTCTGATTCCCCACCTCTGATTCCCCAGCTCTGATTCCCCGCCTCAGATTCCCCGCGTCTGATTCCCTGCCTCTGATTCCCCGCCTCTGATTCCCCATCTCTGATTCCCCACCTCTGATTCCCCGTGTCTGATTCCCTGCCTCTGATTCCCCGCCTCTGAATCCCAGCCTCTGATTCCCCATATCTGATTCCCCGCCTCTGATTCCCTGCCTCTGATTCCCCAGCTCTGATTCCCCGCCTTTGATTCCCCCCATCTGATTCCCAGACTCTGAATCCCCATATCTGATTCCCCGCCTCTGATTCCCTGCCTCTGATTCCCCAGCTCTGATTCCCCGCCTTTGATTCCCCCCGTCTGATTCCCAACCTCTGAATCCCCGTGTCTGATTTCCTGCCTCTGATTCCCCGCCTCTGATTCCCCATCTCTGATTCACCGCCTCTGATTCCCCATCTCTGATTCCCCACCTCTGATTCCCCATATCTGATTCCCTGCCTCTGCTTCCCCGCCTCTGATTCCCCACCTCTGTTTCCCCATATCTGATCCCCCGCCTCTGATTCCCCAACTCTAATACCCAGCCTCTGATTCCCCAGCTATGATTCCCCGCCTCTGATTCCCCGCATCTGATTCCCTGCCTCTGATTCCCCGCCTCTGATTCCAGGCCTCTGATTCCCAGCATCTGATTCCGGCCTCTGATTCCCGGCCTCTGATTCCCTGCTTCTGATTCTGATTCCCTGCCTCTGATTCCCCATCTCTGATTCCGCACATCTGTTTCCCAACCTCTGATTCCCCACCTCTGATTCCCCATATCTGATTCCCCACCTCTGTTTCCCCGCCTCTGATTCCCCGCCTCTGATTCCCAACTCTGATTCCCCGCCTCTGATTCCCTAGCTCTTATTCCCCGTGTTTGATTCCCTGCCTCTGATTCCCTGCCCTGATTTCCCATCTCTGTTTCACCGCCTTTGATTCGCCACCTCTGATTCCCCATATCTGATTCCCTGACTCTGATTCCCTGCCTCTGATTCCCAACCTCTGATTCCACACCTCTGATTCCCCATATCTGATTCCCCGCCTCTATTTCCCCATATCTTATTCCCCGCCTCTGATTCCCCAACTCTGATTCCCCGCCTCTGATTCCCCAGCTCTGATTCCCCGCCTCTGATTCCCGGCATCTGATTCCCTGCCTCTGATTCCCCGCCTCTGATTCACTATCTCTGATTCCCCGACTCTGATTCCCGGAGTCCGATTCCCTGCCTCTGATACCCCGCCTCTGATTCCCCAGCTCCTATTCCCCACCTCTGATTCCCCGCATCCGATTCCCCATATCTGATTCCCCGCCTCTGTTTCCCCGCCTTTGATTCCCCGCCTCTGTTTCCCCATATCTGATTCCCCGCCTCTGATTCCCAACTATGATTCCCCGCCTCTGATTCCCCAGCTCTGATTCCCCGCCTCTGATTCCCCGCGTTCTATTCCCTGCCTCTGATTCCCCGCCTGTGATTCCCCATCTCTGATTCACCACCTCTGATTGCCCACCTCTGATTCCCCATATCTAATTCCCCGCCTCTGTTTGCCCGCCTCTGATTCCCCGCCTCTGTTTCCCCATATCTGATTCCCCGTTTCTGATTCCCTGCCTCTGATTCCCCGCCTCTGTTTCCCCGCCTCTGAATCCCTGCCACTGATTCCCTGCCCCTGATACCCCAGCTCTGATTCCCCATATCTGATTCCCTGCCTCTGTTTCCCCGCCTCTGATTCCCCGCCTCTGATTCCCCATATCTGATTCCCCGCCTCTGATCCCCCAACTCTGATTCCCCGCCTCTGATTCCCCAGCTCTGATTCCCCGCCTCTGATTCCCCGCGTCTGTTTCCCCGCCTCTGATTCCCCGCCTCTGTTTCCCCATATCTAAGTCCCCGACTCTGATTCCCCAACTCTGATTCCCCACCTCTGATTCCCCAGCTCTGATTCCCCGCCTCTGATTCCCCGCATCTGATTCCCTGCATCTGATTCCCAGCCTCTGATTCCCTGCCTCTGATTCCCAACCTCTGATTCCCCACCTCTGATTCCCCATATCTGATTCCCCGCCTCTGTTTCCCCGCCTCTGATTCCCCGACTCTGATTCCCCAACTCTGATTCCCCACCTCTGATTCCCTGCCTCTTATTCCCCATCTCTGATTCCGCACATCTGATTCCCTGCCTCTGATTCCCCACCTCTGATTCCCCATATCTGATTCCCCGCCTCTGTTTCCCCGCCTCTGATTCCCGGCCTCTTATTCCCAGCATCTGATTCCCGGCCTCTGATTCCCGGCCTCTGATTCCCCGCTTCTGATTCTGATTCCCTGCCTCTTATTCCCCATCTCTGATTCCGCACATCTGATTCCCTGCCTCTGATTCCCCACCTCTGATTCCCCATATCTGATTCCCCGCCTCTGTTTCCCCGCCTCTGATTCCCCGCCTCTGTTTCCCTATATCTAATTCCCCACCTCTGATGCCCCAACTCTCATTCCCCGCCTCTGATTCCCCAGCTCTGATTCCCCGCCTCTGATTCCCTGCATCCGATTCCCCATATCTGATTCCCCGCCTCTGTTTCACCGCCTCTGATTCCCCGCCTCTGTTTCCCCATATCTGATTCCCGCCTCTGATTCCCAACTATGAATCCCCTCCTCTGATTCCCCAGCTCTGATTCCCTGCCTCTGATTCCCCGCGTTCTATTCCCTGCCTCTGATTCCCCGCCTGTGATTCCCCATCAATGATTCACCACCTCTGATTCCCTACCTCTGATTCCCCATATCTAATTCCCCGCCTCTGTTTGCCCGCCTCTGATTCCCCGCCTCTGTTTCCCCATATCTGATTCCCCGCCTCTGAATCCCCAACTCTGATTCCCTGCCTCAGATTCCCCAGCTCTGATTCCCCGCCTTTGATTCCCCCCGTCTGATTCCCAGCCTCTGAAACCCCGTGTCTGATTTCCTGCCTCTGATTCCCCGCCTCTGATTCCCCATCTCTGATTCACCTCCTCCTATTCCCCACCTCTGATTCCCCCTCTCTGATTACGCACATCCAATTCCCTGCCTCTGATTCCCCAACTCTGATTCCCCACCTCTGGTTCCCCAGCTCTGATTCCCCGCCTCAGATTCCCCGCGTCTGATTCCCTGCCTCTGATTCCCCGCCTCTGATTCCCTGCCTCTGATTCCCCATATCTTATTCCCCGCCTCTGATTCCCCAACTCTGATTCCCCGCTTCTGATTCCCCAGCTCTGAATCCCCGCCTCTGATTCCCCGCGTCTGATTCCCTGCCTCTGATTCACCGCCTCTGATTCCCCATCTGTGATTCACAACCTCTGATGCCCCACCTCTGATTCCCCATATCTGATTCCCTCCTCTGTTTCCCCGCCTCTGATTCCCCACCTCTGTTTCCCCATATCTGATTCCCCACCTCTGATTCCCCAACTCTAATACCCCGCCTCTGATTCCCCAGCTCTGATTCCCCGCCTCTGATTCCCCGCATCTGATTCCCAGCATCTGATTCCGGCCTCTGATTCCCGGCCTCTGATTCCCTGCTTCTGATTCTGATTCCCTGCCTCTGATTCCCCATCTCTGATTCCGCACATCTGATTCCCTGCCTCTGATTCCCCACCTCTGATTCCCCATATCTGATTCCCCGCCTCTGTTTCCCCACCTCTGATTCCCCGCCTCTGTTTCCCAATATCTAAGTCCCCACCTCTGATTCCCCAAATCTGATTCCCCACCTCTGATTCCCCAGCTCTGATTCCCCGCCTCTGATTCCCCGCATCTGATACCCTGCATCTGATTCCAATCCTCTGATTCCCTGCCTCTGATTCCCAACCTCTGATTCCCCACCTCTGATTCCCCATATCTGATTCCCCGCCTCTGTTTCCCCGCCTCGGATTCCCCGCCTCTGTTTCCCCACATCTGATTCCCGGCCTCTGATTCCCCGCCTCTGATTCCCCATATCTGATTCCCTGCCTCTGATTCCCCAACTCTGATTCCCCGCCTCTGATTCCCCAGCTCTGAATCCCCGCCTCTGATTCCCCGCGTCTGATTCCCTGCCTCTGATTACCCGCCTTGATTCCCCATCTCTGATTCACAACCTCTGATTCCCCACCTCTGATTCCCTATATTTGATTCCCCGCCTCTGTTTCCCCGCCTCTGATTCCCCGCCTCTGATTCCCCATATCTGATTCCCTGCCTCTGTTTCCCCGCCTCTGATTCCCCGCCTCTGATTCCCCATATCTGATTCCCCGCCTCTGATCCCCCAACTCTGATTCCCCGCCTCTGATTCCCCAGCTCTGATTCCCCGCCTCTGATTCCCCGCGTCTGTTTCCCCGCCTCTGATTCCCCGCCTCTGTTTCCCCATATCTAAGTCCCCGACTCTGATTCCCCAACTCTGATTCCCCACCTCTGATTCCCCAGCTCTGATTCCCCGCCTCTGATTCCCCGCATCTGATTCCCTGCATCTGATTCCCAGCCTCTGATTCCCTGCCTCTGATTCCCAACCTCTGATTCCCCACCTCTGATTCCCCATATCTGATTCCCCGCCTCTGTTTCCCCGCCTCTGATTCCCCGACTCTGATTCCCCAACTCTGATTCCCCACCTCTGATTCCCTGCCTCTTATTCCCCATCTCTGATTCCGCACATCTGATTCCCTGCCTCTGATTCCCCACCTCTGATTCCCCATATCTGATTCCCCGCCTCTGTTTCCCCGCCTCTGATTCCCGGCCTCTTATTCCCAGCATCTGATTCCCGGCCTCTGATTCCCGGCCTCTGATTCCCCGCTTCTGATTCTGATTCCCTGCCTCTTATTCCCCATCTCTGATTCCGCACATCTGATTCCCTGCCTCTGATTCCCCACCTCTGATTCCCCATATCTGATTCCCCGCCTCTGTTTCCCCGCCTCTGATTCCCCGCCTCTGTTTCCCTATATCTAATTCCCCACCTCTGATGCCCCAACTCTCATTCCCCGCCTCTGATTCCCCAGCTCTGATTCCCCGCCTCTGATTCCCTGCATCCGATTCCCCATATCTGATTCCCCGCCTCTGTTTCACCGCCTCTGATTCCCCGCCTCTGTTTCCCCATATCTGATTCCCGACTCTGATTCCCAACTATGAATCCCCTCCTCTGATTCCCCAGCTCTGATTCCCTGCCTCTGATTCCCCGCGTTCTATTCCCTGCCTCTGATTCCCCGCCTGTGATTCCCCATCACTGATTCACCACCTCTGATTCCCTACCTCTGATTCCCCATATCTAATTCCCCGCCTCTGTTTGCCCGCCTCTGATTCCCCGCCTCTGTTTCCCCATATCTGATTCCCCGCCTCTGAATCCCCAACTCTGATTCCCTGCCTCAGATTCCCCAGCTCTGATTCCCCGCCTTTGATTCCCCCCGTCTGATTCCCAGCCTCTGAAACCCCGTGTCTGATTTCCTGCCTCTGATTCCCCGCCTCTGATTCCCCATCTCTGATTCACCTCCTCCTATTCCCCACCTCTGATTCCCCCTCTCTGATTACGCACATCCAATTCCCTGCCTCTGATTCCCCAACTCTGATTCCCCACCTCTGGTTCCCCAGCTCTGATTCCCCGCCTCAGATTCCCCGCGTCTGATTCCCTGCCTCTGATTCCCCGCCTCTGATTCCCTGCCTCTGATTCCCCATATCTTATTCCCCGCCTCTGATTCCCCAACTCTGAATCCCCGCTTCTGATTCCCCAGCTCTGAATCCCCGCCTCTGATTCCCCGCGTCTGATTCCCTGCCTCTGATTCACCGCCTCTGATTCCCCATCTGTGATTCACAACCTCTGATGCCCCACCTCTGATTCCCCATATCTGATTCCCTCCTCTGTTTCCCCGCCTCTGATTCCCCACCTCTGTTTCCCCATATCTGATTCCCCACCTCTGATTCCCCAACTCTAATACCCCGCCTCTGATTCCCCAGCTCTGATTCCCCGCCTCTGATTCCCCGCATCTGATTCCCAGCATCTGATTCCGGCCTCTGATTCCCGGCCTCTGATTCCCTGCTTCTGATTCTGATTCCCTGCCTCTGATTCCCCATCTCTGATTCCGCACATCTGATTCCCTGCCTCTGATTCCCCACCTCTGATTCCCCATATCTGATTCCCCGCCTCTGTTTCCCCACCTCTGATTCCCCGCCTCTGTTTCCCAATATCTAAGTCCCCACCTCTGATTCCCCAAATCTGATTCCCCACCTCTGATTCCCCAGCTCTGATTCCCCGCCTCTGATTCCCCGCATCTGATACCCTGCATCTGATTCCAATCCTCTGATTCCCTACCTCTGATTCCCAACCTCTGATTCCCCACCTCTGATTCCCCATATCTGATTCCCCGCCTCTGTTTCCCCGCCTCGGATTCCCCGCCTCTGTTTCCCCACATCTGATTCCCGGCCTCTGATTCCCCGCCTCTGATTCCCCATATCTGATTCCCTGCCTCTGATTCCCCAACTCTGATTCCCCGCCTCTGATTCCCCAGCTCTGAATCCCCGCCTCTGATTCCCCGCGTCTGATTCCCTGCCTCTGATTACCCGCCTTGATTCCCCATCTCTGATTCACAACCTCTGATTCCCCACCTCTGATTCCCTATATTTGATTCCCCGCCTCTGTTTCCCCGCCTCTGATTCCCCGCCTCTGATTCCACATATCTGATTCCCCGCCTCTGATTGCCCACCTCTGATTCCCAGCCTCTGATTCGCCAGCTCTGATTCCCAGCCTCTGATTCCCCGCATCTGATTCCCTGCCTCTGATTCCCCGCCTCTGATTCCCCATCTCTGATTCACCACCTTTGATTCGCCACCTCTGATTCCCCATATCTGATTCCCCGCCTCTGTTTCCCCGCCTCTGATTCCCCGCCTCTGATTCTCCATATCTCATTCCCCGCCTCTGAAACCCCATCGCTGATTCCCGGACTCTGATTCCCCTCCTCTGATTCCCGGCCTCTTATTCCCAGCATCTGATTCCCGGCCTCTGATTCCCGGCCTCTGATTCCCCGCTTCTGATTCCCTGCCTCTGATTCCCCATCTCTGATTCCGCACATCTGATTCCCCGCCTCTGTTTCCCCGCCTCTGATTCCCCGCCTCTGTTTCCTTATATCTAATTCCCCACCTCTGATGCCCCAACTCTGATTCCCCGCCTCTGATTCCCCAGCTCTAATTCCCCGCCTCTGATTCCCTGCATCCGATTCCCCATATCTGATTCCCCGCCTCTGTTTCCCCGCCTCTGATTCCCCGCCTCTGTTTCCCCATATCTGATTCCAGCCTCTGATTCCCAACTATGATTCCCCGCCTCTGATTCCCCAGCTCTGATTCCCTGCCTCTGATTCCCCGCGTTCTATTCCCTGCCTCTGATTCCCCGCCTGTGATTTCCCATCACTGATTCACCACCTCTGATTCCCTACCTCTGATTCCCCATATCTAATTCCCCGCCTCTGTTTGCCCGCCTCTGATTCCCCGCCTCTGTTTCCCCATATCTGATTCCCCGCCTCTGAATCCCCAACTCTGATTCCCTGCCTCAGATTCCCCAGCTCTGATTCCCCGCCTTTGATTCCCCCCGTCTGATTCCCAGCCTCTGAATCCCCGTGTCTGATTTCCTGCCTCTGATTCCCCGCCTCTGATTCCCCATCTCTGATTCACCGCCTCTGATTCCCCACCTCTGATTCCCATTCTCTGATTCCGCACATCCAATTCCCTGCCTCTGATTCCCCAACTCTGATTCCCCACCTCTGATTCCCCAGCTCTGATTCCCCGCCTCAGATTCCCCGCGTCTGATTCCCTGACACTGAATCCCTGCCCATGATTCCCCACCTCTGATTCCCCATATCTGATTCCCCGCCTCTGTTTCCCCGCCTCTGATTCCCCGCCTCTGATTCCCCATATCTGATTCCCTGCCTCTGATTCCCCAACTCTGATTCCCCGCCTCTGATTCCCCAGCTCTGAATCCCCGCCTCTGATTCCCCGTGTCTGATTCCCTGCCTCTGATTCCCCGCCTTGATTCCCCATCTCTGATTCACAACCTCTGATTCCCCACCTCTGATTCCCTATATTTGATTCCCCACCTCTGTTTCCCCGCCTCTGATTCCCCGCCTCTGATTCCCCATATCTGATTCCCCGCCTCTGATTGCCCACCTCTGATTCCCCGCCTCTGATTCGCCAGCTCTGATTCCCCGCCTCTGATTCCCCGCATCTGATTCCCTGCCTCTGATTCCCCGCCTCTGATTCCCCATCTCTGATTCACCCCCTCTGATTCGCCACCTCTGATTCCCCATATCTGATTCCCCACCTCTGTTTCCCGGCCTCTGATTCCCCACCTCTGATTCTCCATATCTCATTCCCCGCCTCTGAATCCCCATCTCTGATTCCCGGACTATGATTCCCCACCTCTGATTCCCGGCCTCTTATTCCCAGCATCTGATTCCCGGCCTCTGATTCCCGGCCTCTGATACCCCGCTTCCGATTCTGATTCCCTGCCTCTGATTCCCCATCTCTGATTCAGCACATCTGAATCCCTGCCTCTGATTCCCCACCTCTGATTCCTCATATCTGATTCCCCACCTCTGTTTCCCCGCCTCTGATTCCCTGCCTCTGTTTCCCTATATCTAATTCCCCACCTCTGATGCCCCAACTCTGATTCCCCGCCTCTGATTCCCCAGCTCTGATTCCCCGCCTCTGATTCCAAGCATCCGATTCCCCATATCTGATTCCCCGCCTCTGTTTCCCCGCCTCTGATTCCCTGCCTCTGATTCCCCATATCTGATTCCCCTCCTCTGATTCCCAACTATGATTCCCCGCCTCTGATTCCCCAGCTCTGATTCCCTGCGTCTGATTCCCTGCGTTCTATTCCCTGCCTCTGATTCCCCACCTGTGATTCCCCATCACTGATTCACCACCTCTGATTCCCCACCTCTGATTCCCCATATCTAATTCCCCGCCTGTGTTTGCCCGCCTCTGATTCCCCGCCTCTGTTTCCCCATATCTGATTCCCCGTCTCTGAATCCCCAACTCTGATTCCCTGCCTCTGATTCCCCAGCTCTGATTCCCCGCCTTTGATTCCCCCCGTCAGATTCCCAGCCTCTGAATCCCCGTGTCTGATTTCCTGCCTCTGATTCCCCGCCTCTGATTCCCCATCTCTGATTCCTCTGATTCCCCACATCTGATTCCCCATCTCTGATTCCGCACATCCGATTCCCTGCCTCTGATTCCCCAACTCTGATTCCCCACCTCTGATTCCCCAGCTCTGATTCCCCGCCTCAGATTCCCCGCGTCTGATTCCCTGCCTCTGATTCCCCGCCTCTGATTCCCCATCTCTGATTCCCCACCTCTGATTCCCCGTGTCTGATTCCCTGCCTCTGATTCCCCGCCTCTGAATCCCAGCCTCTGATTCCCCATATCTGATTCCCCGCCTCTGATTCCCTGCCTCTGATTCCCCAGCTCTGATTCCCCGCCTTTGATTCCCCCCATCTGATTCCCAGACTCTGAATCCCCATATCTGATTCCCCGCCTCTGATTCCCTGCCTCTGATTCCCCAGCTCTGATTCCCCGCCTTTGATTCCCCCCGTCTGATTCCCAACCTCTGAATCCCCGTGTCTGATTTCCTGCCTCTGATTCCCCGCCTCTGATTCCCCATCTCTGATTCACCGCCTCTGATTCCCCATCTCTGATTCCCCACCTCTGATTCCCCATATCTGATTCCCTGCCTCTGCTTCCCCGCCTCTGATTCCCCACCTCTGTTTCCCCATATCTGATCCCCCGCCTCTGATTCCCCAACTCTAATATCCAGCCTCTGATTCCCCAGCTATGATTCCCCGCCTCTGATTCCCCGCATCTGATTCCCTGCCTCTGATTCCCCGCCTCTGATTCCAGGCCTCTGATTCCCAGCATCTGATTCCGGCCTCTGATTCCCGGCCTCTGATTCCCTGCTTCTGATTCTGATTCCCTGCCTCTGATTCCCCATCTCTGATTCCGCACATCTGATTCCCAACCTCTGATTCCCCACCTCTGATTCCCCATATCTGATTCCCCACCTCTGTTTCCCCGCCTCTGATTCCCCGCCTCTGATTCCCAACTCTGATTCCCCGCCTCTGATTGCCCAGCTCTTATTCCCCGTGTTTGATTCCCTGCCTCTGATTCCCTGCCCTGATTTCCCATCTCTGTTTCACCGCCTTTGATTCGCCACCTCTGATTCCCCATATCTGATTCCCCGACTCTGATTCCCTGCCTCTGATTCCCAACCTCTGATTCCACACCTCTGATTCCCCATATCTGATTCCCCGCCTCTATTTCCCCATATCTTATTCCCCGCCTCTGATTCCCCAACTCTGATTCCCCGCCTCTGATTCCCCAGCTCTGATTCCCCGCCTCTGATTCCCGGCATCTGATTCCCTGCCTCTGATTCCCCGCCTCTGATTCACTATCTCTGATTCCCCGACTCTGATTCCCGGAGTCCGATTCCCTGCCTCTGATACCCCGCCTCTGATTCCCCAGCTCCTATTCCCCACCTCTGATTCCCCGCATCCGATTCCCCATATCTGATTCCCCGCCTCTGTTTCCCCGCCTTTGATTCCCCGCCTCTGTTTCCCCATATCTGATTCCCCGCCTCTGATTCCCAACTATGATTCCCCGCCTCTGATTCCCCAGCTCTGATTCCCCGCCTCTGATACCCCGCGTTCTATTCCCTGCCTCTGATTCCCCGCCTGTGATTCCCCATCTCTGATTCACCACCTCTGATTGCCCACCTCTGATTCCCCATATCTAATTCCCCGCCTCTGTTTGCCCGCCTCTGATTCCCCGCCTCTGTTTCCCCATATCTGATTCCCCGTTTCTGATTCCCTGCCTCTGATTCCCCGCCTCTGTTTCCCCGCCTCTGAATCCCTGCCACTGATTCCCTGCCCCTGATACCCCAGCTCTGATTCCCCATATCTGATTCCCTGCCTCTGTTTCCCCGCCTCTGATTCCCCGCCTCTGATTCCCCATATCTGATTCCCCGCCTCTGATCCCCCAACTCTGATTCCCCGCCTCTGATTCCCCAGCTCTGAATCCCCGCCTCTGATTCCCCGCGTCTGTTTCCCCGCCTCTGATTCCCCGCCTCTGTTTCCCCATATCTAAGTCCCCGACTCTGATTCCCCAACTCTGATTCCCCACCTCTGATTCCCCAGCTCTGATTCCCCGCCTCTGATTCCCCGCATCTGATTCCCTGCATCTGATTCCCAGCCTCTGATTCCCTGCCTCTGATTCCCAACCTCTGATTCCCCACCTCTGATTCCCCATATCTGATTCCCCGCCTCTGTTTCCCCGCCTCTGATTCCCCGCCTCTGTTTCCCCATATCTGATTCCCGGCCTCTGATTCTCCGCCTCTGATTCCCCGCCTCTGATTCCCTGCCTCTGATTCCCCATCTCCGATTCCGCACATCGGATTCCCTGCCTCTGATTCCCCGCCTCTGATTCCCTGCCTCTGATTCCCTGCCTCTGATTCCCCATCTCCGATTCCGCACATCTGATTCCCTTCCTCTGATTCCCCGCCTCTGATTTTCCGCCTCTGATTCCCTGCCTCTGATTCCCAACCTCAGATTCCCCGCCTCTGATTCCCCATATCTGATTCCCCGACCCTGTTTCCCCGCCTCTGATTCCCCGCCTCTGATTCCCAACTCTGATTCCCCGCCTCTGATTCCCCAGCTCTGATTCCCCGTGTTTGATTCCCTGCCTCTGATTCCCTGCCCTGTTTCCCCATCTCTGTTTCACCGCCTTTGATTCGCCACCTCTGATTCCCCATATCTGATTCCCCGCCTCTGTTTCCCCGACTCTGATTCCCTGCCTCTGATTCCCAACCTCTGATTCCACACCTCTGATTCCCCATATCTGATTCCCCGCCTCTATTTCCCCATATCTGATTCCCCGCCTCTGATTCCCCAACTCTGATTCCCCGCCTCTGATTCCCCAGCTCTGATTCCCCGACTCTGATTCCCGGCATCCGATTCCCTGCCTCTGATTCCCCGCCTCTGATTCCCCATCTCTGATTCCCCGCCTCTGATTCCCCGTGTCTGATTCCCTGCCTTTGATTCCCCACCTCTGATTCCCCGCCTCTGATTCCCTGCCACTGATTCCCTGCCCCTGATTCCCCACCTCTGATTCCCCACATCTGATTCCCCGCCTCTGTTTCCCCGCCTCTGATTCCCCACCTCTGATTCCCCGCCTCTGTTTCCCAATATCTAAGTCCCCACCTCTGATTCCCCAAATCTGATTCCCCACCTCTGATTCCCCAGCTCTGATTCCCCGCCTCTGATTCCCCGCATCTGATACCCTGCATCTGATTCCAATCCTCTGATTCCCTACCTCTGATTCCCAACCTCTGATTCCCCACCTCTGATTCCCCATATCTGATTCCCCGCCTCTGTTTCCCCGCCTCGGATTCCCCGCCTCTGTTTCCCCACATCTGATTCCCGGCCTCTGATTCCCCGCCTCTGATTCCCCATATCTGATTCCCTGCCTCTGATTCCCCAACTCTGATTCCCCGCCTCTGATTCCCCAGCTCTGAATCCCCGCCTCTGATTCCCCGCGTCTGATTCCCTGCCTCTGATTACCCGCCTTGATTCCCCATCTCTGATTCACAACCTCTGATTCCCCACCTCTGATTCCCTATATTTGATTCCCCGCCTCTGTTTCCCCGCCTCTGATTCCCCGCCTCTGATTCCACATATCTGATTCCCCGCCTCTGATTGCCCACCTCTGATTCCCAGCCTCTGATTCGCCAGCTCTGATTCCCAGCCTCTGATTCCCCGCATCTGATTCCCTGCCTCTGATTCCCCGCCTCTGATTCCCCATCTCTGATTCACCACCTTTGATTCGCCACCTCTGATTCCCCATATCTGATTCCCCGCCTCTGTTTCCCCGCCTCTGATTCCCCGCCTCTGATTCTCCATATCTCATTCCCCGCCTCTGAAACCCCATCGCTGATTCCCGGACTCTGATTCCCCTCCTCTGATTCCCGGCCTCTTATTCCCAGCATCTGATTCCCGGCCTCTGATTCCCGGCCTCTGATTCCCCGCTTCTGATTCCCTGCCTCTGATTCCCCATCTCTGATTCCGCACATCTGATTCCCCGCCTCTGTTTCCCCGCCTCTGATTCCCCGCCTCTGTTTCCTTATATCTAATTCCCCACCTCTGATGCCCCAACTCTGATTCCCCGCCTCTGATTCCCCAGCTCTAATTCCCCGCCTCTGATTCCCTGCATCCGATTCCCCATATCTGATTCCCCGCCTCTGTTTCCCCGCCTCTGATTCCCCGCCTCTGTTTCCCCATATCTGATTCCAGCCTCTGATTCCCAACTATGATTCCCCGCCTCTGATTCCCCAGCTCTGATTCCCTGCCTCTGATTCCCCGCGTTCTATTCCCTGCCTCTGATTCCCCGCCTGTGATTTCCCATCACTGATTCACCACCTCTGATTCCCTACCTCTGATTCCCCATATCTAATTCCCCGCCTCTGTTTGCCCGCCTCTGATTCCCCGCCTCTGTTTCCCCATATCTGATTCCCCGCCTCTGAATCCCCAACTCTGATTCCCTGCCTCAGATTCCCCAGCTCTGATTCCCCGCCTTTGATTCCCCCCGTCTGATTCCCAGCCTCTGAATCCCCGTGTCTGATTTCCTGCCTCTGATTCCCCGCCTCTGATTCCCCATCTCTGATTCACCGCCTCTGATTCCCCACCTCTGATTCCCATTCTCTGATTCCGCACATCCAATTCCCTGCCTCTGATTCCCCAACTCTGATTCCCCACCTCTGATTCCCCAGCTCTGATTCCCCGCCTCAGATTCCCCGCGTCTGATTCCCTGACACTGAATCCCTGCCCATGATTCCCCACCTCTGATTCCCCATATCTGATTCCCCGCCTCTGTTTCCCCGCCTCTGATTCCCCGCCTCTGATTCCCCATATCTGATTCCCTGCCTCTGATTCCCCAACTCTGATTCCCCGCCTCTGATTCCCCAGCTCTGAATCCCCGCCTCTGATTCCCCGTGTCTGATTCCCTGCCTCTGATTCCCCGCCTTGATTCCCCATCTCTGATTCACAACCTCTGATTCCCCACCTCTGATTCCCTATATTTGATTCCCCACCTCTGTTTCCCCGCCTCTGATTCCCCGCCTCTGATTCCCCATATCTGATTCCCCGCCTCTGATTGCCCACCTCTGATTCCCCGCCTCTGATTCGCCAGCTCTGATTCCCCGCCTCTGATTCCCCGCATCTGATTCCCTGCCTCTGATTCCCCGCCTCTGATTCCCCATCTCTGATTCACCCCCTCTGATTCGCCACCTCTGATTCCCCATATCTGATTCCCCACCTCTGTTTCCCGGCCTCTGATTCCCCACCTCTGATTCTCCATATCTCATTCCCCGCCTCTGAATCCCCATCTCTGATTCCCGGACTATGATTCCCCACCTCTGATTCCCGGCCTCTTATTCCCAGCATCTGATTCCCGGCCTCTGATTCCCGGCCTCTGATACCCCGCTTCCGATTCTGATTCCCTGCCTCTGATTCCCCATCTCTGATTCAGCACATCTGAATCCCTGCCTCTGATTCCCCACCTCTGATTCCTCATATCTGATTCCCCACCTCTGTTTCCCCGCCTCTGATTCCCTGCCTCTGTTTCCCTATATCTAATTCCCCACCTCTGATGCCCCAACTCTGATTCCCCGCCTCTGATTCCCCAGCTCTGATTCCCCGCCTCTGATTCCAAGCATCCGATTCCCCATATCTGATTCCCCGCCTCTGTTTCCCCGCCTCTGATTCCCTGCCTCTGATTCCCCATATCTGATTCCCCTCCTCTGATTCCCAACTATGATTCCCCGCCTCTGATTCCCCAGCTCTGATTCCCTGCGTCTGATTCCCTGCGTTCTATTCCCTGCCTCTGATTCCCCACCTGTGATTCCCCATCACTGATTCACCACCTCTGATTCCCCACCTCTGATTCCCCATATCTAATTCCCCGCCTGTGTTTGCCCGCCTCTGATTCCCCGCCTCTGTTTCCCCATATCTGATTCCCCGTCTCTGAATCCCCAACTCTGATTCCCTGCCTCTGATTCCCCAGCTCTGATTCCCCGCCTTTGATTCCCCCCGTCAGATTCCCAGCCTCTGAATCCCCGTGTCTGATTTCCTGCCTCTGATTCCCCGCCTCTGATTCCCCATCTCTGATTCCTCTGATTCCCCACATCTGATTCCCCATCTCTGATTCCGCACATCCGATTCCCTGCCTCTGATTCCCCAACTCTGATTCCCCACCTCTGATTCCCCAGCTCTGATTCCCCGCCTCAGATTCCCCGCGTCTGATTCCCTGCCTCTGATTCCCCGCCTCTGATTCCCCATCTCTGATTCCCCACCTCTGATTCCCCGTGTCTGATTCCCTGCCTCTGATTCCCCGCCTCTGAATCCCAGCCTCTGATTCCCCATATCTGATTCCCCGCCTCTGATTCCCTGCCTCTGATTCCCCAGCTCTGATTCCCCGCCTTTGATTCCCCCCATCTGATTCCCAGACTCTGAATCCCCATATCTGATTCCCCGCCTCTGATTCCCTGCCTCTGATTCCCCAGCTCTGATTCCCCGCCTTTGATTCCCCCCGTCTGATTCCCAACCTCTGAATCCCCGTGTCTGATTTCCTGCCTCTGATTCCCCGCCTCTGTTTCCCCGCCTCGGATTCCCCGCCTCTGTTTCCCCACATCTGATTCCCGGCCTCTGATTCCCCGCCTCTGATTCCCCATATCTGATTCCCTGCCTCTGATTCCCCAACTCTGATTCCCCGCCTCTGATTCCCCAGCTCTGAATCCCCGCCTCTGATTCCCCGCGTCTGATTCCCTGCCTCTGATTACCCGCCTTGATTCCCCATCTCTGATTCACAACCTCTGATTCCCCACCTCTGATTCCCTATATTTGATTCCCCGCCTCTGTTTCCCCGCCTCTGATTCCCCGCCTCTGATTCCACATATCTGATTCCCCGCCTCTGATTGCCCACCTCTGATTCCCAGCCTCTGATTCGCCAGCTCTGATTCCCAGCCTCTGATTCCCCGCATCTGATTCCCTGCCTCTGATTCCCCGCCTCTGATTCCCCATCTCTGATTCACCACCTTTGATTCGCCACCTCTGATTCCCCATATCTGATTCCCCGCCTCTGTTTCCCCGCCTCTGATTCCCCGCCTCTGATTCTCCATATCTCATTCCCCGCCTCTGAAACCCCATCGCTGATTCCCGGACTCTGATTCCCCTCCTCTGATTCCCGGCCTCTTATTCCCAGCATCTGATTCCCGGCCTCTGATTCCCGGCCTCTGATTCCCCGCTTCTGATTCCCTGCCTCTGATTCCCCATCTCTGATTCCGCACATCTGATTCCCCGCCTCTGTTTCCCCGCCTCTGATTCCCCGCCTCTGTTTCCTTATATCTAATTCCCCACCTCTGATGCCCCAACTCTGATTCCCCGCCTCTGATTCCCCAGCTCTAATTCCCCGCCTCTGATTCCCTGCATCCGATTCCCCATATCTGATTCCCCGCCTCTGTTTCCCCGCCTCTGATTCCCCGCCTCTGTTTCCCCATATCTGATTCCAGCCTCTGATTCCCAACTATGATTCCCCGCCTCTGATTCCCCAGCTCTGATTCCCTGCCTCTGATTCCCCGCGTTCTATTCCCTGCCTCTGATTCCCCGCCTGTGATTTCCCATCACTGATTCACCACCTCTGATTCCCTACCTCTGATTCCCCATATCTAATTCCCCGCCTCTGTTTGCCCGCCTCTGATTCCCCGCCTCTGTTTCCCCATATCTGATTCCCCGCCTCTGAATCCCCAACTCTGATTCCCTGCCTCAGATTCCCCAGCTCTGATTCCCCGCCTTTGATTCCCCCCGTCTGATTCCCAGCCTCTGAATCCCCGTGTCTGATTTCCTGCCTCTGATTCCCCGCCTCTGATTCCCCATCTCTGATTCACCGCCTCTGATTCCCCACCTCTGATTCCCATTCTCTGATTCCGCACATCCAATTCCCTGCCTCTGATTCCCCAACTCTGATTCCCCACCTCTGATTCCCCAGCTCTGATTCCCCGCCTCAGATTCCCCGCGTCTGATTCCCTGACACTGAATCCCTGCCCATGATTCCCCACCTCTGATTCCCCATATCTGATTCCCCGCCTCTGTTTCCCCGCCTCTGATTCCCCGCCTCTGATTCCCCATATCTGATTCCCTGCCTCTGATTCCCCAACTCTGATTCCCCGCCTCTGATTCCCCAGCTCTGAATCCCCGCCTCTGATTCCCCGTGTCTGATTCCCTGCCTCTGATTCCCCGCCTTGATTCCCCATCTCTGATTCACAACCTCTGATTCCCCACCTCTGATTCCCTATATTTGATTCCCCACCTCTGTTTCCCCGCCTCTGATTCCCCGCCTCTGATTCCCCATATCTGATTCCCCGCCTCTGATTGCCCACCTCTGATTCCCCGCCTCTGATTCGCCAGCTCTGATTCCCCGCCTCTGATTCCCCGCATCTGATTCCCTGCCTCTGATTCCCCGCCTCTGATTCCCCATCTCTGATTCACCCCCTCTGATTCGCCACCTCTGATTCCCCATATCTGATTCCCCACCTCTGTTTCCCGGCCTCTGATTCCCCACCTCTGATTCTCCATATCTCATTCCCCGCCTCTGAATCCCCATCTCTGATTCCCGGACTATGATTCCCCACCTCTGATTCCCGGCCTCTTATTCCCAGCATCTGATTCCCGGCCTCTGATTCCCGGCCTCTGATACCCCGCTTCCGATTCTGATTCCCTGCCTCTGATTCCCCATCTCTGATTCAGCACATCTGAATCCCTGCCTCTGATTCCCCACCTCTGATTCCTCATATCTGATTCCCCACCTCTGTTTCCCCGCCTCTGATTCCCTGCCTCTGTTTCCCTATATCTAATTCCCCACCTCTGATGCCCCAACTCTGATTCCCCGCCTCTGATTCCCCAGCTCTGATTCCCCGCCTCTGATTCCAAGCATCCGATTCCCCATATCTGATTCCCCGCCTCTGTTTCCCCGCCTCTGATTCCCTGCCTCTGATTCCCCATATCTGATTCCCCTCCTCTGATTCCCAACTATGATTCCCCGCCTCTGATTCCCCAGCTCTGATTCCCTGCGTCTGATTCCCTGCGTTCTATTCCCTGCCTCTGATTCCCCACCTGTGATTCCCCATCACTGATTCACCACCTCTGATTCCCCACCTCTGATTCCCCATATCTAATTCCCCGCCTGTGTTTGCCCGCCTCTGATTCCCCGCCTCTGTTTCCCCATATCTGATTCCCCGTCTCTGAATCCCCAACTCTGATTCCCTGCCTCTGATTCCCCAGCTCTGATTCCCCGCCTTTGATTCCCCCCGTCAGATTCCCAGCCTCTGAATCCCCGTGTCTGATTTCCTGCCTCTGATTCCCCGCCTCTGATTCCCCATCTCTGATTCCTCTGATTCCCCACATCTGATTCCCCATCTCTGATTCCGCACATCCGATTCCCTGCCTCTGATTCCCCAACTCTGATTCCCCACCTCTGATTCCCCAGCTCTGATTCCCCGCCTCAGATTCCCCGCGTCTGATTCCCTGCCTCTGATTCCCCGCCTCTGATTCCCCATCTCTGATTCCCCACCTCTGATTCCCCGTGTCTGATTCCCTGCCTCTGATTCCCCGCCTCTGAATCCCAGCCTCTGATTCCCCATATCTGATTCCCCGCCTCTGATTCCCTGCCTCTGATTCCCCAGCTCTGATTCCCCGCCTTTGATTCCCCCCATCTGATTCCCAGACTCTGAATCCCCATATCTGATTCCCCGCCTCTGATTCCCTGCCTCTGATTCCCCAGCTCTGATTCCCCGCCTTTGATTCCCCCCGTCTGATTCCCAACCTCTGAATCCCCGTGTCTGATTTCCTGCCTCTGATTCCCCGCCTCTGATTCCCCATCTCTGATTCACCGCCTCTGATTCCCCATCTCTGATTCCCCACCTCTGATTCCCCATATCTGATTCCCTGCCTCTGCTTCCCCGCCTCTGATTCCCCACCTCTGTTTCCCCATATCTGATCCCCCGCCTCTGATTCCCCAACTCTAATATCCAGCCTCTGATTCCCCAGCTATGATTCCCCGCCTCTGATTCCCCGCATCTGATTCCCTGCCTCTGATTCCCCGCCTCTGATTCCAGGCCTCTGATTCCCAGCATCTGATTCCGGCCTCTGATTCCCGGCCTCTGATTCCCTGCTTCTGATTCTGATTCCCTGCCTCTGATTCCCCATCTCTGATTCCGCACATCTGATTCCCAACCTCTGATTCCCCACCTCTGATTCCCCATATCTGATTCCCCACCTCTGTTTCCCCGCCTCTGATTCCCCGCCTCTGATTCCCAACTCTGATTCCCCGCCTCTGATTCCCCAGCTCTTATTCCCCGTGTTTGATTCCCTGCCTCTGATTCCCTGCCCTGATTTCCCATCTCTGTTTCACCGCCTTTGATTCGCCACCTCTGATTCCCCATATCTGATTCCCCGACTCTGATTCCCTGCCTCTGATTCCCAACCTCTGATTCCACACCTCTGATTCCCCATATCTGATTCCCCGCCTCTATTTCCCCATATCTTATTCCCCGCCTCTGATTCCCCAACTCTGATTCCCCGCCTCTGATTCCCCAGCTCTGATTCCCCGCCTCTGATTCCCGGCATCTGATTCCCTGCCTCTGATTCCCCGCCTCTGATTCACTATCTCTGATTCCCCGACTCTGATTCCCGGAGTCCGATTCCCTGCCTCTGATACCCCGCCTCTGATTCCCCAGCTCCTATTCCCCACCTCTGATTCCCCGCATCCGATTCCCCATATCTGATTCCCCGCCTCTGTTTCCCCGCCTTTGATTCCCCGCCTCTGTTTCCCCATATCTGATTCCCCGCCTCTGATTCCCAACTATGATTCCCCGCCTCTGATTCCCCAGCTCTGATTCCCCGCCTCTGATACCCCGCGTTCTATTCCCTGCCTCTGATTCCCCGCCTGTGATTCCCCATCTCTGATTCACCACCTCTGATTGCCCACCTCTGATTCCCCATATCTAATTCCCCGCCTCTGTTTGCCCGCCTCTGATTCCCCGCCTCTGTTTCCCCATATCTGATTCCCCGTTTCTGATTCCCTGCCTCTGATTCCCCGCCTCTGTTTCCCCGCCTCTGAATCCCTGCCACTGATTCCCTGCCCCTGATACCCCAGCACTGATTCCCCATATCTGATTCCCTGCCTCTGTTTCCCCGCCTCTGATTCCCCGCCTCTGATTCCCCATATCTGATTCCCCGCCTCTGATCCCCCAACTCTGATTCCCCGCCTATGATTCCCCAGCTCTGAATCCCCGCCTCTGATTCCCCGCGTCTGTTTCCCCGCCTCTGATTCCCCGCCTCTGTTTCCCCATATCTAAGTCCCCGACTCTGATTCCCCAACTCTGATTCCCCACCTCTGATTCCCCAGCTCTGATTCCCCGCCTCTGATTCCCCGCATCTGATTCCCTGCATCTGATTCCCAGCCTCTGATTCCCTGCCTCTGATTCCCAACCTCTGATTCCCCACCTCTGATTCCCCATATCTGATTCCCCGCCTCTGTTTCCCCGCCTCTGATTCCCCGCCTCTGTTTCCCCATATCTGATTCCCGGCCTCTGATTCTCCGCCTCTGATTCCCCGCCTCTGATTCCCTGCCTCTGATTCCCCATCTCCGATTCCGCACATCGGATTCCCTGCCTCTGATTCCCCGCCTCTGATTCCCTGCCTCTGATTCCCTGCCTCTGATTCCCCATCTCCGATTCCGCACATCTGATTCCCTTCCTCTGATTCCCCGCCTCTGATTTTCCGCCTCTGATTCCCTGCCTCTGATTCCCAACCTCAGATTCCCCGCCTCTGATTCCCCATATCTGATTCCCCGACCCTGTTTCCCCGCCTCTGATTCCCCGCCTCTGATTCCCAACTCTGATTCCCCGCCTCTGATTCCCCAGCTCTGATTCCCCGTGTTTGATTCCCTGCCTCTGATTCCCTGCCCTGTTTCCCCATCTCTGTTTCACCGCCTTTGATTCGCCACCTCTGATTCCCCATATCTGATTCCCCGCCTCTGTTTCCCCGACTCTGATTCCCTGCCTCTGATTCCCAACCTCTGATTCCACACCTCTGATTCCCCATATCTGATTCCCCGCCTCTATTTCCCCATATCTGATTCCCCGCCTCTGATTCCCCAACTCTGATTCCCCGCCTCTGATTCCCCAGCTCTGATTCCCCGACTCTGATTCCCGGCATCCGATTCCCTGCCTCTGATTCCCCGCCTCTGATTCCCCATCTCTGATTCCCCGCCTCTGATTCCCCGTGTCTGATTCCCTGCCTTTGATTCCCCACCTCTGATTCCCCGCCTCTGATTCCCTGCCACTGATTCCCTGCCCCTGATTCCCCACCTCTGATTCCCCACATCTGATTCCCCGCCTCTGTTTCCCCGCCTCTGATTCCCCGCCTCTGATTCCCCATATCTGATTCCCTGCCTCTGATTCACCAACTCTGATTCCCCGCCTCTGATTCCCCAGCTCTGAATCCCCGCCTCTGATTCCCCGCGTCTGATTCCCTGCCTCTGATTCCCCGCCTTGATTCCCCATCTCTGATTCACAACCTCTGATTCCCCACCTCTGATTCCCTATATTTGATTCCCCGCCTCTGTTTCCCCGCCTCTGATTCCCCGCCTCTGATTCCCCATATCTGATTCCCCGCCTCTGATTGCCCACCTCTGATTCCCAGCCTCTGATTCGCCAGCTCTGATTCCCCGCCTCTGATTCCCCGCATCTGATTCCCTGCCTCTGATTCCCCGCCTCTGATTCCCCACCTCTGATTCCCGGCCTCTTATTCCCAGCATCTGATTCCCGGCCTCTGATTCCCGGCCTCTGATTCCCCGCTTATGATTCTGATTCCCTGCCTCTTATTCCCCATCTCTGATTCCGCACATCTGATTCCCTGCCTCTGATTCCCCACCTCTGATTCCCCATATCTGATTCCCCGCCTCTGTTTCCCCGCCTCTGATTCCCGGCCTCTTATTCCCAGCATCTGATTCCCGGCCTCTGATTCCCGGCCTCTGATTCCCCGCTTCTGATTCTGATTCCCTGCCTCTTATTCCCCATCTCTGATTCCGCACATCTGATTCCCTGCCTCTGATTCCCCACCTCTGATTCCCCATATCTGATTCCCCGCCTCTGTTTCCCCGCCTCTGATTCCCCGCCTCTGTTTCCCTATATCTAATTCCCCACCTCTGATGCCCCAACTCTCATTCCCCGCCTCTGATTCCCCAGCTCTGATTCCCCGCCTCTGATTCCCTGCATCCGATTCCCCATATCTGATTCCCCGCCTCTGTTTCACCGCCTCTGATTCCCCGCCTCTGTTTCCCCATATCTGATTCCCGCCTCTGATTCCCAACTATGAATCCCCTCCTCTGATTCCCCAGCTCTGATTCCCTGCCTCTGATTCCCCGCGTTCTATTCCCTGCCTCTGATTCCCCGCCTGTGATTCCCCATCACTGATTCACCACCTCTGATTCCCTACCTCTGATTCCCCATATCTAATTCCCCGCCTCTGTTTGCCCGCCTCTGATTTCCCGCCTCTGTTTCCCCATATCTGATTCCCCGCCTCTGAATCCCCAACTCTGATTCCCTGCCTCAGATTCCCCAGCTCTGATTCCCCGCCTTTGATTCCCCCCGTCTGATTCCCAGCCTCTGAAACCCCGTGTCTGATTTCCTGCCTCTGATTCCCCGCCTCTGATTCCCCATCTCTGATTCACCTCCTCTGATTCCCCACCTCTGATTCCCCCTCTCTGATTACGCACATCCAATTCCCTGCCTCTGATTCCCCAACTCTGATTCCCCACCTCTGGTTCCCCAGCTCTGATTCCCCGCCTCAGATTCCCCGCGTCTGATTCCCTGCCTCTGATTCCCCGCCTCTGATTCCCTGCCTCTGATTCCCCATATCTTATTCCCCGCCTCTGATTCCCCAACTCTGATTCCCCGCTTCTGATTCCCCAGCTCTGAATCCCCGCCTCTGATTCCCCGCGTCTGATTCCCTGCCTCTGATTCACCGCCTCTGATTCCCCATCTGTGATTCACAACCTCTGATGCCCCACCTCTGATTCCCCATATCTGATTCCCTCCTCTGTTTCCCCGCCTCTGATTCCCCACCTCTGTTTCCCCATATCTGATTCCCCACCTTGATTCCCCAACTCTAATACCCCGCCTCTGATTCCCCAGCTCTGATTCCCCGCCTCTGATTCCCCGCATCTGATTCCCAGCATCTGATTCCGGCCTCTGATTCCCGGCCTCTGATTCCCTGCTTCTGATTCTGATTCCCTGCCTCTGATTCCCCATCTCTGATTCCGCACATCTGATTCCCTGCCTCTGATTCCCCACCTCTGATTCCCCATATCTGATTCCCCGCCTCTGTTTCCCCACCTCTGATTCCCCGCCTCTGTTTCCCAATATCTAAGTCCCCACCTCTGATTCCCCAAATCTGATTCCCCACCTCTGATTCCCCAGCTCTGATTCCCCGCCTCTGATTCCCCGCATCTGATACCCTGCATCTGATTCCAATCCTCTGATTCCCTGCCTCTGATTCCCAACCTCTGATTCCCCACCTCTGATTCCCCATATCTGATTCCCCGCCTCTGTTTCCCCGCCTCAGATTCCCCGCCTCTGTTTCCCCACATCTGATTCCCGGCCTCTGATTCCCCGCCTCTGATTCCCCATATCTGATTCCCTGCCTCTGATTCCCCAACTCTGATTCCCCGCCTCTGATTCCCCAGCTCTGAATCCCCGCCTCTGATTCCCCGCGTCTGATTCCCTGCCTCTGATTACCCGCCTTGATTCCCCATCTCTGATTCACAACCTCTGATTCCCCACCTCTGATTCCCTATATTTGATTCCCCGCCTCTGTTTCCCCGCCTCTGATTCCCCGCCTCTGATTCCCCATATCTGATTCCCCGCCTCTGATTGCCCACCTCTGATTCCCAGCCTCTGATTCGCCAGCTCTGATTCCCCGCCTCTGATTCCCCGCATCTGATTCCCTGCCTCTGATTCCCCGCCTCTGATTCCCCATCTCTGATTCACCACCTTTGATTCGCCACCTCTGATTCCCCATATCTGATTCCCCGCCTCTGTTTCCCCGCCTCTGATTCCCCGCCTCTGATTCTCCATATCTCATTCCCCGCCTCTGAAACCCCATCGCTGATTCCCGGACTCTGATTCCCCTCCTCTGATTCCCGGCCTCTTATTCCCAGCATCTGATTCCCGGCCTCTGATTCCCGGCCTCTGATTCCCCGCTTCTGATTCCCTGCCTCTGATTCCCCATCTCTGATTCCGCACATCTGATTCCCCGCCTCTGTTTCCCCGCCTCTGATTCCCCGCCTCTGTTTCCTTATATCTAATTCCCCACCTCTGATGCCCCAACTCTGATTCCCCGCCTCTGATTCCCCAGCTCTAATTCCCCGCCTCTGATTCCCTGCATCCGATTCCCCATATCTGATTCCCCGCCTCTGTTTCCCCGCCTCTGATTCCCCGCCTCTGTTTCCCCATATCTGATTCCAGCCTCTGATTCCCAACTATGATTCCCCGCCTCTGATTCCCCAGCTCTGATTCCCTGCCTCTGATTCCCCGCGTTCTATTCCCTGCCTCTGATTCCCCGCCTGTGATTTCCCATCACTGATTCACCACCTCTGATTCCCTACCTCTGATTCCCCATATCTAATTCCCCGCCTCTGTTTGCCCGCCTCTGATTCCCCGCCTCTGTTTCCCCATATCTGATTCCCCGCCTCTGAATCCCCAACTCTGATTCCCTGCCTCAGATTCCCCAGCTCTGATTCCCCGCCTTTGATTCCCCCCGTCTGATTCCCAGCCTCTGAATCCCCGTGTCTGATTTCCTGCCTCTGATTCCCCGCCTCTGATTCCCCATCTCTGATTCACCGCCTCTGATTCCCCACCTCTGATTCCCATTCTCTGATTCCGCACATCCAATTCCCTGCCTCTGATTCCCCAACTCTGATTCCCCACCTCTGATTCCCCAGCTCTGATTCCCCGCCTCAGATTCCCCGCGTCTGATTCCCTGCCTCTGATTCCCCGCCTCTGATTCACTGCCTCTGATTCCCCATATCTGATTCCCTGCCTCTGATTCCCCAACTCTGATTCCCCGCTTCTGATTCCCCAGCTCTGAATCCCCGCCTCTGATTCCCCGCGTCTGATTCCCTGCCTCTGATTCCCCGCCTCTGATTCCCCATCTGTGATTCACAACCTCTGATGCCCCACCTCTGATTCCCCATATCTGATTCCCTGCCTCTGTTTCCCGCCTCTGATTCCCCACCTCTGATTCCCCATATCTGATTCCTGCCTCTGATTGCCCACCTCTGATTCCCCGCGTCTGATACCCTGCCTCTGATTCCCCGCCTCTGATTCCCCATCTCTGATTCACCACCTCTGATTCCCGGCCTCTGATTCCCCATCTCTGATTCCGCACATCCGATTCCCTGCCTATGATTCCCCACCTCTGATTCCCCGCCTCTGATTCCCCATATCTGATTCCCTGCCTCTGTTTCCCCGCCTCTGATTTCCTACCTCTGTTTCCCCATATCTGATTCCCCGCCTCTGATTCCCCAACTCTAATACCCCGCCTCTGATTCCCCAGCTCTGATTCCCCGCCTCTGATTCCCCGCATCTGATTCCGGCCTCTGATTCCCGGCCTCTGATTCCCTGCTTCTGATTCTGATTCCCTGCCTCTGATTCCCCATCTCTGATTCCGCACATCTGATTCCCTGCCTCTGATTCCCCACCTCTGATTCCCCATATCTGATTCCCCGCCTCTGTTTCCCCGCCTCTGATTCCCCGCCTCTGTTTCCCAATATCTAAGTCCCCACCTCTGATTCCCCAAATCTGATTCCCCACCTCTGATTCCCCAGCTCTGATTCCCCGCCTCTGATTCCCCGCATCTGATTCCCTGCATCTGATTCCAAGCCTCTGATTCCCTGCCTCTGATTCACAACCTCTGATTCCCCACCTCTGATTCCCCATATCTGATTCCCCGCCTCTGTTTCCCCGCCTCGGATTCCCCGCCTCAGTTTCCCCATATCTGATTCCCGGCCTCTGATTCCCCGCCTCTGATTCCCCGCCTCTGATTCCCTGCCTCTGATTCCCCATCTCCGATTCCCTGCCTCTGATTCCCAAACTCTGATTCCCCACCTCTGATTCCCCATATCTGATTCCCCGCCTCTGTTTCCCCGCCTCTGATTCCCCGCCTCTGATTCCCAACTCTGATTCCCCGCCTCTGATTCCCCGCCTCTGATTCCCCAGCTCTGATTCCCCGACTCTGATTCCCGGCGTCCGATTCCCTGCCTCTGATTCCCCGCCTCTGATTCCCCATCTCTGATTCCCCGCCTCTGATTCCCCGTGTCTGATTCCCTGCCTCTGATTCCCCGCCTCTGATTCCCCGCCTCTGATTCCCTGACACTGAATCCCTGCCCCTGATTCCCCACCTCTGATTCCCCATATCTGATTCCCCGCCTCTGTTTCCCCGCCTCTGATTCCCCGCCTCTGATTCCCCATATCTGATTCCCTGCCTCTGATTCCCCAACTCTGATTCCCCGCCTCTGATTCCCCAGCTCTGAATCCCCGCCTCTGATTCCCCGTGTCTGATTCCCTGCCTCTGATTCCCCGCCTTGATTCCCCATCTCTGATTCACAACCTCCGATTCCCCACCTCTGATTCCCTATATTTGATTCCCCACCTCTGTTTCCCCGCCTCTGATTCCCCGCCTCTGATTCCCCATATCTGATTCCCCGCCTCTGATTGCCCACCTCTGATTCCCCGCCTCTGATTCGCCAGCTCTGATTCCCCGCCTCTGATTCCCCGCATCTGATTCCCTGCCTCTGATTCCCCGCCTCTGATTCCCCATCTCTGATTCACCCCCTCTGATTCGCCACCTCTGATTCCCCATATCTGATTCCCCACCTCTGTTTCCCGGCCTCTGATTCCCCACCTCTGATTCGCCATATCTCATTCCCCGCCTCTGAATCCCCATCTCTGATTCCCGGACTATGATTCCCCACCTCTGATTCCCGGCCTCTTATTCCCAGCATCTGATTCCCGGCCTCTGATTCCCGGCCTCTGATTCCCCGCTTCCGATTCTGATTCCCTGCCTCTGATTCCCCATCTCTGATTCAGCACATCTGAATCCCTGCCTCTGATTCCCCACCTCTGATTCCTCATATCTGATTCCCCAACTCTGTTTCCCCGCCTCTGATTCCCCGCCTCTGTTTCCCTATATCTAATTCCCCACCTCTGATGCCCCAACTCTGATTCCCCGCCTCTGATTCCCCAGCTCTGATTCCCCGCCTCTGATTCCAAGCATCCGATTCCCCATATCTGATTCCCCGCCTCTGTTTCCCCGCCTCTGATTCCCTGCCTCTGATTCCCCATATCTGATTCCCCGCCTCTGATTCCCAACTATGATTCCCCGCCTCTGATTCCCCAGCTCTGATTCCCTGCGTCTGATTCCCTGCGTTCTATTCCCTGCCTCTGATTCCCCACCTGTGATTCCCCATCACTGATTCACCACCTCTGATTCCCCACCTCTGATTCCCCATATCTAATTCCCCGCCTCTGTTTGCCCGCCTCTGATTCCCCGCCTCTGTTTCCCCATATCTGATTCCCCGTCTCTGAATCCCCAACTCTGATTCCCTGCCTCTGATTCCCCAGCTCTGATTCCCCGCCTTTGATTCCCCCCGTCAGATTCCCAGCCTCTGAATCCCCGTGTCTGATTTCCTGCCTCTGATTCCCCGCCTCTGATTCCCCATCTCTGATTCCTCTGATTCCCCACATCTGATTCCCCATCTCTGATTCCGCACATCCGATTCCCTGCCTCTGATTCCCCAACTCTGATTCCCCACCTCTGATTCCCCAGCTCTGATTCCCCGCCTCAGATTCCCCGCGTCTGATTCCCTGCCTCTGATTCCCCGCCTCTGATTCCCCATCTCTGATTCCCCACCTCTGATTCCCCGTGTCTGATTCCCTGCCTCTGATTCCCCGCCTCTGAATCCCAGCCTCTGATTCCCCATATCTGATTCCCCGCCTCTGATTCCCTGCCTCTGATTCCCCAGCTCTGATTCCCCGCCTTTGATTCCCCCCATCTGATTCCCAGACTCTGAATCCCCATATCTGATTCCCCGCCTGTGATTCCCTGCCTCTGATTCCCCAGCTCTGATTCCCCGCCTTTGATTCCCCCCGTCTGATTCCCAACCTCTGAATCCCCGTGTCTGATTTCCTGCCTCTGATTCCCCGCCTCTGATTCCCCATCTCTGATTCACCGCCTCTGATTCCCCATCTCTGATTCCCCACCTCTGATTCCCCATATCTGATTCCCTGCCTCTGCTTCCCCGCCTCTGATTCCCCACCTCTGTTTCCCCATATCTGATCCCCCGCCTCTGATTCCCCAACTCTAATACCCAGCCTCTGATTCCCCAGCTCTGATTCCCTGCCTCTGATTCCCCGCATCTGATTCCCTGCCTCTGATTCCCCGCCTCTGATTCCAGGCCTCTGATTCCCAGCATCTGATTCCGGCCTCTGATTCCCGGCCTCTGATTCCCTGCTTCTGAATCTGATTCCCTGCCTCTGATTCCCCATCTCTGATTCCGCACATCTGATTCCCAAACTCTGATTCCCCACCTCTGATTCCCCATATCTGATTCCCCACCTCTGTTTCCCCGCCTCTGATTCCCCGCCTCTGATTCCCAACTCTGATTCCCCGCCTCTGATTCCCCAGCTCTGATTCCCCGTGTTTGATTCCCTGCCTCTGATTCCCTGCCCTGATTCCCCATCTCTGTTTCACCGCCTTTGATTCGCCACCTCTGATTCCCCATATCTGATTCCCCGACTCTGATTCCCTGCCTCTGATTCCCAACCTCTGATTCCACACCTCTGATTCCCCATATCTGATTCCCCGCCTCTATTTCCCCATATCTTATTCCCCGCCTCTGATTCCCCAACTCTGATTCCCCGCCTCTGATTCCCCAGCTCTGATTCCCCGCCTCTGATTCCCGGCATCCGATTCCCTGCCTCTGATTCCCCGCCTCTGATTCACTATCTCTGATTCCCCGACTCTGATTCCCGGAGTCCGATTCCCTGCCTCTGATACCCCGCCTCTGATTCCCCAGCTCCTATTCCCCACCTCTGATTCCCCGCATCCGATTCCCCATATCTGATTCCCCGCCTCTGTTTCCCCGCCTTTGATTCCCCGCCTCTGTTTCCCCATATCTGATTCCCCGCCTCTGATTCCCAACTATGATTCCCCGCCTCTGATTCCCCAGCTCTGATTCCCCGCCTCTGATTCCCCGCGTTCTATTCCCTGCCTCTGATTCCCCGCCTGTGATTCCCCATCTCTGATTCACCACCTCTGATTCCCCACCTCTGATTCCCCATATCTAATTCCCCGCCTCTGTTTGCCCGCCTCTGATTCCCCGCCTCTGTTTCCCCATATCTGATTCCCCGTTTCTGATTCCCTGCCTCTGATTCCCCGCCTCTGTTTCCCCGCCTCTGATTCCCTGCCACTGATTCCCTGCCCCTGATACCCCAGCTCTGATTCCCCATATCTGATTCCCTGCCTCTGTTTCCCCGCCTCTGATTCCCCGCCTCTGATTCCCCATATCTGATTCCCCGCCTCTGATCCCCCAACTCTGATTCCCCGCCTCTGATTCCCCAGCTCTGAATCCCCGCCTCTGATTCCCCGCGTCTGTTTCCCCGCCTCTGATTCCCCGCCTCTGTTTCCCCATATCTAAGTCCCCGACTCTGATTCCCCAACTCTGATTCCCCACCTCTGATTCCCCAGCTCTGATTCCCCGCCTCTGATTCCCCGCATCTGATTCCCTGCATCTGATTCCCAGCCTCTGATTCCCTGCCTCTGATTCCCAACCTCTGATTCCCCACCTCTGATTCCCCATATCTGATTCCCCGCCTCTGTTTCCCCGCCTCTGATTCCCCGCCTCTGTTTCCCCATATCTGATTCCCGGCCTCTGATTCTCCGCCTCTGATTCCCCGCCTCTGATTCCCTGCCTCTGATTCCCCATCTCCGATTCCGCACATCGGATTCCCTGCCTCTGATTCCCCGCCTCTGATTCCCTGCCTCTGATTCCCTGCCTCTGATTCCCCATCTCCGATTCCGCACATCTGATTCCCTTCCTCTGATTCCCCGCCTCTGATTTTCCGCCTCTGATTCCCTGCCTCTGATTCCCAACCTCGGATTCCCCGCCTCTGATTCCCCATATCTGATTCCCCGACTCTGTTTCCCCGCCTCTGATTCCCCGCCTCTGATTCCCATCTCTGATTCCCCACCTCTGATTCCCCAGCTCTGATTCCCCGTGTTTGATTCCCTGCCTCTGATTCCATGCCCTGTTTCCCCATCTCTGTTTCACCGCCTTTGATTCGCCACCTCTGATTCCCCATATCTGATTCCCCGCCTCTGTTTCCCCGACTCTGATTCCCTGCCTCTGATTCCCAACCTCTGATTCCACACCTCTGATTCCCCATATCTGATTCCCCGCCTCTATTTCCCCATATCTGATTCCCCGCCTCTGATTCCCCAACTCTGATTCCCCGCCTCTGATTCCCCAGCTCTGATTCCCCGACTCTGATTCCCGGCATCCGATTCCCTGCCTCTGATTCCCCGCCTCTGATTCCCCATCTCTGATTCCCCGCCTCTGATTCCCCGTGTCTGATTCCCTGCCTTTGATTCCCCGCCTCTGATTCCCCGTCTCTGATTCCCTGCCACTGATTCCCTGCCCCTGATTCCCCACCTCTGATTCCCCACATCTGATTCCCCCCTCTGTTTCCCCGCCTCTGATTCCCCGCCTCTGATTCCCCATATCTGATTCCCTGCCTCTGATTCCCCAACTCTGATTCCCCGCCTCTGATTCCCCAGCTCTGAATCCCCGCCTCTGATTCCCCGCCTCTGATTCCCTGCCTCTGATTCCCCGCCTTGATTCCCCATCTCTGATTCACAACCTCTGATTCCCCACCTCTGATTCCCTATATTTGATTCCCCGCCTCTGTTTCCCCGCCTCTGATTCCCCGCCTCTGATTCCCCATATCTGATTCCCCGCCTCTGATTGCCCACCTCTGATTCCCAGCCTCTGATTCGCCAGCTCTGATTCCCCGCCTCTGATTCCCCGCATCTGATTCCCTGCCTCTGATTCCCCGCCTCTGATTCCCCATCTCTGATTCACCGCCTTTGATTCGCCACCTCTGATTCCCCATATCTGATTCCCCACCTCTGATTCCCGGCCTCTTATTCCCAGCATCTGATTCCCGGCCTCTGATTCCCGGCCTCTGATTCCCCGCTTCTGATTCTGATTCCCTGCCTCTTATTCCCCATCTCTGATTCCGCACATCTGATTCCCTGCCTCTGATTCCCCACCTCTGATTCCCCATATCTGATTCCCCGCCTCTGTTTCCCCGCCTCTGATTCCCGGCCTCTTATTCCCAGCATCTGATTCCCGGCCTCTGATTCCCGGCCTCTGATTCCCCGCTTCTGATTCTGATTCCCTGCCTCTTATTCCCCATCTCTGATTCCGCACATCTGATTCCCTGCCTCTGATTCCCCACCTCTGATTCCCCATATCTGATTCCCCGCCTCTGTTTCCCCGCCTCTGATTCCCCGCCTCTGTTTCCCTATATCTAATTCCCCACCTCTGATGCCCCAACTCTGATTCCCCGCCTCTGATTCCCCAGCTCTGATTCCCCGCCTCTGATTCCCTGCATCCGATTCCCCATATCTGATTCCCCGCCTCTGTTTCACCGCCTCTGATTCCCCGCCTCTGTTTCCCCATATCTGATTCCCGCCTCTGATTCCCCGCGTTCTATTCCCTGCCTCTGATTCCCCGCCTGTGATTCCCCATCACTGATTCACCACCTCTGATTCCCTACCTCTGATTCCCCATATCTAATTCCCCGCCTCTGTTTGCCCGCCTCTGATTCCCCGCCTCTGTTTCCCCATATCTGATTCCCCGCCTCTGAATCCCCAACTCTGATTCCCTGCCTCAGATTCCCCAGCTCTGATTCCCCGCCTTTGATTCCCCCCGTCTGATTCCCAGCCTCTGAAACCCCGTGTCTGATTTCCTGCCTCTGATTCCCCGCCTCTGATTCCCCATCTCTGATTCACCTCCTCTGATTCCCCCCCTCTGATTCCCCCTCTCTGATTACGCACATCCAATTCCCTGCCTCTGATTCCCCAACTCTGATTCCCCACCTCTGGTTCCCCAGCTCTGATTCCCCGCCTCAGATTCCCCGCGTCTGATTCCCTGCCTCTGATTCCCCGCCTCTGATTCCCTGCCTCTGATTCCCCATATCTTATTCCCCGCCTCTGATTCCCCAACTCTGATTCCCCGCTTCTGATTCCCCAGCTCTGAATCCCCGCCTCTGATTCCCCGCGTCTGATTCCCTGCCTCTGATTCACCGCCTCTGATTCCCCATCTGTGATTCACAACCTCTGATGCCCCACCTCTGATTCCCCATATCTGATTCCCTCCTCTGTTTCCCCGCCTCTGATTCCCCACCTCTGTTTCCCCATATCTGATTCCCCACCTCTGATTCCCCAACTCTAATACCCCGCCTCTGATTCCCCAGCTCTGATTCCCCGCCTCTGATTCCCCGCATCTGATTCCCAGCATCTGATTCCGGCCTCTGATTCCCGGCCTCTGATTCCCTGCTTCTGATTCTGATTCCCTGCCTCTGATTCCCCATCTCTGATTTCGCACATCTGATTCCCTGCCTCTGATTCCCCACCTCTGATTCCCCATATCTGATTCCCCGCCTCTGTTTCCCCACCTCTGATTCCCCGCCTCTGTTTCCCAATATCTAAGTCCCCACCTCTGATTCCCCAAATCTGATTCCCCACCTCTGATTCCCCAGCTCTGATTCCCCGCCTCTGATTCCCCGCATCTGATACCCTGCATCTGATTCCAATCCTCTGATTCCCCAAATCTGATTCCCCACCTCTGATTCCCCAGCTCTGATTCCCCGCCTCTGATTCCCCGCATCTGATACCCTGCATCTGATTCCAATCCTCTGATTCCCTGCCTCTGATTCCCAACCACTGATTCCCCACCTCTGATTCCCCATATCTGATTCCCCGCCTCTGTTTCCCCGCCTCGGATTCCCCGCCTCTGTTTCCCCACATCTGATTCCCGGCCTCTGATTCCCCGCCTCTGATTCCCCATATCTGATTCCCTGCCTCTGATTCCCCAACTCTGATTCCCCGCCTCTGATTCCCCAGCTCTGAATCCCCGCCTCTGATTCCCCGCGTCTGATTCCCTGCCTCTGATTACCCGCCTTGATTCCCCATCTCTGATTCACAACCTCTGATTCCCCACCTCTGATTCCCTATATTTGATTCCCCGCCTCTGTTTCCCCGCCTCTGATTCCCCGCCTCTGATTCCCCATATCTGATTCCCCGCCTCTGATTGCCCACCTCTGATTCCCAGCCTCTGATTCGCCAGCTCTGATTCCCCGCCTCTGATTCCCCGCATCTGATTCCCTGCCTCTGATTCCCCGCCTCTGATTCCCCATCTCTGATTCACCACCTTTGATTCGCCACCTCTGATTCCCCATATCTGATTCCCCGCCTCTGTTTCCCCGCCTCTGATTCCCCGCCTCTGATTCTCCATATCTCATTCCCCGCCTCTGAATCCCCATCGCTGATTCCCGGACTCTGATTCCCCTCCTCTGATTCCCGGCCTCTTATTCCCAGCATCTGATTCCCGGCCTCTGATTCCCGGCCTCTGATTCCCCGCTTCTGATTCCCTGCCTCTGATTCCCCATCTCTGATTCCGCACATCTGATTCCCTGCCTCTGATTCCCCACCTCTGATTCCCCATATCTGATTCCCCGCCTCTGTTTCCCCGCCTCTGATTCCCCGCCTCTGTTTCCTTATATCTAATTCCCCACCTCTGATGCCCCAACTCTGATTCCCCGCCTCTGATTCCCCAGCTCTGATTCCCCGCCTCTGATTCCCTGCATCCGATTCCCCATATCTGATTCCCCGCCTCTGTTTCCCCGCCTCTGATTCCCCGCCTCTGTTTCCCCATATCTGATTCCAGCCTCTGATTCCCAACTATGATTCCCCGCCTCTGATTCCCCAGCTCTGATTCCCTGCCTCTGATTCCCCGCGTTCTATTCCCTGCCTCTGATTCCCCGCCTGTGATTCCCCATCACTGATTCACCACCTCTGATTCCCTACTTCTGATTCCCCATATCTAATTCCCCGCCTCTGTTTGCCCGCCTCTGATTCCCCGCCTCTGTTTCCCCATATCTGATTCCCCGCCTCTGAATCCCCAACTCTGATTCCCTGCCTCAGATTCCCCAGCTCTGATTCCCCGCCTTTGATTCCCCCCGTCTGATTCCCAGCCTCTGAATCCCCGTGTCTGATTTCCTGCCTCTGATTCCCCGCGTCTGATTCCCCATCTCTGATTCACCGCCTCTGATTCCCCACCTCTGATTCCCATTCTCTGATTCCGCACATCCAATTCCCTGCCTCTGATTCCCCAACTCTGATTCCCCACCTCTGATTCCCCAGCTCTGATTCCCCGCCTCAGATTCCCCGCGTCTGATTCCCTGCCTCTGATTCCCCGCCTCTGATTCACTGCCTCTGATTCCCCATATCTGATTCCCTGCCTCTGATTCCCCAACTCTGATTCCCCGCTTCTGATTCCCCAGCTCTGAATCCCCGCCTCTGATTCCCCGCGTCTGATTCCCTGCCTCTGATTCCCCGCCTCTGATTCCCCATCTGTGATTCACAACCTCTGATGCCCCACCTCTGATTCCCCATATCTGATTCCCCGCCTCTGTTTCCCCGCCTCTGATTCCCCGCCTCTGATTCCCCATATCTGATTCCACGCCTCTGATTGCCCACCTCTGATTCCCCGCGTCTGATACCCTGCCTCTGATTCCCCGCCTCTGATTCCCCATCTCTGATTCACCACCTCTGATTCCCGGCCTCTGATTCCCCATCTCTGATTCCGCACATCCGATTCCCTGCCTATGATTCCCCACCTCTGATTCCCCGCCTCTGATTCCCCATATCTGATTCCCTGCCTCTGTTTCCCCGCCTCTGATTTCCTACCTCTGTTTCCCCATATCTGATTCCCCGCCTCTGATTCCCCAACTCTAATACCCCGCCTCTGATTCCCCAGCTCTGATTCCCCGCCTCTGATTCCCCGCATCTGAATCCCTGCCTCTGATTCCCCGCCTCTGATTCCAGGCCTCTGATTCCCATCATCTGATTCCGGCCTCTGATTCCCGGCCTCTCATTCCCTGCTTCTGATTCTGATTCCCTGCCTCTGATTCCCCATCTCTGATTCCGCACATCTGATTCCCTGCCTCTGATTCCCCACCTCTGATTCCCCATATCTGATTCCCCGCCTCTGTTTCCCCGCCTCTGATTCCCCGCCTCTGTTTCCCAATATCTAAGTCCCCACCTCTGATTCCCCAAATCTGATTCCCCACCTCTGATTCCCCAGCTCTGATTCCCCGCCTCTGATTCCCCGCATCTGATTCCAAGCCTCTGATTCCCTGCCTCTGATTCCCAACCTCTGATTCCCCACCTCTGATTCCCCATATCTGATTCCCCGCCTCTGTTTCCCCGCCTCGGATTCCCCGCCTCAGTTTCCCCATATCTGATTCCCGGCCTCTGATTCCCCGCCTCTGATTCCCCGCCTCTGATTCCCTGCCTCTGATTCCCCATCTCCGATTCCCTGCCTCTGATTCCCAAACTCTGATTCCCCACCTCTGATTCCCCATATCTGATTCCCCGCCTCTGTTTCCCCGCCTCTGATTCCCCGCCTCTGATTCCCAACTCTGATTCCCCGCCTCTGATTCCCCAGCTCTGATTCCCCGTGTTTGATTCCCTGCATCTGATTCCCTGCCCTGATTCCCCATCTCTGTTTCACCGCATTTGATTCGCCACCTCTGATTCCACATATCTGATTCCCTGCCTCTGATTCCCCGCCTCTGATTCCAGGCCTCTGATTCCCATCATCTGATTCCGGCCTCTGATTCCCGGCCTCTGATTCCCTGCTTCTGATTCTGATTCCCTGCCTCTGATTCCCCATCTCTGATTCCGCACATCTGATTCCCTGCCTCTGATTCCCCACCTCTGATTCCCCATATCTGATTCCCCGCCTCTGTTTCCCCACCTCTGATTCCCCGCCTCTGTTTCCCAATATCTAAGTCCCCACCTCTGATTCCCCAAATCTGATTCCCCACCTCTGATTCCCCAGCTCTGATTCCCCGCCTCTGATTCCCCGCATCTGATTCCCTGCATCTGATTCCAAGCCTCTGATTCCCTGCCTCTGATTCCCAACCTCTGATTCCCCACCTCTGATTCCCCATATCTGATTCCCCACCTCTGTTTCCCCGCCTCTGATTCCCAACCTCTGATTCCCCACCTCTGATTCCCCATATCTGATTCCCCGCCTCTGTTTCCCCGCCTCTGATTCCCCGCCTCTGATTCCCAACTCTGATTCCCCGCCTCTGATTCCCCAGCTCTGATTCCCCGTGTTTGATTCCCTGCCTCTGATTCCCTGCCCTGATTCCCCATCTCTGTTTCACCGCCTTTGATTCGCCACCTCTGATTCCACATATCTGATTCCCCGCCTCTGTTTCCCCGACTCTGATTCCCTTCCTCTGATTCCCAACCTCTGATTCCCCGCCTCTGATTCCCCATCTCTGATTCCCCGCCTCTGATTCCCCGTGTCTGATTCCCTGCCTCTGATTCCCCGCCTCTGATTCCCCGCCTCTGATTCCCTGACACTGAATCCCTGCCCCTGATTCCCCACCTCTGATTCCCCATATCTGATTCCCCGCCTCTGTTTCCCCGCCTCTGATTCCCCGCCTCTGATTCCCCATATCTGATTCCCTGCCTCTGATTCCCCAACTCTGATTCCCCGCCTCTGATTCCCCAGCTCTGAATCCCCGCCTCTGATTCCCCGTGTCTGATTCCCTGCCTCTGATTCCCCGCCTTGATTCCCCATCTCTGATTCACAACCTCTGATTCCCCACCTCTGATTCCCTATATTTGATTCCCCGCCTCTGTTTCCCCGCCTCTGATTCCCCGCCTCTGATTCCCCATATCTGATTCCCCACCTCTGATTGCCCACCTCTGATTCCCCGCCTCTGATTCGCCAGCTCTGATTCCCCGCCTCTGATTCCCCGCATCTGATTCCCTGCCTCTGATTCCCCGCCTCTGATTCCCCATCTCTGATTCACCGCCTTTGATTCGCCACCTCTGATTCCCCATATCTGATTCCCCACCTCTGTTTCCCGGCCTCTGATTCCCCGCCTCTGATTCTCCATATCTCATTCCCCGCCTCTGAATCCCCATCTCTGATTCCCGGACTCTGATTCCCCACCTCTGATTCCCGGCCTCTTATTCCCAGCATCTGATTCCCGGCCTCTGATTCCCGGCCTCTGATTCCCCGCTTCTGATTCTGATTCCCTGCCTCTGATTCCCCATCTCTGATTCAGCACATCTGAATCCCTGCCTCTGATTCCCCACCTCTGATTCCTCATATCTGATTCCCCGCCTCTGTTTCCCCGCCTCTGATTCCCCGCCTCTGTTTCCCTATATCTAATTCCCCACCTCTGATGCCCCAACTCTGATTCCCCGCCTCTGATTCCCCAGCTCTGATTCCCCGCCTCTGATTCCCCGCATCCGATTCCCCATATCTGATACCCCGCCTCTGTTTCCCCGCCTCTGATTCCCCGCCTCTGTTTCCCCATATCTGATTCCCCGCCTCTGATTCCCAACTATGATTCCCCGCCTCTGATTCCCCAGCTCTGATTCCCTGCGTCTGATTCCCTGCGTTCTATTCCCTGCCTCTGATTCCCCACCTGTGATTCCCCATCACTGATTCACCACCTCTGATTCCCCACCTCTGATTCCCCATATCTAATTCCCCGCCTCTGTTTGCCCGCCTCTGATTCCCCGCCTCTGATTCCCCATATCTGATTCCCCGTCTCTGAATCCCCAACTCTGATTCCCTGCCTCTGATTCCCCAGCTCTGATTCCCCGCCTTTGATTCCCCCCATCTGATTCCCAGCCTCTGAATCCCCGTGTCTGATTTCCTGCCCCTGATTCCCCGCCTCTGATTCCCCATCTCTGATTCCTCTGATTCCCCACATCTGATTCCCCATCTCTGATTCCGCACATCCGATTCCCTGCCTCTGATTCCCCAACTCTGACTCCCCACCTCTGATTCCCCAGCTCTGATTCCCCGCCTCAGATTCCCCGCGTCTGATTCCCTGCCTCTGATTGCCCGCCTCTGATTCCCCATCTCTGATTCCCCACCTCTGATTCCCCGTGTCTGATTCCCTGCCTCTGATTCCCCGCCTCTGAATCCCAGCCTCTGATTTCCCATATCTGATTCCCCGCCTCTGATTCCCTGCCTCTGATTCCCCAGCTCTGATTCCCCACCTTTGATTCCCCCCATCTGATTCCCAGCCTCTGAATCCCCGTGTCTGATTTCCTGCCTCTGATTCCCCGCATCTGATTCCCCATCTCTGATTCACCGCCTCTGATTCCCCATCTCTGATTCCCCACCTCTGATTCCCCGTGTCTGATTCCCTGCCTCTGATTCCCCGCCTCTGATTCCCGGCCTCTGATTCCCTGCTTCTGATTCTGATTCCCTGCCTCTGATTCCCCATCTCTGATTCCGCACATCTGATTCCCAACCTCGGATTCCCCACCTCTGATTCCCCATATCTGATTCCCCGCCTCTGTTTCCCCGCCTCTGATTCCCCGCCTCTGATTCCCAACTCTGATTCCCCGCCTCTGATTCCCCAGCTCTGATTCCCCGTGTTTGATTCCCTGCCTCTGATTCCCTGCCCTGATTCCCCATCTCTGTTTCACCGCCTTTGATTCGCCACCTCTGATGCCCCATATCTGATTCCCCGACTCTGATTCCCTGCCTCTGATTCCCAACCTCTGATTCCACACCTCTGATTCCCCATATCTGATTCCCCGCCTCTATTTCCCCATATCTGATTCCCCGCCTCTGATTCCCCAACTCTGATTCCCCGCCTCTGATTCCCCAGCTCTGATTCCCCGACTCTGATTCCCGGAGTCCGATTCCCTGCCTCTGATTCCCTGCCTCTGATTCCCCATCTCTGATTCCCCGCCTCCGATTCCCCGTGTCTGATTCCCTGCCTCTGATTCCCCGCCTCTGATTCCCCGCCTCTGATTCCCTGCCACTGATTCCCTGCCCCTGATTCCCCAATTCTGATTCCCCATATCTGAATCCCCGTGTCTGATTTCCTGCCTCTGATTCCCCGCCTCTGATTCCCCATCTCTGATTCACCGCCTCTGATTCCCCATCTCTGATTCCCCACCTCTGATTCCCCGTGTCTGATTCCCTGCCTCTGATTCCCCGCCTCTGAATCCCAGCCTCTGATTCCCCATATCTGATTCCCCGCCTCTGATTCCCTGCCTCTGATTCCCCAGCTCTTATTCCCCGCCTTTGATTCCCCCCGTCTGATTCCCAGCCTCTGAATCCCCGTGTCTGATTTCCTGCCTCTGATTCCCCGCCTCTGATTCCCCATCTCTGATTCACCGCCTCTGATTCCCCATCTCTGATTCCCCACCTCTGATTCCCCATATCTGATTCCCTGCCTCTGTTTCCCCGCCTCTGATTCCCCACCTCTGTTTCCCCATATCTGATTCCCCGCCTCTGATTCCCCAAATCTAATACCCCGCCTCTGATTCCCCAGCTCTGATTCCCCGCCTCTGATTCCCCGCATCTGATTCCCTGCCTCTGATTCCCCGCCTCTGATTCCAGGCCTCTGATTCCCAGCATCTGATTCCGGCCTCTGATTCCCGGCCTCTGATTCCCTGCTTCTGATTCTGATTCCCTGCCTCTGATTCCCCATCTCTGATTCCGCACATCTGATTCCCAACCTCGGATTCCCCACCTCTGATTCCCCATATCTGATTCCCCGCCTCTGTTTCCCCGCCTCTGATTCCCCGCCTCTGATTCCCAACTCTGATTCCCCGCCTCTGATTCCCCAGCTCTGATTCCCCGTGTTTGATTCCCTGCCTCTGATTCCCTGCCCTGATTCCCCATCTCTGTTTCACCGCCTTTGATTCGCCACCTCTGATGCCCCATATCTGATTCCCCGACTCTGATACCCTGCCTCTGATTCCCAACCTCTGATTCCACACCTCTGATTCCCCATATCTGATTCCCCGCCTCTATTTCCCCATATCTGATTCCCCGCCTCTGATTCCCCAACTCTGATTCCCCGCCTCTGATTCCCCAGCTCTGATTCCCCGACTCTGATTCCCGGAGTCCGATTCCCTGCCTCTGATTCCCCGCCTCTGATTCCCCATCTCTGATTCCCCGCCTCCGATTCCCCGTGTCTGATTCCCTGCCTCTGATTCCCCGCCTCTGATTCCCCGCCTCTGATTCCCTGCCACTGATTCCCTGCCCCTGATTCCCCAATTCTGATTCCCCATATCTGATTCCCCGCCTCTGTTTGCCCGCCTCTGATTCCCCGCCTCTGTTTCCCCATATCTGATTCCCCGCCTCTGAATCCCCAACTCTGATTCCCTGCCTCAGATTCCCCAGCTCTGATTCCCCGCCTTTGATTCCCCCCGTCTGATTCCCAGCCTCTGAATCCCCGTGTCTGATTTCCTGCCTCTGATTCCCCGCCTCTGATTCCCCATCTCTGATTCACCGCCTCTGATTCCCCACCTCTGATTCCCCATCTCTGATTCCGCACATCCAATTCCCTGCCTCTGATTCCCCAACTCTGATTCCCCACCTCTGATTCCCCAGCTCTGATTCCCTGCCTCAGATTCCCCGCGTCTGATTCCCTGCCTCTGATTCCCCGCCTCTGATTCCCTGCCTCTGATTCCCCATATCTGATTCCCCGCCTCTGATTCCCCAACTCTGATTCCCCGCTTCTGATTCCCCAGCTCTGAATCCCCACCTCTGATTCCCCGCGTCTGATTCCCTGCCTCTGATTCCCCGCCTCTGATTCCCCATCTGTGATTCACAACCTCTGATGCCCCACCTCTGATTCCCCATATCTGATTCCCCGCCTCTGATTCCCCATCTCTGATTCACCGCCTCTGATTCCCCACCTCTGATTCCCCATCTCTGATTCCGCACATCCAATTCCCTGCCTCTGATTCCCCATCTCTGATTCCCCACCTCTGATTCCCCAGCTCTGATTCCCCGCCTCAGATTCCCCGCGTCTGATTCCCCGCCTCTGATTCCCCGCCTCTGATTCCCTGCCTCTGATTCCCCATATCTGATTCCCCGCCTCTGATTCCCCAACTCTGATTCCCCGCTTCTGATTCCCCAGCTCTGAATCCCCGCCTCTGATTCCCCGCGTCTGATTCCCTGCCTCTGATTCCCCGCCTCTGATTCCCCATCTGTGATTCACAACCTCTGATGCCCCACCTCTGATTCCCCATATCTGATTCCCCGCCTCTGTTTCCCCGCCTCTGATTCCCCGCCTCTGATTCCCCATATCTGATTCCCCGCCTCTGATTGCCCACCTCTGATTCCCCGCGTCTGAGACCCTGCCTCTGATTCCCCGCCTCTGATTCCCCATCTCTGATTCACCACCTCTGATTCCCGGCCTCTGATTCCCCATCTCTGATTCCGCACATCCGATTCCCTGCCTATGATTCCCCACCTCTGATTCCCCGCCTCTGATTCCCCATATCTGATTCCCTGCCTCTGTTTCACCGCCTCTGATTCCCTACCTCTGTTTCCCCATATCTGATTCCCCGCCTCTGATTCCCCAACTCTAATACCCCGCCTCTGATTCCCCAGCTCTGATTCCCCGCCTCTGATTCCCCGCATCTGATTCCCTGCCTCTGATTCCCCGCCTCTGATTCCAGGCCTCTGATTCCCATCATCTGATTCCGGCCTCTGATTCCCGGCCTCTGATTCCCTGCTTCTAATTCTGATTCCCTGCCTCTGATTCCCCATCTCTGATTCCGCACATCTGATTCCCTGCCTCTGATTCCCCACCTCTGATTCCCCATATCTGATTCCCCGCCTCTGTTTCCCCACCTCTGATTCCCCGCCTCTGTTTCCCAATATCTAAGTGCCCACCTCTGATTCCCCAAATCTGATTCCCCACCTCTGATTCCCCAGCTCTGATTCCCCGCCTCTGATTCCCCGCATCTGATTCCCTGCATCTGATTCCAAGCCTCTGATTCCCTGCCTCTGATTCCCAACCTCTGATTCCCCACCTCTGATTCCCCATATCTGATTCCCCGCCTCTGTTTCCCCGCCTCGGATTCCCCGCCTCAGTTTCCCCATATCTGATTCCCGGCCTCTGATTCCCCGCTTCTGATTCCCCAGCTCTGAATCCCCACCTCTGATTCCCCGCGTCTGATTCCCTGCCTCTGATTCCCCGCCTCTGATTCCCCATCTGTGATTCACAACCTCTGATGCCCCACCTCTGATTCCCCATATCTGATTCCCCGCCTCTGATTCCCCATCTCTGATTCACCGCCTCTGATTCCCCACCTCTGATTCCCCATCTCTGATTCCGCACATCCAATTCCCTGCCTCTGATTCCCCATCTCTGATTCCCCACCTCTGATTCCCCAGCTCTGATTCCCCGCCTCAGATTCCCCGCGTCTGATTCCCCGCCTCTGATTCCCCGCCTCTGATTCCCTGCCTCTGATTCCCCATATCTGATTCCCCGCCTCTGATTCCCCAACTCTGATTCCCCGCTTCTGATTCCCCAGCTCTGAATCCCCGCCTCTGATTCCCCGCGTCTGATTCCCTGCCTCTGATTCCCCGCCTCTGATTCCCCATCTGTGATTCACAACCTCTGATGCCCCACCTCTGATTCCCCATATCTGATTCCCCGCCTCTGTTTCCCCGCCTCTGATTCCCCGCCTCTGATTCCCCATATCTGATTCCCCGCCTCTGATTGCCCACCTCTGATTCCCCGCGTCTGAGACCCTGCCTCTGATTCCCCGCCTCTGATTCCCCATCTCTGATTCACCACCTCTGATTCCCGGCCTCTGATTCCCCATCTCTGATTCCGCACATCCGATTCCCTGCCTATGATTCCCCACCTCTGATTCCCCGCCTCTGATTCCCCATATCTGATTCCCTGCCTCTGTTTCACCGCCTCTGATTCCCTACCTCTGTTTCCCCATATCTGATTCCCCGCCTCTGATTCCCCAACTCTAATACCCCGCCTCTGATTCCCCAGCTCTGATTCCCCGCCTCTGATTCCCCGCATCTGATTCCCTGCCTCTGATTCCCCGCCTCTGATTCCAGGCCTCTGATTCCCATCATCTGATTCCGGCCTCTGATTCCCGGCCTCTGATTCCCTGCTTCTGATTCTGATTCCCTGCCTCTGATTCCCCATCTCTGATTCCGCACATCTGATTCCCTGCCTCTGATTCCCCACCTCTGATTCCCCATATCTGATTCCCCGCCTCTGTTTCCCCACCTCTGATTCCCCGCCTCTGTTTCCCAATATCTAAGTGCCCACCTCTGATTCCCCAAATCTGATTCCCCACCTCTGATTCCCCAGCTCTGATTCCCCGCCTCTGATTCCCCGCATCTGATTCCCTGCATCTGATTCCAAGCCTCTGATTCCCTGCCTCTGATTCCCAACCTCTGATTCCCCACCTCTGATTCCCCATATCTGATTCCCCGCCTCTGTTTCCCCGCCTCGGATTCCCCGCCTCAGTTTCCCCATATCTGATTCCCGGCCTCTGATTCCCCGCCTCTGATTCCCCGCCTCTGATTCCCTGCCTCTGATTCCCCATCTCCGATTCCCTGCCTCTGATTCCCGACCTCTGATTCCCCACCTCTGATTCCCCATATCTGATTCCCCGCCTCTGTTTCCCCGCCTCTGATTCCCCGCCTCTGATTCCCAACTCTGATTCCCCGTCTCTGATTCCCCAGCTCTGATTCCCCATGTTTGATTCCCTGCCTCTGATTCCCTGCCCTGATTCCCCATCTCTGTTTCACCGCCTTTGATTCGCCACCTCTGATTCCACATATCTGATTCCCCGCCTCTGTTTCCCCGACTCTGATTCCCTTCCTCTGATTCCCAACCTCTGATTCCACACCTCTGATTCCCCATATCTGTTTCCCCGCCTCTATTTCACCATATCTGAATCCCCGCCTCTGATTCCCCAACTCTGATTCCCCGCCTCTGATTCCCCAGCTCTGATTCCCCGACTCTGATTCCCGGCGTCCGATTCCCTGCCTCTGATTCCCCGTGTTCTATTCCCTGCCTCTGATTCCCCGCCTGTGATTCCCCATCACTGATTCACCACCTCTGATTCCCTACCTCTGATTCCCCATATCTAATTCCCCGCCTCTGTTTGCCCGCCTCTGATTCCCCGCCTCTGTTTCCCCATATCTGATTCCCCGCCTCTGAATCCCCAACTCTGATTCCCTGCCTCAGATTCCCCAGCTCTGATTCCCCGCCTTTGATTCCCCCCGTCTGATTCCCAGCCTCTGAATCCCCGTGTCTGATTTCCTGCCTCTGATTCCCCGCGTCTGATTCCCCATCTCTGATTCACCGCCTCTGATTCCCCACCTCTGATTCCCATTCTCTGATTCCGCACATCCAATTCCCTGCCTCTGATTCCCCAACTCTGATTCCCCACCTCTGATTCCCCAGCTCTGATTCCCCGCCTCAGATTCCCCGCGTCTGATTCCCTGCCTCTGATTCCCCGCCTCTGATTCACTGCCTCTGATTCCCCATATCTGATTCCCTGCCTCTGATTCCCCAACTCTGATTCCCCGCTTCTGATTCCCCAGCTCTGAATCCCCGCCTCTGATTCCCCGCGTCTGATTCCCTGCCTCTGATTCCCCGCCTCTGATTCCCCATCTGTGATTCACAACCTCTGATGCCCCACCTCTGATTCCCCATATCTGATTCCCCGCCTCTGTTTCCCCGCCTCTGATTCCCCGTCTCTGATTCCCCATATCTGATTCCACGCCTCTGATTGCCCACCTCTGATTCCCCGCGTCTGATACCCTGCCTCTGATTCCCCGCCTCTGATTCCCCATCTCTGATTCACCACCTCTGATTCCCGGCCTCTGATTCCCCATCTCTGATTCCGCACATCCGATTCCCTGCCTATGATTCCCCACCTCTGATTCCCCGCCTCTGATTCCCCATATCTGATTCCCTGCCTCTGTTTCCCCGCCTCTGATTTCCTACCTCTGTTTCCCCATATCTGATTCCCCGCCTCTGATTCCCCAACTCTAATACCCCGCCTCTGATTCCCCAGCTCTGATTCCCCGCCTCTGATTCCCCGCATCTGATTCCCTGCCTCTGATTCCCCGCCTCTGATTCCAGGCCTCTGATTCCCATCATCTGATTCCGGCCTCTGATTCCCGGCCTCTCATTCCCTGCTTCTGATTCTGATTCCCTGCCTCTGATTCCCCATCTCTGATTCCGCACATCTGATTCCCTGCCTCTGATTCCCCACCTCTGATTCCCCATATCTGATTCCCCGCCTCTGTTTCCCCGCCTCTGATTCCCCGCCTCTGTTTCCCAATATCTAAGTCCCCACCTCTGATTCCCCAAATCTGATTCCCCACCTCTGATTCCCCAGCTCTGATTCCCCGCCTCTGATTCCCCGCATCTGATTCCCTGCATCTGATTCCAAGCCTCTGATTCCCTGCCTCTGATTCCCAACCTCTGATTCCCCACCTCTGATTCCCCATATCTGATTCCCCGCCTCTGTTTCCCCGCCTCGGATTCCCCGCCTCAGTTTCCCCATATCTGATTCCCGGCCTCTGATTCCCCGCCTCTGATTCCCCGCCTCTGATTCCCTGCCTCTGATTCCCCATCTCCGATTCCCTGCCTCTGATTCCCAAACTCTGATTCCCCACCTCTGATTCCCCATATCTGATTCCCCGCCTCTGTTTCCCCGCCTCTGATTCCCCGCCTCTGATTCCCAACTCTGATTCCCCGCCTCTGATTCCCCAGCTCTGATTCCCCGTGTTTGATTCCCTGCATCTGATTCCCTGCCCTGATTCCCCATCTCTGTTTCACCGCATTTGATTCGCCACCTCTGATTCCACATATCTGATTCCCTGCCTCTGATTCCCCGCCTCTGATTCCAGGCCTCTGATTCCCATCATCTGATTCCGGCCTCTGATTCCCGGCCTCTGATTCCCTGATTCTGATTCTGATTCCCTGCCTCTGATTCCCCATCTCTGATTCCGCACATCTGATTCCCTGCCTCTGATTCCCCACCTCTGATTCCCCATATCTGATTCCCCGCCTCTGTTTCCCCACCTCTGATTCCCCGCCTCTGTTTCCCAATATCTAAGTCCCCACCTCTGATTCCCCAAATCTGATTCCCCACCTCTGATTCCCCAGCTCTGATTCCCCGCCTCTGATTCCCCGCATCTGATTCCCTGCATCTGATTCCAAGCCTCTGATTCCCTGCCTCTGATTCCCAACCTCTGATTCCCCACCTCTGATTCCCCATATCTGATTCCCCACCTCTGTTTCCCCGCCTCTGATTCCCAACCTCTGATTCCCCACCTCTGATTCCCCATATCTGATTCCCCGCCTCTGATTCCCCGCCTCTGATTCCCCGCCTCTGATTCCCAACTCTGATTCCCCGCCTCTGATTCCCCAGCTCTGATTCCCCGTGTTTGATTCCCTGCCTCTGATTCCCTGCCCTGATTCCCCATCTCTGTTTCACCGCCTTTGATTCGCCACCTCTGATTCCACATATCTGATTCCCCGCCTCTGTTTCCCCGACTCTGATTCCCTTCCTCTGATTCCCAACCTCTGATTCCCCGCCTCTGATTCCCCATCTCTGATTCCCCGCCTCTGATTCCCCGTGTCTGATTCCCTGCCTCTGATTCCCCGCCTCTGATTCCCCGCCTCTGATTCCCTGACACTGAATCCCTGCCCCTGATTCCCCACCTCTGATTCCCCATATCTGATTCCCCGCCTCTGTTTCCCCGCCTCTGATTCCCCGCCTCTGATTCCCCATATCTGATTCCCTGCCTCTGATTCCCCAACTCTGATTCCCCGCCTCTGATTCCCCAGCTCTGAATCCCCGCCTCTGATTCCCCGTGTCTGATTCCCTGCCTCTGATTCCCCGCCTTGATTCCCCATCTCTGATTCACAACCTCTGATTCCCCACCTCTGATTCCCTATATTTGATTCCCCGCCTCTGTTTCCCCGCCTCTGATTCCCCGCCTCTGATTCCCCATATCTGATTCCCCACCTCTGATTGCCCACCTCTGATTCCCCGCCTCTGATTCGCCAGCTCTGATTCCCCGCCTCTGATTCCCCGCATCTGATTCCCTGCCTCTGATTCCCCACCTCTGATTCCCCATCTCTGATTCACCGCCTTTGATTCGCCACCTCTGATTCCCCATATCTGATTCCCCACCTCTGTTTCCCGGCCTCTGATTCCCCGCCTCTGATTCTCCATATCTCATTCCCCGCCTCTGAATCCCCATCTCTGATTCCCGGACTCTGATTCCCCACCTCTGATTCCCGGCCTCTTATTCCCAGCATCTGATTCCCGGCCTCTGATTCCCGGCCTCTGATTCCCCGCTTCTGATTCTGATTCCCTGCCTCTGATTCCCCATCTCTGATTCAGCACATCTGAATCCCTGCCTCTGATTCCCCACCTCTGATTCCTCATATCTGATTCCCCGCCTCTGTTTCCCCGCCTCTGATTCCCCGCCTCTGTTTCCCTATATCTAATTCCCCACCTCTGATGCCCCAACTCTGATTCCCCGCCTCTGATTCCCCAGCTCTGATTCCCCGCCTCTGATTCCCCGCATCCGATTCCCCATATCTGATACCCCGCCTCTGTTTCCCCGCCTCTGATTCCCCGCCTCTGTTTCCCCATATCTGATTCCCCGCCTCTGATTCCCAACTATGATTCCCCGCCTCTGATTCCCCAGCTCTGATTCCCTGCGTCTGATTCCCTGCGTTCTATTCCCTGCCTCTGATTCCCCACCTGTGATTCCCCATCACTGATTCACCACCTCTGATTCCCCACCTCTGATTCCCCATATCTAATTCCCCGCCTCTGTTTGCCCGCCTCTGATTCCCCGCCTCTGATTCCCCATATCTGATTCCCCGTCTCTGAATCCCCAACTCTGATTCCCTGCCTCTGATTCCCCAGCTCTGATTCCCCGCCTTTGATTCCCCCCATCTGATTCCCAGCCTCTGAATCCCCGTGTCTGATTTCCTGCCTCTGATTCCCCGCCTCTGATTCCCCATCTCTGATTCCTCTGATTCCCCACATCTGATTCCCCATCTCTGATTCCGCACATCCGATTCCCTGCCTCTGATTCCCCAACTCTGACTCCCCACCTCTGATTCCCCAGCTCTGATTCCCCGCCTCAGATTCCCCGCGTCTGATTCCCTGCCTCTGATTCCCCGCCTCTGATTCCCCATCTCTGATTCCCCACCTCTGATTCCCAGTGTCTGATTCCCTGCCTCTGATTCCCCGCCTCTGAATCCCAGCCTCTGATTTCCCATATCTGATTCCCCGCCTCTGATTCCCTGCCTCTGATTCCCCAGCTCTGATTCCCCACCTTTGATTCCCCCCATCTGATTCCCAGCCTCTGAATCCCCGTGTCTGATTTCCTGCCTCTGATTCCCCGCATCTGATTCCCCATCTCTGATTCACCGCCTCTGATTCCCCATCTCTGATTCCCCACCTCTGATTCCCCGTGTCTGATTCCCTGCCTCTGATTCCCCGCCTCTGATTCCCGGCCTCTGATTCCCTGCTTCTGATTCTGATTCCCTGCCTCTGATTCCCCATCTCTGATTCCGCACATCTGATTCCCGACCTCGGATTCCCCACCTCTGATTCCCCATATCTGATTCCCCGCCTCTGTTTCCCCGCCTCTGATTCCCCGCCTCTGATTCCCAACTCTGATTCCCCGCCTCTGATTCCCCAGCTCTGATTCCCCGTGTTTGATTCCCTGCCTCTGATTCCCTGCCCTGATTCCCCATCTCTGTTTCACCGCCTTTGATTCGCCACCTCTGATGCCCCATATCTGATTCCCCGACTCTGATTCCCTGCCTCTGATTCCCAACCTCTGATTCCACACCTCTGATTCCCCATATCTGATTCCCCGCCTCTATTTCCCCATATCTGATTCCCCGCCTCTGATTCCCCAACTCTGATTCCCCGCCTCTGATTCCCCAGCTCTGATTCCCCGACTCTGATTCCCGGAGTCCGATTCCCTGCCTCTGATTCCCTGCCTCTGATTCCCCATCTCTGATTCCCCGCCTCCGATTCCCCGTGTCTGATTCCCTGCCTCTGATTCCCCGCCTCTGATTCCCCGCCTCTGATTCCCTGCCACTGATTCCCTGCCCCTGATTCCCCAATTCTGATTCCCCATATCTGAATCCCCGTGTCTGATTTCCTGCCTCTGATTCCCCGCCTCTGATTCCCCATCTCTGATTCACCGCCTCTGATTCCCCATCTCTGATTCCCCACCTCTGATTCCCCGTGTCTGATTCCCTGCCTCTGATTCCCCGCCTCTGAATCCCAGCCTCTGATTCCCCATATCTGATTCCCCGCCTCTGATTCCCTGCCTCTGATTCCCCAGCTCTTATTCCCCGCCTTTGATTCCCCCCGTCTGATTCCCAGCTTCTGAATCCCCGTGTCTGATTTCCTGCCTCTGATTCCCCGCCTCTGATTCCCCATCTCTGATTCACCGCCTCTGATTCCCCATCTCTGATTCCCCACCTCTGATTCCCCATATCTGATTCCCTGCCTCTGTTTCCCCGCCTCTGATTCCCCACCTCTGTTTCCCCATATCTGATTCCCCACCTCTGATTCCCCAAATCTAATACCCCGCCTCTGATTCCCCAGCTCTGATTCCCCGCCTCTGATTCCCCGCATCTGATTCCCTGCCTCTGATTCCCCGCCTCTGATTCCAGGCCTCTGATTCCCAGCATCTGATTCCGGCCTCTGATTCCCGGCCTCTGATTCCCTGCTTCTGATTCTGATTCCCTGCCTCTGATTCCCCATCTCTGATTCCGCACATCTGATTCCCAACCTCGGATTCCCCACCTCTGATTCCCCATATCTGATTCCCCGCCTCTGTTTCCCCGCCTCTGATTCCCCGCCTCTGATTCCCAACTCTGATTCCCCGCCTCTGATTCCCCAGCTCTGATTCCCCGTGTTTGATTCCCTGGCTCTGATTCCCTGCCCTGATTCCCCATCTCTGTTTCACCGCCTTTGATTCGCCACCTCTGATGCCCCATATCTGATTCCCCGACTCTGATTCCCTGCCTCTGATTCCCAACCTCTGATTCCACACCTCTGATTCCCCATATCTGATTCCCCGCCTCTATTTCCCCATATCTGATTCCCCGCCTCTGATTCCCCAACTCTGATTCCCCGCCTCTGATTCCCCAGCTCTGATTCCCCGACTCTGATTCCCGGAGTCCGATTCCCTGCCTCTGATTCCCCGCCTCTGATTCCCCATCTCTGATTCCCCGCCTCCGATTCCCCGTGTCTGATTCCCTGCCTCTGATTCCCCGCCTCTGATTCCCCGCCTCTGATTCCCTGCCACTGATTCCCTGCCCCTGATTCCCCAATTCTGATTCCCCATATCTGATTCCCCGCCTCTGTTTGCCCGCCTCTGATTCCCCGCCTCTGTTTCCCCATATCTGATTCCCCCCCTCTGAATCCCCAACTCTGATTCCCTGCCTCAGATTCCCCAGCTCTGATTCCCCGCCTTTGATTCCCCCCGTCTGATTCCCAGCCTCTGAATCGCCGTGTCTGATTTCCTGCCTCTGATTCCCCGCCTCTGATTCCCCATCTCTGATTCACCGCCTCTGATTCCCCACCTCTGATTCCCCATCTCTGATTCCGCACATCCAATTCCCTGCCTCTGATTCCCCAACTCTGATTCCCCACCTCTGATTCCCCAGCTCTGATTCCCTGCCTCAGATTCCCCGCGTCTGATTCCCTGCCTCTGATTCCCCGCCTCTGATTCCCTGCCTCTGATTCCCCATATCTGATTCCCCGCCTCTGATTCCCCAACTCTGATTCCCCGCTTCTGATTCCCCAGCTCTGAATCCCCACCTCTGATTCCCCGCGTCTGATTCCCTGCCTCTGATTCCCCGCCTCTGATTCCCCATCTGTGATTCACAACCTCTGATGCCCCACCTCTGATTCCCCATATCTGATTCCCCGCCTCTGATTCCCCATCTCTGATTCACCGCCTCTGATTCCCCACCTCTGATTCCCCATCTCTGATTCCGCACATCCAATTCCCTGCCTCTGATTCCCCATCTCTGATTCCCCACCTCTGATTCCCCAGCTCTGATTCCCCGCCTCAGATTCCCCGCGTCTGATTCCCCGCCTCTGATTCCCCGCCTCTGATTCCCTGCCTCTGATTCCCCATATCTGATTCCCCGCCTCTGATTCCCCAACTCTGATTCCCCGCTTCTGATTCCCCAGCTCTGAATCCCCGCCTCTGATTCCCCGCGTCTGATTCCCTGCCTCTGATTCCCCGCCTCTGATTCCCCATCTGTGATTCACAACCTCTGATGCCCCACCTCTGATTCCCCATATCTGATTCCCCGCCTCTGTTTCCCCGCCTCTGATTCCCCGCCTCTGATTCCCCATATCTGATTCCCCGCCTCTGATTGCCCACCTCTGATTCCCCGCGTCTGAGACCCTGCCTCTGATTCCCCGCCTCTGATTCCCCATCTCTGATTCACCACCTCTGATTCCCGGACTCTGATTCCCCATCTCTGATTCCGCACATCCGATTCCCTGCCTATGATTCCCCACCTCTGATTCCCCGCCTCTGATTCCCCATATCTGATTCCCTGCCTCTGTTTCACCGCCTCTGATTCCCTACCTCTGTTTCCCCATATCTGATTCCCCGCCTCTGATTCCCCAACTCTAATACCCCGCCTCTGATTCCCCAGCTCTGATTCCCCGCCTCTGATTCCCCGCATCTGATTCCCTGCCTCTGATTCCCCGCCTCTGATTCCAGGCCTCTGATTCCCATCATCTGATTCCGGCCTCTGATTCCCGGCCTCTGATTCCCTGCTTCTGATTCTGATTCCCTGCCTCTGATTCCCCATCTCTGATTCCGCACATCTGATTCCCTGCCTCTGATTCCCCACCTCTGATTACCCATATCTGATTCCCCGCCTCTGTTTCCCCACCTCTGATTCCCCGCCTCTGTTTCCCAATATCTAAGTGCCCACCTCTGATTCCCCAAATCTGATTCCCCACCTCTGATTCCCCAGCTCTGATTCCCCGCCTCTGATTCCCCGCATCTGATTCCCTGCATCTGATTCCAAGCCTCTGATTCCCTGCCTCTGATTCCCAACCTCTGATTCCCCACCTCTGATTCCCCATATCTGATTCCCCGCCTCTGTTTCCCCGCCTCGGATTCCCCGCCTCAGTTTCCCCATATCTGATTCCCGGCCTCTGATTCCCCGCCTCTGATTCCCCGCCTCTGATTCCCTGCCTCTGATTCCCCATCTCCGATTCCCTGCCTCTGATTCCCGACCTCTGATTCACCACCTCTGATTCCCCATATCTGATTCCCCGCCTCTGTTTCCCCGCCTCTGATTCCCCGCCTCTGATTCCCAACTCTGATTCCCCGTCTCTGATTCCCCAGCTCTGATTCCCCATGTTTGATTCCCTGCCTCTGATTCCCTGCCCTGATTCCCCATCTCTGTTTCACCGCCTTTGATTCGCCACCTCTGATTCCACATATCTGATTCCCCGCCTCTGTTTCCCCGACTCTGATTCCCTTCCTCTGATTCCCAACCTCTGATTCCACACCTCTGATTCCCCATATCTGATTCCCCGCCTCTATTTCACCATATCTGAATCCCCGCCTCTGATTCCCCAACTCTGATTCCCCGCCTCTGATTCCCCAGCTCTGATTCCCCGACTCTGATTCCCGGCGTCTGATTCCTTGCCTCTGATTCCCCGCCTCTGATTCCCCATCTCTGATTCCCCGCCTCTGATTCCCTGACACTGAATCCCTGCCCCTGATTCCCCACCTCTGATTCCCCATATCTGATTCCCCGCCTCTGTTTCCCCGCCTCTGATTCCCCGCCTCTGATTCACCATATCTGATTCCCTGCCTCTGATTCCCCAACTCTGATTCCCCGCCTCTGATTCCCCAGCTCTGAATCCCCGCCTCTGATTCCCCGTGTCTGATTCCCTGCCTCTGATTCCCCGCCTTGATTCCCCATCTCTGATTCACAACCTCTGATTCCCCACCTCTGATTCCCTATATTGGATTCCCCGCCTCTGTTTCCCCGCCTCTGATTCCCCACCTCTGATTCCCCATATCTGATTCCCCGCCTCTGATTGCCCACCTCTGATTCCCCGCCTCTGATTCGCCAGCTCTGATTCCCCGCCTCTGATTCCCCGCATCTGATTCCCTGCCTCTGATTCCCCGCCTCTGATTCCCCATCTCTGATTCACCGCCTTTGATTCGCCACCTCTGATTCCCCATATCTGATTCCCCACCTCTGTTTCCCGGCCTCTGATTCCCCGCCTCTGATTCTCCATATCTCATTCCCCGCCTCTAAATCCCCATCTCTGATTCCCGGACTCTGATTCCCCACCTCTGATTCCCGGCCTCTTATTCCCAGCATCTGATTCCCGGCCTCTGATTCCCGGCCTCTGATTCCCCGCTTCTGATTCTGATTCCCTGCCTCTGATTCCCCATCTCTGATTCAGCACATCTGAATCCCTGCCTCTGATTCCCCACCTCTGATTCCCCATATCTGATTCCCCGCCTCTGTTTCCCCGCCTCTGATTCCCCGCCTCTGTTTCCCTATATCTGATTCCCCGCCTCTGATTCCCAACTATGATTCCCCGCCTCTGATTCCCCTGCTCTGATTCCCTGCGTCTGATTCCCTGCGTTCTATTCCCTGCCTCTGATTCCCCACCTGTGATTCCCCATCACTGATTCACCACCTCTGATTCCCCACCTCTGATTCCCCATATCTAATTCCCCGCCTCTGTTTGCCCGCCTCTGATTCCCCGCCTCTGTTTCCCCATTTCTGATTCCCCGTCTCTGAATCCCCAACTCTGATTCCCTGCCTCTGATTCCCCAGCTCTGATTCCCCGCCTTTGATTCCCCCCGTCTGATTCCCAGCCTCTGAATCCCCGTGTCTGATTTCCTGCCTCTGATTCCCCGCCTCTGATTCCCCATCTCTGATTCCTCTGATTCCCCACATCTGATTCCCCATCTCTGATTCCGCACATCCGATTCCCTGCCTCTGATTCCTCAACTCTGATTTCCCACCTCTGATTCCCCAGCTCTGATTCCCCGCCTCAGATTCCCCGCGTCTGATTCCCTGCCTCTGATTCCCCGCCTCTGATTCCCCATCTCTGATTCCCCACCTCTGATTCCCCGTGTCTGATTCCCTGCCTCTGATTCCCCGCCTCTGAATCCAAGCCTCTGATTCCCCATATCTGATTCCCCGCCTCTGATTCCCTGCCTCTGATTCCCCAGCTCTGATTCCCCGCCTTTGATTCCCCCCGTCTGATTCCCAGCCTCTGAATCCCCGTGTCTGATTTCCTGCCTCTGATTCCCCGCCTCTGATTCCCCATCTCTGATTCACCGCCTCTGATTCCCCATCTCTGATTCCCCACCTCTGATTCCCCGTGTCTGATTCCCTGCCTCTGATTCCCCACCTCTGAATCCCAGCCTCTGATTCCCCATATCTGATTCCCCGCCTCTGATTCCCTGCCTCTGATTCCCCAGCTCTGATTCCCCGCCTTTGATTCCCCCCGTCTGATTCCCAGCCTCTGAATCCCCGTGTCTGATTTCCTGCCTCTGATTCCCCGCCTCTGATTCCCCATCTCTGATTCACCGCCTCTGATTCCCCATCTCTGATTCCCCACCTCTGATTCCCCATATCTGATTCCCTGCCTCTGTTTCCCGCCTCTGATTCCCCACCTCTGTTTCCCCATATCTGATTCCCAGCCTCTGATTCCCCAACTCTAATACCCCGCCTCTGATTCCCCAGCTCTGATTCCCCGCCTCTGATTCCCCGCATCTGATTCCCTGCCTCTGATTCCCCGCCTCTGATTCCAGGCCTCTGATTCCCAGCATCTGATTCCGGCATCTGATTCCCGGCCTCTGATTCCCTGCTTCTGATTCTGATTCCCTGCCTCTGATTCCCCATCTCTGATTCCGCACATCTGATTCACAAGCTCGGATTCCCCACCTATGATTCCCCATATCTGATTCCCCGCCTCTGTTTCCCCGCCTCTGATTCCCCGCCTCTGATTCCCAACTCTGATTCCCCGCCTCTGATTCCCCAGCTCTGATTCCCCGTGTTTGATTCCCTGCCTCTGATTCCCTGCCCTGATTCCCCATCTCTGTTTCACCGCCTTTGATTCGCCACCTCTGATTCCCCATATCTGATTCCCCGACTCTGATTCCCTGCCTCTGATTCCCAACCTCTGATTCCACACCTCTGATTCCCCATATCTGATTCCCCGCCTCTATTTCCCCATATCTGATTCCCCGCCTCTGATTCCCCAACTCTGATTCCCCGCCTCTGATTCCCCAGCTCTGATTCCCCGACTCTGATTCCCGGAGTCCGATTCCCTGCCTCTGATTCCCCGCCTCTGATTCCCCATCTCTGATTCCCCGCCTCTGATTCCCCGTGTCTGATTCCCTGCCTCTGATTCCCCGCCTCTGATTCCCCGCCTCTGATTCCCTGCCACTGATTCCCTGCCCCTGATTCCCCAATTCTGATTCCCCATATCTGATTCCCCGCCTCTGTTTCCCCGCCTCTGATTCCCCGCCTCTGATTCCCCATATCTGATTCCCTGCCTCTGATTCCCCAACTCAGATTCACTTCCTCTGATTCCCCAGCTCTGAATCCCCGCCTCTGATTCCCCGCGTCTGATTCCCTGCCTCTGATTCCCCGCCTTGATTCCCCATCTCTGATTCACAACCTCTGATTCCCCACCTCTGATTCCCTATATTTGATTCCCCGCCTCTGTTTCCCCGCCTCTGATTCGCAACATCTAATTCCCCACCTCTGATTCCCCATATCTGATTCCCCGCCTCTGTTACCCTGCCTCTGATTCCCCGCCTCTGTTACCCTGCCTCTGATTCCCGGCCTCTGTTTCCCCATATCTGATTCCCCTCCTCTGATTCCCCAACTCTGATTCCCCGCCTCTGATTCCCCAGCTCTGATTCCCCGCCTTTTATTCCCGGCCTCTGATTCCCTGCCACTGATTCCCCGCCCCTGATTCCCCACCTCTGATTCCCCATATCTGATTCACCGCCTCTGTTTCCCCAGCTCTGATTCCCCACCTCTGATTCCCCAGCTCTGATTCCCTGCCACTGATTCCCCGCCCCTGATTCCCCACCTCTGATTTCCCATATCTGATTCCCCGCCTCTGTTTCCCCAGCTCTGATTCCCTGCCTCTGATTCCCTGCCCTGATTCCCCATCTCTGTTTCACCGCCTTTGATTCGCCACCTCTGATTCCCCATATCTGATTCCCCGCCTCTGTTTCCCCGCCTCTGATTCCCTGCCTCTGATTCCCAAACTCTGATTCCACACCTTTGATTCCCCATATCTGATTCCCCGCCTCTATTTCCCCATATCTGATTCCCCGCCTCTGATTCCCCAACTCTGATTCCCCGCCTCTGATTCCCCAGCTCTGATTCCCCGCCTCTGATTCCCGGCGTCCGATTCCCTGCCTCTGATTCCCCGCCTCTGATTCCCCATCTCTGATTCTCCATATCTGATTCCCCGCCTCTGAATCCCCGCATCTGATTCCCTGCCTCTGATTCCCCGCCTCTGATTCCAGGCCTCTGATTCCCAGCATCTGATTCCGGCCTCTGATTCCCGGCCTCTGATTCCCTGCTTCTGATTCTGATTCCCTGCCTCTGATTCCCCATCTCTGATTCCGCACATCTGATTCCCAACCTCGGATTCCCCACCTCTGATTCCCCATCTCTGATTCCCCACCTCTGATTCCCCGTGTCTGATTCCCTGCCTCTGATTCCCCGCCTCTGAATCCCAGCCTCTGATTCCCCATATCTGATTCCCCGCCTCTGATTCCCTGCCTCTGATTCCCCAGCTCTGATTCCCCGCCTTTGATTCCCCCCGTCTGATTCCCAGCCTCTGAATCCCCGTGTCTGATTTCCTGCCTCTGATTCCCCGCCTCTGATTCCCCATCTCTGATTCACCGCCTCTGATTCCCCATCTCTGATTCCCCACCTCTGATTCCCCATATCTGATTCCCTGCCTCTGTTTCCCCGCCTCTGATTCCCCACCTCTGTTTCCCCATATCTGATTCCCAGCCTCTGATTCCCCAACTCTAATACCCCGCCTCTGATTCCCCAGCTCTGATTCCCCGCCTCTGATTCCCCGCATCTGATTCCCTGCCTCTGATTCCCCGCCTCTGATTCCAGGCCTCTGATTCCCAGCATCTGATTCCGGCATCTGATTCCCGGCCTCTGATTCCCTGCTTCTGATTCTGATTCCCTGCCTCTGATTCCCCATCTCTGATTCCGCACATCTGATTCACAAGCTCGGATTCCCCACCTCTGATTCCCCATATCTGATTCCCCGCCTCTGTTTCCCCGCCTCTGATTCCCCGCCTCTGATTCCCAACTCTGATTCCCCGCCTCTGATTCCCCAGCTTTGATTCCCCGTGTTTGATTCCCTGCCTCTGATTCCCTGCCCTGATTCCCCATCTCTGTTTCACCGCCTTTGATTCGCCACCTCTGATTCCCCATATCTGATTCCCCGACTCTGATTCCCTGCCTCTGATTCCCAACCTCTGATTCCACACCTCTGATTCCCCATATCTGATTCCCCGCCTCTATTTCCCCATATCTGATTCCCCGCCTCTGATTCCCCAACTCTGATTCCCCGCCTCTGATTCCCCAGCTCTGATTCCCCGACTCTGATTCCCGGAGTCCGATTCCCTGCCTCTGATTCCCCGCCTCTGATTCCCCATCTCTGATTCCCCGCCTCTGATTCCCCGTGTCTGATTCCCTGCCTCTGATTCCCCGCCTCTGATTCCCCGCCTCTGATTCCCTGCCACTGATTCCCTGCCCCTGATTCCCCAATTCTGATTCCCCATATCTGATTCCCCGCCTCTGTTTCCCCGCCTCTGATTCCCCGCCTCTGATTCCCCATATCTGATTCCCTGCCTCTGATTCCCCAACTCAGATTCACTTCCTCTGATTCCCCAGCTCTGAATCCCCGCCTCTGATTCCCCGCGTCTGATTCCCTGCCTCTGATTCCCCGCCTTGATTCCCCATCTCTGATTCACAACCTCTGATTCCCCACCTCTGATTCCCTATATTTGATTCCCCGCCTCTGTTTCCCCGCCTCTGATTCGCAACCTCTAATTCCCCACCTCTGATTCCCCATATCTGATTCCCCGCCTCTGTTACCCTGCCTCTGATTCCCCGCCTCTGTTACCCTGCCTCTGATTCCCGGCCTCTGTTTCCCCATATCTGATTCCCCTCCTCTGATTCCCCAACTCTGATTCCCCGCCTCTGATTCCCCAGCTCTGATTCCCCGCCTTTTATTCCCGGCCTCTGATTCCCTGCCACTGATTCCCCGCCCCTGATTCCCCACCTCTGATTCCCCATATCTGATTCACCGCCTCTGTTTCCCCAGCTCTGATTCCCCACCTCTGATTCCCCAGCTCTGATTCCCTGCCACTGATTCCCCGCCCCTGATTCCCCACCTCTGATTTCCCATATCTGATTCCCCGCCTCTGTTTCCCCAGCTCTGATTCCCTGCCTCTGATTCCCTGCCCTGATTCCCCATCTCTGTTTCACCGCCTTTGATTCGCCACCTCTGATTCCCCATATCTGATTCCCCGCCTCTGTTTCCCCGCCTCTGATTCCCTGCCTCTGATTCCCAACCTCTGATTCCACACCTTTGATTCCCCATATCTGATTCCCCGCCTCTATTTCCCCATATCTGATTCCCCGCCTCTGATTCCCCAACTCTGATTCCCCGCCTCTGATTCCCCAGCTCTGATTCCTTGCCTCTGATTCCCGGCGTCCGATTCCCTGCCTCTGATTCCCCGCCTCTGATTCCCCATCTCTGATTCCAGGCCTCTGATTCCCAGCATCTGATTCCGGCCTCTGATTCCCGGCCTCTGATTCCCTGCTTCTGATTCTGATTCCCTGCCTCTGATTCCCCATCTCTGATTCCGCACATCTGATTCCCAACCTCGGATTCCCCACCTCTGATTCCCCATATCTGATTCCCCGCCTCTGTTTCCCCGCCTCTGATTCCCCGCCTCTGATTCCCAACTCTGATTCCCCGCCTCTGATTCCCCAGCTCTGATTCCCCGTGTTTGATTCCCTGCCTCTGATTCCCTGCCCTGATTCCCCACCTCTGATTCCCCAGCTCTGATTCCCTGCCACTGATTCCCCGCCCCTGATTCCCCACCTCTGATTCCCCATATCTGATTCACCGCCTCTGTTTCCCCAGCTCTGATTCCCCACCTCTGATTCCCCAGCTCTGATTCCCTGCCACTGATTCCCCGCCCCTGATTCCCCACCTCCGATTTCCCATATCTGATTCCCCGCCTCTGTTTCCCCAGCTCTGATTCCCTGCCTCTGATTCCCTTCCCTGATTCCCCATCTCTGTTTCACCGCCTTTGATTCGCCACCTCTGATTCCCCATATCTGATTCCCCGCCTCTGTTTCCCCGCCTCTGATTCCCTGCCTCTGATTCCCAACCTCTGATTCCACACCTTTGATTCCCCATATCTGATTCCCCGCCTCTATTTCCCCATATCTGATTCCCCGCCTCTGATTCCCCAACTCTGATTCCCCGCCTCTGATTCCCCAGCTCTGATTCCCCGCCTCTGATTCCCGGCGTCCGATTCCCTGCCTCTGATTCCCCGCCTCTGATTCCCCATCTCTGATTCTCCATATCTGATTCCCCGCCTCTGAATCCCCGCATCTGATTCCCTGCCTCTGATTCCCCGCCTCTGATTCCAGGCCTCTGATTCCCAGCATCTGATTCCGGCCTCTGATTCCCGGCCTCTGATTCCCTGCTTCTGATTCTGATTCCCTGCCTCTGATTCCCCATCTCTGATTCCGCACATCTGATTCCCAACCTCGGATTCCCCACCTCTGATTCCCCATATCTGATTCCCCGCCTCTGTTTCCCCGCCTCTGATTCCCCGCCTCTGATTCCCAACTCTGATTCCCCGCCTCTGATTCCCCAGCTCTGATTCCCCGTGTTTGATTCCCTGCCTCTGATTCCCTGCCCTGATTCCCCATCTCTGTTTCACCGCCTTTGATTCGCCACCTCTGATTCCCCATATCTGATTCCCCGACTCTGATTCCCTGCCTCTGATTCCCAACCTCTGATTCCACACCTCTGATTCCCCATATCTGATTCCCCGCCTCTATTTCCCCATATCTGATTCCCCGCCTCTGATTCCCCAACTCTGATTCCCCGCCTCTGATTCCCCAGCTCTGATTCCCCGACTCTGATTCCCGGAGTCCGATTCCCTGCCTCTGATTCCCCGCCTCTGATTCCCCATCTCTGATTCCCCGCCTCCGATTCCCCGTGTCTGATTCCCTGCCTCTGATTCCCCGCCTCTGATTCCCCGCCTCTGATTCCCTGCCACTGATTCCCTGCCCCTGATTCCCCAATTCTGATTCCCCATATCTGATTCCCCGCCTCTGTTTCCCCGCCTCTGATTCCCCGCCTCTGATTCCCCATATCTGATTCCCTGCCTCTGATTCCCCAACTCTGATTCACCTCCTCTGATTCCCCAGCTCTGAATCCCCGCCTCTGATTCCCCGCGTCTGATTCCCTGCCTCTGATTCCCCGCCTTGATTCCCCATCTCTGATTCACAACCTCTGATTCCCCACCTCTGATTCCCTATATTTGATTCCCCGCCTCTGTTTCCCCGCCTCTGATTCGCAACCTCTAATTCCCCACCTCTGATTCCCCATATCTGATTCCCCGCCTCTGTTACCCTGCCTCTGATTCCCGGCCTCTGTTTCCCCATATCTGATTCCCCTCCTCTGATTCCCCAACTCTGATTCCCCGCCTCTGATTCCCCAGCTCTGATTCCCCGCCATTTATTCCCGGCCTCTGATTCCCTGCCACTGATTCCCCGCCCCTGATTCCCCACCTCTGATTCCCCATATCTGATTCCCCGCCTCTGTTTCCCCAGCTCTGATTCCCCACCTCTGATTCCCCAGCTCTGATTCCCTGCCACTGATTCCCCGCCCCTGATTCCCCACCTCTGATTTCCCATATCTGATTCCCCGCCTCTGTTTCCCCAGCTCTGATTCCCTGCCTCTGATTCCCTGCCCTGATTCCCCATCTCTGTTTCACCGCCTTTGATTCGCCACCTCTGATTCCCCATATCTGATTCCCCGCCTCTGTTTCCCCGCCTCTGATTCCCTGCCTCTGATTCCCAACCTCTGATTCCACACCTCTGATTCCCCATATCTGATTCCCCGCCTCTATTTCCCCATATCTGATTCCCCGCCTCTGATTCCCCAACTCTGATTCCCCGCCTCTGATTCCCCAGCTCTGATTCCCCGCCTCTGATTCCCGGCGTCCGATTCCCTGCCTCTGATTCCCCGCCTCTGATTCCCCATCTCTGATTCTCCATATCTGATTCCCCGCCTCTGAATCCCCATCTCTGATTTCCGGACTCTGATTCCCCTCCTCTGATTCCCGGCCTCTTATTGCCAGCATCTGATTCCCGGCCTCTGATTCCCGGCCTCTGATTCCCCGCTTCTGATTCTGATTCCCTGCCTCTGATTCCCCATCTCTGATTCCGCACATCTGATTCCCTGCCTCTGATTCCCCACCTCTGATTCCCCATATCTGATTCCCCGCCTCTGTTTCCCCGCCTCTGATTCCCCGCCTCTGTTTCCCTATATCTAAGTCCCCACCTCTGATGCCCCAACTCTGATTCCCCGCCTCTGATTCCCCGCCTCTGATTCCCTGCATCCGATTCCCCATATCTGATTCCCCACCTCTGTTTCCCCGCCTCTGATTCCCCACCTCTGTTTCCCCATATCTGATTCCCGCCTCTGATTCCCAACTATGATTCCCCGCCTCTGATTCCCCAGCTCTGATTCCCTGCATCTGATTCCCCGAGTTCTATTCCCTGCCTCTGATTCCCCGCCTGTGATTCCCCATCTCTGATTCCCCGCCTCTGATTCCCCGTGTCTGATTCCCTGCCTCTGATTCCCCGCCTCAGATTCCCCGCCTCTGATTCCCTGACACTGAATCCCTGCCCCTGATTCCCCACCTCTGATTCCCCATATCTGATTCCCCGCCTCTGTTTCCCCGCCTCTGATTCCCCGCCTCTGATTCACCATATCTGATTCCCTGCCTCTGATTCCCCAACTCTGATTCCCCGCCTCTGATTCCCCAGCTCTGAATCCCCGCCTCTGATTCCCCGTGTCTGATTCCCTGCCTCTGATTCCCCGCCTTGATTCCCCATCTCTGATTCACAACCTCTGATTCCCCACCTCTGATTCCCTATATTGGATTCCCCGCCTCTGTTTCCCCGCCTCTGATTCCCCACCTCTGATTCCCCATATCTGATTCCCCGCCTCTGATTGCCCACCTCTGATTCCCCGCCTCTGATTCGCCAGCTCTGATTCCCCGCCTCTGATTCCCCGCATCTGATTTCCTGCCTCTGATTCCCCGCCTCTGATTCCCCATCTCTGATTCACCGCCTTTGATTCGCCACCTCTGATTCCCCATATCTGATTCCCCACCTCTGTTTCCCGGCCTCTGATTCCCCGCCTCTGATTCTCCATATCTCATTCCCCGCCTCTAAATCCCCATCTCTGATTCCCGGACTCTGATTCCCCACCTCTGATTCCCGGCCTCTTATTCCCAGCATCTGATTCCCGGCCTCTGATTCCCGGCCTCTGATTCCCCGCTTCTGATTCTGATTCCCTGCCTCTGATTCCCCATCTCTGATTCAGCACATCTGAATCCCTGCCTCTGATTCCCCACCTCTGATTCCCCATATCTGATTCCCCGCCTCTGTTTCCCCGCCTCTGATTCCCCGCCTCTGTTTCCCTATATCTGATTCCCCGCCTCTGATTCCCAACTATGATTCCCCGCCTCTGATTCCCCTGCTCTGATTCCCTGCGTCTGATTCCCTGCGTTCTATTCCCTGCCTCTGATTCCCCACCTGTGATTCCCCATCACTGATTCACCACCTCTGATTCCCCACCTCTGATTCCCCATATCTAATTCCCCGCCTCTGTTTGCCCGCCTCTGATTACCCGCCTCTGTTTCCCCATTTCTGATTCCCCGTCTCTGAATCCCCAACTCTGATTCCCTGCCTCTGATTCCCCAGCTCTGATTCCCCGCCTTTGATTCCCCCCGTCTGATTCCCAGCCTCTGAATCCCCGTGTCTGATTTCCTGCCTCTGATTCCCCGCCTCTGATTCCCCATCTCTGATTCCTCTGATTCCCCACATCTGATTCCCCATCTCTGATTCCGCACATCCGATTCCCTGCCTCTGATTCCTCAACTCTGATTTCCCACCTCTGATTCCCCAGCTCTGATTCCCCGCCTCAGATTCCCCGCGTCTGATTCCCTGCCTCTGATTCCCCGCCTCTGATTCCCCATCTCTGATTCCCCACCTCTGATTCCCCGTGTCTGATTCCCTGCCTCTGATTCCCCGCCTCTGAATCCAAGCCTCTGATTCCCCATATCTGATTCCCCGCCTCTGATTCCCTGCCTCTGATTCCCCAGCTCTGATTCCCCGCCTTTGATTCCCCCCGTCTGATTCCCAGCCTCTGAATCCCCGTGTCTGATTTCCTGCCTCTGATTCCCCGCCTCTGATTCCCCATCTCTGATTCACCGCCTCTGATTCCCCATCTCTGATTCCCCACCTCTGATTCCCCGTGTCTGATTCCCTGCCTCTGATTCCCCGCCTCTGAATCCCAGCCTCTGATTCCCCATATCTGATTCCCCGCCTCTGATTCCCTGCCTCTGATTCCCCAGCTCTGATTCCCCGCCTTTGATTCCCCCCGTCTGATTCGCAGCCTCTGAATCCCCGTGTCTGATTTCCTGCCTCTGATTCCCCGCCTCTGATTCCCCATCTCTGATTCACCGCCTCTGATTCCCCATCTCTGATTCCCCACCTCTGATTCCCCATATCTGATTCCCTGCCTCTGTTTCCCCGCCTCTGATTCCCCACCTCTGTTTCCCCATATCTGATTCCCAGCCTCTGATTCCCCAACTCTAATACCCCGCCTCTGATTCCCCAGCTCTGATTCCCCGCCTCTGATTCCCCGCATCTGATTCCCTGCCTCTGATTCCCCGCCTCTGATTCCAGGCCTCTGATTCCCAGCATCTGATTCCGGCATCTGATTCCCGGCCTCTGATTCCCTGCTTCTGATTCTGATTCCCTGCCTCTGATTCCCCATCTCTGATTCCGCACATCTGATTCACAAGCTCGGATTCCCCACCTATGATTCCCCATATCTGATTCCCCGCCTCTGTTTCCCCGCCTCTGATTCCCCGCCTCTGATTCCCAACTCTGATTCCCCGCCTCTGATTCCCCAGCTCTGATTCCCCGTGTTTGATTCCCTGCCTCTGATTCCCTGCCCTGATTCCCCATCTCTGTTTCACCGCCTTTGATTCGCCACCTCTGATTCCCCATATCTGATTCCCCGACTCTGATTCCCTGCCTCTGATTCCCAACCTCTGATTCCACACCTCTGATTCCCCATATCTGATTCCCCGCCTCTATTTCCCCATATCTGATTCCCCGCCTCTGATTCCCCAACTCTGATTCCCCGCCTCTGATTCCCCAGCTCTGATTCCCCGACTCTGATTCCCGGAGTCCGATTCCCTGCCTCTGATTCCCCGCCTCTGATTCCCCATCTCTGATTCCCCGCCTCTGATTCCCCGTGTCTGATTCCCTGCCTCTGATTCCCCGCCTCTGATTCCCCGCCTCTGATTCCCTGCCACTGATTCCCTGCCCCTGATTCCCCAATTCTGATTCCCCATATCTGATTCCCCGCCTCTGTTTCCCCGCCTCTGATTCCCCGCCTCTGATTCCCCATATCTGATTCCCTGCCTCTGATTCCCCAACTCAGATTCACTTCCTCTGATTCCCCAGCTCTGAATCCCCGCCTCTGATTCCCCGCGTCTGATTCCCTGCCTCTGATTCCCCGCCTTGATTCCCCATCTCTGATTCACAACCTCTGATTCCCCACCTCTGATTCCCTATATTTGATTCCCCGCCTCTGTTTCCCCGCCTCTGATTCGCAACATCTAATTCCCCACCTCTGATTCCCCATATCTGATTCCCCGCCTCTGTTACCCTGCCTCTGATTCCCCGCCTCTGTTACCCTGCCTCTGATTCCCGGCCTCTGTTTCCCCATATCTGATTCCCCTCCTCTGATTCCCCAACTCTGATTCCCCGCCTCTGATTCCCCAGCTCTGATTCCCCGCCTTTTATTCCCGGCCTCTGATTCCCTGCCACTGATTCCCCGCCCCTGATTCCCCACCTCTGATTCCCCATATCTGATTCACCGCCTCTGTTTCCCCAGCTCTGATTCCCCACCTCTGATTCCCCAGCTCTGATTCCCTGCCACTGATTCCCCGCCCCTGATTCCCCACCTCTGATTTCCCATATCTGATTCCCCGCCTCTGTTTCCCCAGCTCTGATTCCCTGCCTCTGATTCCCTGCCCTGATTCCCCATCTCTGTTTCACCGCCTTTGATTCGCCACCTCTGATTCCCCATATCTGATTCCCCGCCTCTGTTTCCCCGCCTCTGATTCCCTGCCTCTGATTCCCAAACTCTGATTCCACACCTTTGATTCCCCATATCTGATTCCCCGCCTCTATTTCCCCATATCTGATTCCCCGCCTCTGATTCCCCAACTCTGATTCCCCGCCTCTGATTCCCCAGCTCTGATTCCCCGCCTCTGATTCCCGGCGTCCGATTCCCTGCCTCTGATTCCCCGCCTCTGATTCCCCATCTCTGATTCTCCATATCTGATTCCCCGCCTCTGAATCCCCGCATCTGATTCCCTGCCTCTGATTCCCCGCCTCTGATTCCAGGCCTCTGATTCCCAGCATCTGATTCCGGCCTCTGATTCCCGGCCTCTGATTCCCTGCTTCTGATTCTGATTCCCTGCCTCTGATTCCCCATCTCTGATTCCGCACATCTGATTCCCAACCTCGGATTCCCCACCTCTGATTCCCCATCTCTGATTCCCCACCTCTGATTCCCCGTGTCTGATTCCCTGCCTCTGATTCCCCGCCTCTGAATCCCAGCCTCTGATTCCCCATATCTGATTCCCCGCCTCTGATTCCCTGCCTCTGATTCCCCAGCTCTGATTCCCTGCCTTTGATTCCCCCCGTCTGATTCCCAGCCTCTGAATCCCCGTGTCTGATTTCCTGCCTCTGATTCCCCGCCTCTGATTCCCCATCTCTGATTCACCGCCTCTGATTCCCCATCTCTGATTCCCCACCTCTGATTCCCCATATCTGATTCCCTGCCTCTGTTTCCCCGCCTCTGATTCCCCACCTCTGTTTCCCCATATCTGATTCCCAGCCTCTGATTCCCCAACTCTAATACCCCGCCTCTGATTCCCCAGCTCTGATTCCCCGCCTCTGATTCCCCGCATCTGATTCCCTGCCTCTGATTCCCCGCCTCTGATTCCAGGCCTCTGATTCCCAGCATCTGATTCCGGCCTCTGATTCCCGGCCTCTGATTCCCTGCTTCTGATTCTGATTCCCTGCCTCTGATTCCCCATCTCTGATTCCGCACATCTGATTCACAAGCTCGGATTCCCCACCTCTGATTCCCCATATCTGATTCCCCGCCTCTGTTTCCCCGCCTCTGATTCCCCGCCTCTGATTCCCAACTCTGATTCCCCGCCTCTGATTCCCCAGCTTTGATTCCCCGTGTTTGATTCCCTGCCTCTGATTCCCTGCCCTGATTCCCCATCTCTGTTTCACCGCCTTTGATTCGCCACCTCTGATTCCCCATATCTGATTCCCCGACTCTGATTCCCTGCCTCTGATTCCCAACCTCTGATTCCACACCTCTGATTCCCCATATCTGATTCCCCGCCTCTATTTCCCCATATCTGATTCCCCGCCTCTGATTCCCCAACTCTGATTCCCCGCCTCTGATTCCCCAGCTCTGATTCCCCGACTCTGATTCCCGGAGTCCGATTCCCTGCCTCTGATTCCCCGCCTCTGATTCCCCATCTCTGATTCCCCGCCTCTGATTCCCCGTGTCTGATTCCCTGCCTCTGATTCCCCGCCTCTGATTCCCCGCCTCTGATTCCCTGCCACTGATTCCCTGCCCCTGATTCCCCAATTCTGATTCCCCATATCTGATTCCCCGCCTCTGTTTCCCCGCCTCTGATTCCCCGCCTCTGATTCCCCATATCTGATTCCCTGCCTCTGATTCCCCAACTCAGATTCACTTCCTCTGATTCCCCAGCTCTGAATCCCCGCCTCTGATTCCCCGCGTCTGATTCCCTGCCTCTGATTCCCCGCCTTGATTCCCCATCTCTGATTCACAACCTCTGATTCCCCACCTCTGATTCCCTATATTTGATTCCCCGCCTCTGTTTCCCCGCCTCTGATTCGCAACCTCTAATTCCCCACCTCTGATTCCCCATATCTGATTCCCCGCCTCTGTTACCCTGCCTCTGATTCCCCGCCTCTGTTACCCTGCCTCTGATTCCCGGCCTCTGTTTCCCCATATCTGATTCCCCTCCTCTGATTCCCCAACTCTGATTCCCCGCCTCTGATTCCCCAGCTCTGATTCCCCGCCTTTTATTCCCGGCCTCTGATTCCCTGCCACTGATTCCCCGCCCCTGATTCCCCACCTCTGATTCCCCATATCTGATTCACCGCCTCAGTTTCCCCAGCTCTGATTCCCCACCTCTGATTCCCCAGCTCTGATTCCCTGCCACTGATTCCCCGCCCCTGATTCCCAACCTCTGATTTCCCATATCTGATTCCCCGCCTCTGTTTCCCCAGCTCTGATTCCCTGCCTCTGATTCCCTGCCCTGATTCCCCATCTCTGTTTCACCGCCTTTGATTCGCCACCTCTGATTCCCCATATCTGATTCCCCGCCTCTGTTTCCCCGCCTCTGATTCCCTGCCTCTGATTCCCAACCTCTGATTCCACACCTTTGATTCCCCATATCTGATTCCCCGCCTCTATTTCCCCATATCTGATTCCCCGCCTCTGATTCCCCAACTCTGATTCCCCGCCTCTGATTCCCCAGCTCTGATTCCCCGCCTCTGATTCCCGGCGTCCGATTCCCTGCCTCTGATTCCCCGCCTCTGATTCCGCATCTCTGATTCCAGGCCTCTGATTCCCAGCATCTGATTCCGGCCTCTGATTCCCGGCCTCTGATTCCCTGCTTCTGATTCTGATTCCCTGCCTCTGATTCCCCATCTCTGATTCCGCACATCTGATTCCCAACCTCGGATTCCCCACCTCTGATTCCCCATATCTGATTCCCCGCCTCTGTTTCCCCGCCTCTGATTCCCCGCCTCTGATTCCCAACTCTGATTCCCCGCCTCTGATTCCCCAGCTCTGATTCCCCGTGTTTGATTCCCTGCCTCTGATTCCCTGCCCTGATTCCCCACCTCTGATTCCCCAGCTCTGATTCCCTGCCACTGATTCCCCGCCCCTGATTCCCCACCTCTGATTCCCCATATCTGATTCACCGCCTCTGTTTCCCCAGCTCTGATTCCCCACCTCTGATTCCCCAGCTCTGATTCCCTGCCACTGATTCCCCGCCCCTGATTCCCCACCTCTGATTTCCCATATCTGATTCCCCGCCTCTGTTTCCCCAGCTCTGATTCCCTGCCTCTGATTCCCTTCCCTGATTCCCCATCTCTGTTTCACCGCCTTTGATTCGCCACCTCTGATTCCCCATATCTGATTCCCCGCCTCTGTTTCCCCGCCTCTGATTCCCTGCCTCTGATTCCCAACCTCTGATTCCACACCTTTGATTCCCCATATCTGATTCCCCGCCTCTATTTCCCCATATCTGATTCCCCGCCTCTGATTCCCCAACTCTGATTCCCCGCCTCTGATTCCCCAGCTCTGATTCCCCGCCTCTGATTCCCGGCGTCCGATTCCCTGCCTCTGATTCCCCGCCTCTGATTCCCCATCTCTGATTCTCCATATCTGATTCCCCGCCTCTGAATCCCCGCATCTGATTCCCTGCCTCTGATTCCCCGCCTCTGATTCCAGGCCTCTGATTCCCAGCATCTGATTCCGGCCTCTGATTCCCGGCCTCTGATTCCCTGCTTCTGATTCTGATTCCCTGCCTCTGATTCCCCATCTCTGATTCCGCACATCTGATTCCCAACCTCGGATTCCCCACCTCTGATTCCCCATATCTGATTCCCCGCCTCTGTTTCCCCGCCTCTGATTCCCCGCCTCTGATTCCCAACTCTGATTCCCCGCCTCTGATTCCCCAGCTCTGATTCCCCGTGTTTGATTCCCTGCCTCTGATTCCCTGCCCTGATTCCCCATCTCTGTTTCACCGCCTTTGATTCGCCACCTCTGATTCCCCATATCTGATTCCCCGACTCTGATTCCCTGCCTCTGATTCCCAACCTCTGATTCCACACCTCTGATTCCCCATATCTGATTCCCCGCCTCTATTTCCCCATATCTGATTCCCCGCCTCTGATTCCCCAACTCTGATTCCCCGCCTCTGATTCCCCAGCTCTGATTCCCCGACTCTGATTCCCGGAGTCCGATTCCCTGCCTCTGATTCCCCGCCTCTGATTCCCCATCTCTGATTCCCCGCCTCCGATTCCCCGTGTCTGATTCCCTGCCTCTGATTCCCCGCCTCTGATTCCCCGCCTCTGATTCCCTGCCACTGATTCCCTGCCCCTGATTCCCCAATTCTGATTCCCCATATCTGATTCCCCGCCTCTGTTTCCCCGCCTCTGATTCCCCGCCTCTGATTCCCCATATCTGATTCCCTGCCTCTGATTCCCCAACTCTGATTCACCTCCTCTGATTCCCCAGCTCTGAATCCCCGCCTCTGATTCCCCGCGTCTGATTCCCTGCCTCTGATTCCCCGCCTTGATTCCCCATCTCTGATTCACAACCTCTGATTCCCCACCTCTGATTCCCTATATTTGATTCCCCGCCTCTGTTTCCCCGCCTCTGATTCGCAACCTCTAATTCCCCACCTCTGATTCCCCATATCTGATTCCCCGCCTCTGTTACCCTGCCTCTGATTCCCGGCCTCTGTTTCCCCATATCTGATTCCCCTCCTCTGATTCCCCAACTCTGATTCCCCGCCTCTGATTCCCCAGCTCTGATTCCCCGCCATTTATTCCCGGCCTCTGATTCCCTGCCACTGATTCCCCGCCCCTGATTCCCCACCTCTGATTCCCCATATCTGATTCCCCGCCTCTGTTTCCCCAGCTCTGATTCCCCACCTCTGATTCCCCAGCTCTGATTCCCTGCCACTGATTCCCCGCCCCTGATTCCCCACCTCTGATTTCCCATATCTGATTCCCCGCCTCTGTTTCCCCAGCTCTGATTCCCTGCCTCTGATTCCCTGCCCTGATTCCCCATCTCTGTTTCACCGCCTTTGATTCGCCACCTCTGATTCCCCATATCTGATTCCCCGCCTCTGTTTCCCCGCCTCTGATTCCCTGCCTCTGATTCCCAACCTCTGATTCCACACCTCTGATTCCCCATATCTGATTCCCCGCCTCTATTTCCCCATATCTGATTCCCCGCCTCTGATTCCCCAACTCTGATTCCCCGCCTCTGATTCCCCAGCTCTGATTCCCCGCCTCTGATTCCCGGCGTCCGATTCCCTGCCTCTGATTCCCCGCCTCTGATTCCCCATCTCTGATTCTCCATATCTGATTCCCCGCCTCTGAATCCCCATCTCTGATTCCCGGACTCTGATTCCCCTCCTCTGATTCCCGGCCTCTTATTGCCAGCATCTGATTCCCGGCCTCTGATTCCCGGCCTCTGATTCCCCGCTTCTGATTCTGATTCCCTGCCTCTGATTCCCCATCTCTGATTCCGCACATCTGATTCCCTGCCTCTGATTCCCCACCTCTGATTCCCCATATCTGATTCCCCGCCTCTGTTTCCCCGCCTCTGATTCCCCGCCTCTGTTTCCCTATATCTAATTCCCCACCTCTGATGCCCCAACTCTGATTCCCCGCCTCTGATTCCCCGCCTCTGATTCCCTGCATCCGATTCCCCATATCTGATTCCCCACCTCTGTTTCCCCGCCTCTGATTCCCCACCTCTGTTTCCCCATATCTGATTCCCGCCTCTGATTCCCAACTATGATTCCCCGCCTCTGATTCCCCAGCTCTGATTCCCTGCATCTGATTCCCCGAGTTCTATTCCCTGCCTCTGATTCCCCGCCTGTGATTCCCCATCACTGATTCACCACCTCTGATTCCCTACCTCTGATTCCCCATATCTAATTCCCCGCCTATGTTTGCCCGCCTCTGATTCCCCGCCTCTGTTTCCCCATATCTGATTCCCCGCCTCTGAATCCCCAACTCTGATTCCCTGCCTCAGATTCCCCAGCTCTGATTCCCCGCCTTTGATTCCCCCCGTCTGATTCCCAGCCTCTGAATCCCCGTGTCTGATTTCCTGCCTCTGATTCCCCGCCTCTGATTCCCCATCTCTGATTCACCGCCTCTGATTCCCCACCTCTGATTCCCCATCTCTGATTCCGCACATCCAATTCCCTGCCTCTGATTCCCCAACTCTGATTCCCCACCTCTGATTCACCAGCTCTGATTCCCCGCCTCAGATTCCCCGCGTCTGATTCCCTGCCTCTGATTCCCCAACTCTGATTCCCTGCCTCTGATTCCCCATATCTGATTCCCCGCCTCTGATTCCCGGAGTCCGATTCCCTGCCTCTGATTCCCCGCCTCTGATTCCCCATCTCTGATTCCCCGCCTCCGATTCCCCGTGTCTGATTCCCTGCCTCTGATTCCCCGCCTCTGATTCCCCGCCTCTGATTCCCTGCCACTGATTCCCTGCCCCTGATTCCCCAATTCTGATTCCCCATATCTGATTCCCCGCCTCTGTTTCCCCGCCTCTGATTCCCCGCCTCTGATTCCCCATATCTGATTCCCTGCCTCTGATTCCCCAACTCTGATTCACCTCCTCTGATTCCCCAGCTCTGAATCCCCGCCTCTGATTCCCCGCGTCTGATTCCCTGCCTCTGATTCCCCGCCTTGATTCCCCATCTCTGATTCACAACCTCTGATTCCCCACCTCTGATTCCCTATATTTGATTCCCCGCCTCTGTTTCCCCGCCTCTGATTCGCAACCTCTAATTCCCCACCTCTGATTCCCCATATCTGATTCCCCGCCTCTGTTACCCTGCCTCTGATTCCCGGCCTCTGTTTCCCCATATCTGATTCCCCTCCTCTGATTCGCCAACTCTGATTCCCCGCCTCTGATTCCCCAGCTCTGATTCCCCACCTCTGATTCCCGGCCTCTGATTCCCTGCCACTGATTCCCCGCCCCTGATTCCCCACCTCTGATTTCCCATATCTGATTCCCCGCCTCTGTTTCCCCAGCTCTGATTCCCTGCCTCTGATTCCCTGCCCTGATTCCCCATCTCTGTTTCACCGCCTTTGATTCGCCACCTCCGATTCCCCATATCTGATTCCCCGCCTCTGTTTCCCCGCCTCTGATTCCCTGCCTCTGATTCCCAACCTCTGATTCCACACCTCTGATTCCCCATATCTGATTCCCCGCCTCTATTTCCCCATATCTGATTCCCCGCCTCTGATTCCCCAACTCTGATTCCCCGCCTCTGATTCCCCAGCTCTGATTCCCCGCCTCTGATTCCCGGCGTCCGATTCCCTGCCTCTGATTCCCCGCCTCTGATTCCCCATCTCTGATTCTCCATATCTGATTCCCCGCCTCTGAATCCCCATCTCTGATTCCCGGACTCTGATTCCCCTCCTCTGATTCCCGGCCTCTTATTGCCAGCATCTGATTCCCGGCCTCTGATTCCCGGCCTCTGATTCCCCGCTTCTGATTCTGATTCCCTGCCTCTGATTCCCCATCTCTGATTCCCCACCTCTGATTCCCCATATCTGATTCCCCGCCTCTGTTTCCCCGCCTCTGATTCCCCGCCTCTGTTTCCCTATATCTAATTCCCCACCTCTGATGCCCCAACTCTGATTCCCCGCCTCTGATTCCCCGCCTCTGATTCCCTGCATCCGATTCCCTATATCTGATTCCCCGCCTCTGTTTCCCCGCCTCTGATTCCCCACCTCTGTTTCCCCATATCTGATTCCCGCCTCTGATTCCCAACTATGATTCCCCGCCTCTGATTCCCCAGCTCTGATTCCCTGCATCTGATTCCCCGCGCTCTATTCCCTGCCTCTGATTCCCCGCCTGTGATTCCCCATCACTGATTCACCACCTCTGATTCCCTACTTCTGATTCCCCATATCTAATTCCCCGCCTATGTTTGCCCGCCTCTGATTCCCCGCCTCTGTTTCCCCATATCTGATTCCCCGCCTCTGAATCCCCAACTCTGATTCCCTGCCTCAGATTCCCCAGCTCTGATTCCCCGCCTTTGATTCCCCCCGTCTGATTCCCAGCCTCTGAATCCCCGTGTCTGATTTCCTGCCTCTGATTCCCCGCCTCTGATTCCCCATCTCTGATTCACCGCCTCTGATTCCCCACCTCTGATTCCCCATCTCTGATTCCGCACATCCAATTCCCTGCCTCTGATTCCCCAACTCTGATTCCCCACCTCTGATTCACCAGCTCTGATTCCCCGCCTCAGATTCCCCGCGTCTGATTCCCTGCCTCTGATTCCCCGCCTCTGATTCCCTGCCTCTGATTCCCCATATCTGATTCCCCGCCTCTGATTCCCCAACTCTGATTCCCCGCTTCTGATTCCCCAGCTCTGAATCCCCGCCTCTGATTCCCCGCGTCTGATTCCCTGCCTCTGATTCCCCGCCTCTGATTCCCCATCTGTGATTCACAACCTCTGATGCCCCACCTCTAATTCCACATATCTGATTCCCCGCCTCTGTTCCCCGCCTCTGATTCCCCGCCTCTGATTCCCCATATCTGATTTCCCGCCTCTGATTGCCCACCTCTGATTCCCCGCGTCTGATACCCTGCCTCTGATTCCCCGCCTCTTATTCCCCATCTCTGATTCACCACCTCTGATTCCCGGCCTCTGATTCCCAATCTCTGATTCCGCACATCCGATTCCCTGCCTATGATTCCCCACCTCTGATTCCCCGCCTCTGATTCCCCATATCTGATTCCCTGCCTCTGTTTCCCCGCCTCTGATTCCCTACCTCTGTTTCCCCATATCTGATTCCCCGCCTCTAATTCCCCAACTCTAATACCCCGCCTCTGATTCCCCAGCTCTGATTCCCCGCCTCTGATTCCCCGCATCTGATTCCCTGCCTCTGATTCCCCGCCTCTGATTCCAGGCCTCTGATTCCCAGCATCTGATTCCGGCCTCTGATTCCCGGCCACTGATTCCCTGCTTCTGATTCTGTTTCCCTGCCTCTGATTCCCCATCTCTGATTCCGCACATCCAATTCCCTGCCTCTGATTCCCCAACTCTGATTCCCCGCATCTGATTCCCTGCATCTGATTCCAAGCCTCTGATTCCCTGCCTCTGATTCCCAACCTTTGATTCCCCACCTCTGATTCCCCATATCTGATTCCCCGCCTCTGTTTCCCCGCCTCGGATTCCCCGCCTCAGTTTCCCCATATCTGATTCCCGGCCTCTGATTCCCCGCCTCTGATTCCCCGCCTCTGATTCCCTGCCTCTGATTCCCCATCTCCGATTTCGCACATCTGATTCCCTTCCTCTGATTCCCCGCCTCTGATTCCCCGCCTCTGATTCCCTGCCTCTGATTCTCAACCTCTGATTCCCCACCTCTGATTCCCCATATCTGATTCCCCGCCTCTGTTTCCCCGCCTCTGATTCCCCGCCTCTGATTCCCAACTCTGATTCCCCGCCTCTGATTCCCCAGCTCTGATTCCCCGTGTTTGATTCCCTGCCTCTGATTCCCTGCCCTGATTCCCCATCTCTGTTTCACCGCCTTTTATTCGCCACCTCTGATTCCACATATCTGATTCCCCGCCTCTGTTTCCCCGACTCTGATTCCCTTCCTCTGATTCCCCGCCTCTGATTCCCTGCCACTGATTCCCTGCCCCTGATTCCCCACCTCTGATTCCCCATATCTGATTCCCCGCCTCTGTTTCCCCGCCTCTGATTCCCCGCCTCTGATTCCCCATATCTGATTCCCTGCCTCTGATTCCCCAACTCTGATTCCCCGCCTCTGATTCCCCAGCTCTGCATCCCCGCCTTTGATTCCCCGTGTCTGATTCCCTGCCTCTGATTCCCCGCCTTGATTCCCCATCTCTGATTCACAACCTCTGATTCCCCACCTCTGATTCCCTATATTTGATTCCCCGCCTCTGTTTCCCCGCCTCTGATTCCCCGCCTCTGAAATCCCCATATCTGATTCCCCACCTCTGATAGCCCACCTCGGATTCCCCGCCTCTGATTCGCCAGCTCTGATTCCCCGCCTCTGATTCCCCGCATCTGATTCCCTGCCTCTGATTCCCCGCCTCTGATTCCCCATCTCTGATTCACCGCCTTTGATTCGCCACCTCTGATTCCCCATATCTGATTCCCCACCTCTGTTTCCCGGCCTCTGATTCCCCAGCTCTGATTCCCCGCCTCTGATTCCCCGCATCTGATTCCCTGCATCTGATTCCCTTCCTCTGATTCCCCGCCTCTGATTCCCCGCCTCTGATTCCCTGCCTCTGATTCTCAACCTCTGATTCCCCACCTCTGATTCCCCATATCTGATTCCCCGCCTCTGTTTCCCCGCCTCTGATTCCCCGCCTCTGATTCCCAACTCTGATTCCCCGCCTCTGATTCCCCAGCTCTGATTCCCCGTGTTTGATTCCCTGCCTCTGATTCCCTGCCCTGATTCCCCATCTCTGTTTCACCGCCTTTTATTCGCCACCTCTGATTCCACATATCTGATTCCCCGCCTCTGTTTCCCCGACTCTGATTCCCTTCCTCTGATTCCCAACCTCTGATTCCACACCTCTGATTCCCCATATCTGATTCCCCGCCTCTATTTCCCCATATCTGATTCCCCGCCTCTGATTCCCCAACTCTGATTCCCCGCCTCTGATTCCCCAGCTCTGATTCCCCGACTCTGATTCCCGGCGTCCGATTCCCTGCCTCTGATTCCCCACCTCTGATTCCCCATCTCTGATTCCCCGCCTCTGATTCCCCGTGTCTGATTCCCTGCCTCTGATTCCCCGCCTCTGATTCCCCGCCTCTGATTCCCTGCCACTGATTCCCTGCCCCTGATTCCCCACCTCTGATTCCCCATATCTGATTCCCCGCCTCTGTTTCCCCGCCTCTGATTCCCCGCCTCTGATTCCCCATATCTGATTCCCTGCCTCTGATTCCCCAACTCTGATTCCCCGCCTCTGATTCCCCAGCTCTGCATCCCCGCCTTTGATTCCCCGTGTCTGATTCCCTGCCTCTGATTCCCCGCCTTGATTCCCCATCTCTGATTCACAACCTCTGATTCCCCACCTCTGATTCCCTATATTTGATTCCCCGCCTCTGTTTCCCCGCCTCTGATTCCCCGCCTCTGAAATCCCCATATCTGATTCCCCGCCTCTGATAGCCCACCTCTGATTCCCCGCCTCTGATTCGCCAGCTCTGATTCCCCGCCTCTGATTCCCCGCATCTGATTCCCTGCCTCTGATTCCCCGCCTCTGATTCCGGCCTCTGATTCCCGGCCTCTGATTCCCTGCTTCTGATTCTGATTCCCTGCCTCTGATTCCCCATCTCTGATTCCGCACATCTGATTCCCAACCTCGGATTCCCCACCTCTGATTCCCCATATCTGATTCCCCGCCTCTGTTTCCCCGCCTCTGATTCCCCGCCTCTGATTCCCAACTCTGATTCCCCGCCTCTGATTCCCCAGCTCTGATTCCCCGTGTTTGATTCCCTGCCTCTGATTCCCTGCCCTGATTCCCCATCTCTGTTTCACCGCCTTTGATTCGCCACCTCTGATTCCCCATATCTGATTCCCCGACTCTGATTCCCTGCCTCTGATTCCCAACCTCTGATTCCACACCTCTGATTCCCCATATCTGATTCCCCGCCTCTATTTCCCCATATCTGATTCCCCGCCTCTGATTCCCCAACTCTGATTCCCCGCCTCTGATTCCCCAGCTCTGATTCCCCGACTCTGATTCCCGGAGTCCGATTCCCTGCCTCTGATTCCCCGCCTCTGATTCCCCATCTCTGATTCCCCGCCTCCGATTCCCCGTGTCTGATTCCCTGCCTCTGATTCCCCGCCTCTGATTCCCCGCCTCTGATTCCCTGCCACTGATTCCCTGCCCCTGATTCCCCAATTCTGATTCCCCATATCTGATTCCCCGCCTCTGTTTCCCCGCCTCTGATTCCCCGCCTCTGATTCCCCATATCTGATTCCCTGCCTCTGATTCCCCAACTCTGATTCACCTCCTCTGATTCCCCAGCTCTGAATCCCCGCCTCTGATTCCCCGCGTCTGATTCCCTGCCTCTGATTCCCCGCCTTGATTCCCCATCTCTGATTCACAACCTCTGATTCCCCACCTCTGATTCCCTATATTTGATACCCCGCCTCTGTTTCCCCGCCTCTGATTCGCAACCTCTAATTCCCCACCTCTGATTCCCCATATCTGATTCCCCGCCTCTGTTACCCTGCCTCTGATTCCCGGCCTCTGTTTCCCCATATCTGATTCCCCTCCTCTGATTCCCCAACTCTGATTCCCCGCCTCTGATTCCCCAGCTCTGATTCCCCGCCATTTATTCCCGGCCTCTGATTCCCTGCCACTGATTCCCCGCCCCTGATTCCCCACCTCTGATTCCCCATATCTGATTCCCCGCCTCTGTTTCCCCAGCTCTGATTCCCCACCTCTGATTCCCCAGCTCTGATTCCCTGCCACTGATTCCCCGCCCCTGATTCCCCACCTCTGATTTCCCATATCTGATTCCCCGCCTCTGTTTCCCCAGCTCTGATTCCCTGCCTCTGATTCCCTGCCCTGATTCCCCATCTCTGTTTCACCGCCTTTGATTCGCCACCTCTGATTCCCCATATCTGATTCCCCGCCTCTGTTTCCCCGCCTCTGATTCCCTGCCTCTGATTCCCAACCTCTGATTCCACACCTCTGATTCCCCATATCTGATTCCCCGCCTCTATTTCCCCATATCTGATTCCCCGCCTCTGATTCCCCAACTCTGATTCCCCGCCTCTGATTCCCCAGCTCTGATTCCCCGCCTCTGATTCCCGGCGTCCGATTCCCTGCCTCTGATTCCCCGCCTCTGATTCCCCATCTCTGATTCTCCATATCTGATTCCCCGCCTCTGAATCCCCATCTCTGATTCCCGGACTCTGATTCCCCTCCTCTGATTCCCGGCCTCTTATTGCCAGCATCTGATTCCCGGCCTCTGATTCCCGGCCTCTGATTCCCCGCTTCTGATTCTGATTCCCTGCCTCTGATTCCCCATCTCTGATTCCGCACATCTGATTCCCTGCCTCTGATTCCCCACCTCTGATTCCCCATATCTGATTCCCCGCCTCTGTTTCCCCGCCTCTGATTCCCCGCCTCTGTTTCCCTATATCTAATTCCCCACCTCTGATGCCCCAACTCTGATTCCCCGCCTCTGATTCCCCGCCTCTGATTCCCTGCATCCGATTCCCCATATCTGATTCCCCACCTCTGTTTCCCCGCCTCTGATTCCCCACCTCTGTTTCCCCATATCTGATTCCCGCCTCTGATTCCCAACTATGATTCCCCGCCTCTGATTCCCCAGCTCTGATTCCCTGCATCTGATTCCCCGAGTTCTATTCCCTGCCTCTGATTCCCCGCCTGTGATTCCCCATCACTGATTCACCACCTCTGATTCCCTACCTCTGATTCCCCATATCTAATTCCCCGCCTATGTTTGCCCGCCTCTGATTCCCCGCCTCTGTTTCCCCATATCTGATTCCCCGCCTCTGAATCCCCAACTCTGATTCCCTGCCTCAGATTCCCCAGCTCTGATTCCCCGCCTTTGATTCCCCCCGTCTGATTCCCAGCCTCTGAATCCCCGTGTCTGATTTCCTGCCTCTGATTCCCCGCCTCTGATTCCCCATCTCTGATTCACCGCCTCTGATTCCCCACCTCTGATTCCCCATCTCTGATTCCGCACATCCAATTCCCTGCCTCTGATTCCCCAACTCTGATTCCCCACCTCTGATTCACCAGCTCTGATTCCCCGCCTCAGATTCCCCGCGTCTGATTCCCTGCCTCTGATTCCCCAACTCTGATTCCCTGCCTCTGATTCCCCATATCTGATTCCCCGCCTCTGATTCCCGGAGTCCGATTCCCTGCCTCTGATTCCCCGCCTCTGATTCCCCATCTCTGATTCCCCGCCTCCGATTCCCCGTGTCTGATTCCCTGCCTCTGATTCCCCGCCTCTGATTCCCCGCCTCTGATTCCCTGCCACTGATTCCCTGCCCCTGATTCCCCAATTCTGATTCCCCATATCTGATTCCCCGCCTCTGTTTCCCCGCCTCTGATTCCCCGCCTCTGATTCCCCATATCTGATTCCCTGCCTCTGATTCCCCAACTCTGATTCACCTCCTCTGATTCCACAGCTCTGAATCCCCGCCTCTGATTCCCCGCGTCTGATTCCCTGCCTCTGATTCCCCGCCTTGATTCCCCATCTCTGATTCACAACCTCTGATTCCCCACCTCTGATTCCCTATATTTGATTCCCCGCCTCTGTTTCCCCGCCTCTGATTCGCAACCTCTAATTCCCCACCTCTGATTCCCCATATCTGATTCCCCGCCTCTGTTACCCTGCCTCTGATTCCCGGCCTCTGTTTCCCCATATCTGATTCCCCTCCTCTGATTCGCCAACTCTGATTCCCCGCCTCTGATTCCCCAGCTCTGATTCCCCACCTCTGATTCCCGGCCTCTGATTCCCTGCCACTGATTCCCCGCCCCTGATTCCCCACCTCTGATTTCCCATATCTGATTCCCCGCCTCTGTTTCCCCAGCTCTGATTCCCTGCCTCTGATTCCCTGCCCTGATTCCCCATCTCTGTTTCACCGCCTTTGATTCGCCACCTCTGATTCCCCATATCTGATTCCCCGCCTCTGTTTCCCCGCCTCTGATTCCCTGCCTCTGATTCCCAACCTCTGATTCCACACCTCTGATTCCCCATATCTGATTCCCCGCCTCTATTTCCCCATATCTGATTCCCCGCCTCTGATTCCCCAACTCTGATTCCCCGCCTCTGATTCCCCAGCTCTGATTCCCCGCCTCTGATTCCCGGCGTCCGATTCCCTGCCTCTGATTCCCCGCCTCTGATTCCCCATCTCTGATTCTCCATATCTGATTCCCCGCCTCTGAATCCCCATCTCTGATTCCCGGACTCTGATTCCCCTCCTCTGATTCCCGGCCTCTTATTGCCAGCATCTGATTCCCGGCCTCTGATTCCCGGCCTCTGATTCCCCGCTTCTGATTCTGATTCCCTGCCTCTGATTCCCCATCTCTGATTCCCCACCTCTGATTCCCCATATCTGATTCCCCGCCTCTGTTTCCCCGCCTCTGATTCCCCGCCTCTGTTTCCCTATATCTAATTCCCCACCTCTGATGCCCCAACTCTGATTCCCCGCCTCTGATTCCCCGCCTCTGATTCCCTGCATCCGATTCCCTATATCTGATTCCCCGCCTCTGTTTCCCCGCCTCTGATTCCCCACCTCTGTTTCCCCATATCTGATTCCCGCCTCTGATTCCCAACTATGATTCCCCGCCTCTGATTCCCCAGCTCTGATTCCCTGCATCTGATTCCCCGCGCTCTATTCCCTGCCTCTGATTCCCCGCCTGTGATTCCCCATCACTGATTCACCACCTCTGATTCCCTACTTCTGATTCCCCATATCTAATTCCCCGCCTATGTTTGCCCGCCTCTGATTCCCCGCCTCTGTTTCCCCATATCTGATTCCCCGCCTCTGAATCCCCAACTCTGATTCCCTGCCTCAGATTCCCCAGCTCTGATTCCCCGCCTTTGATTCCCCCCGTCTGATTCCCAGCCTCTGAATCCCCGTGTCTGATTTCCTGCCTCTGATTCCCCGCCTCTGATTCCCCATCTCTGATTCACCGCCTCTGATTCCCCACCTCTGATTCCCCATCTCTGATTCCGCACATCCAATTCCCTGCCTCTGATTCCCCAACTCTGATTCCCCACCTCTGATTCACCAGCTCTGATTCCCCGCCTCAGATTCCCCGCGTCTGATTCCCTGCCTCTGATTCCCCGCCTCTGATTCCCTGCCTCTGATTCCCCATATCTGATTCCCCGCCTCTGATTCCCCAACTCTGATTCCCCGCTTCTGATTCCCCAGCTCTGAATCCCCGCCTCTGATTCCCCGCGTCTGATTCCCTGCCTCTGATTCCCCGCCTCTGATTCCCCATCTGTGATTCACAACCTCTGATGCCCCACCTCTAATTCCACATATCTGATTCCCCGCCTCTGTTCCCCGCCTCTGATTCCCCGCCTCTGATTCCCCATATCTGATTTCCCGCCTCTGATTGCCCACCTCTGATTCCCCGCGTCTGATACCCTGCCTCTGATTCCCCGCCTCTTATTCCCCATCTCTGATTCACCACCTCTGATTCCCGGCCTCTGATTCCCAATCTCTGATTCCGCACATCCGATTCCCTGCCTATGATTCCCCACCTCTGATTCCCCGCCTCTGATTCCCCATATCTGATTCCCTGCCTCTGTTTCCCCGCCTCTGATTCCCTACCTCTGTTTCCCCATATCTGATTCCCCGCCTCTAATTCCCCAACTCTAATACCCCGCCTCTGATTCCCCAGCTCTGATTCCCCGCCTCTGATTCCCCGCATCTGATTCCCTGCCTCTGATTCCCCGCCTCTGATTCCAGGCCTCTGATTCCCAGCATCTGATTCCGGCCTCTGATTCCCGGCCACTGATTCCCTGCTTCTGATTCTGTTTCCCTGCCTCTGATTCCCCATCTCTGATTCCGCACATCTGATTCCCTGCCTCTGATTCCCCACCTCTGATTCCCCATATCTGATTCCCCGCCTCTGTTTCCCCGCCTCTGATTCCCCGCCTCTGTTTCCCAATATCTAAGTCCCCACCTCTGATTCCCCAAATCTGATTCCCCACCTCTGATTCCCCAGCTCTGATTCCCCGCCTCTGATTCCCCGCATCTGATTCCCTGCATCTGATTCCAAGCCTCTGATTCCCTGCCTCTGATTCCCAACCTTTGATTCCCCACCTCTGATTCCCCATATCTGATTCCCCGCCTCTGTTTCCCCGCCTCGGATTCCCCGCCTCAGTTTCCCCATATCTGATTCCCGGCCTCTGATTCCCCGCCTCTGATTCCCCGCCTCTGATTCCCTGCCTCTGATTCCCCATCTCCGATTTCGCACATCTGATTCCCTTCCTCTGATTCCCCGCCTCTGATTCCCCGCCTCTGATTCCCTGCCTCTGATTCTCAACCTCTGATTCCCCACCTCTGATTCCCCATATCTGATTCCCCGCCTCTGTTTCCCCGCCTCTGATTCCCCGCCTCTGATTCCCAACTCTGATTCCCCGCCTCTGATTCCCCAGCTCTGATTCCCCGTGTTTGATTCCCTGCCTCTGATTCCCTGCCCTGATTCCCCATCTCTGTTTCACCGCCTTTTATTCGCCACCTCTGATTCCACATATCTGATTCCCCGCCTCTGTTTCCCCGACTCTGATTCCCTTCCTCTGATTCCCAACCTCTGATTCCACACCTCTGATTCCCCATATCTGATTCCCCGCCTCTATTTCCCCATATCTGATTCCCCGCCTCTGATTCCCCAACTCTGATTCCCCGCCTCTGATTCCCCAGCTCTGATTCCCCGACTCTGATTCCCGGCGTCCGATTCCCTGCCTCTGATTCCCCACCTCTGATTCCCCATCTCTGATTCCCCGCCTCTGATTCCCCGTGTCTGATTCCCTGCCTCTGATTCCCCGCCTCTGATTCCCCGCCTCTGATTCCCTGCCACTGATTCCCTGCCCCTGATTCCCCACCTCTGATTCCCCATATCTGATTCCCCGCCTCTGTTTCCCCGCCTCTGATTCCCCGCCTCTGATTCCCCATATCTGATTCCCTGCCTCTGATTCCCCAACTCTGATTCCCCGCCTCTGATTCCCCAGCTCTGCATCCCCGCCTTTGATTCCCCGTGTCTGATTCCCTGCCTCTGATTCCCCGCCTTGATTCCCCATCTCTGATTCACAACCTCTGATTCCCCACCTCTGATTCCCTATATTTGATTCCCCGCCTCTGTTTCCCCGCCTCTGATTCCCCGCCTCTGAAATCCCCATATCTGATTCCCCGCCTCTGATAGCCCACCTCGGATTCCCCGCCTCTGATTCGCCAGCTCTGATTCCCCGCCTCTGATTCCCCGCATCTGATTCCCTGCCTCTGATTCCCCGCCTCTGATTCCCCATCTCTGATTCACCGCCTTTGATTCGCCACCTCTGATTCCCCATATCTGATTCCCCACCTCTGTTTCCCGGCCTCTGATTCCCCAGCTCTGATTCCCCGCCTCTGATTCCCCGCATCTGATTCCCTGCATCTGATTCCCTTCCTCTGATTCCCCGCCTCTGATTCCCCGCCTCTGATTCCCTGCCTCTGATTCTCAACCTCTGATTCCCCACCTCTGATTCCCCATATCTGATTCCCCGCCTCTGTTTCCCCGCCTCTGATTCCCCGCCTCTGATTCCCAACTCTGATTCCCCGCCTCTGATTCCCCAGCTCTGATTCCCCGTGTTTGATTCCCTGCCTCTTATTCCCTGCCCTGATTCCCCATCTCTGTTTCACCGCCTTTTATTCGCCACCTCTGATTCCACATATCTGATTCCCCGCCTCTGTTTCCCCGACTCTGATTCCCTTCCTCTGATTCCCAACCTCTGATTCCACACCTCTGATTCCCCATATCTGATTCCCCGCCTCTATTTCCCCATATCTGATTCCCCACCTCTGATTCCCCAACTCTGATTCCCCGCCTCTGATTCCCCAGCTCTGATTCCCCGACTCTGATTCCCGGCGTCCGATTCCCTGCCTCTGATTCCCCACCTCTGATTCCCCATCTCTGATTCCCCGCCTCTGATTCCCCGTGTCTGATTCCCTGCCTCTGATTCCCCGCCTCTGATTCCCCGCCTCTGATTCCCTGCCACTGATTCCCTGCCCCTGATTCCCCACCTCTGATTCCCCATATCTGATTCCCCGCCTCTGTTTCCCCGCCTCTGATTCCCCGCCTCTGATTCCCCATATCTGATTCCCTGCCTCTGATTCCCCAACTCTGATTCCCCGCCTCTGATTCCCCAGCTCTGCATCCCCGCCTTTGATTCCCCGTGTCTGATTCCCTGCCTCTGATTCCCCGCCTTGATTCCCCATCTCTGATTCACAACCTCTGATTCCCCACCTCTGATTCCCTATATTTGATTCCCCGCCTCTGTTTCCCCGCCTCTGATTCCCCGCCTCTGAAATCCCCATATCTGATTCACCGCCTCTGATAGCCCACCTCTGATTCCCCGCCTCTGATTCGCCAGCTCTGATTCCCCGCCTCTGATTCCCCGCATCTGATTCCCTGCCTCTGATTCCCCGCCTCTGATTCCCCATCTCTGATTCACCGCCTTTGATTCGCCACCTCTGATTCCCCATATCTGATTCCCCAACTCTGTTTCCCGGCCTCTGATTCCCCAGCTCTGATTCCCCGCCTCTGATTCCCCGCATCTGATTCCCTGCATCTGATTCCAAGCCTCTGATTCCCTGCCTCTGATTCCCAACCTCTGATTCCCCACCTCTGATTCCCCATATCTGATTCCCCGCCTCTGTTTCCCCGCCTCGGATTCCCCGCCTCAGTTTCCCCATATCTGATTCCCGGCCTCTGATTCCCCGCCTCTGATTCCCCGCCTCTGATTCCCTGCCTCTGATTCCCCATCTCCGATTCCGCACATCTGATTCCCTTCCTCTGATTCCCCGCCTCTGATTCCCCGCCTCTGATTCCCTGCCTCTGATTCCCAACCTCTGATTCCCCACCTCTGATTCCCCATATCTGATTCCCCGCCTCTGTTTCCCCGCCTCTGATTCCCCGCCTCTGATTCCCAACTCTGATTCCCCGCCTCTGATTCCCCAGCTCTGATTCCCCGTGTTTGATTCCCTGCCTCTGATTCCCGGCCCTGATTCCCCATCTCTGTTTCACCGCCTTTTATTCGCCACCTCTGATTCCACATATCTGATTCCCCGCCTCTGTTTCCCCGACTCTGATTCCCTTCCTCTGATTCCCAACCTCTGATTCCACACCTCTGATTCCCCATATCTGATTCCCCGCCTCTATTTCCCCATATCTGATTCCCCGCCTCTGATTCCCCAACTCTGATTCCCCGCCTCTGATTCCCCAGCTCTAATTCCCCGACTCTGATTCCCGGCGTCCGATTCCCTGCCTCTGATTCCCCACCTCTGATTCCCCATCTCTGATTCCCCGCCTCTGATTCCCCGTGTCTGATTCCCTGCCTCTGATTCCCCGCCTCTGATTCCCCGCCTCTGATCCCCTGCCACTGATTCCCTGCCCCTGATTCCCCACCTCTGATTCCCCATATCTGATTCCCCGCCTCTGTTTCCCCGCCTCTGATTCCCCGCCTCTGATTCCCCATATCTGATTCCCTGCCTCTGATTCCCCAACTCTGATTCCCCGCCTCTGATTCCCCAGCTCTGCATCCCCGCCTTTGATTCCCCGTGTCTGATTCCCTGCCTCTGATTCCCCGCCTTGATTCCCCATCTCTGATTCACAACCTCTGATTCCCCACCTCTGATTCACTATATTTGATTCCCCGCCTCTGTTTCCCCGCCTCTGATTCCCCGCCTCTGAAATCCCCATATCTGATTCCCCGCCTCTGATAGCCCACCTCTGATTCCCCGCCTCTGATTCGCCAGCTCTGATTCCCCGCCTCTGATTCCCCGCATCTGATTCCCTGCCTCTGATTCCCCGCCTCTGATTCCCCATCTCTGATTCACCGCCTTTGATTCGCCACCTCTGATTCCCCATATCTGATTCCCCACCTCTGTTTCCCGGCCTCTGATTCCCCAGCTCTGATTCCCCGCCTCTGATTCCCCGCATCTGATTCCCTGCATCTGATTCCAAGCCTCTGATTCCCTGCCTCTGATTCCCAACCTCTGATTCCCCACCTCTGATTCCCCATATCTGATTCCCCGCCTCTGTTTCCCCGCCTCGGATTCCCCGCCTCAGTTTCCCCATATCTGATTCCCAGCCTCTGATTCCCCGCCTCTGATTCCCCGCCTCTGATTCCCTGCCTCTGATTCCCCATCTCCGATTCCGCACATCTGATTCCCTTCCTCTGATTCCCCGCCTCTGATTCCCCGCCTCTGATTCCCTGCCTCTGATTCCCAACCTCTGATTCCCCACCTCTGATTCCCCATATCTGATTCCCCGCCTCTGTTTCCCCGCCTCTGATTCCCCGCCTCTGATTCCCAACTCTGATTCCCCGCCTCTGATTCCCCAGCTCTGATTCCCCGTGTTTGATTCCCTGCCTCTGATTCCCTGCCCTGATTCCCCATCTCTGTTTCACCGCCTTTGATTCGCCACCTCTGATTCCACATATCTGATTCCCCGCCTCTGTTTCCCCGACTCTGATTCCCTTCCTCTGATTCCCAACCTCTGATTCCACACCTCTGATTCCCCATATCTGATTCCCCGCCTCTATTTCCCCATATCTGATTCCCCGCCTCTGATTCCCCAACTCTGATTCCCCGCCTCTGATTCCCCAGCTCTGATTCCCCGACTCTGATTCCCGGCGTCCGATTCCCTGCCTCTGATTCCCCGCCTCTGATTCCCCATCTCTGATTCCCCGCCTCTGATTCCCCGTGTCTGATTCCCTGCCTCTGATTCCCCGCCTCTGATTCCCCGCCTCTGATTCCCTGCCACTGATTCCCTGCCCCTGATTCCCCACCTCTGATTCCCCATATCTGATTCCCCGCCTCTGTTTCCCCGCCTCTGATTCCCCGCCTCTGATTCCCCATATCTGATTCCCTGCCTCTGATTCCCCAACTCTGATTCCCCGCCTCTGATTCCCCAGCTCTGAATCCCCGCCTCTGATTCCCCGTGTCTGATTCCCTGCCTCTGATTCCCCGCCTTGATTCCCCATCTCTGATTCACAACCTCTGATTCCCCACCTCTGATTCCCTATATTTGATTCCCCGCCTCTGTTTCCCCGCCTCTGATTCCCCGCCTCTGATTCCCCGCCTCTGATTCCCTGCCACTGATTCCCTGCCCCTGATTCCCCACCTCTGATTCCCCATATCTGATTCCCCGCCTCTGTTTCCCCGCCTCTGATTCCCCGCCTCTGATTCCCCATATCTGATTCCCTGCCTCTGATTCCCCAACTCTGATTCCCCGCCTCTGATTCCCCAGCTCTGAATCCACGCCTCTGATTCTCCGCATCTGATTCCCTGCCTCTGATTCCCCGACTTGATTCCCCATCTCTGATTCACAACCTCTGATTCCCCACATCTTATTCCCCATATCTGATTCCCCGCCTCTGTTTCCCCATATCTGATTCCCCGGCTCTGATTGCCCACCTCTATTCCCCGCCTCTGATTCGCCAGCTCTGATTCGCCTCCTCTGATTCCCCGCATCTGATTCCCTGCCTCTGATTCCGCGCCTCTGATTCCCCATCTCTGATTCACCGCCTTTGATTCGCCACCTCTGATTCCCCATATCTGATTCACCACCTCTGTTTCCCCGCCTCTGATTCCCCGCCTCTGATTCTCCATATCTCATTCCCCGCCTCTGAATCCCCATCTCTGATTCCCGGACACTGATTCCCCACCTCTGATTCCCGGCCTCTTATTCCCAGCATCTGATTCCCGGTCTCTGATTCCCGGCCTCTGATTCCCCGCTTCTGATTCTGATTCGCTGCCTCTGATTCCCCATCTCTGATTCCGCACATCTGATTCCCTGCCTCTGATTCCCCACCTCTGATTCCCCATATCTGATTCCCCGCCTCTGTTTCCCCGCCTCTGATTCCCCGCCTCTGTTTCCCCATATCTAATTCCCCACCACTGATGCCCCAACTCTGATTCCCCGCCTCTGATTCCCCAGCTCTGATTCCCCACCTCTGATTCTCTGCATCCGATTCCCCATGTCTGATTCCCCGCCTCTGTTTCCCCGCCTCTGATTCCCCGCTTCTGTTTTCCCATATCTGATTCCCCGCCTCTGATTCCCCAGCTCTGATTCCCTGCCTCTGATTCCCCGCGTTCTATTCCCTGCCTCTGATTCCCTGCCTGTGATTCCCCATCTCTGATTCACCACCTCTGATTCCCCACCTCTGATTCCCCATATCTAATTCCCCGCCTCTGTTTGCCCGCCTCTGATTCCCCGCCTCTGTTTCCCCATATCTGATTCCCTGCCTCTGAATCCCCAACTCTGATTCCCTGCCTCTGATTCACCAGCTCTGATTCCCCGCCTTTGATTCCCCCCGTCTGAATCCCAGCCTCTGAATCCCCGTGTCTGATTTCCTGCCTCTGATTCCCCGCCTCTTATTCCCCATCTCTGATTCACCGCCTCTGATTCCCCACCTCTGATTCCCCGCATCTGATTCCCTGCCTCTGATTCCCCGCCTCTGATTCCCCAGCTCTGATTCCCCGCCTCTGATTCCCCAGCTCTGATTCCCCGCCTCTGATTCCCCGCCTCTGATTCCCTGCCTCTGATTCCCCGCCTCTGATTCCCCATCTCTGATTCCCCAGCTCTGATTCCCCGTGTCTGATTCCCTGCCTCTGAATCCCCGCCTCTGATTCCCCGCCTCTGATTCCCTGCCACTGATTCCCCGCCCCTGATTCCCCACCTCTGATTCCCCATATCTTATTCCCCGCCTCTGTTTCCCCCCCTCTGATTCCCAGCCTCTGATTCCCCATATCTGATTCCCCGCCTCTGATTCCCCATATCTGATTCCCCGCCTCATTTTCCCCATATCTGATTCCCCACCTCTGTTTCCCCGCCTCTGATTCCCCGCATCTGATTCCCTGCCTCTGATTCCCCGCCTCTGATTCCCCATCTCTGATTCACCGCCTTTGATTCGCCACCTCTGATTCCCCATATCTGATTCCCCACCTCTATTTCCCCGCCTCTGATTCTCCGCCTCAGATTCTCCATATCTCATTCCCCGCCTCTGAATCCCCATCTCTGATTCCCCGCCTCTGATTCCTAGCCTCTGCTTCCCCAACTCTGATTCCCCGCCTCTGATTCCCCAGCTCTGTTTCCCCGCCTCTGATTCCCCGCATCTGATTCCCTGCCTCTGATTCCCCGCCTCTGATTCCCTGCCTCTGATTCCCAACCTCTGATTCCCCACCTCTGAATCCCCATATCTGATTCACCGCCTCTGTTTCCCCGCCTCTGATTCCCCGCCTCTGTTTCCCCATATCTGATTCCCCGCCTCTGATTCCCCAACTCTGATTCCCCTCCTCTAATTCGCCAGCTATGATTCCCCGCCTCTGATTCCCTGCGTCTGATTCCCTGCCTCTGATTCCCCACCTCTGATTCCCCTTCTCTGATTCACCACCTCTGAATCCCCACCTCTGATTCCCCATCTCTTATTCCGCACATCCGATTCCCTGCCTCTGATTCCCCGCCTCAGATTCCCCGCCTCTGATTCCCTGCCTCTGATTCGCAACCTCTAATTCCCCACCTCTGATTCCCCATATCTGATTCCCCGCCTCTGTTTCCTTGCCTCTGTTTCCGGCCTCTGTTTCCCCATATCTGATTCCCCTCCTCTGATTCCCCAACTCTGATTCCCCGCCTCTGATTCTCCAGCTCTGATTCCCCGCCTTTTATTCCCGGCCACTGATTCCCTGCCACTGATTCCCCGCCCCTGATTCCCCACCTCTGATTCCCCATATGTGATTCCCCGCCTCTGTTTCCCCAGCTCTGATTCCCCACCTCTGATTCCCCAGCTCTGATTCCCTGCCACTGATTCCCCGCCCCTGATTCCCCACCTCTGATTCCCCATATCTGATTCCCCGCCTCTGTTTCCCCAGCTCTGATTCCCTGCCTCTGATTCCCTTCCCTGATTCCCCATCTCTGTTTCACCGCCTTTGATTCGCCACCTCTGATTCACCATATCTGATTCCCCGCCTCTGTTTCCCCGCCTCTGATTCCCTGCCTCTGATTCCCAACCTCTGATTCCACACCTCTGATTCCCCATATCTGATTCCCCACCTCTATTTCCCCATATCTGATTCCCCGCCTCTGATTCCCCAACTCTGATTCCCCTCCTCTGATTCCCCAGCTCTGATTCCCCGCCTCTGATACCCGGCGTCCGATTCCCTGCCACTGATTCCCCGCCTCTGATTCCCCATCTCTGATTCCCCGCCTCTGATTCCCCGTGTCTGATTCCCTGCCTCTGATTCCCCGCCTCTGATTCCCCGCCTCTGATTCCCTGCCACTGATTCCCTGCCCCTGATTCCCCACCTCTGATTCCCCATATCTGATTCCCCGCCTCTGTTTCCCCGCCTCTGATTCCCCGCCTCTGATTCCCCATATCTGATTCCCTGCCTCTGATTCCCCAACTCTGATTCCCCGCCTCTGATTCCCCAGCTCTGAATCCACGCCTCTGATTCCCCGCATCTGATTCCCTGCCTCTGATTCCCCGCCTTGATTCCCCATCTCTGATTCACAACCTCTGATTCCCCACCTCTTATTCCCCATATCTGATTCCCCGCCTCTGTTTCCCCATATCTGATTCCCCGGCTCTGATTGCCCACCTCTATTCCCCGCCTCTGATTCGCCAGCTCTGATTCGCCTCCTCTGATTCCCCGCATCTGATTCCCTGCCTCTGATTCCGCGCCTCTGATTCCCCATCTCTGATTCACCGCCTTTGATTCGCCACCTCTGATTCCCCATATCTGATTCACCACCTATGTTTCCCCGCCTCTGATTCCCCGCCTCTGATTCTCCATATCTCATTCCCCGCCTCTGAATCCCCGCGTCTGATTCCCAGCCTCTGAATCCCCGTGTCTGATTTCCTGCCTCTGATTCCCCGCCTCTTATTCCGAATCTCTGATTCACCGCCTCTGATTCCCCACCTCTGATTCCCCGCGTCTGATTCCCTGCCTCTGATTCCCCGCCTCTGATTCCCCAGCTCTGATTCCCCGCCTCTGATTCCCCATCTCTGATTCCCCGCCTCTGATTCCCCGTGTCTGATTCCCTGCCTCTGATTCCCCGCCTTTGATTCCCCGCCTCTGATTCCCTACCACTGATTCCCTGCCCCTGATTCCCCACCTCTGATTCCCCATTTCTGATTCCCCGCCTCTGTTTCCCCGCCTCTGATTCCCAGCCTCTGATTCCCCACATCTGATTCCCTGCGTCTAATTCCCCAACTCTGATTCCCCGCCTCTGATTCCCCAGCTCTGAATCCACGCCTCTGATTCCCCGCATCTGATTCCCTGCCTCTGATTCCCCGCCTTGATTCCCCATCTCTGATTCACAACCTCTGATTCCCCACCTCTTATTCCCCATATCTGATTCCCCGCCTCTGTTTCCCCATATCTGATTCCCCGGCTCTGATTGCCCACCTCTATTCCCCGCCTCTGATTCGCCAGCTCTGATTCGCCTCCTCTGATTCCCCACATCTGATTCCCTGCCTCTGATTCCGCGCCTCTGATTCCCCATCTCTGATTCACCGCCTTTGATTCGCAACCTCTGATTCCCCATATCTGATTCACCACCTCTGTTTCCCCGCCTCTGATTCCCCGCCTCTGATTCTCCATATCTCATTCCCCGCCTCTGAATCCCCATCTCTGATTCCCGGACACTGATTCCCCACCTCTGATTCCCGGCCTCTTATTCCCAGCATCTGATTCCCGGTCTCTGATTCCCGGCCTCTGATTCCCCACTTCTGATTCTGATTCCCTGCCTCTGATTCCCCATCTCTGATTCCCCACATCTGATTCCCTGCCTCTGATTCCCCACCTCTGATTCCCCATATCTGATTCCCCGCCTCTGTTTCCCCGCCTCTGATTCCCCGCCTCTGTTTCCCCATATCTAATTCCCCACCTCTGATGCCCCAACTCTGATTCCCCGCCTCTGATTCCCCAGCTCTGATTCCCCACCTCTGATTCTCTGCATCCGATTCCCCATGTCTGATTCCCCGCCTCTGTTTCCCCGCCTCTGATTCCCCGCTTCTGTCTTCCCATATCTGATTCCCAGCCTCTGATTCCCCAGCTCTGATTCCCTGCCTCTGATTCCCCGCGTTCTATTCCCTGCCTCTGAGTCCCCGCCTGTGATTCCCCATCTCTGATTCACCACCTCTGATTCCCCACCTCTGATTCCCCATATCTAATTCCCCGCCTCTGTTTGCCCGCCTCTGATTCCCCGCCTCTGTTTCCCCATATCTGATTCCCTGCCTCTGAATCCCCAACTCTGATTCCCTGCCTCTGATTCACCAGCTCTGATTCCCCGCCTTTGATTCCCCCCGTCTGATTCCCAGCCTCTGAATCCCCGTGTCTGATTTCCTGCCTCTGATTCCCCGCCTCTTATTCCCCATCTCTGATTCACCGCCTCTGATTCCCCACCTCTGATTCCCCGCGTCTGATTCCCTGCCTCTGATTCCCCGCCTCTGATTCCCCAGCTCTGATTCCCCGCCTCTGATTCCCCAGCTCTGATTCCCCGCCTCTGATTCCCCGCGTCTGATTCCCTGCCTCTGATTCCCCGCCTCTGATTCCCCATCTCTGATTCCCCACCTCTGATTCCCCGTGTCTGATTCCCTGCCTCTGAATCCCCGCCTCTGATTCCCCGCCTCTGATTCCCTGCCACTGATTCCCCGCCCCTGATTCCCCACCTCTGATTCCCCATATCTTATTCCCCGCCTCTGTTTCCCCAACTCTGATTCCCAGCCTCTGATTCCCCATATCTGATTCCACGCCTCTGATTCCCCATATCTGATTCCACGCCTCTGATTCCCCATATCTGATTCCCCGCCTCATTTTCCCCATATCTGCTTCGCCGCCTCTGATTCCCCAACTCTGATTCCCCGCCTCTGATTCCCCAGCTCTGATTTCCCGCCTCTGATTTCCGGCATCCGATTCCCTGCCTCTGATTCCCCGCCTCTGATTCCCCATCTCTGATTCCCCGCCTCTGATTCCCCGTGTCTGATTCCCTGCCTCTGATTCCCCGCCTCTGATTCCCCGAGTCTGATTCCCTGCCACTGATTCCCTGCCCCTGATTCCCCACCTCTGATTCCCCATATCTGATTCCCCGCCTCTGTTTCCCCGCCTCTGATTCCCCGCCTCTGTTTCCCCATATCTGATTCCCCGCCTCTGATTCCCCTACTCTGATTCCCCTCCTCTAATTCACCAGCTATGATTCCCCGCCTCTGATTCCCTGCATCTGATTCCCTGCCTCTGATTCCCCGCCTCTGATTCCCCTTCTCTGATTCACCACCTCTGAATCCCCACCTCTGATTCCCCATCTCTGATTCCGCACATCCGATTCCCTGCCTCTGATTCCCCGCCTCTGATTCCCCGCCTCTGATTCCCTGCCTCTGATTCGCAACCTCTAATTCCCCACCTCTGATTCCCCATATCTGATTCCCCGCCTCTGTTTCCCTGCCTCTGATTCCCGGCCTCTGTTTCCCCATATCTGATTCCCCTCCTCTGATTCCCCAACTCTGATTCCCCGCCTCTGATTCCCCAGCTCTGATTCCCCGCCTTTTATTCCCGGCCTCTGATTCCCTGCCACTGATTCCCCGCCCCTGATTCCCCACCTCTGATTCCCCATATCTGATTCCCCGCCTCTGTTTCCCCAGCTCTGATTCCCCCCGTCTGATTCCCAGCCTCTGAATCCCCGTGTCTGATTTCCTGCCTCTGATTCCCCGCCTCTTATTCCCCATCTCTGATTCACCGCCTCTGATTCCCCACCTCTGATTCCCCGCGTCTGATTCCCTGCCTCTGATTCCCCGCCTCTGATTCCCCAGCTCTGATTCCCCGCCTCTGATTCCCCAGCTCTGATTCCCCGCCTCTGATTCCCCGCGTCTGATTCCCTGCCTCTGATTCCCCGCCTCTGATTCCCCATCTCTGATTCCCCACCTCTGATTCCCCGTGTCTGATTCCCTGCCTCTGAATCCCCGCCTCTGATTCCCCGCCTCTGATTCCCTGCCACTGATTCCCCGCCCCTGATTCCCCACCTCTGATTCCCCATATCTTATTCCCCGCCTCTGTTTCCCCAACTCTGATTCCCAGCCTCTGATTCCCCATATCTGATTCCACGCCTCTGATTCCCCATATCTGATTCCCCGCCTCATTTTCCCCATATCTGCTTCGCCGCCTCTGATTCCCCAACTCTGATTCCCCGCCTCTGATTCCCCAGCTCTGATTTCCCGCCTCTGATTTCCGGCATCCGATTCCCTGCCTCTGATTCCCCGCCTCTGATTCCCCATCTCTGATTCCCCGCCTCTGATTCCCCGTGTCTGATTCCCTGCCTCTGATTCCCCGCCTCTGATTCCCCGAGTCTGATTCCCTGCCACTGATTCCCTGCCCCTGATTCCCCACCTCTGATTCCCCATATCTGATTCCCCGCCTCTGTTTCCCCGCCTCTGATTCCCCGCCTCTGTTTCCCCATATCTGATTCCCCGCCTCTGATTCCCCTACTCTGATTCCCCTCCTCTAATTCACCAGCTATGATTCCCCGCCTCTGATTCCCTGCATCTGATTCCCTGCCTCTGATTCCCCGCCTCTGATTCCCCTTCTCTGATTCACCACCTCTGAATCCCCACCTCTGATTCCCCATCTCTGATTCCGCACATCCGATTCCCTGCCTCTGATTCCCCGCCTCTGATTCCCCGCCTCTGATTCCCTGCCTCTGATTCGCAACCTCTAATTCCCCACCTCTGATTCCCCATATCTGATTCCCCGCCTCTGTTTCCCTGCCTCTGATTCCCGGCCTCTGTTTCCCCATATCTGATTCCCCTCCTCTGATTCCCCAACTCTGATTCCCCGCCTCTGATTCCCCAGCTCTGATTCCCCGCCTTTTATTCCCGGCCTCTGATTCCCTGCCACTGATTCCCCGCCCCTGATTCCCCACCTCTGATTCCCCATATCTGATTCCCCGCCTCTGTTTCCCCAGCTCTGATTCCCCACCTCTGATTCCCCAGCTCTTTCCCTGCCACTGATTCCCCGCCCCTGATTCCCCACCTCTGATTCCCGATATCTGATTCCCCGCCTCTGTTTCCCCAGCTCTGATTCCCTGCCTCTGATTCCCTGCCCTGATTCCCCATCTCTGTTTCACCGCCTTTGTTTCGCCACCTCTGATTCCCCATATCTGATTCCCCGCCTCTGTTTCCCCGCCTCTGATTCCCTGCCTCTGATTCCCAACCTCTGATTCCACACCTCTGATTCCCCATATCTGATTCCCCGACTCTATTTCCCCATATCTGATTCCCCGCCTCTGATTCCCCAACTTTGATTCCCCGCCTCTGATTCCCCAGCTCTGATTCCCCGCCTCTGATTCCCGGCGTCCGATTCCCTGCCTCTGATTCCCCGCCTCTGATTCCCCATCTCTGATTCCCCGCCTCTGATTCCCCGTGTCTGATTCCCTTACTCTGATTCCCCGCCTCTGATTCCCCCCCTCTGATTCCCTGCCACTGATTCCCTGCCCCTGATTCCCCACTTCTGATTCCCCATATCTGATTCCCCGCCTGTTTCCCCGCCTCTGATTCCCCGCCTCTGATTCCCCATATCTGATTCCCTGCCTCTGATTCCCCAACTCTGATTCCCCGCCTCTGATTCCCCATATCTTATTCCCCGCCTCTGTTTCCCCCCCTCTGATTCCCAGCCTCTGATTCCCCATATCTGATTCCCCGCCTTTGATTCCCCATATCTGATTCCCCGCCTCATTTTCCCCATATCTGCTTCGCCGCCTCTGATTCCCCAACTCTGATTCCCCTCCTCTGATTCCCCAGCTCTGATTTCCCGCCTCTGATTTCCGGCATCCGATTCCCTGCCTCTGATTCCCCGCCTCTGATTCCCCGCGTCTGATTCCCTGCCACTGATTCCCTGCCCCTGATTCCCCACCTCTGATTCCCCATATCTGATTTCCCGCCTCTGTTTCCCCACCTCTGATTCCCCGCCTCTGTTTCCCCATATCTGATTCCCCGCCTCTGATTCCCCAACTCTGATTCCCCTCCTCTAATTCGCCAGCTATGATTCCCCGCCTTTGATTCCCTGCGTCTGATTCCCTGCCTCTGATTCCCCGCCTCTGATTCCCCTTCTCTGATTCACCACCTCTGAATCCCTGCCTCTGATTCCCCGCCTCTGATTCCCCGCCTCTGATTCCCTGCCTCTGATTCGCAACCTCTAATTCCCCACCTCTGATTCCCCAACTCTGATTCCCCGCCTCTGATTCTCCATCTCTGATTCCCCGCCTTTTATTCCCGGCCTCTGATTCCCTGCCACTGATTCCCCGCCCCTGATTCCCCACCTCTGATTCCCCATATCTGATTCCCCGCCTCTGTTTCCCCAGCTCTGATTCCCCACCTCTGATTCCCCAGCTCTGATTCCCTGCCACTGATTCCCCGCCCCTGATTCCCCACCTCTGATTCCCCATATCTGATTCCCCGCCTCTGTTTCCCCAGCTCTGATTCCCTGCCTCTGATTCCCTGCCCTGATTCCCCATCTCTGTTTCACCGCCTTTGATTCGCCACCTCTGATTCACCATATCTGATTCCCCGCCTCTGTTTCCCCGCCTCTGATTCCCTGCCTCTGATTCCCAACCTCTGATTCCACACCTCTGATTCCCCAACTCTGATTCCCCGCCTCTGATTCCCCAGCTCTGATTCCCCACCTCTGATACCCGGCGTCCGATTCCCTGCCTCTGATTCCCCGCCTCTGATTCCCCATCTCTGATTCCCCGCCTCTGATTCCCCGTGTCTGATTCCCTGCCTCTGATTCCCCTCCTCTGATTCCCCGCGTCTGATTCCCTGCCACTGATTCCCTGCCCCTGATTCCCCACCTCTGATTCCCCATATCTGATTCCCCGCCTCTGTTTCCCCGCCTCTGATTCCCCGCCTCTGTTTCCCCATATCTGATTCCCCGCCTCTGATTCCCCAACTCTGATTCCCCTCCTCTAATTCGCCAGCTATGATTCCCCGCCTCTGATTCCCTGCATCTGATTCCCTGCCTCTGATTCCCCGCCTCTGATTCCCCTTCTCTGATTCACCACCTCTGAATCCCCACCTCTGATTCCCCATCTCTGATTCCGCACATCCGATTCCCTGCCTCTGATTCCCCGCCTCTGATTCCCCGCCTCTGATTCCCTGCCTCTGATTCGCAACCTCTAATTCCCCACCTCTGATTCCCCATATCTGATTCCCCGCCTCTGTTTCCCCGCCTCTGATTCCCCATATCTGATTCCCCGCCTCTGTTTCCCCGCCTCTGATTCCCCGCCTCTGTTTCCCCATATCTAATTCCCCACCTCTGATGCCCCAACACTGATTCCCCGCCTCTGATTCCCCAGCTCTGATTCCCCACCTCTGATTCTCTGCATCCGATTCCCCATGTCTGATTCCCCGCCTCTGTTTCCCCGCCTCTGATTCCCCGCTTCTGTCTTCCCATATCTGATTCCCAGCCTCTGATTCCCCAGCTCTGATTCCCTGCCTCTGATTCCCCGCGTTCTATTCCCTGCCTCTGAGTCCCCGCCTGTGATTCCCCATCTCTGATTCACCACCTCTGATTCCCCACCTCTGATTCTCCATATCTAATTCCCCGCCTCTGTTTGCCCGCCTCTGATTCCCCGCCTCTGTTTCCCCATATCTGATTCCCTGCCTCTGAATCCCCAACTCTGATTCCCTGCCTCTGATTCACCAGCTCTGATTCCCCGCCTTTGATTCCCCCCGTCTGATTCCCAGCCTCTGAATCCCCGTGTCTGATTTCCTGCCTCTGATTCCCCGCCTCTTATTCCCCATCTCTGATTCACCGCCTCTGATTCCCCACCTCTGATTCCCCGCGTCTGATTCCCTGCCTCTGATTCCCCGCCTCTGATTCCCCAGCTCTGATTCCCCGCCTCTGTTTCCCCAGCTCTGATTCCCCACCTCTGATTCCCCAGCTCTTTCCCTGCCACTGATTCCCCGCCCCTGATTCCCCACCTCTGATTCCCGATATCTGATTCCCCGCCTCTGTTTCCCCAGCTCTGATTCCCTGCCTCTGATTCCCTGCCCTGATTCCCCATCTCTGTTTCACCGCCTTTGTTTCGCCACCTCTGATTCCCCATATCTGATTCCCCGCCTCTGTTTCCCCGCCTCTGATTCCCTGCTTCTGATTCCCAACCTCTGATTCCACACCTCTGATTCCCCATATCTGATTCCCCGACTCTATTTCCCCATATCTGATTCCCCGCCTCTGATTCCCCAGCTCTGATTCCCCGCCTCTGATTCCCGGCGTCCGATTCCCTGCCTCTGATTCCCCGCCTCTGATTCCCCATCTCTGATTCCCCGCCTCTGATTCCCCGTGTCTGATTCCCTTACTCTGATTCCCCGCCTCTGATTCCCCCCCTCTGATTCCCTGCCACTGATTCCCTGCCCCTGATTCCCCACTTCTGATTCCCCATATCTGATTCCCCGCCTGTTTCCCCGCCTCTGATTCCCCGCCTCTGATTCCCCATATCTGATTCCCTGCCTCTGATTCCCCAACTCTGATTCCCCGCCTCTGATTCCCCATATCTTATTCCCCGCCTCTGTTTCCCCCCCTCTGATTCCCAGCCTCTGATTCCCCATATCTGATTCCCCGCCTTTGATTCCCCATATCTGATTCCCCGCCTCATTTTCCCCATATCTGCTTCGCCGCCTCTGATTCCCCAACTCTGATTCCCCTCCTCTGATTCCCCAGCTCTGATTTCCCGCCTCTGATTTCCGGCATCCGATTCCCTGCCTCTGATTCCCCGCCTCTGATTCCCCGCGTCTGATTCCCTGCCACTGATTCCCTGCCCCTGATTCCCCACCTCTGATTCCCCATATCTGATTTCCCGCCTCTGTTTCCCCACCTCTGATTCCCCGCCTCTGTTTCCCCATATCTGATTCCCCGCCTCTGATTCCCCAACTCTGATTCCCCTCCTCTAATTCGCCAGCTATGATTCCCCGCCTTTGATTCCCTGCGTCTGATTCCCTGCCTCTGATTCCCCGCCTCTGATTCCCCTTCTCTGATTCACCACCTCTGAATCCCTGCCTCTGATTCCCCGCCTCTGATTCCCCGCCTCTGATTCCCTGCCTCTGATTCGCAACCTCTAATTCCCCACCTCTGATTCCCCAACTCTGATTCCCCGCCTCTGATTCTCCATCTCTGATTCCCCGCCTTTTATTCCCGGCCTCTGATTCCCTGCCACTGATTCCCCGCCCCTGATTCCCCACCTCTGATTCCCCATATCTGATTCCCCGCCTCTGTTTCCCCAGCTCTGATTCCCCACCTCTGATTCCCCAGCTCTGATTCCCTGCCACTGATTCCCCGCCCCTGATTCCCCACCTCTGATTCCCCATATCTGATTCCCCGCCTCTGTTTCCCCAGCTCTGATTCCCTGCCTCTGATTCCCTGCCCTGATTCCCCATCTCTGTTTCACCGCCTTTGATTCGCCACCTCTGATTCACCATATCTGATTCCCCGCCTCTGTTTCCCCGCCTCTGATTCCCTGCCTCTGATTCCCAACCTCTGATTCCACACCTCTGATTCCCCAACTCTGATTCCCCGCCTCTGATTCCCCAGCTCTGATTCCCCGCCTCTGATACCCGGCGTCCGATTCCCTGCCTCTGATTCCCCGCCTCTGATTCCCCATCTCTGATTCCCCGCCTCTGATTCCCCGTGTCTGATTCCCTGCCTCTGATTCCCCTCCTCTGATTCCCCGTGTCTGATTCCCTGCCACTGATTCCCTGCCCCTGATTCCCCACCTCTGATTCCCCATATCTGATTCCCCGCCTCTGTTTCCCCGCCTCTGATTCCCCGCCTCTGTTTCCCCATATCTGATTCCCCGCCTCTGATTCCCCAACTCTGATTCCCCTCCTCTAATTCGCCAGCTATGATTCCCCGCCTCTGATTCCCTGCATCTGATTCCCTGCATCTGATTCCCCGCCTCTGATTCCCCTTCTCTGATTCACCACCTCTGAATCCCCACCTCTGATTCCCCATCTCTGATTCCGCACATCCGATTCCCTGCCTCTGATTCCCCGCCTCTGATTCCCCGCCTCTGATTCCCTGCCTCTGATTCGCAACCTCTAATTCCCCACCTCTGATTCCCCATATCTGATTCCCCGCCTCTGTTTCCCTGCCTCTGATTCCCGGCCTCTGTTTCCCCATATCTGATTCCCCTCCTCTGATTCCCCAACTCTGATTCCCCACCTCTGATTCCCCAGCTCTGATTCCCCGCCTTTTATTCCCGGCCTCTGATTCCCTGCCACTGATTCCCCGCCCCAGATTCCCCACCTCTGATTCCCCATATCTGATTCCCCACCTCTGTTTCCCGGCCTCTGATTCCCCAGCTCTGATTCCCCGCCTCTGATTCCCCGCATCTGATTCCCTGCATCTGATTCCCTTCCTCTGATTCCCCGCCTCTGATTCCCCGCCTCTGATTCCCTGCCTCTGATTCTCAACCTCTGATTCCCCACCTCTGATTCCCCATATCTGATTCCCCGCCTCTGTTTCCCCGCCTCTGATTCCCCGCCTCTGATTCCCAACTCTGATTCCCCGCCTCTGATTCCCCAGCTCTGATTCCCCGTGTTTGATTCCCTGCCTCTGATTCCCTGCCCTGATTCCCCATCTCTGTTTCACCGCCTTTTATTCGCCACCTCTGATTCCACATATCTGATTCCCCGCCTCTGTTTCCCCGACTCTGATTCCCTTCCTCTGATTCCCAACCTCTGATTCCACACCTCTGATTCCCCATATCTGATTCCCCGCCTCTATTTCCCCATATCTGATTCCCCGCCTCTGATTCCCCAACTCTGATTCCCCGCCTCTGATTCCCCAGCTCTGATTCCCCGACTCTGATTCCCGGCGTCCGATTCCCTGCCTCTGATTCCCCACCTCTGATTCCCCATCTCTGATTCCCCGCCTCTGATTCCCCGTGTCTGATTCCCTGCCTCTGATTCCCCGCCTCTGATTCCCCGCCTCTGATTCCCTGCCACTGATTCCCTGCCCCTGATTCCCCACCTCTGATTCCCCATATCTGATTCCCCGCCTCTGTTTCCCCGCCTCTGATTCCCCGCCTCTGATTCCCCATATCTGATTCCCTGCCTCTGATTCCCCAACTCTGATTCCCCGCCTCTGATTCCCCAGCTCTGCATCCCCGCCTTTGATTCCCCGTGTCTGATTCCCTGCCTCTGATTCCCCGCCTTGATTCCCCATCTCTGATTCACAACCTCTGATTCCCCACCTCTGATTCCCTATATTTGATTCCCCGCCTCTGTTTCCCCGCCTCTGATTCCCCGCCTCTGAAATCCCCATATCTGATTCCCCGCCTCTGATAGCCCACCTCTGATTCCCCGCCTCTGATTCGCCAGCTCTGATTCCCCGCCTCTGATTCCCCGCATCTGATTCCCTGCCTCTGATTCCCCGCCTCTGATTCCCCATCTCTGATTCACCGCCTTTGATTCGCCACCTCTGATTCCCCATATCTGATTCCCCACCTCTGTTTCCCGGCCTCTGATTCCCCAGCTCTGATTCCCCGCCTCTGATTCCCCGCATCTGATTCCCTGCATCTGATTCCAAGCCTCTGATTCCCTGCCTCTGATTCCCAACCTCTGATTCCCCACCTCTGATTCCCCATATCTGATTCCCCGCCTCTGTTTCCCCGCCTCGGATTCCCCGCCTCAGTTTCCCCATATCTGATTCCCGGCCTCTGATTCCCCGCCTCTGATTCCCCGCCTCTGATTCCCTGCCTCTGATTCCCCATCTCCGATTCCGCACATCTGATTCCCTTCCTCTGATTCCCCGCCTCTGATTCCCCGCCTCTGATTCCCTGCCTCTGATTCCCAACCTCTGATTCCCCACCTCTGATTCCCCATATCTGATTCCCCGCCTCTGTTTCCCCGCCTCTGATTCCCCGCCTCTGATTCCCAACTCTGATTCCCCGCCTCTGATTCCCCAGCTCTGATTCCCCGTGTTTGATTCCCTGCCTCTGATTCCCGGCCCTGATTCCCCATCTCTGTTTCACCGCCTTTTATTCGCCACCTCTGATTCCACATATCTGATTCCCCGCCTCTGTTTCCCCGACTCTGATTCCCTTCCTCTGATTCCCAACCTCTGATTCCACACCTCTGATTCCCCATATCTGATTCCCCGCCTCTATTTCCCCATATCTGATTCCCCGCCTCTGATTCCCCAACTCTGATTCCCCGCCTCTGATTCCCCAGCTCTAATTCCCCGACTCTGATTCCCGGCGTCCGATTCCCTGCCTCTGATTCCCCACCTCTGATTCCCCATCTCTGATTCCCCGCCTCTGATTCCCCGTGTCTGATTCCCTGCCTCTGATTCCCCGCCTCTGATTCCCCGCCTCTGATCCCCTGCCACTGATTCCCTGCCCCTGATTCCCCACCTCTGATTCCCCATATCTGATTCCCCGCCTCTGTTTCCCCGCCTCTGATTCCCCGCCTCTGATTCCCCATATCTGATTCCCTGCCTCTGATTCCCCAACTCTGATTCCCCGCCTCTGATTCCCCAGCTCTGCATCCCCGCCTTTGATTCCCCGTGTCTGATTCCCTGCCTCTGATTCCCCGCCTTGATTCCCCATCTCTGATTCACAACCTCTGATTCCCCACCTCTGATTCACTATATTTGATTCCCCGCCTCTGTTTCCCCGCCTCTGATTCCCCGCCTCTGAAATCCCCATATCTGATTCCCCGCCTCTGATAGCCCACCTCTGATTCCCCGCCTCTGATTCGCCAGCTCTGATTCCCCGCCTCTTATTCCCCGCATCTGATTCCCTGCCTCTGATTCCCCGCCTCTGATTCCCCATCTCTGATTCACCGCCTTTGATTCGCCACCTCTGATTCCCCATATCTGATTCCCCACCTCTGTTTCCCGGCCTCTGATTCCCCAGCTCTGATTCCCCGCCTCTGATTCCCCGCATCTGATTCCCTGCATCTGATTCCAAGCCTCTGATTCCCTGCCTCTGATTCCCAACCTCTGATTCCCCACCTCTGATTCCCCATATCTGATTCCCCGCCTCTGTTTCCCCGCCTCGGATTCCCCGCCTCAGTTTCCCCATATCTGATTCCCGGCCTCTGATTCCCCGCCTCTGATTCCCCGCCTCTGATTCCCTGCCTCTGATTCCCCATCTCCGATTCCGCACATCTGATTCCCTTCCTCTGATTCCCCGCCTCTGATTCCCCGCCTCTGATTCCCTGCCTCTGATTCCCAACCTCTGATTCCCCACCTCTGATTCCCCATATCTGATTCCCCGCCTCTGTTTCCCCGCCTCTGATTCCCCGCCTCTGATTCCCAACTCTGATTCCCCGCCTCTGATTCCCCAGCTCTGATTCCCCGTGTTTGATTCCCTGCCTCTGATTCCCTGCCCTGATTCCCCATCTCTGTTTCACCGCCTTTGATTCGCCACCTCTGATTCCACATATCTGATTCCCCGCCTCTGTTTCTCCGACTCTGATTCCCTTCCTCTGATTCCCAACCTCTGATTCCACACCTCTGATTCCCCATATCTGATTCCCCGCCTCTATTTCCCCATATCTGATTCCCCGCCTCTGATTCCCCAACTCTGATTCCCCGCCTCTGATTCCCCAGCTCTGATTCCCCGACTCTGATTCCCGGCGTCCGATTCCCTGCCTCTGATTCCCCGCCTCTGATTCCCCATCTCTGATTCCCCGCCTCTGATTCCCCGTGTCTGATTCCCTGCCTCTGATTCCCCGCCTCTGATTCCCCGCCTCTGATTCCCTGCCACTGATTCCCTGCCCCTGATTCCCCACCTCTGATTCCCCATATCTGATTCCCCGCCTCTGTTTCCCCGCCTCTGATTCCCCGCCTCTGATTCCCCATATCTGATTCCCTGCCTCTGATTCCCCAACTCTGATTCCCCGCCTCTGATTCCCCAGCTCTGAATCCCCGCCTCTGATTCCCCGTGTCTGATTCCCTGCCTCTGATTCCCCGCCTTGATTCCCCATCTCTGATTCACAACCTCTGATTCCCCACCTCTGATTCCCTATATTTGATTCCCCGCCTCTGTTTCCCCGCCTCTGATTCCCCGCCTCTGATTCCCCGCCTCTGATTCCCTGCCACTGATTCCCTGCCCCTGATTCCCCACCTCTGATTCCCCATATCTGATTCCCCGCCTCTGTTTCCCCGCCTCTGATTCCCCGCCTCTGATTCCCCATATCTGATTCCCTGCCTCTGATTCCCCAACTCTGATTCCCCGCCTCTGATTCCCCAGCTCTGAATCCACGCCTCTGATTCTCCGCATCTGATTCCCTGCCTCTGATTCCCCGACTTGATTCCCCATCTCTGATTCACAACCTCTGATTCCCCACATCTTATTCCCCATATCTGATTCCCCGCCTCTGTTTCCCCATATCTGATTCCCCGGCTCTGATTGCCCACCTCTATTCCCCGCCTCTGATTCGCCAGCTCTGATTCGCCTCCTCTGATTCCCCGCATCTGATTCCCTGCCTCTGATTCCGCGCCTCTGATTCCCCATCTCTGATTCACCGCCTTTGATTCGCCACCTCTGATTCCCCATATCTGATTCACCACCTCTGTTTCCCCGCCTCTGATTCCCCGCCTCTGATTCTCCATATCTCATTCCCCGCCTCTGAATCCCCATCTCTGATTCCCGGACACTGATTCCCCACCTCTGATTCCCGGCCTCTTATTCCCAGCATCTGATTCCCGGTCTCTGATTCCCGGCCTCTGATTCCCCGCTTCTGATTCTGATTCGCTGCCTCTGATTCCCCATCTCTGATTCCGCACATCTGATTCCCTGCCTCTGATTCCCCACCTCTGATTCCCCATATCTGATTCCCCGCCTCTGTTTCCCCGCCTCTGATTCCCCGCCTCTGTTTCCCCATATCTAATTCCCCACCACTGATGCCCCAACTCTGATTCCCCGCCTCTGATTCCCCAGCTCTGATTCCCCACCTCTGATTCTCTGCATCCGATTCCCCATGTCTGATTCCCCGCCTCTGTTTCCCCGCCTCTGATTCCCCGCTTCTGTTTTCCCATATCTGATTCCCCGCCTCTGATTCCCCAGCTCTGATTCCCTGCCTCTGATTCCCCGCGTTCTATTCCCTGCCTCTGATTCCCTGCCTGTGATTCCCCATCTCTGATTCACCACCTCTGATTCCCCACCTCTGATTCCCCATATCTAATTCCCCGCCTCTGTTTGCCCGCCTCTGATTCCCCGCCTCTGTTTCCCCATATCTGATTCCCTGCCTCTGAATCCCCAACTCTGATTCCCTGCCTCTGATTCACCAGCTCTGATTCCCCGCCTTTGATTCCCCCCGTCTGAATCCCAGCCTCTGAATCCCCGTGTCTGATTTCCTGCCTCTGATTCCCCGCCTCTTATTCCCCATCTCTGATTCACCGCCTCTGATTCCCCACCTCTGATTCCCCGCATCTGATTCCCTGCCTCTGATTCCCCGCCTCTGATTCCCCAGCTCTGATTCCCCGCCTCTGATTCCCCAGCTCTGATTCCCCGCCTCTGATTCCCCGCCTCTGATTCCCTGCCTCTGATTCCCCGCCTCTGATTCCCCATCTCTGATTCCCCAGCTCTGATTCCCCGTGTCTGATTCCCTGCCTCTGAATCCCCGCCTCTGATTCCCCGCCTCTGATTCCCTGCCACTGATTTCCCCGCCCCTGATTCCCCACCTCTGATTCCCCATATCTTATTCCCCGCCTCTGTTTCCCCCCCTCTGATTCCCAGCCTCTGATTCCCCATATCTGATTCCCCGCCTCTGATTCCCCATATCTGATTCCCCGCCTCATTTTCCCCATATCTGATTCCCCACCTCTGTTTCCCCGCCTCTGATTCCCCGCATCTGATTCCCTGCCTCTGATTCCCCGCCTCTGATTCCCCATCTCTGATTCACCGCCTTTGATTCGCCACCTCTGATTCCCCATATCTGATTCCCCACCTCTATTTCCCCGCCTCTGATTCTCCGCCTCAGATTCTCCATATCTCATTCCCCGCCTCTGAATCCCCATCTCTGATTCCCCGCCTCTGATTCCTAGCCTCTGCTTCCCCAACTCTGATTCCCCGCCTCTGATTCCCCAGCTCTGTTTCCCCGCCTCTGATTCCCCGCATCTGATTCCCTGCCTCTGATTCCCCGCCTCTGATTCCCTGCCTCTGATTCCCAACCTCTGATTCCCCACCTCTGAATCCCCATATCTGATTCACCGCCTCTGTTTCCCCGCCTCTGATTCCCCGCCTCTGTTTCCCCATATCTGATTCCCCGCCTCTGATTCCCCAACTCTGATTCCCCTCCTCTAATTCGCCAGCTATGATTCCCCGCCTCTGATTCCCTGCGTCTGATTCCCTGCCTCTGATTCCCCACCTCTGATTCCCCTTCTCTGATTCACCACCTCTGAATCCCCACCTCTGATTCCCCATCTCTTATTCCGCACATCCGATTCCCTGCCTCTGATTCCCCGCCTCAGATTCCCCGCCTCTGATTCCCTGCCTCTGATTCGCAACCTCTAATTCCCCACCTCTGATTCCCCATATCTGATTCCCCGCCTCTGTTTCCTTGCCTCTGTTTCCGGCCTCTGTTTCCCCATATCTGATTCCCCTCCTCTGATTCCCCAACTCTGATTCCCCGCCTCTGATTCTCCAGCTCTGATTCCCCGCCTTTTATTCCCGGCCACTGATTCCCTGCCACTGATTCCCCGCCCCTGATTCCCCACCTCTGATTCCCCATATGTGATTCCCCGCCTCTGTTTCCCCAGCTCTGATTCCCCACCTCTGATTCCCCAGCTCTGATTCCCTGCCACTGATTCCCCGCCCCTGATTCCCCACCTCTGATTCCCCATATCTGATTCCCCGCCTCTGTTTCCCCAGCTCTGATTCCCTGCCTCTGATTCCCTTCCCTGATTCCCCATCTCTGTTTCACCGCCTTTGATTCGCCACCTCTGATTCACCATATCTGATTCCCCGCCTCTGTTTCCCCGCCTCTGATTCCCTGCCTCTGATTCCCAACCTCTGATTCCACACCTCTGATTCCCCATATCTGATTCCCCACCTCTATTTCCCCATATCTGATTCCCCGCCTCTGATTCCCCAACTCTGATTCCCCTCCTCTGATTCCCCAGCTCTGATTCCCCGCCTCTGATACCCGGCGTCCGATTCCCTGCCACTGATTCCCCGCCTCTGATTCCCCATCTCTGATTCCCCGCCTCTGATTCCCCGTGTCTGATTCCCTGCCTCTGATTCCCCGCCTCTGATTCCCCGCCTCTGATTCCCTGCCACTGATTCCCTGCCCCTGATTCCCCACCTCTGATTCCCCATATCTGATTCCCCGCCTCTGTTTCCCCGCCTCTGATTCCCCGCCTCTGATTCCCCATATCTGATTCCCTGCCTCTGATTCCCCAACTCTGATTCCCCGCCTCTGATTCCCCAGCTCTGAATCCACGCCTCTGATTCCCCGCATCTGATTCCCTGCCTCTGATTCCCCGCCTTGATTCCCCATCTCTGATTCACAACCTCTGATTCCCCACCTCTTATTCCCCATATCTGATTCCCCGCCTCTGTTTCCCCATATCTGATTCCCCGGCTCTGATTGCCCACCTCTATTCCCCGCCTCTGATTCGCCAGCTCTGATTCGCCTCCTCTGATTCCCCGCATCTGATTCCCTGCCTCTGATTCCGCGCCTCTGATTCCCCATCTCTGATTCACCGCCTTTGATTCGCCACCTCTGATTCCCCATATCTGATTCACCACCTATGTTTCCCCGCCTCTGATTCCCCGCCTCTGATTCTCCATATCTCATTCCCCGCCTCTGAATCCCCGCGTCTGATTCCCAGCCTCTGAATCCCCGTGTCTGATTTCCTGCCTCTGATTCCCCGCCTCTTATTCCCAATCTCTGATTCACCGCCTCTGATTCCCCACCTCTGATTCCCCGCGTCTGATTCCCTGCCTCTGATTCCCCGCCTCTGATTCCCCAGCTCTGATTCCCCGCCTCTGATTCCCCATCTCTGATTCCCCGCCTCTGATTCCCCGTGTCTGATTCCCTGCCTCTGATTCCCCGCCTTTGATTCCCCGCCTCTGATTCCCTACCACTGATTCCCTGCCCCTGATTCCCCACCTCTGATTCCCCATTTCTGATTCCCCGCCTCTGTTTCCCCGCCTCTGATTCCCAGCCTCTGATTCCCCACATCTGATTCCCTGCGTCTAATTCCCCAACTCTGATTCCCCGCCTCTGATTCCCCAGCTCTGAATCCACGCCTCTGATTCCCCGCATCTGATTCCCTGCCTCTGATTCCCCGCCTTGATTCCCCATCTCTGATTCACAACCTCTGATTCCCCACCTCTTATTCCCCATATCTGATTCCCCGCCTCTGTTTCCCCATATCTGATTCCCCGGCTCTGATTGCCCACCTCTATTCCCCGCCTCTGATTCGCCAGCTCTGATTCGCCTCCTCTGATTCCCCACATCTGATTCCCTGCCTCTGATTCCGCGCCTCTGATTCCCCATCTCTGATTCACCGCCTTTGATTCGCAACCTCTGATTCCCCATATCTGATTCACCACCTCTGTTTCCCCGCCTCTGATTCCCCGCCTCTGATTCTCCATATCTCATTCCCCGCCTCTGAATCCCCATCTCTGATTCCCGGACACTGATTCCCCACCTCTGATTCCCGGCCTCTTATTCCCAGCATCTGATTCCCGGTCTCTGATTCCCGGCCTCTGATTCCCCACTTCTGATTCTGATTCCCTGCCTCTGATTCCCCATCTCTGATTCCCCACATCTGATTCCCTGCCTCTGATTCCCCACCTCTGATTCCCCATATCTGATTCCCCGCCTCTGTTTCCCCGCCTCTGATTCCCCGCCTCTGTTTCCCCATATCTAATTCCCCACCTCTGATGCCCCAACTCTGATTCCCCGCCTCTGATTCCCCAGCTCTGATTCCCCACCTCTGATTCTCTGCATCCGATTCCCCATGTCTGATTCCCCGCCTCTGTTTCCCCGCCTCTGATTCCCCGCTTCTGTCTTCCCATATCTGATTCCCAGCCTCTGATTCCCCAGCTCTGATTCCCTGCCTCTGATTCCCCGCGTTCTATTCCCTGCCTCTGAGTCCCCGCCTGTGATTCCCCATCTCTGATTCACCACCTCTGATTCCCCACCTCTGATTCCCCATATCTAATTCCCCGCCTCTGTTTGCCCGCCTCTGATTCCCCGCCTCTGTTTCCCCATATCTGATTCCCTGCCTCTGAATCCCCAACTCTGATTCCCTGCCTCTGATTCACCAGCTCTGATTCCCCGCCTTTGATTCCCCCCGTCTGATTCCCAGCCTCTGAATCCCCGTGTCTGATTTCCTGCCTCTGATTCCCCGCCTCTTATTCCCCATCTCTGATTCACCGCCTCTGATTCCCCACCTCTGATTCCCCGCGTCTGATTCCCTGCCTCTGATTCCCCGCCTCTGATTCCCCAGCTCTGATTCCCCGCCTCTGATTCCCCAGCTCTGATTCCCCGCCTCTGATTCCCCGCGTCTGATTCCCTGCCTCTGATTCCCCGCCTCTGATTCCCCATCTCTGATTCCCCACCTCTGATTCCCCGTGTCTGATTCCCTGCCTCTGAATCCCCGCCTCTAATTCCCCGCCTCTGATTCCCTGCCACTGATTCCCCGCCCCTGATTCCCCACCTCTGATTCCCCATATCTTATTCCCCGCCTCTGTTTCCCCAACTCTGATTCCCAGCCTCTGATTCCCCATATCTGATTCCACGCCTCTGATTCCCCATATCTGATTCCCCGCCTCATTTTCCCCATATCTGCTTCGCCGCCTCTGATTCCCCAACTCTGATTCCCCGCCTCTGATTCCCCAGCTCTGATTTCCCGCCTCTGATTTCCGGCATCCGATTCCCTGCCTCTGATTCCCCGCCTCTGATTCCCCATCTCTGATTCCCCGCCTCTGATTCCCCGTGTCTGATTCCCTGCCTCTGATTCCCCGCCTCTGATTCCCCGAGTCTGATTCCCTGCCACTGATTCCCTGCCCCTGATTCCCCACCTCTGATTCCCCATATCTGATTCCCCGCCTCTGTTTCCCCGCCTCTGATTCCCCGCCTCTGTTTCCCCATATCTGATTCCCCGCCTCTGATTCCCCTACTCTGATTCCCCTCCTCTAATTCACCAGCTATGATTCCCCGCCTCTGATTCCCTGCATCTGATTCCCTGCCTCTGATTCCCCGCCTCTGATTCCCCTTCTCTGATTCACCACCTCTGAATCCCCACCTCTGATTCCCCATCTCTGATTCCGCACATCCGATTCCCTGCCTCTGATTCCCCGCCTCTGATTCCCCGCCTCTGATTCACTGCCTCTGATTCGCAACCTCTAATTCCCCACCTCTGATTCCCCATATCTGATTCCCCGCCTCTGTTTCCCTGCCTCTGATTCCCGGCCTCTGTTTCCCCATATCTGATTCCCCTCCTCTGATTCCCCAACTCTGATTCCCCGCCTCTGATTCCCCAGCTCTGATTCCCCGCCTTTTATTCCCGGCCTCTGATTCCCTGCCACTGATTCCCCGCCCCTGATTCCCCACCTCTGATTCCCCATATCTGATTCCCCGCCTCTGTTTCCCCAGCTCTGATTCCCCACCTCTGATTCCCCAGCTCTTTCCCTGCCACTGATTCCCCGCCCCTGATTCCCCACCTCTGATTCCCGATATCTGATTCCCCGCCTCTGTTTCCCCAGCTCTGATTCCCTGCCTCTGATTCCCTGCCCTGATTCCCCATCTCTGTTTCACCGCCTTTGTTTCGCCACCTCTGATTCCCCATATCTGATTCCCCGCCTCTGTTTCCCCGCCTCTGATTCCCTGCCTCTGATTCCCAACCTCTGATTCCACACCTCTGATTCCCCATATCTGATTCCCCGACTCTATTTCCCCATATCTGATTCCCCGCCTCTGATTCCCCAACTTTGATTCCCCGCCTCTGATTCCCCAGCTCTGATTCCCCGCCTCTGATTCCCGGCGTCCGATTCCCTGCCTCTGATTCCCCGCCTCTGATTCCCCATCTCTGATTCCCCGCCTCTGATTCCCCGTGTCTGATTCCCTTACTCTGATTCCCCGCCTCTGATTCCCCCCCTCTGATTCCCTGCCACTGATTCCCTGCCCCTGATTCCCCACTTCTGATTCCCCATATCTGATTCCCCGCCTGTTTCCCCGCCTCTGATTCCCCGCCTCTGATTCCCCATATCTGATTCCCTGCCTCTGATTCCCCAACTCTGATTCCCCGCCTCTGATTCCCCATATCTTATTCCCCGCCTCTGTTTCCCCCCCTCTGATTCCCAGCCTCTGATTCCCCATATCTGATTCCCCGCCTTTGATTCCCCATATCTGATTCCCCGCCTCATTTTCCCCAGATCTGCTTCGCCGCCTCTGATTCCCCAACTCTGATTCCCCTCCTCTGATTCCCCAGCTCTGATTTCCCGCCTCTGATTTCCGGCATCCGATTCCCTGCCTCTGATTCCCCGCCTCTGATTCCCCGCGTCTGATTCCCTGCCACTGATTCCCTGCCCCTGATTCCCCACCTCTGATTCCCCATATCTGATTTCCCGCCTCTGTTTCCCCACCTCTGATTCCCCGCCTCTGTTTCCCCATATCTGATTCCCCGCCTCTGATTCCCCAACTCTGATTCCCCTCCTCTAATTCGCCAGCTATGATTCCCCGCCTTTGATTCCCTGCGTCTGATTCCCTGCCTCTGATTCCCCGCCTCTGATTCCCCTTCTCTGATTCACCACCTCTGAATCCCTGCCTCTGATTCCCCGCCTCTGATTCCCCGCCTCTGATTCCCTGCCTCTGATTCGCAACCTCTAATTCCCCACCTCTGATTCCCCAACTCTGATTCCCCGCCTCTGATTCTCCATCTCTGATTCCCCGCCTTTTATTCCCGGCCTCTGATTCCCTGCCACTGATTCCCCGCCCCTGATTCCCCACCTCTGATTCCCCATATCTGATTCCCCGCCTCTGTTTCCCCAGCTCTGATTCCCCACCTCTGATTCCCCAGCTCTGATTCCCTGCCACTGATTCCCCGCCCCTGATTCCCCACCTCTGATTCCCCATATCTGATTCCCCGCCTCTGTTTCCCCAGCTCTGATTCCCTGCCTCTGATTCCCTGCCCTGATTCCCCATCTCTGTTTCACCGCCTTTGATTCGCCACCTCTGATTCACCATATCTGATTCCCCGCCTCTGTTTCCCCGCCTCTGATTCCCTGCCTCTGATTCCCAACCTCTGATTCCACACCTCTGATTCCCCAACTCTGATTCCCCGCCTCTGATTCCCCAGCTCTGATTCCCCACCTCTGATACCCGGCGTCCGATTCCCTGCCTCTGATTCCCCGCCTCTGATTCCCCATCTCTGATTCCCCGCCTCTGATTCCCCGTGTCTGATTCCCTGCCTCTGATTCCCCTCCTCTGATTCCCCGCGTCTGATTCCCTGCCACTGATTCCCTGCCCCTGATTCCCCACCTCTGATTCCCCATATCTGATTCCCCGCCTCTGTTTCCCCGCCTCTGATTCCCCGCCTCTGTTTCCCCATATCTGATTCCCCGCCTCTGATTCCCCAACTCTGATTCCCCTCCTCTAATTCGCCAGCTATGATTCCCCGCCTCTGATTCCCTGCATCTGATTCCCTGCCTCTGATTCCCCGCCTCTGATTCCCCTTCTCTGATTCACCACCTCTGAATCCCCACCTCTGATTCCCCATCTCTGATTCCGCACATCCGATTCCCTGCCTCTGATTCCCCGCCTCTGATTCCCCGCCTCTGATTCCCTGCCTCTGATTCGCAACCTCTAATTCCCCACCTCTGATTCCCCATATCTGATTCCCCGCCTCTGTTTCCCCGCCTCTGATTCCCCATATCTGATTCCCCGCCTCTGTTTCCCCGCCTCTGATTCCCCGCCTCTGTTTCCCCATATCTAATTCCCCACCTCTGATGCCCCAACTCTGATTCCCCGCCTCTGATTCCCCAGCTCTGATTCCCCACCTCTGATTCTCTGCATCCGATTCCCCATGTCTGATTCCCCGCCTCTGTTTCCCCGCCTCTGATTCCCCGCTTCTGTCTTCCCATATCTGATTCCCAGCCTCTGATTCCCCAGCTCTGATTCCCTGCCTCTGATTCCCCGCGTTCTATTCCCTGCCTCTGAGTCCCCGCCTGTGATTCCCCATCTCTGATTCACCACCTCTGATTCCCCACCTCTGATTCTCCATATCTAATTCCCCGCCTCTGTTTGCCCGCCTCTGATTCCCCGCCTCTGTTTCCCCATATCTGATTCCCTGCCTCTGAATCCCCAACTCTGATTCCCTGCCTCTGATTCACCAGCTCTGATTCCCCGCCTTTGATTCCCCCCGTCTGATTCCCAGCCTCTGAATCCCCGTGTCTGATTTCCTGCCTCTGATTCCCCGCCTCTTATTCCCCATCTCTGATTCACCGCCTCTGATTCCCCACCTCTGATTCCCCGCGTCTGATTCCCTGCCTCTGATTCCCCGCCTCTGATTCCCCAGCTCTGATTCCCCGCCTCTGATTCCCCAGCTCTGATTCCCCGCCTCTGATTCCCCGCGTCTGATTCCCTGCCTCTGATTCCCCGCCTCTGATTCCCCATCTCTGATTCCCCACCTCTGATTCCCCGTGTCTGATTCCCTGCCTCTGAATCCCCGCCTCTGATTCCCCGCCTCTGATTCCCTGCCACTGATTCCCCGCCCCTGATTCCCCACCTCTGATTCCCCATATCTTATTCCCCGCCTCTGTTTCCCCAACTCTGATTCCCAGCCTCTGATTCCCCATATCTGATTCCACGCCTCTGATTCCCCATATCTGATTCCCCGCCTCATTTTCCCCATATCTGCTTCGCCGCCTCTGATTCCCCAACTCTGATTCCCCGCCTCTGATTCCCCAGCTCTGATTTCCCGCCTCTGATTTCCGGCATCCGATTCCCTGCCTCTGATTCCCCGCCTCTGATTCCCCATCTCTGATTCCCCGCCTCTGATTCCCCGTGTCTGATTCCCTGCCTCTGATTCCCCGCCTCTGATTCCACGAGTCTGATTCCCTGCCACTGATTCCCTGCCCCTGATTCCCCACCTCTGATTCCCCATATCTGATTCCCCGCCTCTGTTTCCCCGCCTCTGATTCCCCGCCTCTGTTTCCCCATATCTGATTCCCCGCCTCTGATTCCCCTACTCTGATTCCCCTCCTCTAATTCACCAGCTATGATTCCCCGCCTCTGATTCCCTGCATCTGATTCCCTGCCTCTGATTCCCCGCCTCTGATTCCCCTTCTCTGATTCACCACCTCTGAATCCCCACCTCTGATTCCCCATCTCTGATTCCGCACATCCGATTCCCTGCCTCTGATTCCCCGCCTCTGATTCCCCGCCTCTGATTCCCTGCCTCTGATTCGCAACCTCTAATTCCCCACCTCTGATTCCCCATATCCGATTCCCCGCCTCTGTTTCCCTGCCTCTGATTCCCGGCCTCTGTTTCCCCATATCTGATTCCCCTCCTCTGATTCCCCAACTCTGATTCCCCGCCTCTGATTCCCCAGCTCTGATTCCCCGCCTTTTATTCCCGGCCTCTGATTCCCTGCCACTGATTCCCCGCCCCTGATTCCCCACCTCTGATTCCCCATATCTGATTCCCCGCCTCTGTTTCCCCAGCTCTGATTCCCCACCTCTGATTCCCCAGCTCTTTCCCTGCCACTGATTCCCCGCCCCTGATTCCCCACCTCTGATTCCCGATATCTGATTCCCCGCCTCTGTTTCCCCAGCTCTGATTCCCTGCCTCTGATTCCCTGCCCTGATTCCCCATCTCTGTTTCACCGCCTTTGTTTCGCCACCTCTGATTCCCCATATCTGATTCCCCGCCTCTGTTTCCCCGCCTCTGATTCCCTGCTTCTGATTCCCAACCTCTGATTCCACACCTCTGATTCCCCATATCTGATTCCCCGACTCTATTTCCCCATATCTGATTCCCCGCCTCTGATTCCCCAACTTTGATTCCCCGCCTCTGATTCCCCAGCTCTGATTCCCCGCCTCTGATTCCCGGCGTCCGATTCCCTGCCTCTGATTCCCCGCCTCTGATTCCCCATCTCTGATTCCCCGCCTCTGATTCCCCGTGTCTGATTCCCTTACTCTGATTCCCCGCCTCTGATTCCCCCCCTCTGATTCCCTGCCACTGATTCCCTGCCCCTGATTCCCCACTTCTGATTCCCCATATCTGATTCCCCGCCTGTTTCCCCGCCTCTGATTCCCCGCCTCTGATTCCCCATATCTGATTCCCTGCCTCTGATTCCCCAACTCTGATTCCCCGCCTCTGATTCCCCATATCTTATTCCCCGCCTCTGTTTCCCCCCCTCTGATTCCCAGCCTCTGATTCCCCATATCTGATTCCCTGCCTTTGATTCCCCATATCTGATTCCCCGCCTCATTTTCCCCATATCTGCTTCGCCGCCTCTGATTCCCCAACTCTGATTCCCCTCCTCTGATTCCCCAGCTCTGATTTCCCGCCTCTGATTTCCGGCATCCGATTCCCTGCCTCTGATTCCCCGCCTCTGATTCCCCGCGTCTGATTCCCTGCCACTGATTCCCTGCCCCTGATTCCCCACCTCTGATTCCCCATATCTGATTTCCCGCCTCTGTTTCCCCACCTCTGATTCCCCGCCTCTGTTTCCCCATATCTGATTCCCCGCCTCTGATTCCCCAACTCTGATTCCCCTCCTCTAATTCGCCAGCTATGATTCCCCGCCTTTGATTCCCTGCGTCTGATTCCCTGCCTCTGATTCCCCGCCTCTGATTCCCCTTCTCTGATTCACCACCTCTGAATCCCTGCCTCTGATTCCCCGCCTCTGATTCCCCGCCTCTGATTCCCTGCCTCTGATTCGCAACCTCTAATTCCCCACCTCTGATTCCCCAACTCTGATTCCCCGCCTCTGATTCTCCATCTCTGATTCCCCGCCTTTTATTCCCGGCCTCTGATTCCCTGCCACTGATTCCCCGCCCCTGATTCCCCACCTCTGATTCCCCATATCTGATTCCCCGCCTCTGTTTCCCCAGCTCTGATTCCCCACCTCTGATTCCCCAGCTCTGATTCCCTGCCACTGATTCCCCGCCCCTGATTCCCCACCTCTGATTCCCCATATCTGATTCCCCGCCTCTGTTTCCCCAGCTCTGATTCCCTGCCTCTGATTCCCTGCCCTGATTCCCCATCTCTGTTTCACCGCCTTTGATTCGCCACCTCTGATTCACCATATCTGATTCCCCGCCTCTGTTTCCCCGCCTCTGATTCCCTGCCTCTGATTCCCAACCTCTGATTCCACACCTCTGATTCCCCAACTCTGATTCCCCGCCTCTGATTCCCCAGCTCTGATTCCCCGCCTCTGATACCCGGCGTCCGATTCCCTGCCTCTGATTCCCCGCCTCTGATTCCCCATCTCTGATTCCCCGCCTCTGATTCCCCGTGTCTGATTCCCTGCCTCTGATTCCCCTCCTCTGATTCCCCGTGTCTGATTCCCTGCCACTGATTCCCTGCCCCTGATTCCCCACCTCTGATTCCCCATATCTGATTCCCCGCCTCTGTTTCCCCGCCTCTGATTCCCCGCCTCTGTTTCCCCATATCTGATTCCCCGCCTCTGATTCCCCAACTCTGATTCCCCTCCTCTAATTCGCCAGCTATGATTCCCCGCCTCTGATTCCCTGCATCTGATTCCCTGCCTCTGATTCCCCGCCTCTGATTCCCCTTCTCTGATTCACCACCTCTGAATCCCCACCTCTGATTCCCCATCTCTGATTCCGCACATCCGATTCCCTGCCTCTGATTCCCCGCCTCTGATTCCCCGCCTCTGATTCCCTGCCTCTGATTCGCAACCTCTAATTCCCCACCTCTGATTCCCCATATCTGATTCCCCGCCTCTGTTTCCCTGCCTCTGATTCCCGGCCTCTGTTTCCCCATATCTGATTCCCCTCCTCTGATTCCCCAACTCTGATTCCCCACCTCTGATTCCCCAGCTCTGATTCCCCGCCTTTTATTCCCGGCCTCTGATTCCCTGCCACTGATTCCCCGCCCCAGATTCCCCACCTCTGATTCCCCATATCTGATTCCCCGCCTCTGTTTCCCCAGCTCTGATTCCCCACCTCTGATTCCCCAGCTCTTTCCCTGCCACTGATTCCCCGCCCCTGATTCCCCACCTCTGATTCCCCATATCTGATTCCCCGCCTCTGTTTCCCCAGCTCTGATTCCCTGCCTCTGATTCCCTGCCCTGATTCCCCATCTCTGTTTCACCGCCTTTGTTTCGCCACCTCTGATTCCCCATATCTGATTCCCCGCCTCTGTTTCCCCGCCTCTGATTCCCTGCCTCTGATTCCCAACCTCTGATTCCACACCTCTGATTCCCCATATCTGATTCCCCGACTCTATTTCCCCATATCTGATTCCCCGCCTCTGATTCCCCAACTATGATTCCCCGCCTCTGATTCCCCAGCTCTGATTCCCCGCCTCTGATTCCCGGCGTCCGATTCCCTGCCTCTGATTCCCCGCCTCTGATTCCCCATCTCTGATTCCCCGCCTCTGATTCCCCGTGTCTGATTCCCTTACTCTGATTCCCCGCCTCTGATTCCCCCCCTCTGATTCCCTGCCACTGATTCCCTGCCCCTGATTCCCCACTTCTGATTCCCCATATCTGATTCCCCGCCTGTTTCCCCGCCTCTGATTCCCCGCCTCTGATTCCCCATATCTGATTCCCTGCCTCTGATTCCCCAACTCTGATTCCCCGCCTCTGATTCCCCATATCTTATTCCCCGCCTCTGTTTCCCCCCCTCTGATTCCCAGCCTCTGATTCCCCATATCTGATTCCCCGCCTTTGATTCCCCATATCTGATTCCCTGCCTCATTTTCCCCATATCTGCTTCGCCGCCTCTGATTCCCCAACTCTGATTCCCCTCCTCTGATTCCCCAGCTCTGATTTCCCGCCTCTGATTTCCGGCATCCGATTCCCTGCCTCTGATTCCCCGCCTCTGATTCCCCATCTCTGATTCCCCGCCTCTGACTCCCCGTGTCTGATTCCCTGCATCTGATTCCCCGCCTCTGATTCCCCGCGTCTGATTCCCTGCCACTGATTCCCTGCCCCTGATTCCCCACCTCTGATTCCCCATATCTGATTTCCCGCCTCTGTTTCCCCGCCTCTGATTCCCCGCCTCTGTTTCCCCATATCTGATTCCCCGCCTCTGATTCCCCAACTCTGATTCCCCTCCTCTAATTCGCCAGCTATGATTCCCCGCCTTTGATTCCCTGCGTCTGATTCCCTGCCTCTGATTCCCCGCCTCTGATTCCCCTTCTCTGATTCACCACCTCTGAATCCCCACCTCTGATTCCCCATCTCTGATTCCGCACATCCGATTCCCTGCCTCTGATTCCCCGCCTCTGATTCCCCGCCTCTGATTCCCTGCCTCTGATTCGCAACCTCTAATTCCCCACCTCTGATTCCCCAACTCTGATTCCCCGCCTCTGATTCTCCATCTCTGATTCCCCGCCTTTTATTCCCGGCCTCTGATTCCCTGCCACTGATTCCCCGCCCCTGATTCCCCACCTCTGATTCCCCATATCTGATTCCCCGCCTCTGTTTCCCCAGCTCTGATTCCCCACCTCTGAATCCCCAGCTCTGATTCCCTGCCACTGATTCCCCGCCCCTGATTCCCCACCTCTGATTCCCCATATCTGATTCCCCGCCTCTGTTTCCCCAGCTCTGATTCCCTGCCTCTGATTCCCTGCCCTGATTCCCCATCTCTGTTTCACCGCCTTTGATTCGCCACCTCTGATTCACCATATCTGATTCCCCGCCTCTGTTTCCCCGCCTCTGATTCCCTGCCTCTGATTCCCAACCTCTGATTCCACACCTCTGATTCCCCATATCTGATTCCCCACCTCTATTTCCCCATATCTGATTCCCCGCCTCTGATTCCCCAACTCTGATTCCCCGCCTCTGATTCCCCAGCTCTGATTCCCCGCCTCTGATACCCGGCGTCCGATTCCCTGCCTCTGATTCCCCGCCTCTGATTCCCCATCTCTGATTCCCCGCCTCTGATTCCCCGTGTCTGATTCCCTGCCTCTGATTCCCCGCCTCTGATTCCCCGCCTCTGATTCCCTGCCACTGATTCCCTGCCCCTGATTCCCCACCTCTGATTCCCCATATCTGATTCCCCACCTCTGTCTCCCCGCCTCTGATTCCCCGCCTCTGATTCCCCATATCTGATTCCCTGCCTCTGATTCCCAAACTCTGATTCCCCGCCTCTGATTCCCCAGCTCTGAATCCACGCCTCTGATTCCCCGCATCTGATTCCCTGCCTCTGATTCCCTGCCTTGATTCCCCATCTCTGATTCACAACCTCTGATTCCCCACCTCTTGTTCCCCATATCTGATTCCCCGCCTCTGTTTCCCCATATCTGATTCCCCGGCTCTGATTGCCCACCTCTATTCCCCGCCTCTGATTCGCCAGCTCTGATTCGCCTCCTCTGATTCCCCGCATCTGATTCCCTGCCTCTGATTCCGCGCCTCTGATTCCCCATCTCTGATTCACCGCCTTTGATTCGCCACCTCTGATTCCCCATATCTGATTCACCACCTCTGTTTCCCCGCCTCTGATTCCCCGCCTCTGATTCTCCATATCTCATTCCCCGCCTCTGATTCCCCGCGTCTGATTCCCAGCCTCTGAATCCCCGTGTCTGATTTCCTGCCTCTGATTCCCCGCCTCTTATTCCCCACCTCTGATTCACCGCCTCTGATTCCCCACCTCTGATTCCCCGCGTCTGATTCCCTGCCTCTGATTCCCCGCCTCTGATTCCCCAGCTCTGATTCCCCGCCTCTGATTCCCCATCTCTGATTCCCCGCCTCTGATTCCCCGTGTCTATTTCCCTGCCTCTGATTCCCCGCCTCTGATTCCCCGCCTCTGATTCCCTGCCACTGATTCCCTGCACCTGATTCCCCACCTCTGATTCCCCATATCTGATTCCCCGACTCTGTTTCCCCGCCTCTGATTCCCCGCCTCTGATTCCCCATATCTGATTCCCTTCCTCTGATTCCCCAACTCTGATTCCCCGCCTCTGATTCCCCAGCTCTGAATCCACGCCTCTGATTCCCCGCATCTGATTCCCTGCCTCTGATTCCCCGCCTTGATTCCCCATTTCTGATTCACAACCTCTGATTCCCCACCTCTTATTCCCCATATCTGATTCCCCACCTCTGTTTCCACATATCTGATTCCCCGGCTCTGATTGCCCACCTCTATTCCCCGCCTCTGATTCGCCAGCTCTGATTCGCCTCCTCTGATTCCCCGCATCTGATTCCCTGCATCTGATTCCGCGCCTCTGATTCCCCATCACTGATTCACCGCCTTTGATTCGCCACCTCTGATTCCCCATATCTGATTCACCACCTCTGTTTCCCCGCCTCTGATTCCCCGCCTCTGATTCTCCATATCTCATTCCCCGCCTCTGAATCCCCATCTCTGATTCCCGGACACTGATTCCCCACCTCTGATTCCCGGCCTCTTATTCCCAGCATCTGATTCCCGGTCTCTGATTCCCGGCCTCTGATTCCCCGCTTCTGATTCTGATTCCCTGCCTCTGATTCCCCATCTCTGATTCCGCACATCTGATTCCCTGCCTCTGATTCCCCACCTCTGATTCCCCATATCTGATTCCCCGCATCTGTTTCCCCGCCTCCGATTCCCCGCCTCTGTTTCCCCATATCTAATTCCCCACCTCTGATGCCCCAACTCTGATTCCCCGCCTCTGATTCCCCAGCTCTGATTCCCCACCTCTGATTCTCCGCATCCGATTCCCCATGTTTGATTCCCCGCCTCTGTTTCCCCGCCTCTGATTCCCCGCTTCTGTTTTCCCATATCTGATTCCCCGCCTCTGATTCCCCAGCTCTGATTCCCTGCCTCTGATTCCGCGCCTCTGATTCCCCATCTCTGATTCACCGCCTTTGATTCGCCACCTCTGATTCCCCATATCTGATTCACCACCTCTGTTTCCCCGCCTCTGATTCCCCGCCTCTGATTCTCCATATCTCATTCCCCGCCTCTGAATCCCCATCTCTGATTCCCGGACACTGATTCCCCACCTCTGATTCCCGGCCTCTTATTCCCAGCATCTGATTCCCGGTCTCTGATTCCCGGCCTCTGATTCCCCACTTCTGATTCTGATTCCCTGCCTCTGATTCCCCATCTCTGATTCCGCACATCTGATTCCCTGCCTCTGATTCCCCACCTCTGATTCCCCATATCTGATTCCCCGCCTCTGTTTCCCCACCTCTGATTCCCCGCCTCTGTTTCCCCATATCTAATTCCCCACCTCTGATGCCCCAACTCTGATTCCCCGCCTCTGATTCCCCAGCTCTGATTCCCCACCTCTGATTCTCTGCATCCGATTCCCCATGTCTGATTCCCCGCCTCTGTTTCCCCGCCTCTGATTCCCCGCTTCTGTCTTGCCATATCTGATTCCCAGCCTCTGATTCCCCAGCTCTGATTCCCTGCCTCTGATTCCCCGCGTTCTATTCCCTGCCTCTGAGTCCCCGCCTGTGATTCCCCATCTCTGATTCACCACCTCTGATTCCCCACCTCTGATTCCCCATATCTAATTCCCCGCCTCTGTTTGCCCGCCTCTGATTTTCCGCCTCTGTTTCCCCATATCTGATTCCCTGCCTCTGAATCCCCAACTCTGATTCCCTGCCTCTGATTCACCAGCTCTGATTCCCCGCCTTTGATTCCCCCCGTCTGATTCCCAGCCTCTGAATCCCCGTGTCTGATTTCCTGCCTCTGATTCCCCGCCTCTTATTCCCCATCTCTGATTCACCGCCTCTGATTCCCCACCTCTGATTCCCCGCGTCTGATTCCCTGCCTCTGATTCCCCGCCTCTGATTCCCCAGCTCTGATTCCCCGCCTCTGATTCCCCAGCTCTGATTCCCCGCCTCTGATTCCCCGCGTCTGATTCCCTGCCTCTGATTCCCCGCCTCTGATTCCCCATCTCTGATTCCCCACCTCTGATTCCCCGTGTCTGATTCCCTGCCTCTGAATCCCCGCCTCTGATTCCCCGCCTCTGATTCCCTGCCACTGATTCCCCGCCCCTGATTCCCCACCTCTGATTCCCCATATCTTATTCCCCGCCTCTGTTTCCCCAACTCTGATTCCCAGCCTCTGATTCCCCATATCTGATTCCACGCCTCTGATTCCCCATATCTGATTCCCCGCCTCATTTTCCCCATATCTGCTTCGCCGCCTCTGATTCCCCAACTCTGATTCCCCGCCTCTGATTCCCCAGCTCTGATTTCCCGCCTCTGATTTCCGGCATCCGATTCCCTGCCTCTGATTCCCCGCCTCTGATTCCCCATCTCTGATTCCCCGCCTCTGATTCCCCGTGTCTGATTCCCTGCCTCTGATTCCCCGCCTCTGATTCCCCGAGTCTGATTCCCTGCCCCTGATTCCCCACCTCTGATTCCCCATATCTGATTCCCCGCCTCTGTTTCCCCGCCTCTGATTCCCCGCCTCTGTTTCCCCATATCTGATTCCCCGCCTCTGATTCCCCAACTCTGATTCCCCTCCTCTAATTCGCCAGCTATGATTCCCCGCCTCTGATTCCCTGCATCTGATTCCCTGCCTCTGATTCCCCGCCTCTGATTCCCCTTCTCTGATTCACCACCTCTGAATCCCCACCTCTGATTCCCCATCTCTGATTCCGCACATCCGATTCCCTGCCTCTGATTCCCCGCCTCTGATTCCCCGCCTCTGATTCCCTGCCTCTGATTCGCAACCTCTAATTCCCCACCTCTGATTCCCCATATCTGATTCCCCGCCTCTGTTTCCCTGCCTCTGATTCCCGGCCTCTGTTTCCCCATATCTGATTCCCCTCCTCTGATTCCCCAACTCTGATTCCCCGCCTCTGATTCCCCAGCTCTGATTCCCCGCCTTTTATTCCCGGCCTCTGATTCCCTGCCACTGATTCCCCGCCCCTGATTCCCCACCTCTGATTCCCCATATCTGATTCCCCACCTCTGTTTCCCCAGCTCTGATTCCCCACCTCTGATTCCCCAGCTCTTTCCCTGCCACTGATTCCCCGCCCCTGATTCCCCACCTCTGATTCCCGATATCTGATTCCCCGCCTCTGTTTCCCCAGCTCTGATTCCCTGCCTCTGATTCCCTGCCCTGATTCCCCATCTCTATTTCGCCGCCTTTGTTTCGCCACCTCTGATTCCCCATATCTGATTCCCCGCCTCTGTTTCCCCGCCTCTGATTCCCTGCCTCTGATTCCTAACCTCTGATTCCACACCTCTGATTCCCCATATCTGATTCCCCGCCTCTGATTCCCCGCCTCTGATTCCCAACTCTGATTCCCCGCCTCTGATTCCCCAGCTCTGATTTCCCGCCTCTGATTTCTGGCATCCGATTCCCTGCCTCTGATTCCCCGCCTCTGATTCCCCATCTCTGATTCCCCGCCTCTGACTCCCCGTGTCTGATTCCCTGCATCTGATTCCCCGCCTCTGATTCCCCGCGTCTGATTCCCTGCCACTGATTCCCTGCCCCTGATTCCCCACCTCTGATTCCCCATATCTGATTTCCCGCCTCTGTTTCCCCGCCTCTGATTCCCCGCCTCTGTTTCCCCATATCTGATTCCCCGCCTCTGATTCCCCAACTCTGATTCCCCTCCTCTAATTCGCCAGCTATGATTCCCCGCCTTTTATTCCCTGCGTCTGATTCCCTGCCTCTGATTCCCCGCCTCTGATTCCCCTTCTCTGATTCACCACCTCTGAATCCCCACCTCTGATTCCCCATCTCTGATTCCGCACATCCGATTCCCTGCCTCTGATTCCCCGCCTCTGATTCCCCGCCTCTGATTCCCTGCCTCTGATTCGCAACCTCTAATTCCCCACCTCTGATTCCCCAACTCTGATTCCCCGCCTCTGATTCTCCATCTCTGATTCCCCGCCTTTTATTCCCGGCCTCTGATTCCCTGCCACTGATTCCCCGCCCCTGATTCCCCACCTCTGATTCCCCATATCTGATTCCCCGCCTCTGTTTCCCCAGCTCTGATTCCCCACCTCTGAATCCCCAGCTCTGATTCCCTGCCACTGATTCACCGCCCCTGATTCCCCACCTCTGATTCCCCATATCTGATTCCCCGCCTCTGTTTCCCCAGCTCTGATTCCCTGCCTCTGATTCCCTGCCCTGATTCCCCATCTCTGTTTCACCGCCTTTGATTCGCCACCTCTGATTCACCATATCTGATTCCCCGCCTCTGATACCCGGCGTCCGATTCCCTGCCTCTGATTCCCCGCCTCTGATTCCCCATCTCTGATTCCCCGCCTCTGATTCCCCGTGTCTGATTCCCTGCCTCTGATTCCCCGCCTCTGATTCCCCGCCTCTGATTCCCTGCCACTGATTCCCTGCCCCTGATTCCCCACCTCTGATTCCCCATATCTGATTCCCCACCTCTGTTTCCCCGCCTCTGATTCCCCGCCTCTGATTCCCCATATCTGATTCCCTGCCTCTGATTCCCAAACTCTGATTCCCCGCCTCTGATTCCCCAGCTCTGAATCCACGCCTCTGATTCCCCGCATCTGATTCCCTGCCTCTGATTCCCTGCCTTGATTCCCCATCTCTGATTCACAACCTCTGATTCCCCACCTCTTGTTCCCCATATCTGATTCCCCGCCTCTGTTTCCCCATATCTGATTCCCCGGCTCTGATTGCCCACCTCTATTCCCCGCCTCTGATTCGCCAGCTCTGATTCGCCTCCTCTGATTCCCCGCATCTGATTCCCTGCCTCTGATTCCGCGCCTCTGATTCCCCATCTCTGATTCACCGCCTTTGATTCGCCACCTCTGATTCCCCATATCTGATTCACCACCTCTGTTTCCCCGCCTCTGATTCCCCGCCTCTGATTCTCCATATCTCATTCCCCGCCTCTGATTCCCCGCGTCTGATTCCCAGCCTCTGAATCCCCGTGTCTGATTTCCTGCCTCTGATTCCCCGCCTCTTATTCCCCACCTCTGATTCACCGCCTCTGATTCCCCACCTCTGATTCCCCGCGTCTGATTCCCTGCCTCTGATTCCCCGCCTCTGATTCCCCAGCTCTGATTCCCCGCCTCTGATTCCCCATCTCTGATTCCCCGCCTCTGATTCCCCGTGTCTATTTCCCTGCCTCTGATTCCCCGCCTCTGATTCCCCGCCTCTGATTCCCTGCCACTGATTCCCTGCACCTGATTCCCCACCTCTGATTCCCCATATCTGATTCCCCGACTCTGTTTCCCCGCCTCTGATTCCCCGCCTCTGATTCCCCATATCTGATTCACTTCCTCTGATTCCCCAACTCTGATTCCCCGCCTCTGATTCCCCAGCTCTGAATCCACGCCTCTGATTCCCCGCATCTGATTCCCTGCCTCTGATTCCCCGCCTTGATTCCCCATCTCTGATTCACAACCTCTGATTCCCCACCTCTTATTCCCCATATCTGATTCCCCGCCTCTGTTTCCCCATATCTGATTCCCCGGCTCTGATTGCCCACCTCTATTCCCCGCCTCTGATTCGCCAGCTCTGATTCGCCTCCTCTGATTCCCCGCATCTGATTCCCTGCCTCTGATTCCGCGCCTCTGATTCCCCATCTCTGATTCACCGCCCTTGATTCGCCACCTCTGATTCCCCATATCTGATTCACCACCTCTGTTTCCCCGCCTCTGATTCCCCGCCTCTGATTCTCCATATCTCATTCCCCGCCTCTGAATCCCCATCTCTGATTCCCGGACACTGATTCCCCACCTCTGATTCCCGGCCTCTTATTCCCAGCATCTGATTCCCGGTCTCTGATTCCCGGCCTCTGATTCCCCGCTTCTGATTCTGATTCCCTGCCTCTGATTCCCCATCTCTGATTCCGCACATCTGATTCCCTGCCTCTGATTCCCCACCTCTGATTCCCCATATCTGATTCCCCGCCTCTGTTTCCCCGCCTCCGATTCCCCGCCTCTGTTTCCCCATATCTAATTCCCCACCTCTGATGCCCCAACTCTGATTCCCCGCCTCTGATTCCCCAGCTCTGATTCCCCACCTCTGATTCTCCGCATCCGATTCCCCATGTCTGATTCCCCACCTCTGTTTCCCCGCCTCTGATTCCCCGCTTCTGTTTTCCCATATCTGATTCCCCGCCTCTGATTCCCCAGCTCTGATTCCCTGCCTCTGATTCCCCGCGTTCTATTCCGTGCCTCTGATTCCCCGCCTGTGATTCCCCATCTCTGATTCACCACCTCTGATTCCCCACCTCTGATTCCCCATATCTAATTCCCCGCCTCTGTTTGCCCGCCTCTGAATCCCCGCCTCTGTTTCCCCATATCTGATTCCCTGCCTCTGAATCCCCAACTCTGATTCCCTGCCTCTGATTCACCAGCTCTGATTCCCCGCCTTTGATTCCCCCCGTCTGATTCCCAGCCTCTGAATCCCCGTGTCTGATTTCCTGCCTCTGATTCCCCGCCTCTTATTCCCCATCTCTGATTCACCGCCTCTGATTCCCCACCTCTGATTCCCCGCGTCTGATTCCCTGCCTCTGATTCCCCGCCTCTGATTCCCCAGCTCTGATTCCCCGCCTCTGATTCCCCAGCTCTGATTCCGCGCCTCTGAAACCCCGCGTCTGATTCCCTGCCTCTGATTCCCCGCCTCTGATTCCCCATCTCTGATTCCCCAGCTCTGATTCCCCGTGTCTGATTCCCTGCCTCTGAATCCCCACCTCTGATTCCCCGCCTCTGATTCCCTGCCACTGATTCCCCGCCCCTGATTCCCCACCTCTGATTCCCCATATCTTATTCCCCGCCTCTGTTTCCCCCCCTCTGATTCCCAGCCTCTGATTCCCCATATCTGATTCCCCGCCTCTGATTCCCCATATCTGATTCCCCGCCTCATTTTCCACATATCTGCTTCGCCGCCTCTGATTCCCCAACTCTGATTCCCCGCCTCTGATTCCCCAGCTCTGATTTCCCGCCTCTGATTTCCGGCATCCGATTCCCTGCCTCTGATTCCCCGCCTCTGATTCCCCATCTCTGATTCCCCGCCTCTGATTCCCCGTGTCTGATTCCCTGCCTCTGATTCCCCACCTCTGATTCCCCGCGTATGATTCCCTGCCACTGATTCCCTGCCCCTGATTCCCCACCTCTGATTCCCCATATCTGATTCCCCGCCTCTGTTTCCCCGCCTCTGATTCCCCGCCTCTGTTTCCCCATATCTGATTCCCCGCCTCTGATTCCCCAACTCTGATTCCCCTCCTCTAATTCGCCAGCTATGATTCCCCGCCTCTGATTCCCTGCATCTGATTCCCTGCCTCTGATTCCCCGCCTCTGATTCCCCTTCTCTGATTCACCACCTCTGAATCCCCACCTCTGATTCCCCATCTCTGATTCCGCACATCCGATTCCCTGCCTCTGATTCCCCGTCTCTGATTCCCCGCCTCTGATTCCCTGCCTCTGATTCGCAACCTCTAATTCCCCACCTCTGATTCCCCATATCTGATTCCCCGCCTCTGTTTCCCTGCCTCTGATTCCCGGCCTCTGTTTCCCCATATCTGATTCCCCTCCTCTGATTCCCCAACTCTGATTCCCCGCCTCTGATTCCCCAGCTCTGATTCCCCAACTCTGATTCCCCAGCTCTGATTCCCTGCCACTGATTCCCCGCCCCTGATTCCCCACCTCTGATTCCCCATATCTGATTCCCCGCCTCTGTTTCCCCAGCTCTGATTCCCTGCCTCTGATTCCCTGCCCTGATTCCCCATCTCTGTTTCACCGCCTTTGATTCGCAACCTCTGATTCACCATATCTGATTCCCCGCCTCTGTTTCCCCGCCTCTGATTCCCTGCCTCTGATTCCCAACCTCTGATTCCACACCTCTGATTCCCCATATCTGATTCCCCGACTCTATTTCCCCATATCTGATTCCCCGCCTCAGATTCCCCAACTCTGATTCCCCGCCTCTGATTCCCCAGCTCTGATTCCCCGCCTCTGATTCCCGGCGTCCGATTCCCTGCCTCTGATTCCCCGCCTCTGATTCCCCATCTCTGATTCCCTGCCTCTGATTCCCCGTGTCTGATTCCCCGCCTCTGATTCCCCCCTTCTGATTCCCTGCCACTGATTCCCTGCCCCTGATTCCCCACTTCTGATTCCCCATACCTGATTCCCCGCCTGTTTCCCCGCCTCTGAATCCCCGCCTCTGATTCCCCATATCTGATTCCCTGCCTCTGATTCCCCAACTCTGATTCCCCGCCTCTGATTCCGCATATCTTATTCCCCGCCTTTGATTCCCCATATCTGATTCCCCGCCTCTGATTCCCCAGCTCTGATTCCCCGCCTCTGATACCCGGCGTCCGATTCCGTGCCTCTGATTCCCCGCCTCTGATTCCCCATCTCTGATTCCCCGCCTCTGATTCCCCGTGTCTGATTCCCTGCCTCTGATTCCCCGCCTCTGATTCCCCGCCTCTGATTCCCTGCCACTGATTCCCTGCCCCTGATTCCCCACCTCTGATTCCCCATATCTGATTCCCCACCTCTGTTTCCCCGCCTCTGATTCCCCGCCTCTGATTCCCCATATCTGATTCCCTGCCTCTGATTCCCAAACTCTGATTCCCCGCCTCTGATTCCCCAGCTCTGAATCCACGCCTCTGATTCCCCGCATCTGATTCCCTGCCTCTGATTCCCTGCCTTGATTCCCCATCTCTGATTCACAACCTCTGATTCCCCACCTCTTATTCCCCATATCTGATTCCCCGCCTCTGTTTCCCCATATCTGATTCCCCGGCTCTGATTGCCCACCTCTATTCCCCGCCTCTGATTCGCCAGCTCTGATTCGCCTCCTCTGATTCCCCGCATCTGATTCCCTGCCTCTGATTCCGCGCCTCTGATTCCCCATCTCTGATTCACCGCCTTTGATTCGCCACCTCTGATTCCCCATATCTGATTCACCACCTCTGTTTCCCCGCCTATGATTCCCCGCCTCTGATTCTCCATATCTCATTCCCCGCCTCTGATTCCCCACGTCTGATTCCCAGCCTCTGAATCCCCGTGTCTGATTTCCTGCCTCTGATTCCCCGCCTCTTATTCCCCATCTCTGATTCACCGCCTCTGATTCCCCACCTCTGATTCCCCAGCTCTTTCCCTGCCACTGATTCCCCGCCCCTGATTCCCCACCTCTGATTCCCCATATCTGATTCCCCGCCTCTGTTTCCCCAGCACTGATTCCCTGCCTCTGATTCTCTGCCCTGATTCCCCATCTCTGTTTCACCGCCTTTGTTTCGCCACCTCTGATTCCCCATATCTGATTCCCCGCCTCTGTTTCCCCGCCTCTGATTCCCTGCCTCTGATTCCCAACCTCTGATTCCACACCTCTGATTCCCCATATCTGATTCCCCGACTCTATTTCCCCATATCTGATTCCCCGCCTCTGATTCCCCAACTCTGATTCCCCGCCTCTGATTCCCCAGCTCTGATTCCCCGCCTCTGATTCCCGGCGTCCGATTCCCTGCCTCTGATTCCCCGCCTCTGATTCCCCATCTCTGATTCCCCGCCTCTGATTCCCCGTGTCTGATTCCCTTACTCTGATTCCCCGCCTCTGATTCCCCCCCTCTGATTCCCTGCCACTGATTCCCTGCCCCTGATTCCCTACTTCTGATTCCCCATATCTGATTCCCCGCCTGTTTCCCCGCCTCTGATTCCCCGCCTCTGATTCCCCATATCTGATTCCCTGCCTCTGATTCCCCAACTCTGATTCCCCGCCTCTGATTCCCCATATCTTATTCCCCGCCTCTGTTTCCCCCCCTCTTATTCCCAGCCTCTGATTCCCCATATCTGATTCCCCGCCTTTGATTCCCCATATCTGATTCCCCGCCTCATTTTCCCCATATCTGCTTCGCCGCCTCTGATTCCCCAACTCTGATTCCCCTCCTCTGATTCCCCAGCTCTGATTTCCCGCCTCTGATTTCCGGCATCCGATTCCCTGCCTCTGATTCCCCGCCTCTGATTCCCCATCTCTGATTCCCCGCCTCTGATTCCCCGTGTCTAATTCCCTGCATCTGTTTCCCCGCCTCTGATTCCCCGCGTCTGATTCCCTGCCACTGATTCCCTGCCCCTGATTCCCCACCTCTGATTCCCCATATCTGATTTCCCGCCTCTGTTTCCCCGCCTCTGATTCCCCGCCTCTGTTTCCCCATATCTGATTCCCCGCCTCTGATTCCCCAACTCTGATTCCCCTCCTCTAATTCGCCAGCTATGATTCCCCGCCTTTGATTCCCTGCGTCTGATTCCCTGCCTCTGATTCCCCGCCTCTGATTCCCCTTCTCTGATTCACCACCTCTGAATCCCCACCTCTGAATCCCCACCTCTGATTCCCCATCTCTGATTCCGCACATCCGATTCCCTGCCTCTGATTCCCCGCCTCTGATTCCCCGCCTCTGATTCCCCGCCTCTGATTCGCAACCTCTAATTCCCCACCTCTGATTCCCCATATCTGATTCCCCGCCTCTGTTTCCCTGCCTCTGATTCCCGGCCTCTGTTTCCCCATATCTGATTCCCCTCCTCTGATTCCCCAACTCTGATTCCCCGCCTCTGATTCCCCAGCTCTGATTCCCCACCTCTGATTCCCCAGCTCTGATTCCCTGCCACTGATTCCCCGCCCCTGATTCCCCACCTCTGATTCCCCATATCTGATTCCCCGCCTCTGTTTCCCCAGCTCTGATTCCCTGCCTCTGATTCCCTGCCCTGATTCCCCATCTCTGTTTCACCGCCTTTGATTCGCAACCTCTGATTCACCATATCTGATTCCCCGCCTCTGTTTCCCCGCCTCTGATTCCCTGCCTCTAATTCCCAACCTCTGATTCCACACCTCTGATTCCCCATATCTGAATCCCCGACTCTATTTCCCCATATCTGATTCCCCGCCTCAGATTCGCCAACTCTGATTCCCCGCCTCTGATTCCCCAGCTCTGATTCCCCGCCTCTGATTCCCGGCGTCCGATTCCCTGCCTCTGATTCCCCGCCTCTGATTCCCCATCTCTGATTCCCCGCCTCTGATTCCCCGTGTCTGATTCCCCGCCTCTGATTCCCCCCCTCTGATTCCCTGCCACTGATTCCCTGCCCCTGATTCCCCACTTCTGATTCCCCATACCTGATTCCCCGCCTGTTTCCCCGCCTCTGATTCCCCGCCTCTGATTCCCCATATCTGATTCCCTGCCTCTGATTCCCCAACTCTGATTCCCCGCCTCTGATTCCGCATATCTTATTCCCCGCCTTTGATTCCCCATATCTGATTCCCCGCCTCTGATTCCCCAGCTCTGATTCCCCGCCTATTATACCCGGTGTCCGATTCCGTGCCTCTGATTCCCCGCCTCTGATTCCCCATCTCTGATTCCCCGCCTCTGATTCCCCGTGTCTGATTCCCTGCCTCTGATTCCCCGCCTCTGATTCCCCGCCTCTGATTCCCTGCCACTGATTCCCTGCCCCTGATTCCCCACCTCTGATTCCCCATATCTGATTCCCCACCTCTGTTTCCCCGCCTCTGATTCCCCGCCTCTGATTCCCCATATCTGATTCCCTGCCTCTGATTCCCAAACTCTGATTCCCCGCCTCTGATTCCCCAGCTCTGAATCCACGCCTCTGATTCCCCGCATCTGATTCCCTGCCTCTGATTCCCTGCCTTGATTCCCCATCTCTGATTCACAACCTCTGATTCCCCACCTCTTATTCCCCATATCTGATTCCCCGCCTCTGTTTCCCCATATCTGATTCCCCGGCTCTGATTGCCCACCTCTATTCCCCGCCTCTGATTCGCCAGCTCTGATTCGCCTCCTCTGATTCCCCGCATCTGATTCCCTGCCTCTGATTCCGCGCCTCTGATTCCCCATCTCTGATTCACCGCCTTTGATTCGCCACCTCTGATTCCCCATATCTGATTCACCACCTCTGTTTCCCCGCCTCTGATTCCCCGCCTCTGATTCTCCATATCTCATTCCCCGCCTCTGATTCCCCACGTCTGATTCCCAGCCTCTGAATCCCCGTGTCTGATTTCCTGCCTCTGATTCCCCGCCTCTTATTCCCCATCTCTGATTCACCGCCTCTGATTCCCCACCTCTGATTCCCCAGCTCTTTCCCTGCCACTGATTCCCCGCCCCTGATTCCCCACCTCTGATTCCCCATATCTGATTCCCCGCCTCTGTTTCCCCAGCTCTGATTCCCTGCCTCTGATTCCCTGCCCTGATTCCCCATCTCTGTTTCACCGCCTTTGTTTCGCCACCTCTGATTCCCCATATCTGATTCCCCGCCTCTGTTTCCCCGCCTCTGATTCCCTGCCTCTGATTCCCAACCTCTGATTCCACACCTCTGATTCCCCATATCTGATTCCCCGACTCTATTTCCCCATATCTGATTCCCCGCCTCTGATTCCCCAACTCTGATTCCCCGCCTCTGATTCCCCAGCTCTGATTCCCCGCCTCTGATTCCCGGCGTCCGATTCCCTGCCTCTGATTCCCCGCCTCTGATTCCCCATCTCTGATTCCCCGCCTCTGATTCCCCGTGTCTGATTCCCTTACTCTGATTCCCCGCCTCTGATTCCCCCCCTCTGATTCCCTGCCACTGATTCCCTGCCCCTGATTCCCCACTTCTGATTCCCCATATCTGATTCCCCGCCTGTTTCCCCGCCTCTGATTCCCCGCCTCTGATTCCCCATATCTGATTCCCTGCCTCTGATTCCCCAACTCTGATTCCCCGCCTCTGATTCCCCATATCTTATTCCCCGCCTCTGTTTCCCCCCCTATGATTCCCAGCCTCTGATTCCCCATATCTGATTCCCCGCCTTTGATTCCCCATATCTGATTCCCCGCCTCATTTTCCCCATATCTGCTTCGCCGCCTCTGATTCCCCAACTCTGATTCCCCTCCTCTGATTCCCCAGCTCTGATTTCCCGCCTCTGATTTCCGGCATCCGATTCCCTGCCTCTGATTCCCCGCCTCTGATTCCCCATCTCTGATTCCCCGCCTCTGATTCCCCGTGTCTGATTCCCTGCATCTGATTCCCCGCCTCTGATTCCCCGCGTCTGATTCCCTGCCACTGATTCCCTGCCCCTGATTCCCCACCTCTGATTCCCCATATCTGATTTCCCGCCTCTGTTTCCCCGCCTCTGATTCCCCGCCTCTGTTTCCCCATATCTGATTCCCCGCCTCTGATTCCCCAACTCTGATTCCCCTCCTCTAATTCGCCAGCTATGATTCCCCGCCTTTGATTCCCTGCGTCTGATTCCCTGCCTCTGATTCCCCGCCTCTGATTCCCCTTCTCTGATTCACCACCTCTGAATCCCCACCTCTGATTCCCCATCTCTGATTCCGCACATCCGATTCCCTGCCTCTGATTCCCCGCCTCTGATTCCCCGCCTCTGATTCCCTGCCTCTGATTCGCAACCTCTAATTCCCCACCTCTGATTCCCCAACTCTGATTCCCCGCCTCTGATTCTCCATCTCTGATTCCCCGCCTTTTATTCCCGGCCTCTGATTCCCTGCCACTGATTCCCCGCCCCTGATTCCCCACCTCTGATTCCCCATATCTGATTCCCCGCCTCTGTTTCCCCAGCTCTGATTCCCCACCTCTGAATCCCCAGCTCTGATTCCCTGCCACTGATTCCCCGCCCCTGATTCCCCACCTCTGATTCCCCATATCTGATTCCCCGCCTCTGTTTCCCCAGCTCTGATTCCCTGCCTCTGATTCCCTGCCCTGATTCCCCATCTCTGTTTCACCGCCTTTGATTCGCCACCTCTGATTCACCATATCTGATTCCCCGCCTCTTTTTCCCCCGCCTCTGATTCCCTGCCTCTGATTCCCAACCTCTAATTCCACACCTCTGATTCCCCATATCTGATTCCCCACCTCTATTTCCCCATATCTGATTCCCCGCCTCTGATTCCCCAACTCTGATTCCCCGCCTCTGATTCCCCAGCTCTGATTCCCCGCCTCTGATACCCGGCGTCCGATTCCCTGCCTCTGATTCCCCGCCTCTGATTCCCCATCTCTGATTCCCCGCCTCTGATTCCCCGTGTCTGATTCCCTGCCTCTGATTCCCCGCCTCTGATTCCCCGCCTCTGATTCCCTGCCACTGATTCCCTGCCCCTGATTCCCCACCTCTGATTCCCCATATCTGATTCCCCACCTCTGTTTCCCCGCCTCTGATTCCCCGCCTCTGATTCCCCATATCTGATTCCCTGCCTCTGATTCCCAAACTCTGATTCCCCGCCTCTGATTCCCCAGCTCTGAATCCACGCCTCTGATTCCCCGCATCTGATTCCCTGCCTCTGATTCCCTGCCTTGATTCCCCATCTCTGATTCACAACCTCTGATTCCCCACCTCTTGTTCCCCATATCTGATTCCCCGCCTCTGTTTCCCCATATCTGATTCCCCGGCTCTGATTGCCCACCTCTATTCCCCGCCTCTGATTCGCCAGCTCTGATTCGCCTCCTCTGATTCCCCGCATCTGATTCCCTGCCTCTGATTCCGCGCCTCTGATTCCCCATCTCTGATTCACCGCCTTTGATTCGCCACCTCTGATTCCCCATATCTGATTCACCACCGCTGTTTCCCCGCCTCTGATTCTCCGCCTCTGATTCTCCATATCTCATTCCCCGCCTCTGATTCCCCGCGTCTGATTCCCAGCCTCTGAATCCCCGTGTCTGATTTCCTGCCTCTGATTCCCCGCCTCTTATTCCCCATCTCTGATTCACCGCCTCTGATTCCCCACCTCTGATTCCCCGCGTCTGATTCCCTGCCTCTGATTCCCCGCCTCTGATTCCCCAGCTCTGATTCCCCGCCTCTGATTCCCCATCTCTGATTCCCCGCCTCTGATTCCCCGTGTCTGATTCCATGCCTCTGATTCCCCGCCTCTGATTCCCCGCCTCTGATTCCCTGCCACTGATTCCCTGCCCCTGATTCCCCACCTCTGATTCCCCATATCTGATTCCCCGACTCTGTTTCCCCGCCTCTGATTCCCCGCCTCTGATTCCCCATATCTGATTCCCTGCCTCTGATTCCCCAACTCTGATTCCCCGCCTCTGATTCCCCAGCTCTGAATCCACGCCTCTGATTCCCCGCATCTGATTCCCTGCCTCTGATTCCCCGCCTTGATTCCCCATCTCTGATTCACAACCTCTGATTCCCCACCTCTTATTCCCCATATCTGATTCCCCGCCTCTGTTTCCCCATATCTGATTCCCCGGCTCTGATTGCCCACCTCTATTCCCCGCCTCTGATTCTCCATATCTCATTCCCCGCCTCTGAATCCCCATCTCTGATTCCCGGACACTGATTCCCCACCTCTGATTCCCGGCCTCTTATTCCCAGCATCTGATTCCCGGTCTCTGATTCCCGGCCTCTGATTCCCCGCTTCTGATTCTGATTCCCTGCCTCTGATTCCCATTCTCTGATTCCGCACATCTGATTCCCTGCCTCTGATTCCCCACCTCTGATTCCCCATATCTGATTCCCCGCCTCTGTTTCCCCGCCTCCGATTCCCCGCCTCTGTTTCCCCATATCTAATTCCCCACCTCTGATGCCCCAACTCTGATTCCCCGCCTCTGATTCCCCAGCTCTGATTCCCCACCTCTGATTCTTCGCATCCGATTCCCCATGTCTGATTCCCCGCCTCTGTTTCCCCGCCTCTGATTCCCCGCTTCTGTTTTCCCATATCTGATTCCCCGCCTCTGATTCCCCAGCTCTGATTCCCTGCCTCTGATTCCCCGCGTTCTATTCCCTGCCTCTGATTCCCCGCCTGTGATTCCCCATCTCTGATTCACCACCTCTGATTCCCCACCTCTGATTCCCCATATCTAATTCCCCGCCTCTGTTTGCCTGCCTCTGAATCCCCGCCTCTGTTTCCCCATATCTGATTCCCTGCCTCTGAATCCCCAACTCTGATTCCCTTCCTCTGATTCACCAGCTCTGATTCCCCGCCTTTGATTCCCCCCGTCTGATTCCCAGCCTCTGAATCCCCGTGTCTGATTTCCTGCCTCTGATTCCCCGCCTCTTATTCCCCATCTCTGATTCACCGCCTCTGATTCCCCACCTCTGATTCCCCGCGTCTGATTCCCTGCCTCTGATTCCCCGCCTCTGATTCCCCAGCTCTGATTCCCCGCCTCTGATTCCCCAGCTCTGATTCCGCGCCTCTGATTCCCCGCGTCTGATTCCCTGCCTCTGATTCCCCGCCTCTGATTCCCCATCTCTGATTCCCCAGCTCTGATTCCCCGTGTCTGATTCCCTGCCTCTGAATCCCCGCCTCTGATTCCCCGCCTCTGATTCCCTGCCACTGATTCCCCGCCCCTGATTCCCCACCTCTGATTCCCCATATCTTATTCCCCGCCTCTGTTTCCCCCCCTCTGATTCCCAGCCTCTGATTCCCCATATCTGATTCCCCGCCTCTGATTCCCCATATCTGAATCCCCGCCTCATTTTCCACATATCTGCTTCGCTGCCTCTGATTCCCCAACTCTGATTCCCCGCCTCTGATTCCCCAGCTCTGATTTCCCGCCTCTGATTTCCGGCATCCGATTCCCTGCCTCTGATTCCCCGCCTCTGATTCCCCATCTCTGATTCCCCGCCTCTGATTCCCCGTGTCTGATTCCCTGCCTCTGATTCCCCGCCTCTGATTCCCCGTGTCTGATTCCCTGCCTCTGATTCCCCGCCTCTGTTTCCCCATATCTGATTCCCCGCCTCTGATTCCCCAACTCTGATTCCCCTCCTCTAATTCGCCAGCTATGATTCCCCGCCTCTGATTCCCTGCATCTGATTCCCTGCCTCTGATTCCCCGCCTCTGATTCCCCTTCTCTGATTCACCACCTCTGAATCCCCACCTCTGATTCCCCATCTCTGATTCCGCACATCCGATTCCCTGCCTCTGATTCCCCGCCTCTGATTCCCCGCCTCTGATTCCCTGCCTCTGATTCGCAACCTCTAATTCCCCACCTCTGATTCCCCATATCTGATTCCCCGCCTCTGTTTCCCTGCCTCTGATTCCCGGCCTCTGTTTCCCCATATCTGATTCCCCTCCTCTGATTCCCCAACTCTGATTCCCCGCCTCTGATTCCCCAGCTCTGATTCCCCACCTCTGATTCCCCAGCTCTGATTCCCTGCCACTGATTCCCCGCCCCTGATTCCCCACCTCTGATTCCCCATATCTGATTCCCCGCCTCTGTTTCCCCAGCTCTGATTCCCTGCCTCTGATTCCCTGCCCTGATTCCCCATCTCTGTTTCACCGCCTTTGATTCGCAACCTCTGATTCACCATATCTGATTCCCCGCCTCTGTTTCCCCGCCTCTGATTCCCTGCCTCTGATTCCCAACCTCTGATTCCACACCTCTGATTCCCAATATCTGATTCCCCGACTCTATTTCCCCATATCTGATTCCCCGCCTCAGATTCCCCAACTCTAATTCCCCGCCTCTGATTCCCCAGCTCTGATTCCCCGCCTCTGATTCCCGGCGTCCGATTCCCTGCCTCTGATTCCCCGCCTCTGATTCCCCATCTCTGATTCCCCGCCTCTGATTCCCCGTGTCTGATTCCCCGCCTCTGATTCCCCGCCTCTGATTCCCCATATCTGATTCCCTGCCTCTGATTCCCCGCCTCTGATACCCGGCGTCCGATTCCGTGCCTCTGATTCCCCGCCTCTGATTCCCTGCCACTGATTCCCTGCCCCTGATTCCCCACTTCTGATTCCCCATATCTGATTCCCCGCCTGTTTCCCCGCCTCTGATTCCCCGCCTCTGATTCCCCATATCTGATTCCCTGCCTCTGATTCCCCGCCTCTGATACCCGGCGTCCGATTCCGTGCCTCTGATTCCCCGCCTCTGATTCCCCATCTCTGATTCCCCGCCTCTGATTCCCCGTGTCTGATTCCCTGCCTCTGATTCTCCGCCTCTGATTCCCCGCCTCTGATTCCCTGCCACTGATTCCCTGCCCCTGATTCCCCACCTCTGATTCCCCATATCTGATTCCCCACCTCTGTTTCCCCGCCTCTGATTCCCCGCCTCTGATTCCCCATATCTGATTCCCTGCCTCTGATTCCCAAACTCTGATTCCCCGCCTCTGATTCCCCAGCTCTGAATCCACGCCTCTGATTCCCCGCATCTGATTCCCTGCCTCCGATTCCCTGCCTTGATTCCCCATCTCTGATTCACAACCTCTGATTCCCCACCTCTTATTCCCCATATCTGATTCCCCGCCTCTGTTTCCCCATATCTGATTCCCCGCCTCTGTTTCCCCGCCTCTGATTCCCTGCCTCTGATTCCCAACCTCTGATTCCACACCTCTGATTCCCCATATCTGATTCCCCGACTCTATTTCCCCATATCTGATTCCCCGCCTCTGATTCCCCAACTCTGATTCCCCGCCTCTGATTCCCCAGCTCTGATTCCCCGCCTCTGATTCCCGGCGTCCGATTCCCTGCCTCTGATTCCCCGCCTCTGATTCCCCATCTCTGATTCCCCGCCTCTGATTCCCCGTGTCTGATTCCCTTACTCTGATTCCCCGCCTCTGATTCCCCCCCTCTGATTCCCTGCCACTGATTCCCTGCCCCTGATTCCCCACTTCTGATTCCCCATATCTGATTCCCCGCCTGTTTCCCCGCCTCTGATTCCCCGCCTCTGATTCCCCATATCTGATTCCCTGCCTCTGATTCCCCAACTCTGATTCCCCGCCTCTGATTCCCCATATCTTATTCCCCGCCTCTGTTTCCCCCCCCCCCCTCTGATTCCCAGCCTCTGATTCCCCATATCTGATTCCCCGCCTTTGATTCCCCATATCTGATTCCCCGCCTCATTTTCCCCATATCTGCTTCGCCGCCTCTGATTCCCCAACTCTGATTCCCCTCCTCTGATTCCCCAGCTCTGATTTACCGCCTCTGATTTCCGGCATCCGATTCCCTGCCTCTGATTCCCCGCCTCTGATTCCCCATCTCTGATTCCCCGCCTCTGATTCCCCGTGTCTGATTCCCTGCATCTGATTCCCCGCCTCTGATTCCCCGCCTCTGATTCCCCATCTCTGATTCCCCGCCTCTGATTCCCCGTGTCTGATTCCCTGCATCTGATTCCCTGCCTCTGATTCCCCACCTCTGATTCCCCATATCTGATTTCCCGCCTCTGTTTCCCCGCCTCTGATTCCCCGCCTCTGTTTCCCCATATCTGATTCCCCGGCTCTGATTCCCCAACTCTGATTCCCCTCCTCTAATTCGCCAGCTATGATTCCCAGCCTTTGATTCCCTGCGTCTGATTCCCTGCCTCTGATTCCCCGCCTCTGATTCCCCTTCTATGATTCACCACCTCTGAATCCCCACCTCTGATTCCCCATCTCTGATTCCGCACATCCGATTCCCTGCCTCTGATTCCCCGCCTCTGATTCCCCGTCTCTGATTCCCTGCCTCTGATTCGCAACCTCTAATTCCCCACCTCTGATTCCCCAACTCTGATTCCCCGCCCTTGATTCTCCATCTCTGATTCCCCGCCTTTTATTCCCGGCCTCTGATTCCCTGCCACTGATTCCCCGCCCCTGATTCCCCACCTCTGATTCCCCATATCTGATTCCCCGCCTCTGATTCCCCAGCTCTGATTCCCCACCTCTGAATCCCCAGCTCTGATTCCCTGCCACTGATTCCCCGCCCCTGATTCCCCACCTCTGATTCCCCATATCTGATTCCCCGCCTCTGTTTCCCCAGCTCTGATTCCCTGCCTCTGATTCCCTGCCCTGATTCCCCATCTCTGTTTCACCGCCTTTGATTTGCCACCTCTGATTCAACATATCTGATTCCCCGCCTCTTTTTCCCCCGCCTCTGATTCCCTGCCTCTGATTCCCAACCTCTGATTCCACACCTCTGATTCCCCATATCTGATTCCCCACCTCTATTTCCCCATATCTGATTCCCCGCCTCTGATTCCCCAACTCTGATTCCCCGCCTCTGATTCCCCAGCTCTGATTCCCCGCCTCTGATACCCGGCGTCCGATTCCCTGCCTCTGATTCCCCGCCTCTGATTCCCCATCTCTGATTCCCCGCCTCTGATTCCCCGTGTCTGATTCCCTGCCTCTGATTCCCCGCCTCTGATTCCCCGCCTCTGATTCCCTGCCACTGATTCCCTGCCCCTGATTCCCCACCTCTGATTCCCCATATCTGATTCCCCACCTCTGTTTCCCCGCCTCTGATTCCCCGCCTCTGATTCCACATATCTGATTCCCTGCCTCTGATTCCCAAACTCTGATTCCCCGCCTCTGATTCCCCAGCTCTGAATCCACGCCTCTGATTCCCCGCATCTGATTCCCTGCCTCTGATTCCCTGCCTTGATTCCCCATCTCTGATTCACAACCTCTGATTCCCCACCTCTTGTTCCCCATATCTGATTCCCCGCCTCTGTTTCCCCATATCTGATTCCCCGGCTCTGATTGCCCACCTCTATTCCCCGCCTCTGATTCGCCAGCTCTGATTCGCCTCCTCTGATTCCCCGCATCTGATTCCCTGCCTCTGATTCCGCGCCTCTGATTCCCCATCTCTGATTCACCGCCTTTGATTCGCCAACTCTGATTCCCCATATTTGATTCACCACCTCTGTTTCCCCGCCTCTGATTCCCCGCCTCTGATTCTCCATATCTCATTCCCCGCCTCTGATTCCCCGCGTCTGATTCCCAGCCTCTGAATCCCCGTGTCTGATTTCCTGCCTCTGATTCCCCGCCTCTTATTCCCCATCTCTGATTCACCACCTCTGATTCCCCACCTCTGATTCCCCGCGTCTGATTCCCTGCCTCTGATTCCCCGCCTCTGATTCCCCAGCTCTGATTCCCCGCCTCTGATTCCCCATCTCTGATTCCCCGCCTCTGATTCCCCGTCTCTGATTCCCTGCCTCTGATTCCCCGCCTCTGATTCCCCGCCTCTGATTCCCTGCCACTGATTCCCTGCCCCTGATTCCCCACCTCTGATTCCCCATATCTGATTCCCCGACTCTGTTTCCCCGCCTCTGATTCCCCGCCTCTGATTCCCCAGCTCTGATTCCCCGCCTCTGATTCCCCAGCTCTGAATCCACGCCTCTGATTCCCCGCATCTGATTCCCTGCCTCTGATTCCCCGCCTTGATTCCCCATCTCTGATTCACAACCTCTGATTCCCCACCTCTTATTCCCCATATCTGATTCCCCGCCTCTGTTTCCCCATATCTGATTCCCCGGCTCTGATTGCCCACCTCTATTCCCCGCCTCTGATTCGCCAGCTCTGATTCGCCTCCTCTGATTCCCCGCATCTGATTCCCTGCCTCTGATTCCGCGCCTCTGATTCCCCATCTCTGATTCACCATCTTTGATTCGCCACCTCTGATTCCCCATATCTGATTCACCACCTCTGTTTCCCCGCCTCTGATTCCCCGCCTCTGATTCTCCATATCTCATTCCCCGCCTCTGAATCCCCATCTCTGATTCCCGGACACTGATTCCCCACCTCTGATTCCCGGCCTCTTATTCCCAGCATCTGATTCCCGGTCTCTGATTCCCGGCCTCTGATTCCCCGCTTCTGATTCTGATTCCCTGCCTCTGATTCCCCATCTCTGATTCCGCACATCTGATTCCCTGCCTCTGATTCCCCACCTCTGATTCCCCATATCTGATTCCCCGCCTCTGTTTCCCCGCCTCCGATTCCCCGCCTCTGTTTCCCCATATCTAATTCCCCACCTCTGATGCCCCAACTCTGATTCCCCGCCTCTGATTCCCCAGATCTGATTCCCCACCTCTGATTCTCCGCATCCGATTCCCCATGTCTGATTCCCCGCCTCTCTTTCCCCGCCTCTGATTCCCCGCTTCTGTTTTCCCATATCTGATTCCCCGCCTCTGATTCCCCAGCTCTGATTCCCTGCCTCTGATTCCCCGCGTTCTATTCCCTGCCTCTGATTCCCCGCCTGTGATTCCCCATCTCTGATTCACCACCTCTGATTCCCCACCTCTGATTCCCCATATCTAATTCCCCGCCTCTGTTTGCCCGCCTCTGAATCCCCGCCTCTGTTTCCCCATATCTGATTCCCTGCCTCTGAATCCCGAACTCTGATTCCCTGCCTCTGATTCACCAGCTCTGATTCCCCGCCTTTGATTACCCCCGTCTGATTCCAGCCTCTGAATCCCCGTGTCTGATTTCCTGCCTCTGATTCCCCGCCTCTTATTCCCCATCTCTGATTCACCGCCTCTGATTCCCCACCTCTGATTCCCCACGTCTGATTCCCTGCCTCTGATTCCCCGCCTCTGATTCCCCAGCTCTGATTCCCCGCCTCTGATTCCCCAGCTCTTATTCCGCGCCTCTGATTCCCCGCGTCTGATTCCCTGCCTCTGATTCCCCGCCTCTGATTCCCCATCTCTGATTCCCCAGCTCTGATTCCCCGTGTCTGATTCCCTGCCTCTGAATCCCCGCCTCTGATTCCCCGCCTCTGATTCCCTGCCACTGATTCCCCGCCCCTGATTCCCCACCTCTGATTCCCCATATCTTATTCCCCGCCTCTGTTTCCCCCCCTCTGATTCCCAGCCTCTGATTCCCCATATCTGATTCCCCGCCTCTGATTCCCCATATCTGATTCCCCGCCTCATTTTCCACATATCTGCTTCGCCGCCTCTGATTCCCCAACTCTGATTCCCCGCCTCTGATTCCCCAGCTCTGATTTCCCGCCTCTGATTTCCGGCATCCGATTCCCTGCCTCTGATTCCCCGCCTCTGATTCCCCATCTCTGATTCCCCGCCTCTGATTCCCCGTGTCTGATTCCCTGCCTCTGATTCCGCGCCTCTGATTCCCCGCGTCTGATTCCTTGCCACTGATTCCCTGCCCCTGATTCCCCACTTCTGATTCCCCATATCTGATTCCCCGCCTCTGTTTCCCCGCCTCTGATTCCCCGCCTCTGTTTCCCCATATCTGATTCCCCGCCTCTGATTCCCCAACTCTGATTCCCCTCCTCTAATTCGCCAGCTATGATTCCCCGCCTCTGATTCCCTGCATCTGATTACCTGCCTCTGATTCCCCGCCTCTGATTCCCCTTCTCTGATTCACCACCTCTGAATCCCCACCTCTGATTCCCCATCTCTGATTTCGCACATCCGATTCCCTGCCTCTGATTCCCCGCCTCTGATTCCCCGCCTCTGATTCCCTGCCTCTGATTCGCAACCTCTAATTCCCCACCTCTGATTCCCCATATCTGATTCCCCGCCTCTGTTTCCCTGCCTCTGATTCCCGGCCTCTGTTTCCCCATATCTGATTCCCCTCCTCTGATTCCCCAACTCTGATTCCCCGCCTCTGATTCCCCAGCTCTGATTCCCCACCTCTGATTCCCCAGCTCTGATTCCCTGCCACTGATTCCCCGCCCCTGATTCCCCACCTCTGATTCCCCATATCTGATTCCCCGCCTCTGTTTCCCCAGCTCTGATTCCCTGCCTCTGATTCCCTGCCCTGATTCCCCATCTCTGTTTCACCGCCTTTGATTCGCAACCTCTGATTCACCATATCTGATTCCCCGCCTCTGTTTCCCCGCCTCTGATTCCCTGCCTCTGATTCCCAACCTCTGATTCCACACCTCTGATTCCCCATATCTGATTCCCCGACTCTATTTCCCCATATCTGATTCCCCGCCTCAGATTCCCCAACTCTGATTCCCCGCCTCTGATTCCCCAGCTCTGATTCCCCGCCTCTGATTCCCGTCATCCGATTCCCTGCCTCTGATTCCCCGCCTCTGATTCCCCATCTCTGATTCCCCGCCTCTGATTCCCCGTGTCTGATTCCCCGCCTCTGATTCCCCCCCTCTGATTCCCTGCCACTGATTCCCTGCCCCTGATTCCCCACTTCTGATTCCCCATATCTGATTCCCCGCCTGTTTCCCCGCCTCTGATTCCCAACCTCTGATTCCCCATATCTGATTCCCTGCCTCTGATTCCCCAACTCTGATTCCCCGCCTCTGATTCCGCATATCTTATTCCCCGCCTTTGATTCCCCATATCTGATTCCCCGCCTCTGATTCCCCAGCTCTGATTCCCCGCCTCTGATACCCGGCGTCCGATTCCGTGCCTCTGATTCCCCGCCTCTGATTCCCCATCTCTGATTCCCCGCCTCTGATTCCCCGTGTCTGATTCCCTGCCTCTGATTCTCCGCCTCTGATTCCCCGCCTCTGATTCCCTGCCACTGATTCCCTGCCCCTGATTCCCCACCTCTGATTCCCCATATCTGATTCCCCACCTCTGTTTCCCCGCCTCTGATTCCCCGCCTCTGATTCCCCATATCTGATTCCCTGCCTCTGATTCCCAAACTCTGATTCCCCGCCTCTGATTCCCCAGCTCTGAATCCACGCCTCTGATTCCCCGCATCTGATTCCCTGCCTCTGATTCCCTGCCTTGATTCCCCATCTCTGATTCACAACCTCTGATTCCCCACCTCTTATTCCCCATATCTGATTCCCCGCCTCTGTTTCCCCATATCTGATTCCCCGGCTCTGATTGCCCACCTCTATTCCCCGCCTCTGATTCGCCAGCTCTGATTCGCCTCCTCTGATTCCCCGCATCTGATTCCCTGCCTCTGATTCCGCGCCTCTGATTCCCCATCTCTGATTCACCGCCTTTGATTCGCCACCTCTGATTCCCCATATCTGATTCACCACCTCTGTTTCCCCGCCTCTGATTCCCCGCCTCTGATTCTCCATATCTCATTCCCCGCCTCTGATTCCCCGCGTCTGATTCCCAGCCTCTGAATCCCCGTGTCTGATTTCCTGCCTCTGATTCCCCGCCTCTTATTCCCCATCTCTGATTCACCGCCTCTGATTCCCCACCTCTGATTCCCCGCGTCTGATTCCCTGCCTCTGATTCCCCGCCTCTGATTCCCCAGCTCTGATTCCCCGCCTCTGATTCCCCATCTCTGATTCCCCGCCTCTGATTCCCCGTGTCTGATTCCCTGCCTCTGATTCCCCGCCTCTGATTCCCCACCTCTGATTCCCTGCCACTGATTCCCTGCCCCTGATTCCCCACCTCTGATTCCCCATATCTGATTCCCGGACTCTGTTTCCCCGCCTCTGATTCCCCGCCTCTGATTCCCCATATCTGATTCCCTGCCTCTGATTCCCCAACTCTGATTCCCCGCCTCTGATTCCCCAGCTCTGAATCCACGCCTCTGATTCCCCGCATCTCATTCCCTGCCTCTGATTCCCCGCCTTGATTCCCCATCTCTGATTCACAACCTCTGATTCCCCACCTCTTATTCCCCATATCTGATTCCCCGCCTCTGTTTCCCCATATCTGATTCCCCGGCTCTGATTGCCCACCTCTATTCCCCGCCTCTGATTCGCCAGCTCTGATTCGCCTACTCTGTTTCCCCGCATCTGATTCCCTGCCTCTGATTCCGCACCTCTGATTCCCCATCACTGATTCACCGCCTTTGATTCGCCACCTCTGATTCCCCATATCTGATTCACCACCTCTGTTTCCCCGCCTCTGATTCCCCGCCTCTGATTCTCCATATCTCATTCCCCGCCTCTGAATCCCCATCTCTGATTCCCGGACACTGATTCCCCACCTCTGATTCCCGGCCTCTTATTCCCAGCATCTGATTCCCGGTCTCTGATTCCCGGCCTCTGATTCCCCGCTTCTGATTCTGATTCCCTGCCTCTGATTCCCCATCTCTGATTCCGCACATCTGATTCCCTGCCTCTGATTCCCCACCTCTGATTCCCCATATCTGATTCCCCGCCTCTGTTTCCCTGCCTCCGATTCCCCGCCTCTGTTTCCCCATATCTAATTCCCCACCTCTGATGCCCCAACTCTGATTCCCCGCCTCTGATTCCCCAGCTCTGATTCCCCACCTCTGATTCTCCGCATCCGATTCCCCATGTCTGATTCCCCGCCTCTGTTTCCCCGCCTCTGATTCCCCGCTTCTGTTTTCCCATATCTGATTCCCCGCCTCTGATTCCCCAGCTCTGATTCCCTGCCTCTGATTCCCCGCGTTCTATTCCCTGCCTCTGATTCCCCGCCTGTGATTCCCCATCTCTGATTCACCACCTCTGATTCCCCACCTCTGATTCCCCATATCTAATTCCCCGCCTCTGTTTGCCCGCCTCTGAATCCCCGCCTCTGTTTCCCCATATCTGATTCCCTGCCTCTGAATCCCCAACTCTGATTCCCTGCCTCTGATTCACCAGCTCTGATTCCCCGCATTTGATTCCCCCCGTCTGATTCCCAGCCTCTGAATCCCCGTGTCTGATTTCCTGCCTCTGATTCCCCGCCTCTTATTCCCCATCTCTGATTCACCGCCTCTGATTCCCCACCTCTGATTCCCCGCGTCTGATTCCCTGCCTCTGATTCCCCGCCTCTGATTCCCCAGCTCTGATTCCCCGCCTCTGATTCCCCAGCTCTGATTCCGCGCCTCTGATTCCCCGCGTCTGATTCCCTGCCTCTGATTCCCTGCCTCTGATTCCCCATCTCTGAATCCCCAGCTCTGATTCCCCGTGTCTGATTCCCTGCCTCTGAATCCCCGCCTCTGATTCCCCGCCTCTGATTCCCTGCCACTGATTCCCCGCCCCTGATTCCCCACCTCTGATTCACCATATCTTATTCCCCGCCTCTGTTTCCCCCCCCTCTGATTCCCAGCCTCTTATTCCCCATATCTGATTCCCCGCCTCTGATTCCCCATATCTGATTCCCCGCCTCATTTTCCACATATCTGCTTCGCCGCCTCTGATTCCCCAACTCTGATTCCCCGCCTCTGATTCCCCAGCTCTGAATTCCCGCCTCTGATTTCCGGCATCCGATTCCCTGCCTCTGATTCCCCGCCTCTGATTCCCCGCGTCTGATTCCCTGCCACTGATTCCCTGCCCCTGATTCCCCACCTCTGATTCCCCATATCTGATTCCCCGCCTCTGTTTCCCCGCCTCTGATTCCCCGCCTCTGTTTCCCATATCTGATTCCCCGCCTCTGATTCCCCAACTCTGATTCCCCTCCTCTAATTCGCCAGCTATGATTCCCCGCCTCTGATTCCCTGCATCTGATTCCCTGCCTCTGATTCCCCGCCTCTGATTCCCCTTCTCTGATTCACCACCTCTGAATCCCCACCTCTGATTCCCCATCTCTGATTCCGCACATCCGATTCCCTGCCTCTGATTCCCCGCCTCTGATTCCCCGCCTCTGATTCCCTGCCTCTGATTCGCAACCTCTTATTCCCCACCTCTGATTCCCCATATCTGATTCCCCGCCTCTGTTTCCCTGCCTCTGATTCCCGGCCTCTGTTTCCCCATATCTGATTCCCCTCCTCTGATACCCCAACTCTGATTCCCCGCCTCTGATTCCCCAGCTCTGATTCCCCGCCTTTTATTCCCGGCCTCTGATTCCCTGCCACTGATTCCCCGCCCCTGATTCCCCACCTCTGATTCCCCATATCTGATTCCCCGCCTCTGTTTCCCCAGCTCTGATTCCCCACCTCTGATTCCCCAGCTCTGATTCCCTGCCACTGATTCCCCGCCCCTGATTCCCCACCTCTGATTCCCCATATCTGATTCCCCGCCTCTGTTTCCCCAGCTCTGATTCCCTGCCTCTGATTCCCTGCCCTGATTCCCCATCTCTGTTTCACCGCCTTTGATTCGCAACCTCTGATTCACCATATCTGATTCCCCGCCTCTGTTTCCCCGCCTCTGATTCCCTGCCTCTGATTCCCAACCTCTGATTCCACACCTCTGATTCCCCATATCTGATTCCCCGACTCTATTTCCCAATATCTGATTCCCCGCCTCTGATTCCCCAACTCTGATTCCCCGCCTCTGATTCCCCAGCTCTGATTCCCCGCCTCTGATTCCCGGCGTCCGATTCCCTGCCTCTGATTCCCCGCCTCTGATTCCCCATCTCTGATTCCCCGCCTCTGATTCCCCGTGTCTGATTCCCTTACTCTGATTCCCCGCCTCTGATTCCCCCCCTCTGATTCCCTGCCACTGATTCCCTGCCCCTGATTCCCCACTTCTGATTCCCCATATCTGATTCCCCGCCTGTTTCCCCGCCTCTGATTCCCCGCCTCTGATTCCCCATATCTGATTCCCTGCCTCTGATTCCCCAACTCTGATTCCCCGCCTCTGATTCCCCATATCTTATTCCCCGCCTCTGTTTCCCCCCCTCTGATTCCCAGCCTCTGATTCCCCATATCTGATTCCCCGCCTTTGATTCCCCATATCTGATTCCCCGCCTCATTTTCCCCATATCTGCTTCGCCGCCTCTGATTCCCCAACTCTGATTCCCCTCCTCTGATTCCCCAGCTCTGATTTCCCGCCTCTGAATTCCGGCATCCGATTCCCTGCCTCTGATTCCCCGCCTCTGATTCCCCATCTCTGATTCCCCGCCTCTGATTCCCCGTGTCTGATTCCCTGCATCTGATTCCCCGCCTCTGATTCCCCGCGTCTGATTCCCTGCCACTGATTCCCTGCCCCGGATTCCCCACCTCTGATTCCCCATATCTGATTCCCCGCCTCTGTTTCCCCGCCTCTGATTCCCCGCCTCTGTTTCCCCATATCTGATTCCCCGCCTCTGATTCCCCAACTCTGATTCCCCTCCTCTAATTCGCCAGCTATGATTCCCCGCCTTTCATTCCCTGCGTCTGATTCCCTGCCTCTGATTCCCCGCCTCTGATTCCCCTTTTCTGATTCACCACCTCTGAATCCCCACCTCTGATTCCCCATCTCTGATTCCGCACATCCGATTCCCTGCCTCTGATTCCCCGCCTCTGATTCCCCGCCTCTGATTCCCTGCCTCTGATTCGCAACCTCTAATTCCCCACCTCTGATTCCCCATATCTGATTCCCCGCCTCTGTTTCCCTGCCTCTGATTCCCGGCCTCTGTTTCCCCATATCTGATTCCCCTCCTCTGATTCCCCAACTCTGATTCCCCGCCTCTGATTCCCCAGCTCTGATTCCCCGCCTTTTATTCCCGGCCTCTGATTCCCTGCCACTGATTCCCCGCCCCTGATTCCCCACCTCTGATTCCCCATATCTGATTCTCCGCCTCTGTTTCCCCAGCTCTGATTCCCCACCTCTGATTCCCCAGCTCTGATTCCCTGCCACTGATTCCCCGCCCCTGATTCCCCACCTCTGATTCCCCATATCTGATTCCCCCCTTCTGTTTCCCCAGCTCTGATTCCCTGCCTCTGATTCCCTGCCCTGATTCCCCATCTCTGTTTCACCGCCTTTGATTCGCCACCTCTGATTCCCCATATCTGATTCCCCGCCTCTGTTTCCCCGCCTCTGATTCCCTGCCTCTGATTCCCATCCTCTGATTCCACACCTCTGATTCCCCATATCTGATTCCCCGCCTCTATTTCCCCATATCTGATTCCCCGCCTCTGATTCCCCAACTCTGATTCCCTGCCTCTGATTCCCCAGCTCTGATTCCCCGCCTCTGATTCCCGACGTCCGATTCCCTGCCTCTGATTCCCCGCCTCTGATTCCCCATCTCTGATTCCCCGCCTCTGATTCCCCGTGTCTGATTCCCTGCCTCTGATTCCCCGCCTCTGATTCCCCGCCTCTGATTCCCTGCCACTGATTCCCTGCCCCTGATTCCCCACTTCTGATTCCCCATATCTGATTCCCCGCCTCTGTTTCCCCACCTCTGATTCCCCGCCTATGATTCCCCATATCTGATTCCCTGCCTCTGATTCCTCAACTCTGATTCCCCGCCTCTGATTCCCCAGCTCTGAATCCCCGCCTCTGATTCCCCGCCTCTGATTCTCCATATCTCATTCCCCGCCTCTGAATCCCCATCTCTGATTCCCGGACTCTGATTCCCCACCTCTGATTCCCGGCCTCTTATTCCCAGCATTTGATTCCCGGCCTCTGATTCCCCATCTCTGATTCCGCACATCTGATTCCCTGCCTCTGATTCCCCACCTCTGATTCCCCATATCTGATTCCCCGCCTATGTTTCCCAGCCTCTGATTCCCCGCCTCTGTTTCCCCATATCTAATTACCCACCTCTGATGCCCCAACTCTGATTCCCCGCCTCTGATTCCCCAGCTCTGATTCCCCGCCTCTGATTCCCCGCATCTGATTCCCAATGTCTGATTCCTCGCCTCTGTTTCCCCGCCTCTGATTCCCCACCTCTGTTTCCCCATATCTGATTCCCCGCCTCTGTTTCCCCCCCTCTGATTCCCAGCCTCTGATTCCCCATATCTGATTCCCCGCCTCTGATTCCCCATATCTGATTCCCCGCCTCTGATTCCCCATATCTTATTCCCCGCCTCATTTTCCACATATCTGCTTCGCCGCCTCTGATTCCCCAACTCTGATTCCCCGCCTCTGATTCCCCAGCTCTGATTTCCCGCCTCTGATTTCCGGCATCCGATTCCCTGCCTCTGATTCCCCGCCTCTGATTCCCCATCTCTGATTCCCCGCCTCTGATTCCACGTGTCTGATTCCCTGCCTCTGATTCCCCGCCTCTGATTCCCCGCGTCTGATTCCCTGCCACTGATTCCCTGCCCCTGATTCCCCACCTCTGATTCCCCATATCTGATTCCCCGCCTCTGTTTCCCCGCCTCTGATTCCCCGCCTCTGTTTCCCCATATCTGATTCCCCGCCTCTGATTCCCCAACTCTGATTCCCCTCCTCTAATTCGCCAGATATGATTCCCCGCCTCTGATTCCCTGCATCTGATTCCCTGCCTCTGATTCCCCGCCTCTGATTCCCCTTCTCTGATTCACCACCTCTGAATCCCCACCTCTGATTCCCCATCTCTGATTCCGCACATCCGATTCCCTGCCTCTGATTCCCCGCCTCTGATTCCCCGCCTCTGATTCCCTGCCTCTGATTCGCAACCTCTAATTCCCCACCTCTGATTCCCCATATCTGATTCCCCGCCTCTGTTTCCCTGCCTCTGATTCCCGGCCTCTGTTTCCCCATATCTGATTCCCCTCCTCTGATTCCACAACTCTGATTCCCGCCTCTGATTCCCCAGCTCTGATTCCCCGCCTTTTATTCCCGGCCTCTGATTCCCTGCCACTGATTCCCCGCCCCTGATTCCCCACCTCTGATTCCCCATATCTGATTCCCCGCCTCTGTTTCCCCAGCTCTGATTCCCCACCTCTGATTCCCCAGCTCTGATTCCCTGCCACTGATTCCCCGCCCCTGATTCCCCACCTCTGATTCCCCATATCTGATTCCCCGCCTCTGTTTCCCCAGCTCTGATTCCCTGCCTCTGATTCCCTGCCCTGATTCCCCATCTCTGTTTCACCGCCTCTGATTCGCAACCTCTGATTCACCATATCTGATTCCCCGCCTCTGTTTCCCCGCCTCTGATTCCCTGCCTCTGATTCCCAACCTCTGATTCCACACCTCTGATTCCCCATATCTGATTCCCCGACTCTATTTCCCCATATCTGATTCCCCGCCTCTGATTCCCCAACTCTGATTCCCCGCCTCTGATTCCCCAGCTCTGATTCCCCGCCTCTGATTCCCGGCGTCCGATTCCCTGCCTCTGATTCCCCGCCTCTGATTCCCCATCTCTGATTCCCCGCCTCTGATTCCCCATGTCTGATTCCCTTACTCTGATTCCCCGCCTCTGATTCCCCCCCACTGATTCCCTGCCACTGATTCCCTGCCCCTGATTCCCCACTTCTGATTCCCCATATCTGATTCCCCGCCTGTTTCCCCGCCTCTGATTCCCCGCCTCTGATTCCCCATATCTGATTCCCTGCCTCTGATTCCCCAACTCTGATTCCCCGCCTCTGATTCCGCATATCTTATTCCCCGCCTCTGTTTCCCCCCCTCTGATTCCCAGCCTCTGATTCCCCATATCTGATTCCCCGCCTTTGATTCCCCATATCTGATTCCCCGCCTCATTTTCCCCATATCTGCTTCGCCGCCTCTGATTCCCCAACACTGATTCCCCTCCTCTGATTCCCCAGCTCTGATTTCCCGCCTCTGAATTCCGGCATCCGATTCCCTGCCTCTGATTCCCCGCCTCTGATTCCCCATCTCTGATTCCCCGCCTCTGATTCCCCGTGTCTGATTCCCTGCATCTGATTCCCCGCCTCTGATTCCCCACGTCTGATTCCCTGCCACTGATTCCCTGCCCCGGATTCCCCACCTCTGATTCCCCATATCTGATTCCCCGCCTCTGTTTCCCCGCCTCTGATTCCCCGCCTCTGTTTCCCCATATCTGATTCCCCGCCTCTGATTCCCCAACTCTGATTCCCCTCCTCTAATTCGCCAGCTATGATTCCCCGCCTTTGATTCCCTGCGTCTGAGTCCCTGCCTCTGATTCCCCGCCTCTGATTCCCCTTTTCTGATTCACCACCTCTGAATCCCCACCTCTGATTCCCCATCTCTGATTCCGCACATCCGATTCCCTGCCTCTGATTCCCCGCCTCTGATTCCCCGCCTCTGATTCCCTGCCTCTGATTCGCAACCTCTAATTCCCCACCTCTGATTCCCCATATCTGATTCCCCGCCTCTGTTTCCCTGCCTCTGATTCCCGGCCTCTGTTTCCCCATATCTGATTCCCTTCCTCTGATTCCCCAACTCTGATTCCCCGCCTCTGATTCCCCAGCTCTGATTCCCCGCCTTTTATTCCCGGCCTCTGATTCCCTGCCACTGATTCCCCGCCCCTGATTCCCCACCTCTGATTCCCCATATCTGATTCCCCGCCTCTGTTTCCCCAGCTCTGATTCCCCACCTCTGATTCCCCAGCTCTGATTCCCTGCCACTGATTCCCCGCCCCTGATTCCCCACCTCTGATTCCCCATATCTGATTCCCCCCTTCTGTTTCCCCAGCTCTGATTCCCTGCCTCTAATTCCCTGCCCTGATTCCCCATCTCTGTTTCACCGCCTTTGATTCGCCACCTCTGATTCCCCATATCTGATTCCCCGCCTCTGTTTCCCCGCCTCTGATTCCCTGCCTCTGATTCCCATCCTCTGATTCCACACCTCTGATTCCCCATATCTGATTCCCCGCCTCTATTTCCCCATATCTGATTCCCCGCCTCTGATTCCCCAACTCTGATTCCCTGCCTCTGATTCCCCAGCTCTGATTCCCCGCCTCTGATTCCCGACGTCCGATTCCCTGCCTCTGATTCCCCGCCTCTGATTCCCCATCTCTGATTCCCCGCCTCTGATTCCCCGTGTCTGATTCCCTGCCTCTGATTCCCCGCCTCTGATTCCCCGCCTCTGATTCCATGCCACTGATTCCCTGCCCCTGATTCCCCACTTCTGATTCCCCATATCTGATTCCCCGCCTCTGTTTCCCCACCTCTGATTCCCCGCCTCTGATTCCCCATATCTGATTCCCTGCCTCTGATTCCCCAACTCTGATTCCCCGCCTCTGATTCCCCAGCTCTGAATCCCCGCCTCTGATTCCCCGCCTCTGATTCTCCATATCTCATTCCCCGCCTCTGAATCCCCATCTCTGATTCCCGGACTCTGATTCCCCACCACTGATCCCCGGCCTCTTATTCCCAGCATTTGATTCCCGGCCTCTGATTCCCCATCTCTGATTCCGCACATCTGATTCCCTGCCTCTGATTCCCCACCTCTGATTCCCCATATCTGATTCCCCGCCTCTGTTTCCCCGCCTCTGATTCCCCGCCTCTGTTTCCCCAAATCTAATTACCCACCTCTGATGCCCCAACTCTGATTCCCCGCCTCTGATTCCCCAGCTCTGATTCCCCGCCTCTGATTCCCCGCATCTGATTCCCAATGTCTGATTCCCCGCCTCTGTTTCCCCGCCTCTGATTCCCCACCTCTGTTTCCCCATATCTGATTCCCCGCCTCTCTTTCCCCCCCTCTGATTCCCAGCCTCTGATTCCCCATATCTGATTCCCCGCCTCTGATTCCCCATATCTGATTCCCCGCCTCATTTTCCCCATATCTGCTTCGCCGCCTCTGATTCCCCAACTCTGATTCCCCGCCTCTGATTCCCCAGCTCTGATTTCCCGCCTCTGATTTCCGGCATCCGATTCCCTGCCTCTGATTCCCCGCCTCTGATTCCCCATCTCTGATTCCCCGCCTCTGATTCCCCGTGTCTGATTCCCTGCCTCTGATTCCCCGCCTCTGATTCCCCTCGTCTGATTCCCTGCCACTGATTCCATGCCCCTGATTCCCCACCTCTGATTCCCCATATCTGATTCCCCGCCTCTGTTTCCCCGCCTCTGATTCCCCGCCTCTCTTTCCCCATATCTGATTCCCCGCCTCTGATTCCCCAACTCTGAATCTCCTCCTCTAATTCGCCAGCTATGTTTCCCCGCCTCTGATTCCCTGCATCTGATTCCCTGCCTCTGATTCCCCGCCTCTGATTCCCCTTCTCTGATTCACCACCTCTGAATCCCGACCTCTGATTCCCCATCTCTGATTCCGCACATCCGATTCCCTGCCTCTGATTCCCCGCCTCTGATTCCCCGCCTCTGAATCCCTGCCTCTGATTCGCAACCTCTAATTCCCCACCTCTGATTCCCCAAATCTGATTCCCCGCCTCTGTTTCCCTGCCTCTGATTCCCGGCCTCTGTTTCCCCATATCTGATTCCCCGCCTCTGATTCCCCGTGTCTGATTCCCTGCCTCTGATTCCCCGCCTCTGATTCCCCGAGTCTGATTCCCTGCCACTGATTCCCTGCCCCTGATTCCCCACCTCTGATTCCCCATATCTGATTCCCCGCCTCTGTTTCCCCGCCTCTGATTCCCCGCCTCTGTTTCCCCATATCTGATTCCCCGCCTCTGATTCCCCAACTCTGATTCCCCTCCTCTAAGTCGCCAGCTATGATTCCCCGCCTCTGATTCCCTGCATCTGATTCCCTGCCTCTGATTCCCCGCCTCTGATTCCCCTTCTCTGATTCACCACCTCTGAATCCCCACCTCTGATTCCCCATCTCTGATTCCGCACATCCGATTCCCTGCCTCTGATTCCCCGCCTCTGATTCCCCGCCTCTGATTCCCTGCCTCTGATTCGCAACCTCTAATTCCCCACCTCTGATTCCCCATATCTGATTCCCCGCCTCTGTTTCCCTGCCTCTGATTCCCGGCCTCTGTTTCCCCATATCTGATTCACCTCCTCTGATTCCCCAACTCTGATTCCCCGCCTCTGATTCCCCAGCTCTGATTCCCCGCCTTTTATTCCCGGCCTCTGATTCCCTGCCACTGATTCCCCGCCACTGATTCCCCACCTCTGATTCCCCATATCTGATTCCCCGCCTCTGTTTCCCCAGCTCTGATTCCCCACCTCTGATTCCCCAGCTCTTTCCCTGCCACTGATTCCCCGCCCCTGATTCCCCACCTCTGATTCCCCATATCTGATTCCCCGCCTCTGTTTCCCCAGCTCTGATTCCCTGCCTCTGATTCCCTGCCCTGATTCCCCATTACTGTTTCACCGCCTTTGTTTCGCCACCTCTGATTCCCCATATCTGATTCCCCGCCTCTGTTTCCCCGCCTCTGATTCCCTGCCTCTGATTCCCAACCTCTGATTCCACACCTCTGATTCCCCATATCTGATTCCCCGACTCTATTTCCCCATATCTGATTCCCCGCCTCTGATTCCCCAACTCTGATTCCCCGCCTCTGATTCCCCAGCTCTGATTCCCCGCCTCTGATTCCCGGCGTCCGATTCCCTGCCTCTGATTCCCCGCCTCTGATTCCCCATCTCTGATTCCCCGCCTCTGATTCCCCGTGTCTGATTCCCTTACTCTGATTCCCCGCCTCTGATTCCCCCCCTCTGATTCCCTGCCACTGATTCCCTGCCCCTGATTCCCCACTTCTGATTCCCCATATCTGATTCCCCGCCTGTTTCCCCGCCTCTGATTCCCCGCCTCTGATTCCCCATATCTGATTCCCTGCCTCTGATTCCCCAACTCTGATTCCCCGCCTCTGATTCCCCATATCTTATTCCCCGCCTCTGTTTCCCCCCCTCTGATTCCCAGCCTCTGATTCCCCATATCTGATTCCCCGCCTTTGATTCCCCATATCTGATTCCCCGCCTCATTTTCCCCATATCTGCTTCGCCGCCTCTGATTCCCCAACTCTGATTCCCTTCCTCTGATTCCCCAGCTCTGATTTCCCGCCTCTGATTTCCGGCATCCGATTCCCTGCCTCTGATTCCCCGCCTCTGATTCCCCGCGTCTGATTCCCTGCCACTGATTCCCTGCCCCTGATTCCCCACCTCTGATTCCCCATATCTGATTTCCCGCCTCTGTTTCCCCGCCTCTGATTCCCCGCCTCTGTTTCCCCATATCTGATTCCCCGCCTCTGATTCCCCAACTCTGATTCCCCTCCTCTAATTCGCCAGCTATGATTCCCCGCCTTTGATTCCCTGCGTCTGATTCCCTACCTCTGATTCCCCGCCTCTGATTCCCCTTCTCTGATTCACCACCTCTGAATCCCCACCTCTGATTCCCCATCTCTGATTCCGCACATCCGATTCCCTGCCTCTGATTCCCCGCCTCTGATTCCCCGCCTCTGATTCCCTGCCTCTGATTCGCAACCTCTAATTCCCCACCTCTGATTCCCCAACTCTGATTCCCCGCCTCTGATTCTCCATCTCTGATTCCCCGCCTTTTATTCCCGGCCTCTGATTCCCTGCCACTGATTCCCCGCCCCTGATTCCCCACCTCTGATTCCCCATATCTGATTCCCCGCCTCTGTTTCCCCAGCTCTGATTCCCCACCTCTGATTCCCCAGCTCTGATTCCCTGCCACTGATTCCCCGCCCCTGATTCCCCACCTCTGATTCCCCATATCTGATTCCCCGCCTCTGTTTCCCCAGCTCTGATTCCCTGCCTCTGATTCCCTGCCCTGATTCCCCATCTCTGTTTCACCGCCTTTGATTCGCCACCTCTGATTCACCATATCTGATTCCCCGCCTCTGTTTCCCCGCCTCTGATTCCCTGCCTCTGATTCCCAACCTCTGATTCCACACCTCTGATTCCCCAACTCTGATTCCCCGCCTCTGATTCCCCAGCTCTGATTCCCCGCCTCTGATACCCGGCGTCCGATTCCCTGCCTCTGATTCCCCGCCTCTGATTCCCCATCTCTGATTCCCCGCCTCTGATTCCCCGTGTCTGATTCCCTGCCTCTGATTCCCCGCCTCTGATTCCCCGCGTCTGATTCCCTGCCACTGATTCCCTGCCCCTGATTCCCCACCTCTGATTCCCCATATCTGATTCCCCGTGTCTGATTCCCCGCCTCTGTTTCCCCGCCTCTGATTCCCCGCCTCTGTTTCCCCATATCTGATTCCCCGCCTCTGATTCCCCAACTCTGATTCCCCTCCTCTAATTCGCCAGCTATGATTCCCCGCCTCTGATTCCCTGCATCTGATTCCCTGCCTCTGATTCCCCGCCTCTGATTCCCCTTCTCTGATTCACCACCTCTGAATCCCCACCTCTGATTCCCCATCTCTGATTCCGCACATCCGATTCCCTGCCTCTGATTCCCCGCCTCTGATTCCCCGCCTCTGATTCCCTGCCTCTGATTCGCAACCTCTAATTCCCCACCTCTGATTCCCCATATCTGTTTCCCCGCCTCTGTTTCCATGCCTCTGATTCCCGGCCTCTGTTTCCCCATATCTGATTCCCCTCCTCTGATTCCCCAACTCTGATTCCCCGCCTCTGATTCCCCAGCTCTGATTCCCCGCCTTTTATTCCCGGCCTCTGATTCCCCGCCACTGATTCCCCGCCCCTGATTCCCCACCTCTGATTCCCCATATCTGATTCCCCGCCTCTGTTTCCCCAGCTCTGATTCCCCACCTCTGATTCCCCAGCTCTTTCCCTGCCACTGATTCCCCGCCCCTGATTCCCCACCTCTGATTCCCCATATCTGATTCCCCGCCTCTGTTTCCCCAGCTCTGATTCCCTGCCTCTGATTCCCTGCCCTGATTCCCCATCTCTGTTTCACCGCCTTTGTTTCGCCACCTCTGATTCCCCATATCTGATTCCCCGCCTCTGTTTCCCCGCCTCTGATTCCCTGCCTCTGATTCCCAACCTCTGATTCCACACCTCTGATTCCCCATATCTGATTCCCCGCCTCTGATTCCCCAACTCTGATTCCCCGCCTCTGATTCCCCAGCTCTGATTCCCCGCCTCTGATTCCCGGCGTCCGATTCCCTGCCTCTGATTCCCCGCCTCTGATTCCCCATCTCTGATTCCCCGCCTCTGATTCCCCGTGTCTGATTCCCTTACTCTGATTCCCCGCCTCTGATTCCCCCCCTCTGATTCCCTGCCACTGATTCCCTGCCCCTGATTCCCCACTTCTGATTCCCCATATCTGATTCCCCGCCTGTTTCCCCGCCTCTGATTCCCCGCCTCTGATTCCCCATATCTGATTCCCTGCCTCTGATTCCCCAACTCTGATTCCCCGCCTCTGATTCCCCATATCTTATTCCCCGCCTCTGTTTCCCCCCCTCTGATTCCCAGCCTCTCATTCCCCATATCTGATTCCCCGCCTTTGATTCCCCATATCTGATTCCCCGCCTCATTTTCCCCATATCTGCTTCGCCGCCTCTGATTCCCCAACTCTGATTCCCCTCCTCTGATTCCCCAGCTCTGATTTCCCGCCTCTGATTCCCCGTGTCTGATTCCCTGCATCTGATTCCCCGCCTCTGATTCCCCGCGTCTGATTCCCTGCCACTGATTCCCTGCCCCTGATTCCCCACCTCTGATTCCCCATATCTGATTTCCCGCCTCTGTTTCCCCGCCTCTGATTCCCCGCCTCTGTTTCCCCATATCTGATTCCCCGCCTCTGATTCCCCAACTCTGATTCCCCTCCTCTAAATCGCCAGCTATGATTCCCCGCCTTTGATTCCCTGCGTCTGATTCCCTGCCTCTGATTCCCCGCCTCTGATTCCCCTTCTCTGATTCACCACCTCTGAATCCCCACCTCTGATTCCCCATCTCTGATTCCGCACATCCGATTCCCTGCCTCTGATTCCCCGCCTCTGATTCCCCGCCTCTGATTCCCTGCCTCTGATTCGCAACCTCTAATTCCCCACCTCTGATTCCCCAACTCTGATTTCCCGCCTCTGATTCTCCATCTCTGATTCCCCGCCTTTTATTCCCGGCCTCTGATTCCCTGCCACTGATTCCCCGCCCCTGATTCCCCACCTCTGATTCCCCATATCTGATTCCCCGCCTCTGTTTCCCCAGCTCTGATTCCCCACCTCTGAATCCCCAGCTCTGATTCCCTGCCACTGATTCCCCGCCCCTGATTCCCCACCTCTGATTCCCCATATCTGATTCCCCGCCTCTGTTTCCCCAGCTCTGATTCCCTGCCTCTGATTCCCTGCTCTGATTCCCCATCTCTGTTTCACCGCCTTTGATTCGCCACCTCTGATTCACCATATCTGATTCCCCGCCTCTGTTTCCCCGCCTCTGATTCCCTGCCTCTGATTCCCAACCTCTGATTCCACACCTCTGATTCCCCATATCTGATTCCCCACCTCTATTTCCCCATATCTGATACCCCGCCTCTGATTCCCCAACTCTGATTCCCCGCCTCTGATTCCCCAGCTCTGATTCCCCGCCTCTGATACCCGGCGTCCGATTCCCTGCCTCTGATTCCCCGCCTCTGATTCCCCATCTCTGATTCCCCGCCTCTGATTCCCCGTGTCTGATTCCCTGCCTCTGATTCCCCGCCTCTGATTCCCCGCCTCTGATTCCCTGCCACTGATTCCCTGCCCCTGATTCCCCACCTCTGATTCCCCATATCTGATTCCCCACCTCTGTTTCCCCGCCTCTGATTCCCCGCCTCTGATTCCCCATATCTGATTCCCTGCCTCTTATTCCCAAACTCTGATTCCCCGCCTCTGATACCCCAGCTCTGAATCCACGCCTCTGATTCCCCGCATCTGATTCCCTGCCTCTGATTCCCTGCCTTGATTCCCCATCTCTGATTCACAACCTCTGATTCCCCACCTCTTGTTCCCCATATCTGATTCCCCGCCTCTGTTTCCCCATATCTGATTCCCCGGCTCTGATTGCCCACCTCTATTCCCCGCCTCTGTTTCGCCAGCTCTGATTCGCCTCCTCTGATTCCCCGCATATGATTCCCTGCCTCTGATTCCGCGCCTCTGATTCCCCATCTCTGATTCACCGCCTTTGATTCGCCACCTCTGATTCCCCATATCTGATTCACCACCTCTGTTTCCCCGCCTCTGATTCCCCGCCTCTGATTCTCCATATCTCATTCCCCGCCTCTGATTCCCCGCGTCTGATTCCCAGCCTCTGAATCCCCGTGTCTGATTTCCTGCCTCTGATTCCCCGCCTCTTATTCCCCATCTCTGATTCACCGCCTCTGATTCCCCACCTCTGATTCCCCGCGTCTGATTCCCTGCCTCTGATTCCCCGCCTCTGATTCCCCAGCTCTGATTCCCCGCCTCTGATTCCCCATCTCTGATTCCCCGCCTCTGATTCCCCGTGTCTGATTCCCTGCCTCTGATTCCCCGCCTCTGATTCCCCGCCTCTGATTCCCTGCCACTGATTCCCTGCCCCTGATTCCCCACCTCTGATTCCCCATATCTGATTCCCCGACTCTGTTTCCCCGCCTCTGATTCCCCGCCTCTGATTCCCCATATCTGATTCCCTGCCTCTGATTCCCCAACTCTGATTCCCCGCCTCTGATTCCCCAGCTCTGAATCCACGCCTCTGATTCCCCGCATCTGATTCCCTGCCTCTGATTCCCCGCCTTGATTCCCCATCTCTGATTCACAACCTCTGATTCCCCACCTCTTATTCCCCATATCTGATTCCCCGCCTCTGTTTCCCCATATCTGATTCCCCGGCTCTGATTGCCCACCTCTATTCCCCGCCTCTGATTCGCCAGCTCTGATTCGCCTCCTCTGATTCCCCGCATCTGATTCCCTGCCTCTGATTCCGCGCCTCTGATTCCCCATCTCTGATTCACCGCCTTTGATTCGCCACCTCTGATTCCCCATATCTGATTCACCACCTCTGTTTCCCCGCCTCTGATTCCCCGCCTCTGATTCTCCATATCTCATTCCCCGCCTCTGAATCCCCATCTCTGATTCCCGGACACTGATTCCCCACCTCTGATTCCCGGCCTCTTATTCCCAGCATCTGATTCCCGGTCTCTGATTCCCGGCCTCTGATTCCCCGCTTCTGATTCTGATTCCCTGCCTCTGATTCCCCATCTCTGATTCCGCACATCTGATTCCCTGCCTCTGATTCCCCACCTCTGATTCCCCATATCTGATTCCCCGCCTCTGTTTCCCCGCCTCCGATTCCCCGCCTCTGTTTCCCCATATCTAATTCCCCACCTCTGATGCCCCAACTCTGATTCCCCGCCTCTGATTCCCCAGCTCTGATTCCCCACCTCTGATTCTCCGCATCCGATTCCCCATGTCTGATTCCCCGCCTCTGTTTCCCCGCCTCTGATTCCCCGCTTCTGTTTTCCCATATCTGATTCCCCGCCTCTGATTCCCCAGCTCTGATTCCCTGCCTCTGATTCCCCGCGTTCTATTCCCTGCCTCTGATTCCCCGCCTGTGATTCCCCATCTCTGATTCACCACCTCTGATTCCCCACCTCTGATTCCCCATATCTAATTCCCCGCCTCTGTTTGCCCGCCTCTGAATCCCCGCCTCTGTTTCCCCATATCTGATTCCCTGCCTCTGAATCCCCAACTCTGATTCCCTGCCTCTGATTCACCAGCTCTGATTCCCCGCCTTTGATTCCCCCCGTCTGATTCCCAGCCTCTGAATCCCCGTGTCTGATTTCCTGCCTCTGATTCCCCGCCTCTTATTCCCCATCTCTGATTCACCGCCTCTGATTCCCCACCTCTGATTCCCCGCATCTGATTCCCTGCCTCTGATTCCCCGCCTCTGATTCCCCAGCTCTGATTCCCCGCCTCTGATTCCCCAGCTCTGATTCCGCGCCTCTGATTCCCCGCGTCTGATTCCCTGCCTCTGATTCCCCGCCTCTGATTCCCCATCTCTGATTCCCCAGCTCTGATTCCCCGTGTCTGATTCCCTGCCTCTGAATCCCCGCCTCTGATTCCCCGCCTCTGATTCCCTGCCACTGATTCCCCGCCCCTGATTCCCCACCTCTGATTCCCCATATCTTATTCCCCGCCTCTGTTTCCCCCCCTCTGATTCCCAGCCTCTGATTCCCCATATCTGATTCCCCGCCTCTGATTCCCCATATCTGATTCCCCGCCTCATTTTCCACATATCTGCTTCGCCGCCTCTGATTCCCCAACTCTGATTCCCCGCCTCTGATTCCCCAGCTCTGATTTCCCGCCTCTGATTTCCGGCATCCGATTCCCTGCCTCTGATTCCCCGCCTCTGATTCCCCATCTCTGATTCCCCGCCTCTGATTCCCCGTGTCTGATTCCCTGCCTCTGATTCCCCGCCTCTGATTCCCCGCGTCTGATTCCCTGCCACTGATTCCCTGCCCCTGATTCCCCACCTCTGATTCCCCATATCTGATTCCCCGCCTCTGTATCCCCGCCTCTGATTCCCCGCCTCTGTTTCCCCATATCTGATTCCCCGCCTCTGATTCCCCAACTCCGATTCCCCTCCTCTAATTCGCCAGCTATGATTCCCCGCCTCTGATTCCCTGCATCTGATTCCCTGCCTCTGATTCCCCGCCTCTGATTCCCCTTCTCTGATTCACCACCTCTGAATCCCCACCTCTGATTCCCCATCTCTGATTCCGCACATCCGATTCCCTGCCTCTGATTCCCCGCCTCTGATTCCCCGCCTCTGATTCCCTGCCTCTGATTCGCAACCTCTAATTCCCCACCTCTGATTCCCCATATCTGATTCCCCGCCTCTGTTTCCCTGCCTCTGATTCCCGGCCTCTGTTTCCCCATATCTGATTCCCCTCCTCTGATTCCCCAACTCTGATTCCCCGCCTCTGATTCCCCAGCTCTGATTCCCCACCTCTGATTCCCCAGCTCTGATTCCCTGCCACTGATTCCTCGCCCCTGATTCCCCACCTCTGATTCCCCATATCTGATTCCCCGCCTCTGTTTCCCCAGCTCTGATTCCCTGCCTCTGATTCCCTGCCCTGATTCCCCATATCTGATTCCCCGCCTTTGATTCCCCATATCTGATTCCCCGCCTCATTTTCCCCATATCTGCTTCGCCGCCTCTGATTCCCCAACTCTGATTCCCCTCCTCTGATTCCCCAGCTCTGATTTCCCGCCTCTGAATTCCGGCATCCGATTCCCTGCCTCTGATTCCCCGCCTCTGATTCCCCATCTCTGATTCCCCGCCTCTGATTCCCCGTGTCTGATTCCCTGCATCTGATTCCCCGCCTCTGATTCCCCACGTCTGATTCCCTGCCACTGATTCCCTGCCCCGGATTCCCCACCTCTGATTCCCCATATCTGATTCCCCGCCTCTTTTTCCCCGCCTCTGATTCCCCGCCTCTGTTTCCCCATATCTGATTCCCCGCCTCTGATTCCCCAACTCTGATTCCCCTCCTCTAATTCGCCAGCTATGATTCCCCGCCTTTGATTCCCTGCGTCTGAGTCCCTGCCTCTGATTCCCCGCCTCTGATTCCCCTTTTCTGTTTCACCACCTCTGAATCCCCACCTCTGATTCCCCATCTCTGATTCCGCACATCCGATTCCCTGCCTCTGATTCCCCGCCTCTGATTCCCCGCCTCTGATTCCCTGCCTCTGATTCGCAACCTCTAATTCCCCACCTCTGATTCCCCATATCTGATTCCCCGCCTCTGTTTCCCTGCCTCTGATTCCCGGCCTCTGTTTCCCCATATCTGATTCCCTTCCTCTGATTCCCCAACTCTGATTCCCCGCCTCTGATTCCCCAGCTCTGATTCCCCGCCTTTTATTCCCGGCCTCTGATTCCCTGCCACTGATTCCCCGCCCCTGATTCCCCACCTCTGATTCCCCATATCTGATTCCCCGCCTCTGTTTCCCCAGCTCTGATTCCCCACCTCTGATTCCCCAGCTCTGATTCCCTGCCACTGATTCCCCGCCCCTGATTCCCCACCTCTGATTCCCCATATCTGATTCCCCCCTTCTGTTTCCCCAGCTCTGATTCCCTGCCTCTGATTCCCTGCCCTGATTCCCCATCTCTGTTTCACCGCCTTTGATTCGCCACCTCTGATTCCCCATATCTGATTCCCCGCCTCTGTTTCCCCGCCTCTGATTCCCTGCCTCTGATTCCCATCCTCTGATTCCACACCTCTGATTCCCCATATCTGATTCCCCGCCTCTATTTCCCCATATCTGATTCCCCGCCTCTGATTCCCCAACTCTGATTCCCTGCCTCTGATTCCCCAGCTCTGATTCCCCGCCTCTGATTCCCGACGTCCGATTCCCTGCCTCTGATTCCCCGCCTCTGATTCCCCATCTCTGATTCCCCGCCTCTGATTCCCCGTGTCTGATTCCCTGCCTCTGATTCCCCGCCTCTGATTCCCCGCCTCTGATTCCCTGCCACTGATTCCCTGCCCCTGATTCCCCACTTCTGATTCCCCATATCTGATTCCCCGCCTCTGTTTCCCCACCTCTGATTCCCCGCCTCTGATTCCCCATATCTGATTCCCTGCCTCTGATTCCCCAACTCTGATTCCCCGCCTCTGATTCCCCAGCTCTGAATCCCCGCCTCTGATTCCCCGCCTCTGATTCTCCATATCTCATTCCCCGCCTCTGAATCCCCATCTCTGATTCCCGGACTCTGATTCCCCACCTCTGATCCCCGGCCTCTTATTCCCAGCATTTGATTCCCGGCCTCTGATTCCCCATCTCTGATTCCGCACATCTGATTCCCTGCCTCTGATTCCCCACCTCTGATTCCCCATATCTGATTCCCCGCCTCTGTTTCCCCGCCTCTGATTCCCCGCCTCTGTTTCCCCATATCTAATTACCCACCTCTGATGCCCCAACTCTGATTCCCCGCCTCTGATTCCCCAGCTCTGATTCCCCGCCTCTGATTCCCCGCATCTGATTCCCAATGTCTGATTCCCCGCCTCTGTTTCCCTGCCTCTGATTCCCCACCTCTGTTTCCCCATATCTGATTCCCCGCCTCTCTTTCCCCCCCTCTGATTCCCAGCCTCTGATTCCCCATATCTGATTCCCCGCCTCTGATTCCCCATATCTGATTCCCCGCCTCATTTTCCCCATATCTGCTTCGCCGCCTCTGATTCCCCAACTCTGATTCCCCGCCTCTGATTCCCCAGCTCTGATTTCCCGCCTCTGATTTCCGGCATCCGATTCCCTGCCTCTGATTCCCCGCCTCTGATTCCCCATCTCTGATTCCCCGCCTCTGATTCCCCGTGTCTGATTCCCTGCCTCTGATTCCCCGCCTCTGATTCCCCTCGTCTGATTCCCTGCCACTGATTCCCTGCCCCTGATTCCCCACCTCTGATTCCCCATATCTGATTCCCCGCCTCTGTTTCCCCGCCTCTGATTCCCCGCCTCTCTTTCCCCATATCTGATTCCCCGCCTCTGATTCCCCAACTCTGAATCTCCTCCTCTAATTCGCCAGCTATGTTTCCCCGCCTCTGATTCCCTGCATCTGATTCCCTGCCTCTGATTCCCCGCCTCTGATTCCCCTTCTCTGATTCACCACCTCTGAATCCCGACCTCTGATTCCCCATCTCTGATTCCGCACATCCGATTCCCTGCCTCTGATTCCCCGCCTCTGATTCCCCGCCTCTGAATCCCTGCCTCTGATTCGCAACCTCTAATTCCCCACCTCTGATTCCCCAAATCTGATTCCCCGCCTCTGTTTCCCTGCCTCTGATTCCCGGCCTCTGTTTCCCCATATCTGATTCCCCGCCTCTGATTCCCCGTGTCTGATTCCCTGCCTCTGATTCCCCGCCTCTGATTCCCCGAGTCTGATTCCCTGCCACTGATTCCCTGCCCCTGATTCCCCACCTCTGATTCCCCATATCTGATTCCCCGCCTCTGTTTCCCCGCCTCTGATTCCCCGCCTCTGTTTCCCCATATCTGATTCCCCGCCTCTGATTCCCCAACTCTGATTCCCCTCCTCTAATTCGCCAGCTATGATTCCCCGCCTCTGATTCCCTGCATCTGATTCCCTGCCTCTTATTCCCCGCCTCTGATTCCCCTTCTCTGATTCACCACCTCTGAATCCCCACCTCTGATTCCCCATCTCTGATTCCGCACATCCGATTCCCTGCCTCTGATTCCCCGCCTCTGATTCCCCGCCTCTGATTCCCTGCCTCTGATTCGCAACCTCTAATTCCCCACCTCTGATTCCCCATATCTGATTCCCCGCCTCTGTTTCCCTGCCTCTGATTCCCGGCCTCTGTTTCCCCATATCTGATTCCCCTCCTCTGATTCCCCAACTCTGATTCCCCGCCTCTGATTCCCCAGCTCTGATTCCCCGCCTTTTATTCCCGGCCTCTGATTCCCTGCCACTGATTCCCCGCCACTGATTCCCCACCTCTGATTCCCCATATCTGATTCCCCGCCTCTGTTTCCCCAGCTCTGATTCCCCACCTCTGATTCCCCAGCTCTTTCCCTGCCACTGATTCCCCGCCCCTGATTCCCCACCTCTGATTCCCCATATCTGATTCCCCGCCTCTGTTTCCCCAGCTCTGATTCCCTGCCTCTGATTCCCTGCCCTGATTCCCCATCTCTGTTTCACCGCCTTTGTTTCGCCACCTCTGATTCCCCATATCTGATTCCCCGCCTCTGTTTCCCCGCCTCTGATTCCCTGCCTCTGATTCCCAACCTCTGATTCCACACCTCTGATTCCCCATATCTGATTCCCCGACTCAATTTCCCCATATCTGATTCCCCGCCTCTGATTCCCCAACTCTGATTCCCCGCCTCTGATTCCCCAGCTCTGATTCCCCGCCTCTGATTCCCGGCGTCCGATTCCCTGCCTCTGATTCCCCGCCTCTGATTCCCCATCTCTGATTCCCCGCCTCTGATTCCCCGTGTCTGATTCCCTTACTCTGATTCCCCGCCTCTGATTCCCCCCCTCTGATTTCCTGCCACTGATTCCCTGCCCCTGATTCCCCACTTCTGATTCCCCATATCTGATTCCCCGCCTGTTTCCCCGCCTCTGATTCCCCGCCTCTGATTCCCCATATCTGATTCCCTGCCTCTGATTACCCAACTCTGATTCCCCGCCTCTGATTCCCCATATCTTATTCCCCGCCTTTGTTTCCCCCCCTCTGATTCCCAGCCTCTGATTCCCCATATCTGATTCCCCGCCTTTGATTCCCCATATCTGATTCCCCGCCTCATTTTCCCCATATCTGCTTCGCCGCCTCTGATTCCCCAACTCTGATTCCCCTCCTCTGATTCCCCAGCTCTGATTTCCCGCCTCTGATTTCCGGCATCCGATTCCCTGCCTCTGATTCCCCGCCTCTGATTCCCCGCGTCTGATTCCCTGCCACTGATTCCCTGCCCCTGATTCCCCATCTCTGATTCCCCATATCTGATTTCCCGCCTCTGTTTCCCCGCCTCTGATTCCCCGCCTCTGTTTCCCCATATCTGATTCCCCGCCTCTGATTCCCCAACTCTGATTCCCCTCCTCTAATTCGCCAGCTATGATTCCCCGCCTTTGATTCCCTGCGTCTGATTCCCTACCTCTGATTCCCCGCCTCTGATTCCCCTTCTCTGATTCACCACCTCTGAATCCCCACCTCTGATTCCCCAGCTCTGATTCCGCACATCCGATTCCCTGCCTCTGATTCCCCGCCTCTGATTCCCCGCCTCTGATTCCCTGCCTCTGATTCGCAACCTCTAATTCCCCACCTCTGATTCCCCAACTCTGATTCCCCGCCTCTGATTCTCCATCTCTGATTCCCCGCCTTTTATTCCCGGCCTCTGATTCCCTGCCACTGATTCCCCGCCCCTGATTCCCCACCTCTGATTCCCCATATCTGATTCCCCGCCTCTGTTTCCCCAGCTCTGATTCCCCACCTCTGATTCCCCAGCTCTGATTCCCTGCCACTGATTCCCCGCCCCTGATTCCCCACCTCTGATTCCCCATATCTGATTCCCCGCCTCTGTTTCCCCAGCTCTGATTCCCTGCCTCTGATTCCCTGCCCTGATTCCCCATCTCTGTTTCACCGCCTTTGATTCGCCACCTCTGATTCACCATATCTGATTCCCCGCCTCTGTTTCCCCGCCTCTGATTCCCTGCCTCTGATTCCCAACCTCTGATTCCACACCTCTGATTCCCCAACTCTGATTCCCCGCCTCTGATTCCCCAGCTCTGATTCCCCGCCTCTGATACCCGGCGTCCGATTCCCTGCCTCTGATTCCCCGCCTCTGATTCCCCATCTCTGATTCCCCGCCTCTGATTCCCCGTGTCTGATTCCCTGCCTCTGAATCCCCGCCTCTGATTCCCCGCGTCTGATTCCCTGCCACTGATTCCCTGCCCCTGATTCCCCACCTCTGATTCCCCATATCTGATTCCCCGCCTCTGTTTCCCCGCCTCTGATTCCCCGCCTCTGTTTCCCCATATCTGATTCCCCGCCTCTGATTCCCCAACTCTGATTCCCCTCCTCTAATTCGCCAGCTATGATTCCCCGCCTCTGATTCCCTGCATCTGATTCCCTGCCTCTGATTCCCCGCCTCTGATTCCCCTTCTCTGATTCACCACCTCTGAATCCCCACCTCTGATTCCCCATCTCTGATTCCGCACATCCGATTCCCTGCCTCTGATTCCCCGCCTCTGTTTCCCCGCCTCTGATTCCCCGCCTCTGATTCCCCATATCTGATTCCCTGCCTCTGATTCCCCAACTCTGATTCACCGCCTCTGATTCCCCAGCTCTGAATCACCGCCTCTGATTCCCCGCGTCTGATTCCCTGCCTCTGATTCCCCGCCTTGATTCCCCATCTCTGATTCACAACCTCTGATTCCCCACCTCTGATTCCCTATATTTGATTCCCCGCCTCTGTTTCCCCGCCTCTGATTCGCAACCTCTAATTCCCCACCTCTGATTCCCCATATCTGATTCCCCGCCTCTGTTTCCCTGCCTCTGATTCCCGGCCTCTGTTTCCCCATATCTGATTCCCCTCCTCTGATTCCCCAACTCTGATTCCCCGCCTCTGATTCCCCAGCTCTGATTCCCCGCCTTTTATTCCCGGCCTCTGATTCCCCGCCACTGATTCCCCGCCCCTGATTCCCCACCTCTGATTCCCCATATCTGATTCCCCGCCTCTGTTTCCCCAGCTCTGATTCCCCACCTCTGATTCCCCAGCTCTTTCCCTGCCACTGATTCCCCGCCCCTGATTCCCCACCTCTGATTCCCCATATCTGATTCCCCGCCTCTGTTTCCCCAGCTCTGATTCCCTGCCTCTGATTCCCTGCCCTGATTCCCCATCTCTGTTTCACCGCCTTTGTTTCGCCACCTCTGATTCCCCATATCTGATTCCCCGCCTCTGTTTCCCCGCCTCTGATTCCCTGCCTCTGATTCCCAACCTCTGATTCCATACCTCTGATTCCCCATATCTGATTCCCCGCCTCTGATTCCCCAACTCTGATTCCCCGCCTCTGATTCCCCAGCTCTGATTCCCCGCCTCTGATTCCCGGCGTCCGATTCCCTGCCTCTGATTCCCCGCCTCTGATTCCCCATCTCTGATTCCCCGCCTCTGATTCCCCGTGTCTGATTCCCTTACTCTGATTCCCCGCCTCTGATTCCCCCCCTCTGATTCCCTGCCACTGATTCCCTGCCCCTGATTCCCCACTTCTGATTCCCCATATCTGATTCCCCGCCTGTTTCCCCGCCTCTGATTCCCCGCCTCTGATTCCCCATATCTGATTCCCTGCCTCTGATTCCCCAACTCTGATTCCCCGCCTCTGATTCCCCATATCTTATTCCCCGCCTCTGTTTCCCCCCCTCTGATTCCCAGCCTCTCATTCCCCATATCTGATTCCCCGCCTTTGATTCCCCATATCTGATTCCCCGCCTCATTTTCCCCATATCTGCTTCGCCGCCTCTGATTCCCCAACTCTGATTCCCCTCCTCTGATTCCCCAGCTCTGATTTCCCGCCTCTGATTCCCCGTGTCTGATTCCCTGCATCTGATTCCCCGCCTCTGATTCCCCGCGTCTGATTCCCTGCCACTGATTCCCTGCCCCTGATTCCCCACCTATGATTCCCCATATCTGATTTCCCGCCTCTGTTTCCCCGCCTCTGATTCCCCGCCTCTGTTTCCCCATATCTGATTCCCCGCCTCTGATTCCCCAACTCTGATTCCCCTCCTCTAATTCGCCAGCTATGATTCCCCGCCTTTGATTCCCTGCGTCTGATTCCCTGCCTCTGATTCCCCGCCTCTGATTCCCCTTCTCTGATTCACCACCTCTGAATCCCCACCTCTGATTCCCCATCTCTGATTCCGCACATCCGATTCCCTGCCTCTGATTCCCCGCCTCTGATTCCCCGCCTCTGATTCCCTGCCTCTGATTCGCAACCTCTAATTCCCCACCTCTGATTCCCCAACTCTGATTCCCCGCCTCTGATTCTCCATCTCTGATTCCCCGCCTTTTATTCCCGGCCTCTGATTCCCTGCCACTGATTCCCCGCCCCTGATTCCCCACCTCTGATTCCCCATATCTGATTCCCCGCCTCTGTTTCCCCAGCTCTGATTCCCCACCTCTGAATCCCCAGCTCTGATTCCCTGCCACTGATTCCCCGCCCCTGATTCCCCACCTCTGATTCCCCATATCTGATTCCCCGCCTCTGTTTCCCCAGCTCTGATTCCCTGCCTCTGATTCCCTGCTCTGATTCCCCATCTCTGTTTCACCGCCTTTGATTCGCCACCTCTGATTCACCATATCTGATTCCCCGCCTCTGTTTCCCCGCCTCTGATTCCCTGCCTCTGATTCCCAACCTCTGATTCCACACCTCTGATTCCCCATATCTGATTCCCCACCTCTATTTCCCCATATCTGATACCCCGCCTCTGATTCCCCAACTCTGATTCCCCGCCTCTGATTCCCCAGCTCTGATTCCCCGCCTCTGATACCCGGCGTCCGATTCCCTGCCTCTGATTCCCCGCCTCTGATTCCCCATCACTGATTCCCCGCCTCTGATTCCCCGTGTCTGATTCCCTGCCTCTGATTCCCCGCCTCTGATTCCCCGCCTCTGATTCCCTGCCACTGATTCCCTGCCCCTGATTCCCCACCTCTGATTCCCCATATCTGATTCCCCACCTCTGTTTCCCCGCCTCTGATTCCCCGCCTCTGATTCCCCATATCTGATTCCCTGCCTCTGATTCCCAAACTCTGATTCCCCGCCTCTGATACCCCAGCTCTGAATCCACGCCTCTGATTCCCCGCATCTGATTCCCTGCCTCTGATTCCCTGCCTTGATTCCCCATCTCTGATTCACAACCTCTGATTCCCCACCTCTTGTTCCCCATATCTGATTCCCCGCCTCTGTTTCCCCATATCTGATTCCCCGGCTCTGATTGCCCACCTCTATTCCCCGCCTCTGTTTCGCCAGCTCTGATTCGCCTCCTCTGATTCCCCGCATATGATTCCCTGCCTCTGATTCCGCGCCTCTGATTCCCCATCTCTGATTCACCGCCTTTGATTCGCCACCTCTGATTCCCCATATCTGATTCACCACCTCTGTTTCCCCGCCTCTGATTCCCCGCCTCTGATTCTCCATATCTCATTCCCCGCCTCTGATTCCCCGCGTCTGATTCCCAGCCTCTGAATCCCCGTGTCTGATTTCCTGCCTCTGATTCCCCGCCTCTTATTCCCCATCTCTGATTCACCGCCTCTGATTCCCCACCTCTGATTCCCCGCGTCTGATTCCCTGCCTCTGATTCCCCGCCTCTGATTCCCCAGCTCTGATTCCCCGCCTCTGATTCCCCATCTCTGATTCCCCGCCTCTGATTCCCCGTGTCTGATTCCCTGCCTCTGATTCCCCGCCTCTGATTCCCCGCCTCTGATTCCCTGCCACTGATTCCCTGCCTCTGATTCCCCGCCTTGATTCCCCATCTCTGATTCACAACCTCTGATTCCCCACCTCTTATTCCCCATATCTGATTCCCCGCCTCTGTTTCCCCATATCTGATTCCCCGGCTCTGATTGCCCACCTCTATTCCCCGCCTCTGATTCGCCAGCTCTGATTCGCCTCCTCTGATTCCCCGCATCTGATTCCCTGCCTCTGATTCCGCGCCTCTGATTCCCCATCTCTGATTCACCGCCTTTGATTCGCCACCTCTGATTCCCCATATCTGATTCACCACCTCTGTTTCCCCGCCTCTGATTCCCCGCCTCTGATTCTCCATATCTCATTCCCCGCCTCTGAATCCCCATCTCTGATTCCCGGACACTGATTCCCCACCTCTGATTCCCGGCCTCTTATTCCCAGCATCTGATTCCCGGTCTCTGATTCCCGGCCTCTGATTCCCCGCTTCTGATTCTGATTCCCTGCCTCTGATTCCCCATCTCTGATTCCGCACATCTGATTCCCTGCCTCTGATTCCCCACCTCTGATTCCCCATATCTGATTCCCCGCCTCTGTTTCCCCGCCTCCGATTCCCCGCCTCTGTTTCCCCATATCTAATTCCCCACCTCTGATGCCCCAACTCTGATTCCCCGCCTCTGATTCCCCAGCTCTGATTCCCCACCTCTGATTCTCCGCATCCGATTCCCCATGTCTGATTCCCCGCCTCTGTTTCCCCGCCTCTGATTCCCCGCTTCTGTTTTCCCATATCTGATTCCCCGCCTCTGATTCCCCAGCTCTGATTCCCTGCCTCTGATTCCCCGCGTTCTATTCCCTGCCTCTGATTCCCCGCCTGTGATTCCCCATCTCTGATTCACCACCTCTGATTCCCCACCTCTGATTCCCCATATCTAATTCCCCGCCTCTGTTTGCCCGCCTCTGAATCCCCACCTCTGTTTCCCCATATCTGATTCCCTGCCTCTGAATCCCCAACTCTGATTCCCTGCCTCTGATTCACCAGCTCTGATTCCCCGCCTTTGATTCCCCCCGTCTGATTCCCAGCCTCTGAATCCCCGTGTCTGATTTCCTGCCTCTGATTCCCCGCCTCTTATTCCCCATCTCTGATTCACCGCCTCTGATTCCCCACCTCTGATTCCCCGCATCTGATTCCCTGCCTCTGATTCCCCGCCTCTGATTCCCCAGCTCTGATTCCCCGCCTCTGATTCCCCAGCTCTGATTCCGCGCCTCTGATTCCCCGCGTCTGATTCCCTGCCTCTGATTCCCCGCCTCTGATTCCCCATCTCTGATTCCCCAGCTCTGATTCCCCGTGTCTGATTCCCTGCCTCTGAATCCCCGCCTCTGATTCCCCGCCTCTGATTCCCTGCCACTGATTCCCCGCCCCTGATTCCCCACCTCTGATTCCCCATATCTTATTCCCCGCCTCGGTTTCCCCCCCTCTGATTCCCAGCCTCTGATTCCCCATATCTGATTCCCCGCCTCTGATTCCCCATATCTGATTCCCCGCCTCATTTTCCACATATCTGCTTCGCCGCCTCTGATTCCCCAACTCTGATTCCCCGCCTCTGATTCCCCAGCTCTGATTTCCCGCCTCTGATTTCCGGCATCCGATTCCCTGCCTCTGATTCCCCGCCTCTGATTCCCCATCTCTGATTCCCTGCCTCTGATTCCCCGTGTCTGATTCCCTGCCTCTGATTCCCCGCCTCTGATTCCCCGCGTCTGATTCCCTGCCACTGATTCCCTGCCCCTGATTCCCCACCTCTGATTCCCCATATCTGATTCCCCGCCTCTGTTTCCCTGCCTCTGATTCCCCGCCTCTGTTTCCCCATATCTGATTCCCCGCCTCTGATTCCCCAACTCTGATTCCCCTCCTCTAATTCGCCAGCTATGATTCCCCGCCTCTGATTCCCTGCATCTGATTCCCTGCCTCTGATTCCCCGCCTCTGATTCCCCTTCTCTGATTCACCACCTCTGAATCCCCACCTCTGATTGCCCATCTCTGATTCCGCACATCCGATTCCCTGCCTCTGATTCCCCGCCTCTGATTCCCCGCCTCTGATTCCCTGCCTCTGATTCGCAACCTCTAATTCCCCACCTCTGATTCCCCATATCTGATTCCCCGCCTCTGTTTCCCTGCCTCTGATTCCCGGCCTCTGTTTCCCCATATCTGATTCCCCTCCTCTGATTCCCCAACTCTGATTCCCCGCCTCTGATTCCCCAGCTCTGATTCCCCACCTCTGATTCCCCAGCTCTGATTCCCTGCCACTGATTCCTCGCCCCTGATTCCCCACCTCTGATTCCCCATATCTGATTCCCCGCCTCTGTTTCCCCAGCTCTGATTCCCTGCCTCTGATTCCCTGCCCTGATTCCCCATCTCTGTTTCACCGCCTTTGATTCGCAACCTCTGATTCACCATATCTGATTCCCCGCCTCTGTTTCCCCGCCTCTGATTCCCTGCCTCTGATTCCCAACCTCTGATTCCACACCTCTGATTCCCCATATCTGATTCCCCGACTCTATTTCCCCATATCTGATTCCCCGCCTCTGATTCCCCAACTCTGATTCCCCGCCTCTGATTCCCCAGCTCTGATTCCCCGCCTCTGATTCCCGGCGTCCGATTCCCTGCCTCTGATTCCCCGCCTCTGATTCCCCATCTCTGATTCCCCGCCTCTGATTCCCCGTGTCTGATTCCCCGCCTCTGATTCCCCCCCTCTGATTCCCTGCCACTGATTCCCTGCCCCTGATTCCCCACTTCTGATTCCCCATATCTGATTCCCCGCCTGTTTCCCCGCCTCTGATTCACCGCCTCTGATTCCCCATATCTGATTCCCTGCCTCTGATTCCCCAACACTGATTCCCCGCCTCAGATTCCGCATATCTTATTCCCCGCCTTTGATTCCCCATATCTGATTCCCCGCCTCTGATTCCCCAGCTCTGATTCCCCGCCTCTGATACCCGGCGTCCGATTCCGTGCCTCTGATTCCCCGCCTCTGATTCCCCATCTCTGATTCCCCGCCTCTGATTCCCCGTGTCTGATTCCCTGCCTCTGATTCCCCGCCTCTGATTCCCCGCCTCTGATTCCCTGCCACTGATTCCCTGCCCCTGATTCCCCACCTCTGATTCCCCATATCTGATTCCCCACCTCTGTTTCCCCGCCTCTGATTCCCCGCCTCTGATTCCCCATATCTGATTCCCTGCCTCTGATTCCCAAACTCTGATTCCCCGCCTCTGATTCCCCAGCTCTGAATCCATGCCTCTGATTCCCCGCATCTGATTCCCTGCCTCTGATTCCCTGCCTTGATTCCCCATCTCTGATTCACAACCTCTGATTCCCCACCTCTTATTCCCCATATCTGATTCCCCGCCTCTGTTTCCCCATATCTGATTCCCCGGCTCTGATTGCCCACCTCTATTCCCCGCCTCTGATTCGCCAGCTCTGATTCGCCTCCTCTGATTCCCCGCATCTGATTCCCTGCCTCTGATTCCGCGCCTCTGATTCCCCATCTCTGATTCACCGCCTTTGATTCGCCACCTCTGATTCCCCATATCTGATTCACCACCTCTGTTTCCCCGCCTCTGATTCCCCGCCTCTGATTCTCCATATCTCATTCCCCGCCTCTGATTCCCCGCGTCTGATTCCCAGCCTCTGAATCCCCGTGTCTGATTTCCTGCCTCTGATTCCCCGCCTCTTATTCCCCATCTCTGATTCACCGCCTCTGATTCCCCACCTCTGATTCCCCGCATCTGATTCCCTGCCTCTGATACCCCGCCTCTGATTCCCCAGCTCTGATTCCCCGCCTCTGATTCCCCATCTCTGATTCCCCGCCTCTGATTCCCCGTGTCTGATTCCCTGCCTCTGATTCCCCGCCTCTGATTCCCCACCTCTGATTCCCTGCCACTGATTCCCTGCCCCTGAATCCCCACCTCTGATTCCCCATATCTGATTCCCCGACTCTGTTTCCCCGCCTCTGATTCCCCGCCTCTGATTCCCCATATCTGATTCCCTGCCTCTGATTCCCCAACTCTGATTCCCCGCCTCTGATTCCCCAGCTCTGAATCCACGCATCTGATTCCCCGCATCTGATTCCCTGCCTCTGATTCCCCGCCTTGATTCCCCATCTCTGATTCACAACCTCTGATTCCCCGCCTCTTATTCCCCATCTCTGATTCACCGCCTCTGATTCCCCACCTCTGATTCCCCGCGTCTGATTCCCTGCCTCTGATTCCCCGCCTCTGATTCCCCAGCTCTGATTCCCCGCCTCTGATTCCCCATCTCTGATTCCCCGCCTCTGATTCCCCGTGTCTGATTCCCTGCCTCTGATTCCCCGCCTCTGATTCCCCGCCTCTGATTCCCTGCCACTGATTCCCTGCCCCTGATTCCCCACCTCTGATTCGCCATATCTGATTCCCCGACTCTGTTTCCCCGCCTCTGATTCCCCGCCTCTGATTCCCCATATCTGATTCCCTGCCTCTGATTCCCCAACTCTGATTCCCCGCCTCTGATTCCCCAGCTCTGAATCCACGCCTCTGATTCCCCGCATCTGATTCCCTGCCTCTGATTCCCCGCCTTGATTCCCCATCTCTGATTCACAACCTCTGATTCCCCACCTCTTATTCCCCATATCTGATTCCCCGCCTCTGTTTCCCCATATCTGATTCCCCGGCTCTGATTGCCCTCCTCTATTCCCCGCCTCTGATTCGCCAGCTCTGATTCGCCTCCTCTGATTCCCCGCATCTGATTCCCTGCCTCTGATTCCGCGCCTCTGATTCCCCATCTCTGATTCACCGCCTTTGATTCGCCACCTCTGATTCCCCATATCTGATTCACCACCTCTGTTTCCCCGCCTCTGATTCCCCGCCTCTGATTCTCCATATCTCATTCCCCGCCTCTGAATCCCCATCTCTGATTCCCGGACACTGATTCCCCACCTCTGATTCCCGGCCTCTTATTCCCAGCATCTGATTCCCGGTCTCTGATTCCCGGCCTCTGATTCCCCGCTTCTGATTCTGATTCCCTGCCTCTGATTCCCCATCTCTGATTCTGCACATCTGATTCCCTGCCTCTGATTCCCCACCTCTGATTCCCCATATCTGATTCCCCGCCTCTGTTTCCCCGCCTCCGATTCCCCGCCTCTGTTTCCCCATATCTAATTCCCCACCTCTGATGCCCCAACTCTGATTCCCCTCCTCTGATTCCCCAGCTCTGATTCCCCACCTCTGATTCTCCGCATCCGATTCCCCATGTCTGATTCCCCGCCTCTGTTTCCCCGCCTCTGATTCCCCGCTTCTGTTTTCCCATATCTGATTCCCCGCCTCTGATTCCCCAGCTCTGATTCCCTGCCTCTGATTCCCCGCGTTCTATTCCCTGCCTCTGATTCCCCGCCTGTGATTCCCCATCTCTGATTCACCACCTCTGATTCCCCACCTCTGATTCCCCATATCTAATTCCCCGCCTCTGTTTGCCCGCCTCTGAATCCCCGCCTCTGTTTCCCCATATCTGATTCCCTGCCTCTGAATCCCCAACTCTGATTCCCTGCCTCTGATTCACCAGCTCTGATTCCCCGCCTTTGATTCCCCCCGTCTGATTCCCAGCCTCTGAATCCCCGTGTCTGATTTCCTGCCTCTGATTCCCCGCCTCTTATTCCCCATCTCTGATTCACAGCCTCTGATTCCCCACCTCTGATTCCCCGCGTCTGATTCCCTGCCTCTGATTCCCCGCCTCTGATTCCCCAGCTCTGATTCCCCGCCTCTGATTCCCCAGCTCTGATTCCGCGCCTCTGATTCCCCGCGTCTGATTCCCTGCCTCTGATTCCCCGCCTCTGATTCCCCATCTCTGATTCCCCAGCTCTGATTCCCCGTGTCTGATTCCCTGCCTCTGAATCCCCGCCTCTTATTCCCCGCCTCTGATTCCCTGCCACTGATTCCCCGCCCCTGATTCCCCACCTCTGATTCCCCATATCTTATTCCCCGCCTCTGTTTCCCCCCCTCTGATTCCCAGCCTCTGATTCCCCATATCTGATTCCCCGCCTCTGATTCCCCATATCTGATTCCCCGCCTCATTTTCCACATATCTGCTTCGCCGCCTCTGATTCCCCAACTCTGATTCCCCGCCTCTGATTCCCCAGCTCTGATTTCCCGCCTCTGATTTCCGGCATCCGATTCCCTGCCTCTGATTCCCCGCCTCTGATTCCCCATCTCTGATTCCCCGCCTCTGATTCCCCGTGTCTGATTCCCTGCCTCTGATTCCCCGCCTCTGATTCCCCGCGTCTGATTCCCTGCCACTGATTCCCTGCCCCTGATTCCCCACCTCTGATTCCCCATATCTGATTCCCCGCCTCTGTTTCCCCGCCTCTGATTCCCCGCCTCTGTTTCCCCATATCTGATTCCCCGCCTCTGATTCCCCAACTCTGATTCCCCTCCTCTAATTCGCCAGCTATGATTCCCCGCCTCTGATTCCCTGCATCTGATTCCCTGCCTCTGATTCCCCGCCTCTGATTCCCCTTCTCTGATTCACGACCTCTGAATCCCCACCTCTGATTGCCCATCTCATATTCCGCACATCCGATTCCCTGCCTCTGATTCCCCGCCTCTGATTCCCCGCCTCTGATTCCCTGCCTCTGATTCGCAACCTCTAATTCCCCACCTCTGATTCCCCATATCTGATTCCCCGCCTCTGTTTCCCTGCCTCTGATTCCCGGCCTCTGTTTCCCCATATCTGATTCCCCTCCTCTGATTCCCCAACTCTGATTCCCCGCCTCTGATTCCCCAGCTCTGATTCCCCACCTCTGATTCCCCAGCTCTGATTCCCTGCCACTGATTCCTCGCCCCTGATTCCCCACCTCTGATTCCCCACATCTGATTCCCCGCCTCTGTTTCCCCAGCTCTGATTCCCTGCCTCTGATTCCCTGCCCTGATTCCCCATCTCTGTTTCACCGCCTTTGATTCGCAACCTCTGATTCACCATATCTGATTCCCCGCCTCTGTTTCCCCGCCTCTGATTCCCTGCCTCTGATTCCCAACCTCTGATTCCACACCTCTGATTCCCCATATCTGATTCCCCGACTCTATTTCCCCATATCTGATTCCCCGCCTCTGATTCCCCAACTCTGATTCCCCGCCTCTGATTCCCCAGCTCTGATTCCCCGCCTCTGATACCCCGCCTCTGATTCCCCATCTCTGATTCCCCGCCTCTGATTCCCCGTGTCTGATTCCCCGCTTCTGATTCCCCCCCTCTGATTCCCTGCCACTGATTCCCTGCCCCTGATTCCCCACTTCTGATTCCCCATATCTGATTCCCCGCCTGTTTCCCCGCCTCTGATTCACCGCCTCTGATTCCCCATATCTGATTCCCTGCCTCTGATTCCCCAACACTGATTCCCCGCCTCAGATTCCGCATATCTTATTCCCCGCCTTTGATTCCCCATATCTGATTCCCCGCCTCTGATTCCCCAGCTCTGATTCCCCGCCTCTGATACCCGGCGTCCGATTCCGTGCCTCTGATTCCCCGCCTCTGATTCCCCATCTCTGATTCCCCGCCTCTGATTCCCCGTGTCTGATTCCCTGCCTCTGATTCCCCGCCTCTGATTCCCCGCCTCTGATTCCCTGCCACTGATTCCCTGCCCCTGATTCCCCACCTCTGATTCCCCATATCTGATTCCCCACCTCTGTTTCCCCGCCTCTGATTCCCCGCCTCTGATTCCCCATATCTGATTCCCTGCCTCTGATTCCCAAACTCTGATTCCCCGCCTCTGATTCCCCAGCTCTGAATCCACGCCTCTGATTCCCCGCATCTGATTCCCTGCCTCTGATTCCCTGCCTTGATTCCCCATCTCTGATTCACAACCTCTGATTCCCCACCTCTTATTCCCCATATCTGATTCCCCGCCTCTGTTTCCCCATATCTGATTCCCCGGCTCTGATTGCCCACCTCTATTCCCCGCCTCTGATTCGCCAGCTCTGATTCGCCTCCTCTGATTCCCCGCATCTGATTCCCTGCCTCTGATTCCGCGCCTCTGATTCCCCATCTCTGATTCACCGCCTTTGATTCGCCACCTCTGATTCCCCATATCTGATTCACCACCTCTGTTTCCCCGCCTCTGATTCCCCGCCTCTGATTCTCCATATCTCATTCCCCGCCTCTGATTCCCCGCGTCTGATTCCCAGCCTCTGAATCCCCGTGTCTGATTTCCTGCCTCTGATTCCCCGCCTCTTATTCCCCATCTCTGATTCACCGCCTCTGATTCCCCACCTCTGATTCCCCGCATCTGATTCCCTGCCTCTGATACCCCGCCTCTGATTCCCCAGCTCTGATTCCCCGCCTCTGATTCCCCATCTCTGATTCCCCGCCTCTGATTCCCCGTGTCTGATTCCCTGCCTCTGATTCCCCGCCTCTGATTCCCCACCTCTGATTCCCTGCCACTGATTCCCTGCCCCTGAATCCCCACCTCTGATTCCCCATATCTGATTCCCCGACTCTGTTTCCCCGCCTCTGATTCCCCGCCTCTGATTCCCCATATCTGATTCCCTGCCTCTGATTCCCCAACTCTGATTCCCCGCCTCTGATTCCCCAGCTCTGAATCCACGCATCTGATTCCCCGCATCTGATTCCCTGCCTCTGATTCCCCGCCTTGATTCCCCATCTCTGATTCACAACCTCTGATTCCCCGCCTCTTATTCCCCATCTCTGATTCACCGCCTCTGATTCCCCACCTCTGATTCCCCGCGTCTGATTCCCTGCCTCTGATTCCCCGCCTCTGATTCCCCAGCTCTGATTCCCCGCCTCTGATTCCCCATCTCTGATTCCCCGCCTCTGATTCCCCGTGTCTGATTCCCTGCCTCTGATTCCCCGCCTCTGATTCCCCGCCTCTGATTCCCTGCCACTGATTCCCTGCCCCTGATTCCCCACCTCTGATTCGCCATATCTGATTCCCCGACTCTGTTTCCCCGCCTCTGATTCCCCGCCTCTGATTCCCCATATCTGATTCCCTGCCTCTGATTCCCCAACTCTGATTCCCCGCCTCTGATTCCCCAGCTCTGAATCCACGCCTCTGATTCCCCGCATCTGATTCCCTGCCTCTGATTCCCCGCCTTGATTCCCCATCTCTGATTCACAACCTCTGATTCCCCACCTCTTATTCCCCATATCTGATTCCCCGCCTCTGTTTCCCCATATCTGATTCCCCGGCTCTGATTGCCCTCCTCTATTCCCCGCCTCTGATTCGCCAGCTCTGATTCGCCTCCTCTGATTCCCCGCATCTGATTCCCTGCCTCTGATTCCGCGCCTCTGATTCCCCATCTCTGATTCACCGCCTTTGATTCGCCACCTCTGATTCCCCATATCTGATTCACCACCTCTGTTTCCCCGCCTCTGATTCCCCGCCTCTGATTCTCCATATCTCATTCCCCGCCTCTGAATCCCCATCTCTGATTCCCGGACACTGATTCCCCACCTCTGATTCCCGGCCTCTTATTCCCAGCATCTGATTCCCGGTCTCTGATTCCCGGCCTCTGATTCCCCGCTTCTGATTCTGATTCCCTGCCTCTGATTCCCCATCTCTGATTCCGCACATCTGATTCCCTGCCTCTGATTCCCCACCTCTGATTCCCCATATCTGATTCCCCGCCTCTGTTTCCCCGCCTCCGATTCCCCGCCTCTGTTTCCCCATATCTAATTCCCCACCTCTGATGCCCCAACTCTGATTCCCCTCCTCTGATTCCCCAGCTCTGATTCCCCACCTCTGATTCTCCGCATCCGATTCCCCATGTCTTATTCCCCGCCTCTGTTTCCCCGCCTCTGATTCCCCGCTTCTGTTTTCCCATATCTGATTCCCCGCCTCTGATTCCCCAGCTCTGATTCCCTGCCTCTGATTCCCCGCGTTCTATTCCCTGCCTCTGATTCCCCGCCTGTGATTCCCCATCTCTGATTCACCACCTCTGATTCCCCACCTCTGATTCCCCATATCTAATTCCCCGCCTCTGTTTGCCCGCCTCTGAATCCCCGCCTCTGTTTCCCCATATCTGATTCCCTGCCTCTGAATCCCCAACTCTGATTCCCTGCCTCTGATTCACCAGCTCTGATTCCCCGCCTTTGATTCCCCCCGTCTGATTCCCAGCCTCTGAATCCCCGTGTCTGATTTCCTGCCTCTGATTCCCCGCCTCTTATTCCCCATCTCTGATTCACAGCCTCTGATTCCCCACCTCTGATTCCCCGCGTCTGATTCCCTGCCTCTGATTCCCCGCCTCTGATTCCCCAGCTCTGATTCCCCGCCTCTGATTCCCCAGCTCTGATTCCGCGCCTCTGATTCCCCGCGTCTGATTCCCTGCCTCTGATTCCCCGCCTCTGATTCCCCATCTCTGATTCCCCAGCTCTGATTCCCCGTGTCTGATTCCCTGCCTCTGAATCCCCGCCTCTTATTCCCCGCCTCTGATTCCCTGCCACTGATTCCCCGCCCCTGATTCCCCACCTCTGATTCCCCATATCTTATTCCCCGCCTCTGTTTCCCCCCCTCTGATTCCCAGCCTCTGATTCCCCATATCTGATTCCCCGCCTCTGATTCCCCATATCTGATTCCCCGCCTCATTTTCCACATATCTGCTTCGCCGCCTCTGATTCCCCAACTCTGATTCCCCGCCTCTGATTCCCCAGCTCTGATTTCCCGCCTCTGATTTCCGGCATCCGATTCCCTGCCTCTGATTCCCCGCCTCTGATTCCCCATCTCTGATTCCCCGCCTCTGATTCCCCGTGTCTGATTCCCTGCCTCTGATTCCCCGCCTCTGATTCCCCGCGTCTGATTCCCTGCCACTGATTCCCTGCCCCTGATTCCCCACCTCTGATTCCCCATATCTGATTCCCCGCCTCTGTTTCCCCGCCTCTGATTCCCCGCCTCTGTTTCCCCATATCTGATTCCCCGCCTCTGATTCCCCAACTCTGATTCCCCTCCTCTAATTCGCCAGCTATGATTCCCCGCCTCTGATTCCCTGCATCTGATTCCCTGCCTCTGATTCCCCGCCTCTGATTCCCCTTCTCTGATTCACCACCTCTGAATCCCCACCTCTGATTGCCCATCTCTGATTCCGCACATCCGATTCCCTGCCTCTGATTCCCCGCCTCTGATTCCCCGCCTCTGATTCCCTGCCTCTGATTCGCAACCTCTAATTCCCCACCTCTGATTCCCCATATCTGATTCCCCGCCTCTGTTTCCCTGCCTCTGATTCCCGGCCTCTGTTTCCCCATATCTGATTCCCCTCCTCTGATTCCCCAACTCTGATTCCCCGCCTCTGATTCCCCAGCTCTGATTCCCCACCTCTGATTCCCCAGCTCTGATTCCCTGCCACTGATTCCTCGCCCCTGATTCCCCACCTCTGATTCCCCACATCTGATTCCCCGCCTCTGTTTCCCCAGCTCTGATTCCCTGCCTCTGATTCCCTGCCCTGATTCCCCATCTCTGTTTCACCGCCTTTGATTCGCAACCTCTGATTCACCATATCTGATTCCCCGCCTCTGTTTCCCCGCCTCTGATTCCCTGCCTCTGATTCCCAACCTCTGATTCCACACCTCTGATTCCCCATATCTGATTCCCCGACTCTATTTCCCCATATCTGATTCCCCGCCTCTGATTCCCCAACTCTGATTCCCCGCCTCTGATTCCCCAGCTCTGATTCCCCGCCTCTGATACCCCGTGTCTGATTCCCCGCCTCTGATTCCCCCCCTCTGATTCCCTGCCACTGATTCCCTGCCCCTGATTCCCCACTTCTGATTCCCCATATCTGATTCCCCGCCTGTTTCCCCGCCTCTGATTCCCTGCCTCTGATTCCCCAACACTGATTCCCCGCCTCTGATTCCGCATATCTTATTCCCCGCCTTTGATTCCCCATATCTGATTCCCCGCCTCTGATTCCCCAGCTCTGATTCCCCGCCTCTGATACCCGGCGTCCGATTCCGTGCCTCTGATTCCCCGCCTCTGATTCCCCATCTCTGATTCCCCGCCTCTGATTCCCCGTGTCTGATTCCCTGCCTCTGAATCCCTGCCTCTGATTCCCCGCCTCTGATTCCCTGCCACTGATTCCCTGCCCCTGATTCCCCACCTCTGATTCCCCATATCTGATTCCCCACCTCTGTTTCCCCGCCTCTGATTCCCCGCCTCTGATTCCCCATATCTGATTCCCTGCCTCTGATTCCCAAACTCTGATTCCCCGCCTCTGATTCCGCAGCTCTGAATCCACGCCTCTGATTCCCCGCATCTGATTCCCTGCCTCTGATTCCCTGCCTTGATTCCCCATCTCTGATTCACAACCTCTGATTCCCCACCTCTTATTCCCCATATCTGATTCCCCGCCTCTGTTTCCCCATATCTGATTCCCCGGCTCTGATTGCCCACCTCTATTCCCCGCCTCTGATTCGCCAGCTCTGATTCGCCTCCTCTGATTCCCCGCATATGATTCCCTGCCTCTGATTCCGCGCCTCTGATTCCCCATCTCTGATTCACCGCCTTTGATTCCCCGCCTCTGATTCTCCATATCTCATTCCCCGCCTCTGATTCCCCGCGTCTGATTCCCAGCCTCTGAATCCCCGTGTCTGATTTCCTGCCTCTGATTCCCCGCCTCATATTCCCCATCTCTGATTCACCGCCTCTGATTCCCCACCTCTGATTCCCCGCGTCTGATTCCCTGCCTCTGATTCCCCGCCTCTGATTCCCCAGCTCTGATTCCCCGCCTCTGATTCCCCATCTCTGATTCCCCGCCTCTGATTCCCCGTGTCTGATTCCCTGCCTCTGATTCCCCGCCTCTGATTCCCCACCTCTGATTCCCTGCCACTGATTCCCTGCCCCTGAATCCCCACCTCTGATTCCCCATATCTGATTCCCCGACTCTGTTTCCCCGCGTCTGATTCCCAGCCTCTGAATCCCCGTGTCTGATTTCCTGCCTCTGATTCCCCGCCTCTTATTCCCCATCTCTGATTCACCGCCTCTGATTCCCCACCTCTGATTCCCCGCATCTGATTCCCTGCCTCTGATACCCCGCCTCTGATTCCCCAGCTCTGATTCCCCGCCTCTGATTCCCCATCTCTGATTCCCCGCCTCTGATTCCCCGTGTCTGATTCCCTGCCTCTGATTCCCCGCCTCTGATTCCCCACCTCTGATTCCCTGCCACTGATTCCCTGCCCCTGAATCCCCACCTCTGATTCCCCATATCTGATTCCCCGACTCTGTTTCCCCGCCTCTGATTCCCCGCCTCTGATTCCCCATATCTGATTCCCTGCCTCTGATTCCCCAACTCTGATTCCCCGCCTCTGATTCCCCAGCTCTGAATCCACGCATCTGATTCCCCGCATCTGATTCCCTGCCTCTGATTCCCCGCCTTGATTCCCCATCTCTGATTCACAACCTCTGATTCCCCGCCTCTTATTCCCCATCTCTGATTCACCGCCTCTGATTCCCCACCTCTGATTCCCCGCGTCTGATTCCCTGCCTCTGATTCCCCGCCTCTGATTCCCCAGCTCTGATTCCCCGCCTCTGATTCCCCATCTCTGATTCCCCGCCTCTGATTCCCCGTGTCTGATTCCCTGCCTCTGATTCCCCGCCTCTGATTCCCCGCCTCTGATTCCCTGCCACTGATTCCCTGCCCCTGATTCCCCACCTCTGATTCGCCATATCTGATTCCCCGACTCTGTTTCCCCGCCTCTGATTCCCCGCCTCTGATTCCCCATATCTGATTCCCTGCCTCTGATTCCCCAACTCTGATTCCCCGCCTCTGATTCCCCAGCTCTGAATCCACGCCTCTGATTCCCCGCATCTGATTCCCTGCCTCTGATTCCCCGCCTTGATTCCCCATCTCTGATTCACAACCTCTGATTCCCCACCTCTTATTCCCCATATCTGATTCCCCGCCTCTGTTTCCCCATATCTGATTCCCCGGCTCTGATTGCCCTCCTCTATTCCCCGCCTCTGATTCGCCAGCTCTGATTCGCCTCCTCTGATTCCCCGCATCTGATTCCCTGCCTCTGATTCCGCGCCTCTGATTCCCCATCTCTGATTCACCGCCTTTGATTCGCCACCTCTGATTCCCCATATCTGATTCACCACCTCTGTTTCCCCGCCTCTGATTCCCCGCCTCTGATTCTCCATATCTCATTCCCCGCCTCTGAATCCCCATGTCTGATTCCCGGACACTGATTCCCCACCTCTGATTCCCGGCCTCTTATTCCCAGCATCTGATTCCCGGTCTCTGATTCCCGGCCTCTGATTCCCCGCTTCTGATTCTGATTCCCTGCCTCTGATTCCCCATCTCTGATTCCGCACATCTGATTCCCTGCCTCTGATTCCCCACCTCTGATTCCCCATATCTGATTCCCCGCCTCTGTTTCCCCGCCTCCGATTCCCCGCCTCTGTTTCCCCATATCTAATTCCCCACCTCTGATGCCCCAACTCTGATTCCCCTCCTCTGATTCCCCAGCTCTGATTCCCCACCTCTGATTCTCCGCATCCGATTCCCCATGTCTGATTCCCCGCCTCTGTTTCCCCGCCTCTGATTCCCCGCTTCTGTTTTCCCATATCTGATTCCCCGCCTCTGATTCCCCAGCTCTGATTCCCTGCCTCTGATTCCCCGCGTTCTATTCCCTGCCTCTGATTCCCCGCCTGTGATTCCCCATCTCTGATTCACCACCTCTGATTCCCCACCTCTGATTCCCCATATCTAATTCCCCGCCTCTGTTTGCCCGCCTCTGAATCCACGCCTCTGATTCCCCGCATCTGATTCCCTGCCTCTGATTCCCTGCCTTGATTCCCCATCTCTGATTCACAACCTCTGATTCCCCACCTCTTATTCCCCATATCTGATTCCCCGCCTCTGTTTCCCCATATCTGATTCCCCGGCTCTGATTGCCCACCTCTATTCCCCGCCTCTGATTCGCCAGCTCTGATTCGCCTCCTCTGATTCCCCGCATCTGATTCCCTGCCTCTGATTCCGCGCCTCTGATTCCCCATCTCTGATTCACCGCCTTTGATTCGCCACCTCTGATTCCCCATATCTGATTCACCAACTCTGTTTCCCCGCCTCTGATTCCCCGCCTCTGATTCTCCATATCTCATTCCCCGCCTCTGATTCCCCGCGTCTGATTCCCAGCCTCTGAATCCCCGTGTCTGATTTCCTGCCTCTGATTCCCCGCCTCTTATTCCCCATCTCTGATTCACCGCCTCTGATTCCCCACCTCTGATTCCCCGCATCTGATTCCCTGCCTCTGATACCCCGCCTCTGATTCCCCAGCTCTGATTCCCCGCCTCTGATTCCCCATCTCTGATTCCCCGCCTCTGATTCCCCGTGTCTGATTCCCTGCCTCTGATTCCCCGCCTCTGATTCCCCACCTCTGATTCCCTGCCACTGATTCCCTGCCCCTGAATCCCCACCTCTGATTCCCCATATCTGATTCCCCGACTCTGTTTCCCCGCCTCTGATTCCCCGCCTCTGATTCCCCATATCTGATTCCCTGCCTCTGATTCCCCAACTCTGATTCCCCGCCTCTGATTCCCCAGCTCTGAATCCACGCATCTGATTCCCCGCATCTGATTCCCTGCCTCTGATTCCCCGCCTTGATTCCCCATCTCTGATTCACAACCTCTGATTCCCCGCCTCTTATTCCCCATCTCTGATTCACCGCCTCTGATTCCCCACCTCTGATTCCCCGCGTCTGATTCCCTGCCTCTGATTCCCCGCCTCTGATTCCCCAGCTCTGATTCCCCGCCTCTGATTCCCCATCTCTGATTCCCCGCCTCTGATTCCCCGTGTCTGATTCCCTGCCTCTGATTCCCCGCCTCTGATTCCCCGCCTCTGATTCCCTGCCACTGATTCCCTGCCCCTGATTCCCCACCTCTGATTCGCCATATCTGATTCCCCGACTCTGTTTCCCCGCCTCTGATTCCCCGCCTCTGATTCCCCATATCTGATTCCCTGCCTCTGATTCCCCAACTCTGATTCCCCGCCTCTGATTCCCCAGCTCTGAATCCACGCCTCTGATTCCCCGCATCTGATTCCCTGCCTCTGATTCCCCGCCTTGATTCCCCATCTCTGATTCACAACCTCTGATTCCCCACCTCTTATTCCCCATATCTGATTCCCCGCCTCTGTTTCCCCATATCTGATTCCCCGGCTCTGATTGCCCTCCTCTATTCCCCGCCTCTGATTCGCCAGCTCTGATTCGCCTCCTCTGATTCCCCGCATCTGATTCCCTGCCTCTGATTCCGCGCCTCTGATTCCCCATCTCTGATTCACCGCCTTTGATTCGCCACCTCTGATTCCCCATATCTGATTCACCACCTCTGTTTCCCCGCCTCTGATTCCCCGCCTCTGATTCTCCATATCTCATTCCCCGCCTCTGAATCCCCATCTCTGATTCCCGGACACTGATTCCCCACCTCTGATTCCCGGCCTCTTATTCCCAGCATCTGATTCCCGGTCTCTGATTCCCGGCCTCTGATTCCCCGCTTCTGATTCTGATTCCCTGCCTCTGATTCCCCATCTCTGATTCCGCACATCTGATTCCCTGCCTCTGATTCCCCACCTCTGATTCCCCATATCTGATTCCCCGCCTCTGTTTCCCCGCCTCCGATTCCCCGCCTCTGTTTCCCCATATCTAATTCCCCACCTCTGATGCCCCAACTCTGATTCCCCTCCTCTGATTCCCCAGCTCTGATTCCCCACCTCTGATTCTCCGCATCCGATTCCCCATGTCTGATTCCCCGCCTCTGTTTCCCCGCCTCTGATTCCCCGCTTCTGTTTTCCCATATCTGATTCCCCGCCTCTGATTCCCCAGCTCTGATTCCCTGCCTCTGATTCCCCGCGTTCTATTCCCTGCCTCTGATTCCCCGCCTGTGATTCCCCATCTCTGATTCACCACCTCTGATTCCCCACCTCTGATTCCCCATATCTAATTCCCCGCCTCTGTTTGCCCGCCTCTGAATCCCCGCCTCTGTTTCCCCATATCTGATTCCCTGCCTCTGAATCCCCAACTCTGATTCCCTGCCTCTGATTCACCAGCTCTGATTCCCCGCCTTTGATTCCCCCCGTCTGATTCCCAGCCTCTGAATCCCCGTGTCTGATTTCCTGCCTCTGATTCCCCGCCTCTTATTCCCCATCTCTGATTCACAGCCTCTGATTCCCCACCTCTGATTCCCCGCGTCTGATTCCCTGCCTCTGATTCCCCGCCTCTGATTCCCCAGCTCTGATTCCCCGCCTCTGATTCCCCAGCTCTGATTCCGCGCCTCTGATTCCCCGCGTCTGATTCCCTGCCTCTGATTCCCCGCCTCTGATTCCCCATCTCTGATTCCCCAGCTCTGATTCCCCGTGTCTGATTCCCTGCCTCTGAATCCCCGCCTCTTATTCCCCGCCTCTGATTCCCTGCCACTGATTCCCCGCCCCTGATTCCCCACCTCTGATTCCCCATATCTTATTCCCCGCCTCTGTTTCCCCCCCTCTGATTCCCAGCCTCTGATTCCCCATATCTGATTCCCCGCCTCTGATTCCCCATATCTGATTCCCCGCCTCATTTTCCACATATCTGCTTCGCCGCCTCTGATTCCCCAACTCTGATTCCCCGCCTCTGATTCCCCAGCTCTGATTTCCCGCCTCTGATTTCCGGCATCCGATTCCCTGCCTCTGATTCCCCGCCTCTGATTCCCCATCTCTGATTCCCCGCCTCTGATTCCCCGTGTCTGATTCCCTGCCTCTGATTCCCCGCCTCTGATTCCCCGCGTCTGATTCCCTGCCACTGATTCCCTGCCCCTGATTCCCCACCTCTGATTCCCCATATCTGATTCCCCGCCTCTGTTTCCCCGCCTCTGATTCCCCGCCTCTGTTTCCCCATATCTGATTCCCCGCCTCTGATTCCCCAACTCTGATTCCCCTCCTCTAATTCGCCAGCTATGATTCCCCGCCTCTGATTCCCTGCATCTGATTCCCTGCCTCTGATTCCCCGCCTCTGATTCCCCTTCTCTGATTCACCACCTCTGAATCCCCACCTCTGATTGCCCATCTCTGATTCCGCACATCCGATTCCCTGCCTCTGATTCCCCGCCTCTGATTCCCCGCCTCTGATTCCCTGCCTCTGATTCGCAACCTCTAATTCCCCACCTCTGATTCCCCATATCTGATTCCCCGCCTCTGTTTCCCTGCCTCTGATTCCCGGCCTCTGTTTCCCCATATCTGATTCCCCTCCTCTGATTCCCCAACTCTGATTCCCCGCCTCTGATTCCCCAGCTCTGATTCCCCACCTCTGATTCCCCAGCTCTGATTCCCTGCCACTGATTCCTCGCCCCTGATTCCCCACCTCTGATTCCCCACATCTGATTCCCCGCCTCTGTTTCCCCAGCTCTGATTCCCTGCCTCTGATTCCCTGCCCTGATTCCCCATCTCTGTTTCACCGCCTTTGATTCGCAACCTCTGATTCACCATATCTGATTCCCCGCCTCTGTTTCCCCGCCTCTGATTCCCTGCCTCTGATTCCCAACCTCTGATTCCACACCTCTGATTCCCCATATCTGATTCCCCGACTCTATTTCCCCATATCTGATTCCCCGCCTCTGATTCCCCAACTCTGATTCCCCGCCTCTGATTCCCCAGCTCTGATTCCCCGCCTCTGATACCCCGTGTCTGATTCCCCGCCTCTGATTCCCCCCCTCTGATTCCCTGCCACTGATTCCCTGCCCCTGATTCCCCACTTCTGATTCCCCATATCTGATTCCCCGCCTGTTTCCCCGCCTCTGATTCCCCGCCTCTGATTCCCCATATCTGATTCCCTGCCTCTGATTCCCCAACACTGATTCCCCGCCTCTGATTCCGCATATCTTATTCCCCGCCTTTGATTCCCCATATCTGATTCCCCGCCTCTGATTCCCCAGCTCTGATTCCCCGCCTCTGATACCCGGCGTCCGATTCCGTGCCTCTGATTCCCCGCCTCTGATTCCCCATCTCTGATTCCCCGCCTCTGATTCCCCGTGTCTGATTCCCTGCCTCTGAATCCCTGCCTCTGATTCCCCGCCTCTGATTCCCTGCCACTGATTCCCTGCCCCTGATTCCCCACCTCTGATTCCCCATATCTGATTCCCCACCTCTGTTTCCCCGCCTCTGATTCCCCGCCTCTGATTCCCCATATCTGATTCCCTGCCTCTGATTCCCAAACTCTGATTCCCCGCCTCTGATTCCGCAGCTCTGAATCCACGCCTCTGATTCCCCGCATCTGATTCCCTGCCTCTGATTCCCTGCCTTGATTCCCCATCTCTGATTCACAACCTCTGATTCCCCACCTCTTATTCCCCATATCTGATTCCCCGCCTCTGTTTCCCCATATCTGATTCCCCGGCTCTGATTGCCCACCTCTATTCCCCGCCTCTGATTCGCCAGCTCTGATTCGCCTCCTCTGATTCCCCGCATATGATTCCCTGCCTCTGATTCCGCGCCTCTGATTCCCCATCTCTGATTCACCGCCTTTGATTCCCCGCCTCTGATTCTCCATATCTCATTCCCCGCCTCTGATTCCCCGCGTCTGATTCCCAGCCTCTGAATCCCCGTGTCTGATTTCCTGCCTCTGATTCCCCGCCTCATATTCCCCATCTCTGATTCACCGCCTCTGATTCCCCACCTCTGATTCCCCGCGTCTGATTCCCTGCCTCTGATTCCCCGCCTCTGATTCCCCAGCTCTGATTCCCCGCCTCTGATTCCCCATCTCTGATTCCCCGCCTCTGATTCCCCGTGTCTGATTCCCTGCCTCTGATTCCCCGCCTCTGATTCCCCACCTCTGATTCCCTGCCACTGATTCCCTGCCCCTGAATCCCCACCTCTGATTCCCCATATCTGATTCCCCGACTCTGTTTCCCCGCGTCTGATTCCCAGCCTCTGAATCCCCGTGTCTGATTTCCTGCCTCTGATTCCCCGCCTCTTATTCCCCATCTCTGATTCACCGCCTCTGATTCCCCACCTCTGATTCCCCGCATCTGATTCCCTGCCTCTGATACCCCGCCTCTGATTCCCCAGCTCTGATTCCCCGCCTCTGATTCCCCATCTCTGATTCCCCGCCTCTGATTCCCCGTGTCTGATTCCCTGCCTCTGATTCCCCGCCTCTGATTCCCCACCTCTGATTCCCTGCCACTGATTCCCTGCCCCTGAATCCCCACCTCTGATTCCCCATATCTGATTCCCCGACTCTGTTTCCCCGCCTCTGATTCCCCGCCTCTGATTCCCCATATCTGATTCCCTGCCTCTGATTCCCCAACTCTGATTCCCCGCCTCTGATTCCCCAGCTCTGAATCCACGCATCTGATTCCCCGCATCTGATTCCCTGCCTCTGATTCCCCGCCTTGATTCCCCATCTCTGATTCACAACCTCTGATTCCCCGCCTCTTATTCCCCATCTCTGATTCACCGCCTCTGATTCCCCACCTCTGATTCCCCGCGTCTGATTCCCTGCCTCTGATTCCCCGCCTCTGATTCCCCAGCTCTGATTCCCCGCCTCTGATTCCCCATCTCTGATTCCCCGCCTCTGATTCCCCGTGTCTGATTCCCTGCCTCTGATTCCCCGCCTCTGATTCCCCGCCTCTGATTCCCTGCCACTGATTCCCTGCCCCTGATTCCCCACCTCTGATTCGCCATATCTGATTCCCCGACTCTGTTTCCCCGCCTCTGATTCCCCGCCTCTGATTCCCCATATCTGATTCCCTGCCTCTGATTCCCCAACTCTGATTCCCCGCCTCTGATTCCCCAGCTCTGAATCCACGCCTCTGATTCCCCGCATCTGATTCCCTGCCTCTGATTCCCCGCCTTGATTCCCCATCTCTGATTCACAACCTCTGATTCCCCACCTCTTATTCCCCATATCTGATTCCCCGCCTCTGTTTCCCCATATCTGATTCCCCGGCTCTGATTGCCCTCCTCTATTCCCCGCCTCTGATTCGCCAGCTCTGATTCGCCTCCTCTGATTCCCCGCATCTGATTCCCTGCCTCTGATTCCGCGCCTCTGATTCCCCATCTCTGATTCACCGCCTTTGATTCGCCACCTCTGATTCCCCATATCTGATTCACCACCTCTGTTTCCCCGCCTCTGATTCCCCGCCTCTGATTCTCCATATCTCATTCCCCGCCTCTGAATCCCCATCTCTGATTCCCGGACACTGATTCCCCACCTCTGATTCCCGGCCTCTTATTCCCAGCATCTGATTCCCGGTCTCTGATTCCCGGCCTCTGATTCCCCGCTTCTGATTCTGATTCCCTGCCTCTGATTCCCCATCTCTGATTCCGCACATCTGATTCCCTGCCTCTGATTCCCCACCTCTGATTCCCCATATCTGATTCCCCGCCTCTGTTTCCCCGCCTCCGATTCCCCGCCTCTGTTTCCCCATATCTAATTCCCCACCTCTGATGCCCCAACTCTGATTCCCCTCCTCTGATTCCCCAGCTCTGATTCCCCACCTCTGATTCTCCGCATCCGATTCCCCATGTCTGATTCCCCGCCTCTGTTTCCCCGCCTCTGATTCCCCGCTTCTGTTTTCCCATATCTGATTCCCCGCCTCTGATTCCCCAGCTCTGATTCCCTGCCTCTGATTCCCCGCGTTCTATTCCCTGCCTCTGATTCCCCGCCTGTGATTCCCCATCTCTGATTCACCACCTCTGATTCCCCACCTCTGATTCCCCATATCTAATTCCCCGCCTCTGTTTGCCCGCCTCTGAATCCCCGCCTCTGTTTCCCCATATCTGATTCCCTGCCTCTGAATCCCCAACTCTGATTCCCTGCCTCTGATTCACCAGCTCTGATTCCCCGCCTTTGATTCCCCCCGTCTGATTCCCAGCCTCTGAATCCCCGTGTCTGATTTCCTGCCTCTGATTCCCCGCCTCTTATTCCCCATCTCTGATTCACAGCCTCTGATTCCCCACCTCTGATTCCCCGCGTCTGATTCCCTGCCTCTGATTCCCCGCCTCTGATTCCCCAGCTCTGATTCCCCGCCTCTGATTCCCCAGCTCTGATTCCGCGCCTCTGATTCCCCGCGTCTGATTCCCTGCCTCTGATTCCCCGCCTCTGATTCCCCATCTCTGATTCCCCAGCTCTGATTCCCCGTGTCTGATTCCCTGCCTCTGAATCCCCGCCTCTTATTCCCCGCCTCTGATTCCCTGCCACTGATTCCCCGCCCCTGATTCCCCACCTCTGATTCCCCATATCTTATTCCCCGCCTCTGTTTCCCCCCCTCTGATTCCCAGCCTCTGATTCCCCATATCTGATTCCCCGCCTCTGATTCCCCATATCTGATTCCCCGCCTCATTTTCCACATATCTGCTTCGCCGCCTCTGATTCCCCAACTCTGATTCCCCGCCTCTGATTCCCCAGCTCTGATTTCCCGCCTCTGATTTCCGGCATCCGATTCCCTGCCTCTGATTCCCCGCCTCTGATTCCCCATCTCTGATTCCCCGCCTCTGATTCCCCGTGTCTGATTCCCTGCCTCTGATTCCCCGCCTCTGATTCCCCGCGTCTGATTCCCTGCCACTGATTCCCTGCCCCTGATTCCCCACCTCTGATTCCCCATATCTGATTCCCCGCCTCTGTTTCCCCGCCTCTGATTCCCCGCCTCTGTTTCCCCATATCTGATTCCCCGCCTCTGATTCCCCAACTCTGATTCCCCTCCTCTAATTCGCCAGCTATGATTCCCCGCCTCTGATTCCCTGCATCTGATTCCCTGCCTCTGATTCCCCGCCTCTGATTCCCCTTCTCTGATTCACCACCTCTGAATCCCCACCTCTGATTGCCCATCTCTGATTCCGCACATCCGATTCCCTGCCTCTGATTCCCCGCCTCTGATTCCCCGCCTCTGATTCCCTGCCTCTGATTCGCAACCTCTAATTCCCCACCTCTGATTCCCCATATCTGATTCCCCGCCTCTGTTTCCCTGCCTCTGATTCCCGGCCTCTGTTTCCCCATATCTGATTCCCCTCCTCTGATTCCCCAACTCTGATTCCCCGCCTCTGATTCCCCAGCTCTGATTCCCCACCTCTGATTCCCCAGCTCTGATTCCCTGCCACTGATTCCTCGCCCCTGATTCCCCACCTCTGATTCCCCACATCTGATTCCCCGCCTCTGTTTCCCCAGCTCTGATTCCCTGCCTCTGATTCCCTGCCCTGATTCCCCATCTCTGTTTCACCGCCTTTGATTCGCAACCTCTGATTCACCATATCTGATTCCCCGCCTCTGTTTCCCCGCCTCTGATTCCCTGCCTCTGATTCCCAACCTCTGATTCCACACCTCTGATTCCCCATATCTGATTCCCCGACTCTATTTCCCCATATCTGATTCCCCGCCTCTGATTCCCCAACTCTGATTCCCCGCCTCTGATTCCCCAGCTCTGATTCCCCGCCTCTGATACCCCGTGTCTGATTCCCCGCCTCTGATTCCCCCCCTCTGATTCCCTGCCACTGATTCCCTGCCCCTGATTCCCCACTTCTGATTCCCCATATTTGATTCCCCGCCTGTTTCCCCGCCTCTGATTCCCCGCCTCTGATTCCCCATATCTGATTCCCTGCCTCTGATTCCCCAACACTGATTCCCCGCCTCTGATTCCGCATATCTTATTCCCCGCCTTTGATTCCCCATATCTGATTCCCCGCCTCTGATTCCCCAGCTCTGATTCCCCGCCTCTGATACCCGGCGTCCGATTCCGTGCCTCTGATTCCCCGCCTCTGATTCCCCATCTCTGATTCCCCGCCTCTGATTCCCCGTGTCTGATTCCCTGCCTCTGAATCCCTGCCTCTGATTCCCCGCCTCTGATTCCCTGCCACTGATTCCCTGCCCCTGATTCCCCACCTCTGATTCCCCATATCTGATTCCCCACCTCTGTTTCCCCGCCTCTGATTCCCCGCCTCTGATTCCCCATATCTGATTCCCTGCCTCTGATTCCCAAACTCTGATTCCCCGCCTCTGATTCCGCAGCTCTGAATCCACGCCTCTGATTCCCCGCATCTGATTCCCTGCCTCTGATTCCCTGCCTTGATTCCCCATCTCTGATTCACAACCTCTGATTCCCCACCTCTTATTCCCCATATCTGATTCCCCGCCTCTGTTTCCCCATATCTGATTCCCCGGCTCTGATTGCCCACCTCTATTCCCCGCCTCTGATTCGCCAGCTCTGATTCGCCTCCTCTGATTCCCCGCATATGATTCCCTGCCTCTGATTCCGCGCCTCTGATTCCCCATCTCTGATTCACCGCCTTTGATTCCCCGCCTCTGATTCTCCATATCTCATTCCCCGCCTCTGATTCCCCGCGTCTGATTCCCAGCCTCTGAATCCCCGTGTCTGATTTCCTGCCTCTGATTCCCCGCCTCATATTCCCCATCTCTGATTCACCGCCTCTGATTCCCCACCTCTGATTCCCCGCGTCTGATTCCCTGCCTCTGATTCCCCGCCTCTGATTCCCCAGCTCTGATTCCCCGCCTCTGATTCCCCATCTCTGATTCCCCGCCTCTGATTCCCCGTGTCTGATTCCCTGCCTCTGATTCCCCGCCTCTGATTCCCCACCTCTGATTCCCTGCCACTGATTCCCTGCCCCTGAATCCCCACCTCTGATTCCCCATATCTGATTCCCCGACTCTGTTTCCCCGCCTCTGATTCCCCGCCTCTGATTCCCCATATCTGATTCCCTGCCTCTGATTCCCCAACTCTGATTCCCCGCCTCTGATTCCCCAGCTCTGAATCCACGCCTCTGATTCCCCGCATCTGATTCCCTGCCTCTGATTCCCCGCCTTGATTCCCCATCTCTGATTCACAACCTCTGATTCCCCACCTCTTATTCCCCATATCTGATTCCCCGCCTCTGTTTCCCCATATCTGATTCCCCGGCTCTGATTGCCCAACTCTATTCCCCGCCTCTGATTCGCCAGCTCTGATTCGCCTCCTCTGATTCCCCGCATCTGATTCCCTGCCTCTGATTCCGCGCCTCTGATTCACCACCTCTGTTTCCCCGCCTCTGATTCCCCGCCTCTGATTCTCCATATCTCATTCCCCGCCTCTGAATCCCCATCTCTGATTCCCAGACACTGATTCCCCACCTCTGATTCCCGGCCTCTTATTCCCAGCATCTGATTCCCGGTCTCTGATTCCCCGCTTCTGATTCTGATTCCCTGCCTCTGATTCCCCATCTCTGATTCCGCACATCTGATTCCCTGCCTCTGATTCCGCACCTCTGATTCCCCATATCTGATTCCCCGCCTCTGTTTCCCCGCCTCCGATTCCCCGCCTCTGTTTCCCCATATCTAATTCCCCACCTCTGATGCCCCAACTCTGATTCCCCGCCTCTGATTCCCCAGCTCTGATTCCCCACCTCTGATTCTCCGCATCCGATTCCCCATGTCTGATTCCCCGCCTCTGTTTCCCCGCCTCTGATTCCCCGCTTCTGTTTTCCCATATCTGATACCCCGCCTCTGATTCCCCAGCTCTGATTCCCTGCCTCTGATTCCCCGCGTTCTATTCCCTGCCTCTGATTCCCCGCCTGTGATTCCCCATATCTGATTCACCACCTCTGATTCCCCACCTCTGATTCCCCATATCTAATTCCCCGCCTCTGTTTGCCCACCTCTGAATCCCCGCCTCTGTTTCCCCATATCTGATTCCCTGCCTCTGAATCCCCAACTCTGATTCCCTGCCTCTGATTCACCAGCTCTGATTCCCCGCCTTTGATTCCCCCCGTCTGATTCCCAGCCTCTGAATCCCCGTGTCTGATTTCCTGCCTCTGATTCCCCGCCTCTTATTCCCCATCTCTGATTCACCGCCTCTGATTCCCCACCTCTGATTCCCCGCGTCTGATTCCCTGCCTCTGATTCCCCGCCTCTGATTCCCCAGCTCTGATTCCCCGCCTCTGATTCCCCAGCTCTGATTCCGCGCCTCTGATTCCCCGCGTCTGATTCCCTGCCTCTGATTCCCTGCCTCTGATTCCCCATCTCTGAATCCCCAGCTCTGATTCCCCGTGTCTGATTCCCTGCCTCTGAAACCCCGCCTCTGATTCCCCGCCTCTGATTCCCTGCCACTGATTCCCTGCCCCTGATTCCCCACCTCTGATTCCCCATATCTTATTCCCCGCCTCTGTTTCCCCCCCTCTGATTCCCAGCCTCTGATTCCCCATATCTGATTCCCCGCCTCTGATTCCCCATATCTGATTCCCCGCCTCATTTTCCACATATCTGCTTCGCCGCCTCTGATTCCCCAACTCTGATTCCCCGCCTCTGATTCCCCAGCTCTGATTTCCCGCCTCTGATTTCCGGCATCCGATTCCCTGCCTCTGATTCCCCGCCTCTGATTCCCCGCGTCTGATCCCCTGCCACTGATTCCCTGCCCCTGATTCCCCACCTCTGATTCCCCATATCTGATTCCCCGCCTCTGTTTCCCCGCCTCTGATTCCCCGCCTCTGTTTCCCCATATCTGATTCCCCGCCTCTGATTCCCCAACTCTGATTCCCCTCCTCTAATTCGCCAGCTATGATTCCCCGCCTCTGATTCCCTGCATCTGATTCCCTGCCTCTGATTCCCCGCCTCTGATTCCCCTTCTCTGATTCACCACCTCTGAATCCCCACCTCTGATTCCCCATCTCTGATTCCGCACATCCGATTCCCTGCCTCTGATTCCCCGCCTCTGATTCCCCGCCTCTGATTCCCTGCCTCTGATTCGCAACCTCTAATTCCCCACCTCTGATTCCCCATATCTGATTCCCCGCCTCTGTTTCCCTGCCTCTGATTCCCGGCCTCTGTTTCCCCATATCTGATTCCCCTCCTCTGATTCCCCAACTCTGATTCCCCGCCTCTGATTCCCCAGCTCTGATTCCCCGCCTTTTATTCCCGGCCTCTGATTCCCTGCCACTGATTCCCCGCCCCTGATTCCCCACCTCTGATTCCCCATATCTGATTCCCCGCCTCTGTTTCCCCAGCTCTGATTCCCCACCTCTGATTCCCCAGCTCTGATTCCCTGCCACTGATTCCCCACCCCTGATTCCCCACCTCTGATTCCCCATATCTGATTCCCCGCCTCTGTTTCCCCAGCTCTGATTCCCTGCCTCTGATTCGCTGCCCTGATTCCCCATCTCTGTTTCACCGCCTTTGATTCGCAACCTCTGATTCACCATATCTGATTCCCCGCCTCTGTTTCCCCGCCTCTGATTCCCTGCCTCTGATTCCCAACCTCTGATTCCACACCTCTGATTCCCCATATCTGATTCCCCGACTCTATTTCCCCATATCTGATTCCCCGCCTCTGATTCCCCAACTCTGATTCCCCGCCTCTGATTCCCCAGCTCTGATTCCCCGCCTCTGATTCCCGGCGTCCGATTCCCTGCCTCTGATTCCCCGCCTCTGATTCCCCATCTCTGATTCCCCGCCTCTGATTCCCCGTGTCTGATTCCCTTACTCTGATTCCCCGCCTCTGATTCCCCCCCTCTGATTCCCTGCCACTGATTCCCTGCCCCTGATTCCCCACTTCTGATTCCCCATATCTGATTCCCCGCCTGTTTCCCCGCCTCTGATTCCCCGCCTCTGATTCCCCATATCTGATTCCCTGCCTCTGATTCCCCAACTCTGATTCCCTGCCTCTGATTCCGCATATCTTATTCCCCGCCTCTGTTTCCCCCCCTCGCATTCCCAGCCTCTGATTCCCCATATCTGATTCCCCGCCTTTGATTCCCCATATCTGATTCCCCCCCTCATTTTCCCCATATCTGCTTCGCCGCCTCTGATTCCCCAACTCTGATTCCCCTCCTCTGATTCCCCAGCTCTGATTTCCCGCCTCTGAATTCCGGCATCCGATTCCCTGCCTCTGATTCCCCGCCTCTGATTCCCCATCTCTGATTCCCCGCCTCTGATTCCCCGTGTCTGATTCCCTGCATCTGGTTCCCCGCCTCTGATTCCCCACGTCTGATTCCCTGCCACTGATTCCCTGCCCCGGATTCCCCACCTCTGATTCCCCATATCTGATTCCCCGCCTCTGTTTCCCCGCCTCTGATTCCCCGCCTCTGTTTCCCCATATCTGATTCCCCGCCTCTGGTTCCCCAACTCTGATTCCCCTCCTCTAATTCGCCAGCTATGATTCCCCGCCTTTGATTCCCTGCGTCTGAGTCCCTGCCTCTGATTCCCCGCCTCTGATTCCCCTTTTCTGATTCACCACCTCTGAATCCCCACCTCTGATTCCCCATCTCTGATTCCGCACATCCGATTCCCTGCCTCTGATTCCCCGCCTCTGATTCCCCGCCTCTGATTCCCTGCCTCTGATTCGCAACCTCTAATTCCCCACCTCTGATTCCCCATATCTGATTCCCCGCCTCTGTTTCCCTGCCTCTGATTCCCGGCCTCTGTTTCCCCATATCTGATTCCCCTCCTCTGATTCCCCAACTCTGATTCCCCGCCTCTGATTCCCCAGCTCTGATTCCCCGCCTTTTATTCCCGGCCTCTGATTCCCTGCCACTGATTCCCCGCCCCTGATTCCCCACCTCTGATTCCCCATATCTGATTCCCCGCCTCTGTTTCCCCAGCTCTGATTCCCCACCTCTGATTCCCCAGCTCTGATTCCCTGCCACTGATTCCCCGCCCCTGATTCCCCACCTCTGATTCCCCATATCTGATTCCCCCCTTCTGTTTCCCCAGCTCTGATTCCCTGCCTCTGATTCCCTGCCCTGATTCCCCATCTCTGTTTCACCGCCTTTGATTCGCCACCTCTGATTCCCCATATCTGATTCCCCGCCTCTGTTTCCCCGCCTCTGATTCCCTGCCTCTGATTCCCATCCTCTGATTCCACACCTCTGATTCCCCATATCTGATTCCCCGCCTCTACTTCCCCATATCTGATTCCCCGCCTCTGATTCCCCAACTCTGATTCCCTGCCTCTGATTCCCCAGCTCTGATTCCCCGCCTCTGATTCCCGACGTCCGATTCCCTGCCTCTGATTCCCCGCCTCTGATTCCCCATCTCTGATTCCCCGCCTCTGATTCCCCGTGTCTGATTCCCTGCCTCTGATTCCCCGCCTCTGATTCCCCGCTCTGATTCCCTGCCACTGATTCCCTGCCCCTGATTCCCCACTTCTGATTCCCCATATCTGATTCCCCGCCTCTGTTTCCCCACCTCTGATTCCCCGCCTCTGATTCCCCATATATGATTCCCTGCCTCTGATTCCCCAACTCTGATTCCCCGCCTCTGATTCCCCAGCTCTGAATCCCCGCCTCTGATTCCCCGCCTCTGATTCTCCATATCTCATTCCCCGCCTCTGAATCCCCATCTCTGATTCCCGGACTCTGATTCCCCTCCTCTGATCCCCGGCCTCTTATTCCCAGCATTTGATTCCCGGCCTCTGATTCCCCATCTCTGATTCCGCACATCTGATACCCTGCCTCTGATTCCCCACCTCTGATTCCCCATATCTGATTCCCCGCCTCTGTTTCCCCGCCTCTGATTCCCCGCCTCTGTTTCCCCATATCTAATTACCCACCTCTGATGCCCCAACTCTGATTCCCCGCCTCTGATTCCCCAGCTCTGATTCCCCGCCTCTGATTCCCCGCATCTGATTCCCAATGTCTGATTCCCCGCCTCTGTTTCCCCGCCTCTGATTCCCCACCTCTGTTTCCCCATATCTGATTCCCCGCCTCTCTTTCCCCCCTCTGATTCCCAGCCTCTGATTCCCCATATCTGATTCCCCGCCTCTGATTCCCCATATCTGATTCCCCGCCTCATTTTCCCCATATCTGCTTCGCCGCCTCTGATTCCCCAACTCTGATTCCCCGCCTCTGATTCCCCAGCTCTGATTTCCCGCCTCTGATTTCCGTCATCCGATTCCCTGCCTCTGATTCCCCGCCTCTGATTCCCCATCTCTGATTCCCCGCCTCTGATTCCCCGTGTCTGATTCCCTGCCTCTGATTCCCCGCCTCTGATTCCCCTCGTCTGATTCCCTGCCACTGATTCCCTGCCCCTGATTCCCCACCTCTGATTCCCCATATCTGATTCCCCGCCTCTGTTTCCCCGCCTCTGATTCCCCGCCTCTCTTTCCCCATATCTGATTCCCCGCCTCTGATTCCCCAACTCTGAATCTCCTCCTCTAATTCGCCAGCTATGTTTCCCCGCCTCTGATTCCCTGCATCTGATTCCCTGCCTCTGATTCCCCGCCTCTGATTCCCCTTCTCTGATTCACCACCTCTGAATCCCGACCTCTGATTCCCCATCTCTGATTCCGCACATCCGATTCCCTGCCTCTGATTCCCCGCCTCTGATTCCCCGCCTCTGATTCCCTGCCTCTGATTCGCAACCTCTAATTCCCCACCTCTGATTCCCCAAATCTGATTCCCCGCCTCTGTTTCCCTGCCTCTGATTCCCGGCCTCTGTTTCCCCATATCTGATTCCCCTCCTCTGATTCCCCAACTCTGATTCCCCGCCTCTGATTCCCCAGCTCTGATTCCCCGCCTTTTATTGCCTGCCTCTGATTCCCTGCCACTGATTCCCCGCACCTGATTCCCCACCTCTGATTCCCCATATCTGATTCCCCGCCTCTGTTTCCCCAGCTCTGATTCCCCACCTCGAATTCCCCAGCTCTGATTCCCTGCCACTGATTCCCCGCCCCTGATTCCCCACCTCTGATTCCCCATATCTGATTCCCCGCCTCTGTTTCCCCAGCTCTGATTCCCTGCCTCTGATTCCCTGCACCGATTCCCCATCTCTGTTTCACCGCCTTTGATTCGCCACCTCTGATTCCCCATATCTGATTCCCTGCCTCTGATTCCCAAACTCTGATTCCACACCTCTGATTCCCCATATCTGATTCCCCGCCTCTATTTCCCCATATCTCATTCCCCGCCTCTGCTTCCCCAACTCTGATTCCCCGCCTCTGATTCCCCAGCTCTGATTCCCCGCCTCTGATTCCCGGCATCCGATTCCCTGCCTCTGATTCCCCGCCTCTGATTCCCCATCTCTGATTCCCCGCCTCTGATTCCCCGTGTCTGATTCCCTGCCTCTGATTCCCCGCCTCTGATTCCCCGCCTCTGATTCCCTGCCACTGATTCCCTGCCCCTGATTCCCCACTTCTGATTGCCCATATCTGATTCCCCGCCTGTTTCCCCGCCTCTGATTCCCCGCCTCTGATTTCCCATATCTGATTCCCTGCCTCTGATTCCCCAACTGTGATTCCCCGCCTCTGATTCCCCAGCTCTGAATCCCCGCCTCTGATTCCCCGCGTCTGATTCCCTGCCTCTGATTCCCCGCCTTGATTCCCCATCTCTGATTCACAACCTTTGATTCCCCACCTCTGATTCCCCATATCTGATTCCCCGCATCTGTTTCCCCGCCTCTGATTCCCCGCCTCTGATTCCCCATATCTGATTCCCCGGCTCTGATTGCCCACCTCTGATTCCCCACCTCTGATTCGCCAGCTCTGATTCCCCGCCTCTGATTCCCCGCATCTGATTCCCTGCCTCTGATTCCCCGCCTCTGATTCCCCATCTCTGATTCACCGCCTTTGATTCGCCACCTCTGATTCCCCATATCTGATTCCCCACCTCTGTTTCGCCGCCTCTGATTCCCTGCCACTGATTCCCAGCCCCTGATTCCCCACCTCTGATTCCACATATCTTATTCCCCGCCTCTGTTTCCCCCCCTCTGATTCCCAGCCTCTGATTACCCATATCTCATTCCCCGCCTCTGATTCCCCATATCTGATTCCCCGCCTTATTTTCCCCATATCTGCTTCGCCGCCTCTGATTCCCCAACTCTGATTCCCCTCCTCTGATTCCCCAGCTCTGATTTCCCGCCTCTGATTTCCGGCATCCGATTCCCTGCCTCTGATTCCCCGCCTCTGATTCCCCATCTCTGATTCCCCGCCTCTGACTCCCCGTGTCTGATTCCCTGCCTCTGATTCCCCGCCTCTGATTCCCCGCGTCTGATTCCCTGCCACTGATTCCCTGCCCCTGATTCCCCACCTCTGATTCCCCATATCTGATTCCCCGCCTCTGTTTCCCCGCCTCTGATTCCCCGCCTCTGTTTCCCCACCTCTGATTCCCCGCCTCTGATTCCCCAATTCTGATTCCCCTCCTCTAATTCGCCAGCTATGATTCCCCTCCTCTGATTCCCTGCGTCTGATTCCCTGCCTCTGATTCCCCGCCTCTGATTCCCCTTCTCTGATTCACCACCTCTGAATCCCCACCTCTGATTCCCCATCTCTGATTCAGCACATCCGATTCCCTGCCTCTGATTCCCCGCCTCTGATTTCCCGCCTCTGATTCCCTGCCTCTGATTCGCAACCTCTAATTCCCCACCTCTGATTCCCCATATCTGATTCCCCGCCTCTGTTTCCCTGCCTCTGATTCCCGGCCTCTGTTTCCCCATATCTGATTCCCCTCCTCTGATTCCCCAACTCTGATTCCCCGCCTCTGATTCCCCAGCTCTGATTCCCCGCCTTTTATTCCCGGCCTCTGATTCCCTGCCACTGATTCCCCGCCCCTGATTCCCCACCTCTGATTCACCATATCTGATTCTCCGCCTCTGTTTCCCCAGCTCTGATTCCCCACCTCTGATTCCCCAGCTCTGATTCCCTGCCACTGATTCCCCGCCCCTGATTCCCCACCTCTGATTCCCCATATCTGATTCCCCGCCTCTGTTTCCCCAGCTCTGATTCCCTGCCTCTGATTCCCAACCTCTGATTCCCCATATCTGATTCCCCGCCTCTATTTCCCCATATCTGATTCCCCGCCTCTGATTCCCCAACTCTGATTCCCCGCCTCTGATTCCCCAGCTCTGATTCCCCGCCTCTGATTCCCGGCGTCCGATTCCCTGCCTCTGATTCCCCGCCTCTGATTCCCCATCTATGATTCCCCGCCCCTGATTCCCCACTTCTGATTCCCCATATCTGATTCCCCGCCTCTGTTTCCCCGCCTCTGATTCCCCGCCTCTGATTCCCCATATCTGAATCCCTGCCTCTGATTCCCCAACTCTGATTCCCCGCCTCTGATTCCCCAGCTCTGAATCCCCGCCTCTGATTCCCCGCCTCTGATTCTCCATATCTCATTCCCCGCCTCTGAATCCCCATCTCTGATTCCCGGACTCTGATTCCCCACCTCTGATTCCCGGCCTCTTATTCCCAGCATTTGATTCCCGGCCTCTGATTCCCGGCCTTTGATTCCTCGCTTTTGATTCTGATTCCCTGCCTCTGATTCCCCATCTCTGATACCGCACATCTGATTCCCTGCCTCTGATTCCCCACCTCTGATTCCCCATATCTGATTCCCCGCCTCTGTTTCCCCGCCTCTGATTCCCCGCCTCTGTTTCCCCATATCTAATTCCCCACCTCTGATGCCCCAACTCTGATTCCCCGCCTCTGATTCCCCAGCTCTGATTCCCCGCCTCTGATTCCCCGCATCTGATTCCCCATGTCTGATTCCCCGCCTCTGTTTCCCCGCCTCTGATTCCCCGCCTCTGTTTCCCCATATCTGATTCCCCGCCTCTGATTCCCCAGCTCTGATTCCCTGCCTCTGATTCCCCGCGTTCTATTCCCTGCCTTTGATTCCCCATCTCTGATTCACCACCTCTGATTCCCCACCTCTGATTCCCCATATCTAATTCCCCGCCTCTGTTTGCCCGCCTCTGATTCCCCGCCTCTGTTTCCCCATATCTGATTCCCCGCCTCTGAATCCCCAACTCTGATGCCCTGCCTCTGATTCACCAGCTCTGATTCCCCGCCTTTGATTCCCCCCATCTGATTCCCAGCCTCTGATTCCCCATCTCTGATTCACCGCCTCTGATTCCCCACCTCTGATTCCCCCAGCTCTGATTCCCCGCCTCTGATTCCCCGCATCTGATTCCCTGCCTCTGATTCCCCGCCTCTGATTCCCCATCTCTGATTCCCCACCTCTGATTCCCCGTGTCTGATTCCCAGCCTCTGATTCCCCGCCTCTGATTCCCAGCCTCTGATACCCTGCCACTGATTCCCCGCCCCTGATTCCCCGCCTCTGATTCCACGCCTCTGATTCCCTGCCACTGATTCCCCGCCCCTGATTCCCAGCCTCTGATTCCCCATATCTGATTCCCTGCCTCTGATTCCCCATATCTGATTCCCCGCCTCTATTTCCCCATATCTGCTTCGCCGCCTTTGATTCCCCAACTCTGATTCCCCGCCTCTGATTCCACAGCTCTGATTTCCCGCCTCTGATTCCCGGCATCCGATTCCCTGCCTCTGATTCCCCGCCTCTGATTCCCCATCTCTGATTCCCCGCCTCTGATTCCCCGTGTCTGATTCCCTGCCTCTGATTCCCCGCCTCTGATTCCTTCATCTGATTCCCTGCCACTGATTCCCTGCCCCTGATTCCCCACCTCTGATTCCCCATATCTGATTCCCCGCCTCTGTTTTCCCGCCTCTGATTCCCTGCCTCTTATTCCCCATATCTGATTCCCCGCCTCTGATTCCCCAACTCTGATTCCACCGCCTCTTATTCCCCAGCTCTGAATCCCCGCCTCTGATTCCCCGCGTCTGATTCCCCAACTCTGATTCCCCGCCTCTGATTCCCCAGCTCTGATTTCCCGCCTCTGATTTCCGGCATCCGATTCCCTGCCACTGATTCCCCGCCCCTGATTCCCCACCTCTGATTCCCCATATCTGATTCCCCGCCTCTGTTTCCCCAGCTCTGATTCCCCACCTCTGATTCCCCAGCTCTTTCCCTGCCACTGATTCCCCGCCCCTGATTCCCCACCTCTGATTCCCCATATCTGATTCCCCGCCTCTGTTTCCCCAGCTCTGATTCCCAGCCTCTGATTCCCTGCCCTGATTCCCCATCTCTGTTTCACCGCCTTTGTTTCGCTACCTCTGATTCCCCATATCTGATTCCCCGCCTCTGTTTCCCTGCCTCTGATTCGCTGCCTCTGATTCCCAACCTCTGATTCCACACCTCTGATTCCCCATATCTGATTCCCCGACTCTATTTCCCCATATCTGATTCCCCGCCTCTGATTCCCCAACTCTGATTCCCCGCCTCTGATTCCCCAGCTCTGATTCCCCGCCTCTGATTCCCGGCGTCCGATTCCCTGCCTCTGATTCCCCGCCTCTGATTCCCCATCTCTGATTCCCCGCCTCTGATTCCCCGTGTCTGATTCCCTTACTCTGATTCCCCGCCTCTGATTCCCCCCCTCTGATTCCCTGCCACTGATTCCCTGCCCCTGATTCCCCACTTCTGATTCCCCATATCTGATTCCCCGCCTGTTTCCCCGCCTCTGATTCCCCGCCTCTGATTCCCCATATCTGATTCCCTGCCTCTGATTCCCCAACTCTGATTCCCCGCCTCTGATTCCCCATATCTTATTCCCCGCCTCTGTTTCCCCCCCTCTGATTCCCAGCCTCTGATTCCCCATATCTGATTCCCCGCCTTTGATTCCCCATATCTGATTCCCCGCCTCATTTTCCCCATATCTGCTTCACCGCCTCTGATTCCCCAACTCTGATTCCCCTCCTCTGATTCCCCAGCTCTGATTTCCCGCCTCTGATTTCCGGCATCCGATTCCCTGCCTCTGATTCCCCGCCTCTGATTCCCCATCTCTGATTCCCCGCCTCTGATTCCCCGTGTCTGATTCCCTGCATCTGATTCCCCGCCTCTGATTCCCCGCGTCTGATTCCCTGCCACTGATTCCCTGCCCCTGATTCCCCACCTCTGATTCCCCATATCTGATTTCCCGCCTCTGTTTCCCCGCCTCTGATTCCCCGCCTCTGTTTCCCCATATCTGATTCCCCGCCTCTGATTCCCCAACTCTGATTCCCCTCCTCTAATTCGCCAGCTATGATTCCCCGCCTTTGATTCCCTGCGTCTGATTCCCTGCCTCTGATTCCCCGCCTCTGATTCCCCTTCTCTGATTCACCACCTCTGAATCCCCACCTCTGATTCCCCATCTCTGATTCCGCACATCCGATTCCCTGCCTCTGATTCCCCGCCTCTGATTCCCCGCCTCTGATTCCCTGCCTCTGATTCGCAACCTCTAATTCCCCACCTCTGATTCCCCAACTCTGATTCCCCGCCTCTGATTCTCCATCTCTGATTCCCCGCCTTTTATTCCCGGCCTCTGATTCCCTGCCACTGATTCCCCGCCCCTGATTCCCCACCTCTGATTCCCCATATCTGATTCCCCGCCTCTGTTTCCCCAGCTCTGATTCCCCACCTCTGATTCCCCAGCTCTGATTCCCTGCCACTGATTCCCTGCCCCTGATTCCCCACCTCTGATTCCCCATATCTGATTCCCCGCCTCTGTTTCCCCAGCTCTGATTCCCTGCCTCTGATTCCCTGCCCTGATTCCCCATCTCTGTTTCACCGCCTTTGATTCGCCACCTCTGATTCACCATATCTGATTCCCCGCCTCTGTTTCCCCGCCTCTGATTCCCTGCCTCTGATTCCCAACCTCTGATTCCACACCTCTGATTCCCCATATCTGATTCCCCACCTCTATTTCCCCATATCTGATTCCCCGCCTCTGATTCCCCAACTCTGATTCCCCGCCTCTGATTCCCCAGCTCTGATTCCCCGCCTCTGATACCCGGCGTCCGATTCCCTGCCTCTGATTCCCCGCCTCTGATTCCCCATCTCTGATTCCCCGCCTCTGATTCCCCGTGTCTGATTCCCTGCCTCTGATTCCCCGCCTCTGATTCCCCACCTCTGATTCCCTGCCACTGATTCCCTGCCCCTGATTCCCCACCTCTGATTCCCCATATCTGATTCCCCGCCTCTGTTTCCCCGCCTCTGATTCCCCGCCTCTGATTCCCCATATCTGATTCCCTGCCTCTGATTCCCAAACTCTGATTCCCCGCCTCTGATTCCCCAGCTCTGAATCCACGCCTCTGATTCCCCGCATCTGATTCCCTGCCTCTGATTCCCTGCCTTGATTCCCCATCTCTGATTCACAACCTCTGATTCCCCACCTCTTATTCCCCATATCTGATTCCCCGCCTCTGTTTCCCCATATCTGATTCCCCGGCTCTGATTGCCCACCTCTATTCCCCGCCTCTGATTCGCCAGCTCTGATTCGCCTCCTCTGATTCCACGCATCTGATTCCCTGCCTCTGATTCCGCGCCTCTGATTCTCCATCTCTGATTCACCGCCTTTGATTCGCCACCTCTGATTCCCCATATCTGATTCACCACCTCTGTTTCCCCGCCTCTGATTCCCCGCCTCTGATTCTCCATATCTCATTCCCCGCCTCTGATTCCCCGCGTCTGATTCCCAGCGTCTGAATCCCCGTGTTTGATTTCCTGCCTCTGATTCCCCGCCTCTTATTCCCCATCTCTGATTCACCGCCTCTGATTCCCCACCTCTGATTCCCCGCGTCTGATTCCCTGCCTCTGATTCCCCGCCTCTGATTCCCCAGCTCTGATTCCCCGCCTCTGATTCCCCATCTCTGATTCCCCGCCTCTGATTCCCCGTGTCTGGTTCCCTGCCTCTGATTCCCCGCCTCTGATTCCCCGCCTCTGATTCCCTGCCACTGATTCCCTGCCCCTGATTCCCCACCTCTGATTCCCCGCCTCTGATTCCTTCATCTGATTCCCTGCCACTGATTCCCTGCCCCTGATTCCCCACCTCTGATTCCCCATATCTGATTCCCCGCCTCTGTTTTCCCGCCTCTGATTCCCTGCCTCTTATTCCCCATATCTGATTCCCCGCCTCTGATTCCCCAACTCTGATTCCACCGCCTCTGATTCCCCAGCTCTGAATCCCCGCCTCTGATTCCCCGCGTCTGATTCCCCAACTCTGATTCCCCGCCTCTGATTCCCCAGCTCTGATTTCCCGCCTCTGATTTCCGGCATCCGATTCCCTGCCACTGATTCCCCGCCCCTGATTCCCCACCTCTGATTCCCCATATCTGATTCCCCGCCTCTGTTTCCCCAGCTCTGATTCCCCACCTCTGATTCCCCAGCTCTTTCCCTGCCACTGATTCCCCGCCCCTGATTCCCCACCTCTGATTCCCCATATCTGATTCCCCGCCTCTGTTTCCCCAGCTCTGATTCCCTGCCTCTGATTCCCTGCCCTGATTCCCCACCTCTGATTCCCCGCCTCTGATTCCATCTGATTCCCTGCCACTGATTCCCTGCCCCTGATTCCCCACCTCTGATTCCCCATATCTGATTCCCCGCCTCTGTTTTCCCGCCTCTGATTCCCTGCCTCTTATTCCCCATATCTGATTCCCCGCCTCTGATTCCCCAACTCTGATTCCACCGCCTCTGATTCCCCAGCTCTGAATCCCCGCCTCTGATTCCCCGCGTCTGATTCCCCAACTCTGATTCCCCGCCTCTGATTCCCCAGCTCTGATTTCCCGCCTCTGATTTCCGGCATCCGATTCCCTGCCACTGATTCCCCGCCCCTGATTCCCCACCTCTGATTCCCCATATCTGATTCCCCGCCTCTCTTTCCCCAGCTCTGATTCCCCACCTCTGATTCCCCAGCTCTTTCCCTGCCACTGATTCCCCGCCCCTGATTCCCCACCTCTGATTCCCCATATCTGATTCCCCGCCTCTGTTTCCCCAGCTCTGATTCCCTGCCTCTGATTCCCTGCCCTGATTCCCCATCTCTGTTTCACCGCCTTTGTTTCGCCACCTCTGATTCCCCATATCTGATTCCCCGCCTCTGTTTCCCCGCCTCTGATTCGCTGCCTCTGATTCCCAACCTCTGATTCCACACCTCTGATTCCCCATATCTGATTCCCCGACTCTATTTCCCCATATCTGATTCCCCGCCTCTGATTCCCCAACTCTGATTCCCCGCCTCTGATTCCCCAGCTCTGATTCCCCGCCTCTGATTCCCGGCGTCCGATTCCCTGCCTCTGATTCCCCGCCTCTGATTCCCCATCTCTGATTCCCCGCCTCTGATTCCCCGTGTCTGATTCCCTTACTCTGATTCCCCGCCTCTGATTCCCCCCCTCTGATTCCCTGCCACTGATTCCCTGCCCCTGATTCCCCACTTCTGATTCCCCTTATCTGATTCCCCGCCTGTTTCCCCGCCTCTGATTCCCCGCCTCTGATTCCCCATATCTGATTCCCTGCCTCTGATTCCCCAACTCTGATTCCCCGCCTCTGATTCCCCATATCTTATTCCCCGCCTCTGTTTCCCCCCCTCTGATTCCCAGCCTCTGATTCCCCATATCTGATTCCCCGCCTTTGATTCCCCATATCTGATTCCCCGCCTCATTTTCCCCATATCTGCTTCGCCGCCTCTGATTCCCCAACTCTGATTCCCCTCCTCTGATTCCCCAGCTCTGATTTCCCGCCTCTGATTTCCGGCATCCGATTCCCTGCCTCTGATTCCCCGCCTCTGATTCCCCATCTCTGATTCCCCGCCTCTGATTCCCCGTGTCTGATTCCCTGCATCTGATTCCCCGCCTCTGATTCCCCGCGTCTGATTCCCTGCCACTGATTCCCTGCCCCTGATTCCCCACCTCTGATTCCCCATATCTGATTTCCCGCCTCTGTTTCCCCGCCTCTGATTCCCCGCCTCTGTTTCCCCATATCTGATTCCCCGCCTCTGATTCCCCAACTCAGATTCCCCTCCTCTAATTCGCCAGCTATGATTCCCCGCCTTTGATTCCCTGCGTCTGATTCCCTGCCTCTGATTCCCCGCCTCTGATTCCCCTTCTCTGATTCCGCACATCCGATTCCCTGCCTCTGATTCCCCGCCTCTGATTCCCCACCTCTGATTCCCTGCCTCTGATTCGCAACCTCTAATTCCCCACCTCTGATTCCCAACTCTGATACCCCGCCTCTGATTCTCCATCTCTAATTCCCCGCCTTTTATTCCCGGCCTCTGATTCCCTGCCACTGATTCCCCGCCCCTGATTCCCCACCTCTGATTCCCCATATCTGATTCCCCGCCTCTGTTTCCCCAGCTCTGATTCCCCACCTCTGATTCCCCAGCTCTGATTCCCTGCCACTGATTCCCCGCCCCTGATTCCCCACCTCTGATTCCCCATATCTTATTCCCCGCCTCTGTTTCCCCAGCTCTGATTCCCTGCCTCTGATTCCCTGCCCTGATTCCCCATCTCTGTTTCACCGCCTTTGATTCGCCACCTCTGATTCACCATATCTGATGCCCCGCCTCTGTTTCCCCGCCTCTGATTTCCTGCCTCTGATTCCCAACCTCTGATTCCACACCTCTGATTCCCCATATCTGATTCCCCACCTCTATTTCCCCATATCTGATTCCCCGCCTCTGATTCCCCAACTCTGATTCCCCGCCTCTGATTCCCCAGCTCTGATTCCCCGCCTCTGATACCCGGCGTCCGATTCCCTGCCTCTGATTCCCCGCCTCTGATTCCCCATCTCTGATTCCCCGCCTCTGATTCCCCGTGTCTGATTCCCTGCCTCTGATTCCCCGCCTCTGATTCCCCACCTCTGATTCCCTGCCACTGATTCCCTGCCCCTGATTCCCCACCTCTGATTCCCCATATCTGATTCCCCGCCTCTGTTTCCCCGCCTCTGATTCCCCGCCTCTGATTCCCCATATCTGATTCCCTGCCTCTGATTCCCAAACTCTGATTCCCCGCCTCTGATTCCCCAGCTCTGAATCCACGCCTCTGATTCCCCGCATCTGATTCCCTGCCTCTGATTCCCTGCCTTGATTCCCCATCTCTGATTCACAACCTCTGATTCCCCACCTCTTATTCCCCATATCTGATTCCCCGCCTCTGTTTCCCCATATCTGATTCCCCGGCTCTGATTGCCCACCTCTATTCCCCGCCTCTGATTCGCCAGCTCTGATTCGCCTCCTCTGATTCCCCGCATCTGATTCCCTGCCTCTGATTCCGCGCCTCTGATTCTCCATCTCTGATTCACCGCCTTTGATTCGCCACCTCTGATTCCCCATATCTGATTCACCACCTCTGTTTCCCCGCCTCTGATTCCCCGCCTCTGATTCTCCATATCTCATTCCCCGCCTCTGATTCCCCGCGTCTGATTCCCAGCGTCTGAATCCCCGTGTCTGATTTCCTGCCTCTGATTCCCCGCCTCTTATTCCCCATCTCTGATTCACCGCCTCTGATTCCCCACCTCTGATTCCCCGCGTCTGATTCCCTGCCTCTGATTCCCCGCCTCTGATTCCCCAGCTCTGATTCCCCGCCTCTGATTCCCCATCTCTGATTCCCCGCCTCTGATTCCCCGTGTCTGGTTCCCTGCCTCTGATTCCCCGCCTCTGATTCCCCGCCTCTGATTCCCTGCCACTGATTCCCTGCCCCTGATTCCCCACCTCTGATTCCCCATATCTGATTCCCCGCCTCTGTTTCCCCGCCTCTGATTCCCCGCCTCTGATTCCCCATATCTGATTCCCTGCCTCTGATTCCCCAACTCTGATTCCCCACCTCTGATTCCCCAGCTCTGAATCCACGCCTCTGATTCCCCGCATCTGATTCCCTGCCTCTGATTCCCCGCCTTGATTCCCCATCTCTGATTCACAACCTCTGATTCCCCACCTCTTATTCCCCATATCTGATTCCCCGCCTCTGTTTCCCCATATCTGATTCCCCGGCTCTGATTGCCCACCTCTATTCCCCGCCTCTGATTCGACAGCTCTGATTCGCCTCCTCTGATTCCCCGCATCTGATTCCCTGCCTCTGATTCCGCGCCTCTGATTCCCCATCTCTGATTCACCGCCTTTGATTCGCCACCTCTGATTCCCCGGCTCTGATTCCCCGCCTCTGATTCCCCGCATCTGATTCCCTGCATCTGATTCCAAGCCTCTGATTCCCTGCCTCTGATTCCCAACCTCTGCTTCCCCACCTCTGATTCCCCTTATCTGATTCCCCGCCTCTGTTTCCCCGCCTCGGATTCCCCGCCTCTGTTTCCCCATATCTGATTCCCCGCCTCTGATTCCCCAGCTCTGATTCCCTGCCTCTGATTCCCCGCGTTCTATTCCCTGCCTTTGATTCCCCATCTCTGATTCACCACCTCTGATTCCCCACCTCTGATTCCCCATATCTAATTCCCCGCCTCTGTTTGCCCGCCTCTGATTCCCCGCCTCTGTTTCCCCATATCTGATTCCCCGCCTCTGAATCCCCAACTCTGATGCCCTGCCTCTGATTCACCAGCTCTGATTCCCCGCCTTTGATTCCCCCCATCTGATTCCCAGCCTCTGATTCCCCATCTCTGATTCACCGCCTCTGATTCCCCACCTCTGATTCCCCCAGCTCTGATTCCCCGCCTCTGATTCCCCGCATCTGATTCCCTGCCTCTGATTCCCCGCCTCTGATTCCCCATCTCTGATTCCCCACCTCTGATTCCCCGTGTCTGATTCCCAGCCTCTGATTCACCGCCTCTGATTCCCAGCCTCTGATACCCTGCCACTGATTCCCCGCCCCTGATTCCCCGCCTCTGATTCCACGCCTCTGATTCCCTGCCACTGATTCCCCGCCCCTGATTCCCAGCCTCTGATTCCCCATATCTGATTCCCTGCCTCTGATTCCCCATATCTGATTCCCCGCCTCTATTTCCCCATATCTGCTTCGCCGCCTTTGATTCCCCAACTCTGATTCCCCGCCTCTGATTCCACAGCTCTGATTTCCCGCCTCTGATTCCCGGCATCCGATTCACTGCCTCTGATTCCCCGCCTCTGATTCCCCATCTCTGATTCCCCGCCTCTGATTCCCCGTGTCTGATTCCCTGCCTCTGATTCCCCGCCTCTGATTCCTTCATCTGATTCCCTGCCACTGATTCCCTGCCCCTGATTCCCCACCTCTGATTCCCCATATCTGATTCCCCGCCTCTGTTTTCCCGCCTCTGATTCCCTGCCTCTTATTCCCCATATCTGATTCCCCGCCTCTGATTCCCCAACTCTGATTCCACCGCCTCTGATTCCCCAGCTCTGAATCCCCGCCTCTGATTCCCCGCGTCTGATTCCCCAACTCTGATTCCCCGCCTCTGATTCCCCAGCTCTGATTTCCCGCCTCTGATTTCCGGCATCCGATTCCCTGCCACTGATTCCCCGCCCCTGATTCCCCACCTCTGATTCCCCATATCTGATTCCCCGCCTCTGTTTCCCCAGCTCTGATTCCCCACCTCTGATTCCCCAGCTCTTTCCCTGCCACTGATTCCCCGCCCCTGATTCCCCACCTCTGATTCCCCATATCTGATTCCCCGCCTCTGTTTCCCCAGCTCTGATTCCCAGCCTCTGATTCCCTGCCCTGATTCCCCATCTCTGTTTCACCGCCTTTGTTTCGCTACCTCTGATTCCCCATATCTGATTCCCCGCCTCTGTTTCCCTGCCTCTGATTCGCTGCCTCTGATTCCCAACCTCTGATTCCACACCTCTGATTCCCCATATCTGATTCCCCGACTCTATTTCCCCATATCTGATTCCCCGCCTCTGATTCCCCAACTCTGATTCCCCGCCTCTGATTCCCCAGCTCTGATTCCCCGCCTCTGATTCCCGGCGTCCGATTCCCTGCCTCTGATTCCCCGCCTCTGATTCCCCATCTCTGATTCCCCGCCTCTGATTCCCCGTGTCTGATTCCCTTACTCTGATTCCCCGCCTCTGATTCCCCCCCTCTGATTCCCTGCCACTGATTCCCTGCCCCTGATTCCCCACTTCTGATTCCCCATATCTGATTCCCCGCCTGTTTCCCCGCCTCTGATTCCCCGCCTCTGATTCCCCATATCTGATTCCCTGCCTCTGATTCCCCAACTCTGATTCCCCGCCTCTGATTCCCCATATCTTATTCCCCGCCTCTGTTTCCCCCCCTCTGATTCCCAGCCTCTGATTCCCCATATCTGATTCCCCGCCTTTGATTCCCCATATCTGATTCCCCGCCTCATTTTCCCCATATCTGCTTCACCGCCTCTGATTCCCCAACTCTGATTCCCCTCCTCTGATTCCCCAGCTCTGATTTCCCGCCTCTGATTTCCGGCATCCGATTCCCTGCCTCTGATTCCCCGCCTCTGATTCCCCATCTCTGATTCCCCGCCTCTGATTCCCCGTGTCTGATTCCCTGCATCTGATTCCCCGCCTCTGATTCCCCGCGTCTGATTCCCTGCCACTGATTCCCTGCCCCTGATTCCCCACCTCTGATTCCCCATATCTGATTTCCCGCCTCTGTTTCCCCGCCTCTGATTCCCCGCCTCTGTTTCCCCATATCTGATTCCCCGCCTCTGATTCCCCAACTCTGATTCCCCTCCTCTAATTCGCCAGCTATGATTCCCCGCCTTTGATTCCCTGCGTCTGATTCCCTGCCTCTGATTCCCCGCCTCTGATTCCCCTTCTCTGATTCACCACCTCTGAATCCCCACCTCTGATTCCCCATCTCTGATTCCGCACATCCGATTCCCTGCCTCTGATTCCCCGCCTCTGATTCCCCGCCTCTGATTCCCTGCCTCTGATTCGCAACCTCTAATTCCCCACCTCTGATTCCCCAACTCTGATTCCCCGCCTCTGATTCTCCATCTCTGATTCCCCGCCTTTTATTCCCGGCCTCTGATTCCCTGCCACTGATTCCCCGCCCCTGATTCCCCACCTCTGATTCCCCATATCTGATTCCCCGCCTCTGTTTCCCCAGCTCTGATTCCCCACCTCTGATTCCCCAGCTCTGATTCCCTGCCACTGATTCCCCGCCCCTGATTCCCCACCTCTGATTCCCCATATCTGATTCCCCGCCTCTGTTTCCCCAGCTCTGATTCCCTGCCTCTGATTCCCTGCCCTGATTCCCCATCTCTGTTTCACCGCCTTTGATTCGCCACCTCTGATTCACCATATCTGATTCCCCGCCTCTGTTTCCCCGCCTCTGATTCCCTGCCTCTGATTCCCAACCTCTGATTCCACACCTCTGATTCCCCATATCTGATTCCCCACCTCTATTTCCCCATATCTGATTCCCCGCCTCTGATTCCCCAACTCTGATTCCCCGCCTCTGATTCCCCAGCTCTGATTCCCCGCCTCTGATACCCGGCGTCCGATTCCCTGCCTCTGATTCCCCGCCTCTGATTCCCCATCTCTGATTCCCCGCCTCTGATTCCCCGTGTCTGATTCCCTGCCTCTGATTCCCCGCCTCTGATTCCCCACCTCTGATTCCCTGCCACTGATTCCCTGCCCCTGATTCCCCACCTCTGATTCCCCATATCTGATTCCCCGCCTCTGTTTCCCCGCCTCTGATTCCCCGCCTCTGATTCCCCATATCTGATTCCCTGCCTCTGATTGCCAAACTCTGATTCCCCGCCTCTGATTCCCCAGCTCTGAATCCACGCCTCTGATTCCCCGCATCTGATTCCCTGCCTCTGATTCCCTGCCTTGATTCCCCATCTCTGATTCACAACCTCTGATTCCCCACCTCTTATTCCCCATATCTGATTCCCCGCCTCTGTTTCCCCATATCTGATTCCCCGGCTCTGATTGCCCACCTCTATTCCCCGCCTCTGATTCGCCAGCTCTGATTCGCCTCCTCTGATTCCACGCATCTGATTCCCTGCCTCTGATTCCGCGCCTCTGATTCTCCATCTCTGATTCACCGCCTTTGATTCGCCACCTCTGATTCCCCATATCTGATTCACCACCTCTGTTTCCCCGCCTCTGATTCCCCGCCTCTGATTCTCCATATCTCATTCCCCGCCTCTGATTCCCCGCGTCTGATTCCCAGCGTCTGAATCCCCGTGTTTGATTTCCTGCCTCTGATTCCCCGCCTCTTATTCCCCATCTCTGATTCACCGCCTCTGATTCCCCACCTCTGATTCCCCGCGTCTGATTCCCTGCCTCTGATTCCCCGCCTCTGATTCCCCAGCTCTGATTCCCCGCCTCTGATTCCCCATCTCTGATTCCCCGCCTCTGATTCCCCGTGTCTGGTTCCCTGCCTCTGATTCCCCGCCTCTGATTCCCCGCCTCTGATTCCCTGCCACTGATTCCCTGCCCCTGATTCCCCACCTCTGATTCCCCGCCTCTGATTCCTTCATCTGATTCCCTGCCACTGATTCCCTGCCCCTGATTCCCCACCTCTGATTCCCCATATCTGATTCCCCGCCTCTGTTTTCCCGCCTCTGATTCCCTGCCTCTTATTCCCCATATCTGATTCCCCGCCTCTGATTCCCCAACTCTGATTCCACCGCCTCTGATTCCCCAGCTCTGAATCCCCGCCTCTGATTCCCCGCGTCTGATTCCCCAACTCTGATTCCCCGCCTCTGATTCCCCAGCTCTGATTTCCCGCCTCTGATTTCCGGCATCCGATTCCCTGCCACTGATTCCCCGCCCCTGATTCCCCACCTCTGATTCCCCATATCTGATTCCCCGCCTCTGTTTCCCCAGCTCTGATTCCCCACCTCTGATTCCCCAGCTCTTTCCCTGCCACTGATTCCCCGCCCCTGATTCCCCACCTCTGATTCCCCATATCTGATTCCCCGCCTCTGTTTCCCCAGCTCTGATTCCCTGCCTCTGATTCCCTGCCCTGATTCCCCACCTCTGATTCCCCGCCTCTGATTCCATCTGATTCCCTGCCACTGATTCCCTGCCCCTGATTCCCCACCTCTGATTCCCCATATCTGATTCCCCGCCTCTGTTTTCCCGCCTCTGATTCCCTGCCTCTTATTCCCCATATCTGATTCCCCGCCTCTGATTCCCCAACTCTGATTCCACCGCCTCTGATTCCCCAGCTCTGAATCCCCGCCTCTGATTCCCCGCGTCTGATTCCCCAACTCTGATTCCCCGCCTCTGATTCCCCAGCTCTGATTTCCCGCCTCTGATTTCCGGCATCCGATTCCCTGCCACTGATTCCCCGCCCCTGATTCCCCACCTCTGATTCCCCATATCTGATTCCCCGCCTCTCTTTCCCCAGCTCTGATTCCCCACCTCTGATTCCCCAGCTCTTTCCCTGCCACTGATTCCCCGCCCCTGATTCCCCACCTCTGATTCCCCATATCTGATTCCCCGCCTCTGTTTCCCCAGCTCTGATTCCCTGCCTCTGATTCCCTGCCCTGATTCCCCATCTCTGTTTCACCGCCTTTGTTTCGCCACCTCTGATTCCCCATATCTGATTCCCCGCCTCTGTTTCCCCGCCTCTGATTCGCTGCCTCTGATTCCCAACCTCTGATTCCACACCTCTGATTCCCCATATCTGATTCCCCGACTCTATTTCCCCATATCTGATTCCCCGCCTCTGATTCCCCAACTCTGATTCCCCGCCTCTGATTCCCCAGCTCTGATTCCCCGCCTCTGATTCCCGGCGTCCGATTCCCTGCCTCTGATTCCCCGCCTCTGATTCCCCATCTCTGATTCCCCGCCTCTGATTCCCCGTGTCTGATTCCCTTACTCTGATTCCCCGCCTCTGATTCCCCCCCTCTGATTCCCTGCCACTGATTCCCTGCCCCTGATTCCCCACTTCTGATTCCCCTTATCTGATTCCCCGCCTGTTTCCCCGCCTCTGATTCCCCGCCTCTGATTCCCCATATCTGATTCCCTGCCTCTGATTCCCCAACTCTGATTCCCCGCCTCTGATTCCCCATATCTTATTCCCCGCCTCTGTTTCCCCCCCTCTGATTCCCAGCCTCTGATTCCCCATATCTGATTCCCCGCCTTTGATTCCCCATATCTGATTCCCCGCCTCATTTTCCCCATATCTGCTTCGCCGCCTCTGATTCCCCAACTCTGATTCCCCTCCTCTGATTCCCCAGCTCTGATTTCCCGCCTCTGATTTCCGGCATCCGATTCCCTGCCTCTGATTCCCCGCCTCTGATTCCCCATCTCTGATTCCCCGCCTCTGATTCCCCGTGTCTGATTCCCTGCATCTGATTCCCCGCCTCTGATTCCCCGCGTCTGATTCCCTGCCACTGATTCCCTGCCCCTGATTCCCCACCTCTGATTCCCCATATCTGATTTCCCGCCTCTGTTTCCCCGCCTCTGATTCCCCGCCTCTGTTTCCCCATATCTGATTCCCCGCCTCTGATTCCCCAACTCAGATTCCCCTCCTCTAATTCGCCAGCTATGATTCCCCGCCTTTGATTCCCTGCGTCTGATTCCCTGCCTCTGATTCCCCGCCTCTGATTCCCCTTCTCTGATTCCGCACATCCGATTCCCTGCCTCTGATTCCCCGCCTCTGATTCCCCACCTCTGATTCCCTGCCTCTGATTCGCAACCTCTAATTCCCCACCTCTGATTCCCAACTCTGATACCCCGCCTCTGATTCTCCATCTCTAATTCCCCGCCTTTTATTCCCGGCCTCTGATTCCCTGCCACTGATTCCCCGCCCCTGATTCCCCACCTCTGATTCCCCATATCTGATTCCCCGCCTCTGTTTCCCCAGCTCTGATTCCCCACCTCTGATTCCCCAGCTCTGATTCCCTGCCACTGATTCCCCGCCCCTGATTCCCCACCTCTGATTCCCCATATCTTATTCCCCGCCTCTGTTTCCCCAGCTCTGATTCCCTGCCTCTGATTCCCTGCCCTGATTCCCCATCTCTGTTTCACCGCCTTTGATTCGCCACCTCTGATTCACCATATCTGATGCCCCGCCTCTGTTTCCCCGCCTCTGATTTCCTGCCTCTGATTCCCAACCTCTGATTCCACACCTCTGATTCCCCATATCTGATTCCCCACCTCTATTTCCCCATATCTGATTCCCCGCCTCTGATTCCCCAACTCTGATTCCCCGCCTCTGATTCCCCAGCTCTGATTCCCCGCCTCTGATACCCGGCGTCCGATTCCCTGCCTCTGATTCCCCGCCTCTGATTCCCCATCTCTGATTCCCCGCCTCTGATTCCCCGTGTCTGATTCCCTGCCTCTGATTCCCCGCCTCTGATTCCCCACCTCTGATTCCCTGCCACTGATTCCCTGCCCCTGATTCCCCACCTCTGATTCCCCATATCTGATTCCCCGCCTCTGTTTCCCCGCCTCTGATTCCCCGCCTCTGATTCCCCATATCTGATTCCCTGCCTCTGATTCCCAAACTCTGATTCCCCGCCTCTGATTCCCCAGCTCTGAATCCACGCCTCTGATTCCCCGCATCTGATTCCCTGCCTCTGATTCCCTGCCTTGATTCCCCATCTCTGATTCACAACCTCTGATTCCCCACCTCTTATTCCCCATATCTGATTCCCCGCCTCTGTTTCCCCATATCTGATTCCCCGGCTCTGATTGCCCACCTCTATTCCCCGCCTCTGATTCGCCAGCTCTGATTCGCCTCCTCTGATTCCCCGCATCTGATTCCCTGCCTCTGATTCCGCGCCTCTGATTCTCCATCTCTGATTCACCGCCTTTGATTCGCCACCTCTGATTCCCCATATCTGATTCACCACCTCTGTTTCCCCGCCTCTGATTCCCCGCCTCTGATTCTCCATATCTCATTCCCCGCCTCTGATTCCCCGCGTCTGATTCCCAGCGTCTGAATCCCCGTGTCTGATTTCCTGCCTCTGATTCCCCGCCTCTTATTCCCCATCTCTGATTCACCGCCTCTGATTCCCCACCTCTGATTCCCCGCGTCTGATTCCCTGCCTCTGATTCCCCGCCTCTGATTCCCCAGCTCTGATTCCCCGCCTCTGATTCCCCATCTCTGATTCCCCGCCTCTGATTCCCCGTGTCTGGTTCCCTGCCTCTGATTCCCCGCCTCTGATTCCCCGCCTCTGATTCCCTGCCACTGATTCCCTGCCCCTGATTCCCCACCTCTGATTCCCCATATCTGATTCCCCGCCTCTGTTTCCCCGCCTCTGATTCCCCGCCTCTGATTCCCCATATCTGATTCCCTGCCTCTGATTCCCCAACTCTGATTCCCCACCTCTGATTCCCCAGCTCTGAATCCACGCCTCTGATTCCCCGCATCTGATTCCCTGCCTCTGATTCCCCGCCTTGATTCCCCATCTCTGATTCACAACCTCTGATTCCCCACCTCTTATTCCCCATATCTGATTCCCCGCCTCTGTTTCCCCATATCTGATTCCCCGGCTCTGATTGCCCACCTCTATTCCCCGCCTCTGATTCGACAGCTCTGATTCGCCTCCTCTGATTCCCCGCATCTGATTCCCTGCCTCTGATTCCGCGCCTCTGATTCCCCATCTCTGATTCACCGCCTTTGATTCGCCACCTCTGATTCCCCGGCTCTGATTCCCCGCCTCTGATTCCCCGCATCTGATTCCCTGCATCTGATTCCAAGCCTCTGATTCCCTGCCTCTGATTCCCAACCTCTGCTTCCCCACCTCTGATTCCCCTTATCTGATTCCCCGCCTCTGTTTCCCCGCCTCGGATTCCCCGCCTCTGTTTCCCCATATCTGATTCCCGGCCTCTGATTCCCCGCCTCTGATTCCCCGCCTCTGATTCCCTGCCTCTGATTCCCCATCTCCGATTCCGCACATCTGATTCCCTTCCTCTGATTCCCCGCCTCTGATTTTCCGCCTCTGATTCCCTGCCTCTGATTCCCAACCTCGGATTCCCCACCTCTGATTCCCCATATCTGATTCCCCGCCTCTGTTTCCCCGCCTCTGATTCCCCGCCTCTGATTCCCCAGCTCTGATTCCCCGTGTTTGATTCCCTGCCTCTGATTCCCTGCCCTGATTCCCCATCTCTGTTTCACCGCCTTTGATTCGCCACCTCTGATTCCCCATATCTGATTCCCCGCCTCTGTTTCCCCGACTCTGATTCCCTGCCTCTGATTCCCAACCTCTGATTCCACACCTCTGATTCCCCATATCTGATTCCCCGCCTCTATTTCCCCATATCTGATTCCCCGCCTCTGATTCCCCAACTCTGATTCCCCGCCTCTGATTCCCCAGCTCTGATTCCCCGACTCTGATTCCCGGCATCCGATTCCCTGCCTCTGATTCCCCGCCTCTGATTCCCCATCTCTGATTCCCCGCCTCTGATTCCCCGTGTCTGATTCCCTGCCTTTGATTCCCCGCCTCTGATTCCCCGCCTCTGATTCCCTGCCACTGATTCCCTGCCCCTGATTCCCCACCTCTGATTCCCCACATCTGATTCCCCGCCTCTGTTTCCCCGCCTCTGATTCCCCGCCTCTGATTCCCCATATCTGATTCCCTGCCTCTGATTCCCCAACTCTGATTCCCCGCCTCTGATTCCCCAGCTCTGAATCCCCGCCTCTGATTCCCCGCGTCTGATTCCCTGCCTCTGATTCCCCGCCTTGATTCCCCATCGCTGATTCACAACCTCTGATTCCCCACCTCTGATTCCCTATATTTGATTCCCCGCCTCTGTTTCCCGCCTCTGATTCCCCGCCTCTGATTCCCCATATCTGATTCCCCGCCTCTGATTGCCCACCTCTGATTCCCAGCCTCTGATTCGCCAGCTCTGATTCCCCACCTCTGATTCCCCGCATCTGATTCCCTGCCTCTGATTCCCCGCCTCTGATTCCCCATCTCTGATTCACCGCCTTTGATTCGCCACCTCTGATTCCCCATATCTGATTCCCCACCTCTGATTCCCGGCCTCTTATTCCCAGCATCTAATTCCCCGCCTCTGATTCCCGGCCTCTGATTCCCCGCTTCTGATTCTGATTCCCTGCCTCTTATTCCCCATCTCTGATTCCGCACATCTGATTCCCTGCCTCTGATTCCCCACCTCTGATTCCCCATATCTGATTCCCCGCCTCTGTTTCCCCGCCTCTGATTCCCGGCCTCTTATTCCCAGCATCTGATTCCCGGCCTCTGATTCCCGGCCTCTGATTCCCCGCTTCTGATTCTGATTCCCTGCCTCTTATTCCCCATCTCTGATTCCGCACATCTGATTCCCTGCCTCTGATTCCCCACCTCTGATTCCCCATATCTGATTCCCCGCCTCTGTTTCCCCGCCTCTGATTCCCCGCCTCTGTTTCCCTATATCTAATTCCCCACCTCTGATGCCCCAACTCAGATTCCCCGCCTCTGATTCCCCAGCTCTGATTCCCCGCCTCTGATTCCCTGCATCCGATTCCCCATATCTGATTCCCCGCCTCTGTTTCACCGCCTCTGATTCCCCGCCTCTGTTTCCCCATATCTGATTCCCGCCTCTGATTCCCAACTATGAATCCCCTCCTCTGATTCCCCAGCTCTGATTCCCTGCCTCTGATTCCCCGCGTTCTATTCCCTGCCTCTGATTCCCCGCCTGTGATTCCCCATTAATGATTCACCACCTCTGATTCCCTACCTCTGATTCCCCATATCTAATTCCCCGCCTCTGTTTGCCCGCCTCTGATTCCCCGCCTCTGTTTCCCCATATCTGATTCCCCGCCTCTGAATCCCCAACTCTGATTCCCTGCCTCAGATTCCCCAGCTCTGATTCCCCGCCTTTGATTCCCCCCGTCTGATTCCCAGCCTCTGAATCCCCGTGTCTGATTTCCTGCCTCTGATTCCCCGCCTCTGATTCCCCATCTCTGATTCACCTCCTCTGATTCCCCACCTCTGATTCCCCCTCTCTGATTCCGCACATCCAATTCCCTGCCTCTGATTCCCCAACTCTGATTCCCCACCTCTGATTCCCCAGCTCTGATTCCCCGCCTCAGATTCCCCGCATCTGATTCCCTGCCTCTGATTCCACGCCTCTGATTCCCTGCCTCTGATTCCCCATATCTGATTCCCCGCCTCTGATTCCCCAACTCTGATTCCCCGCTTCTGATTCCCCAGCTCTGAATCCCCACCTCTGATTCCCCGCGTCTGATTCCCTGCCTCTGATTCCCCGCCTCTGATTCCCCATCTGTGATTCACAACCTCTGATGCCCCACCTCTGATTCCCCATATCTGATTCCCTGCCTCTGTTTCCCCGCCTCTGATTCCCCACCTCTGTTTCCCCATATCTGATTCCCCACCTCTGATTCCCCAACTCTAATACCCCGCCTCTGATTCCCCAGCTCTGATTCCCCGCCTCTGATTCCCCGCATCTGATTCCCTGCCTCTGATTCCCCGCCTCTGATTCCAGGCCTCTGATTCCCAGCATCTGATTCCGGCCTCTGATTCCCGGCCTCTGATTCCCTGCTTCTGATTCTGATTCCCTGCCTCTGATTCCCCATCTCTGATTCCGCACATCTGATTCCCTGCCTCTGATTCCCCACCTCTGATTCCCCATATCTGATTCCCCGCCTCTGTTTCCCCGCCTCTGATTCCCCGCCTCTGTTTCCCAATATCTAAGTCCCCACCTCTGATTCCCCAAATCTGATTCCCCACCTCTGATTCCCCAGCTCTGATTCCCCGCCTCTGATTCCCCGCATCTGATACCCTGCATCTGATTCCAAGCCTCTGATTCCCTGCCTCTGATTCCCAACCTCTGATTCCCCACCTCTGATTCCCCATATCTGATTCCCCGCCTCTGTTTCCCCGCCTCGGATTCCCCGCCTCTGTTTCCCCACATCTGATTCCCGGCCTCTGATTCCCCGCCTCTGATTCCCCATATCTGATTCCCTGCCTCTGCTTCCCCAACTCTGATTCCCCGCCTCTGATTCCCCAGCTCTGAATCCCCGCCTCTGATTCCCCGCGTCTGATTCCCTGCCTCTGATTCCCCGCCTTGATTCCCCATCTCTGATTCACAACCTCTGATTCCCCACCTCTGATTCCCTATATTTGATTCCCCGCCTCTGTTTCCCCGCCTCTGATTCCCCGCCTCTGATTCCCCATATCTGATTCCCCGCCTCTGATTGCCCACCTCTGATTCCCAGCCTCTGATTCGCCAGCTCTGATTCCCCGCCTCTGATTCCCCGCATCTGATTCCCTGCCTCTGATTCAACGCCTCTGATTCCCCATCACTGATTCACCGCCTTTGATTCGCCACCTCTGATTCCCCATATCTGATTCCCCGCCTCTGTTTCCCCGCCTCTGATTCCCCGCCTCTGATTCTCCATATCTCATTCCCCGCCTCTGAATCCCCATCTCTGATTCCCGGACTCTGATTCCCCTCCTCTGATTCCCGGCCTCTTATTCCCAGCATCTGATTCCCGGCCTCTGATTCCCGGCCTCTGATTCCCCGCTTCTGATTCCCTGCCTCTGATTCCCCATCTCTGATTCCGCACATCTGATTCCCTGCCTCTGATTCCCCACCTCTGATTCCCCATATCTGATTCCCCGCCTCTGTTTCCCCGCCTCTGATTCCCCGCCTCTGTTTCCCTATATCTAATTCCCCACCTCTGATGCCCCAACTCTGATTCCCCGCCTCTGATTCCCCAGCTCTGATTCCCCGCCTCTGATTCCCTGCATCCGATTCCCCATATCTGATTCCCCGCCTCTGTTTCCCCGCCTCTGATTCCCCGCCTCTGTTTCCCCATATCTGATTCCCGCCTCTGATTCCCAACTATGATTCCCCGCCTCTGATTCCCCAGCTCTGATTCCCCGCCTCTCAATCCCCAACTCTGATTCCCTGCCTCAGATTCCCCAGCTCTGATTCCCCGCCTTTGATTCCCCCCGTCTGATTCCCAGCCTCTGAATCCCCGTGTCTGATTTCCTGCCTCTGATTCCCCGCCTCTGATTCCCCATCTCTGATTCACCGCCTCTGATTCCCCACCTCTGATTCCCCATCTCTGATTCTGCACATCCAATTCCCTGCCTCTGATTCCCCAACTCTGATTCCCCACCTCTGATTCCCCAGCTCTGATTCCCCGCCTCAGATTCCCCGCGTCTGATTCCCTGCCTCTGATTCCCCGCCTCTGATTCCCTGCCTCTGATTCCCCATATCTGATTCCCCGCCTCTGATTCCCCAACTCTGATTCCCCGCATCTGATTCCCTGCCTCTGATTCCCCACCTCTGATTCCCCATATCTGATTCCCCGCCTCTGTTTCCCCACCTCTGATTCCCCGCCTCTGTTTCCCTATATCTAATTCCCCACCTCTGATGCCCCAACTCTGATTCCCCGCCTCTGATTCCCCAGCTCTGATTCCCCAACTCTGATTCCCCGCTTCTGATTCCCCAGCTCTGAATCCCCGCCTCTGATTCCCCGCGTCTGATTCCCTGCCTCTGATTCCCCGCCTCTGATTCCCCATCTGTGATTCACAACCTCTGATGCCCCACCTCTGATTCCCCATATCTGATTCCCCGCCTCTGTTTCCCCGCCTCTGTTTCCCCGCCTCTGATTCGCTGCCTCTGATTCCCAACCTCTGATTCCACACCTCTGATTCCCCATATCTGATTCCCCGACTCTATTTCCCCATATCTGATTCCCCGCCTCTGATTCCCCAACTCTGATTCCCCGCCTCTGATTCCCCAGCTCTGATTCCCCGACTCTGATTCCCGGCATCCGATTCCCTGCCTCTGATTCCCCGCCTCTGATTCCCCATCTCTGATTCCCCGCCTCTGATTCCCCGTGTCTGATTCCCTGCCTTTGATTCCCCGCCTCTGATTCCCCGCCTCTGATTCCCTGCCACTGATTCCCTGCCCCTGATTCCCCACCTCTGATGCCCCACATCTGATTCCCCGCCTCTGTTTCCCCGCCTCTGATTCCCCGCCTCTGATTCCCCATATCTGATTCCCTGCCTCTGATTCCCCAACTCTGATTCCCCGCCTCTGATTCCCCAGCTCTGAATCCCCGCCTCTGATTCCCCGCGTCTGATTCCCTGCCTCTGATTCCCCGCCTTGATTCCCCATCTCTGATTCACAACCTCTGATTCCCCACCTCTGATTCCCTATATTTGATTCCCCGCCTCTGTTTCCCCGCCTCTGATTCCCTGCCTCTGATTCCCCATATCTGATTCCCCGCCTCTGATTGCCCACCTCTGATTCCCAGCCTCTGATTCGCCAGCTCTGATTCCCCGCCTCTGATTCCCCGCATCTGATTCCCTGCCTCTGATTCCCCGCCTCTGATTCCCCATCTCTGATTCACCGCCTTTGATTCGCCACCTCTGATTCCCCATATCTGATTCCCCACCTCTGATTCCCGGCCTCTTATTCCCAGCATCTGATTCCCGGCCTCTGATTCCCGGCCTCTGATTCCCCGCTTCTGATTCTGATTCCCTGCCTCTTATTCCCCATCTCTGATTCCGCACATCTGATTCCCTGCCTCTGATTCCCCACCTCTGATTCCCCATACCTGATTCCCCGCCTCTGTTTCCCCGCCTCTGATTCCCGGCCTCTTATTCCCAGCATCTGATTCCCGGCCTCTGATTCCCGGCCTCTGATTCCCCGCTTCTGATTCTGATTCCCTGCCTCTTATTCCCCATCTCTGATTCCGCACATCTGATTCCCTGCCTCTGATTCCCCACCTCTGATTCCCCATATCTGATTCCCCGCCTCTGTTTCCCCGCCTCTGATTCCCTGCCTCTGTTTCCCTATATCTAATTCCCCACCTCTGATGCCCCAACTCAGATTCCCCGCCTCTGATTCCCCAGCTCTGATTCCCCGCCTCTGATTCCCTGCATCCGATTCCCCATATCTGATTCCCCGCCTCTGTTTCACCGCCTCTGATTCCCCGCCTCTGTTTCCCCATATCTGATTCCCGCCTCTGATTCCCAACTATGAATCCCCTCCTCTGATTCCCCAGCTCTGATTCCCTGCCTCTGATTCCCCACGTTCTATTCCCTGCCTCTGATTCCCCGCCTGTGATTCCCCATCACTGATTCACCACCTCTGATTCCCTACCTCTGATTCCCCATATCTAATTCCCCGCCTCTGTTTGCCCGCCTCTGATTCCCCGCCTCTGTTTCCCCATATCTGATTCCCCGCCTCTGAATCCCCAACTCTGATTCCCTGCCTCTGATTCCCCATCTCTGATTCACCTCCTCTGATTCCCCACCTCTGATTCCCCCTCTCTGATTCCGCACATCCAATTCCCTGCCTCTGATTCCCCAACTCTGATTCCCCACCTCTGATTCCCCAGCTCTGATTCCCCGCCTCAGATTCCCCGCGTCTGATTCCCTGCCTCTGATTCCACGCCTCTGATTCCCTGCCTCTGATTCCCCATATCTGATTCCCCGCCTCTGATTCCCCAACTCTGATTCCCCGCTTCTGATTCCCCAGCTCTGAATCCCCACATCTGATTCCCCGCGTCTGATTCCCTGCCTCTGATTCCCCGCCTCTGATTCCCCATCTGTGATTCACAACCTCTGATGCCCCACCTCTGATTCCCCATATCTGATTCCCTGCCTCTGTTTCCCCGCCTCTGATTCCCCACCTCTGTTTCCCAATATCTGATTTCCCACCTCTGATTCCCCAACTCTAATACCCCGCCTCTGATTCCCCAGCTCTGATTCCCCACCTCTGATTCCCCGCATCTGATTCCCTGCCTCTGATTCCCCGCCTCTGATTCCAGGCCTCTGATTCCCAGCATCTGATTCCGGCCTCTGATTCCCGGCCTCTGATTCCCTGCTTCTGATTCTGATTCCCTGCCTCTGATTCCCCATCTCTGATTCCGCACATCTGATTCCCTGCCTCTGATTCCCCACCTCTGATTCCCCATATCTGATTCCCCGCCTCTGTTTCCCCGCCTCTGATTCCCCGCCTCTGTTTCCCAATATCTAAGTCCCCACCTCTGATTCCCCAAATCTGATTCCCCACCTCTGATTCCCCAGCTCTGATTCCCCGCCTCTGATTCCCCGCATCTGATACCCTGCATCTGATTCCAAGCCTCTGATTCCCTGCCTCTGATTCCCAACCTCTGATTCCCCACCTCTGATTCCCCATATCTGATTCCCCGCCTCTGTTTCCCCGCCTCGGATTCCCCGCCTCTGTTTCCCCACATCTGATTCCCGGCCTCTGATTCCCCGCCTCTGATTCCCCATATCTGATTCCCTGCCTCTGCTTCCCCAACTCTGATTCCCCGCCTCTGATTCCCCAGCTCTGAATCCCCGCCTCTGATTCCCCGCCTCTGATTCCCCATATCTGAATCCCTGCCTCTGCTTCCCCAACTCTGATTCCCCGCCTCTGATTCCCCAGCTCTGAATCCCCGCCTCTGATTCCCCGCGTCTGATTCCCTGCCTCTGATTCCCCGCCTTGATTCCCCATCTCTGATTCACAACCTCTGAATCCCCACCTCTGATTCCCTATATTTGATTCCCCGCCTCTGTTTCCACGCCTCTGATTCCCCGCCTCTGATTCCCCATATCTGATTCCCCGCCTCTGATTGCCCACCTCTGATTCCCAGCCTCTGATTCGCCAGCTCTGATTCCCCGCCTCTGATTCCCCGCATCTGATTCCCTGCCTCTGATTCCCCGCCTCTGATTCCCCATCACTGATTCACCGCCTTTGATTCGCCACCTCTGATTCCCCATATCTGATTCCCCGCCTCTCTTTCCCCGCCTCTGATTCCCCGCCTCTGATTCTCCATATCTCATTCCCCGCCTCTGAATCCCCATCTCTGATTCCCGGACTCTGATTCCCCTCCTCTGATTCCCGGCCTCTTATTCCCAGCATCTGATTCCCGGCCTCTGATTCCCGGCCTCTGATTCCCCGCTTCTGATTCCCTGCCTCTGATTCCCCATCTCTGATTCCGCACATCTGATTCCCTGCCTCTGATTCCCCACCTCTGATTCCCCATATCTGATTCCCCGCCTCTGTTTCCCCGCCTCTGATTCCCCGCCTCTGTTTCCCTATATCTAATTCCCCACCTCTGATGCCCCAACTCTGATTCCCCGCCTCTGATTCCCCAGCTCTGATTCCCCGCCTCTGATTCCCTGCATCCGATTCCCCATATCTGATTCCCCGCCTCTGTTTCCCCGCCTCTGATTCCCCGCCTCTGTTTCCACATATCTGATTCCCGCCTCTGATTCCCAACTATGATTCCCCGCCTCTGATTCCCCAGCTCTGATTCCCCGCCTCTCAATCCCCAACTCTGATTCCCTGCCTCAGATTCCCCAGCTCTGATTCCCCGCCTTTGATTCCCCCCGTCTGATTCCCAGCCTCTGAATCCCCGTGTCTGATTTCCTGCCTCTGATTCCCCGCCTCTGATTCCCCATCTCTGATTCACCGCCTCTGATTCCCCACCTCTGATTCCCCATCTCTGATTCCGCACATCCAATTCCCTGCCTCTGATTCCCCAACTCTGATTCCCCACCTCTGATTCCCCAGCTCTGATTCCCCGCCTCAGAATCCCCGCGTCTGATTCCCTGCCTCTGATTCCCCGCCTCTGATTCCCTGCCTCTGATTCCCCATATCTGATTCCCCGCCTCTGATTCCCCAACTCTGATTCCCCGCTTCTGATTCCCTGCCTCTGATTCCCCACCTCTGATTCCCCATATCTGATTCCCCGCCTCTGTTTCCCCGCCTCTGATTCCCCGCCTCTGTTTCCCTATATCTAATTCCCCACCTCTGATGCCCCAACTCTGATTCCCCACCTCTGATTCCCCAGCTCTGATTCCCCAACTCTGATTCCCCGCTTCTGATTCCCCAGCTCTGAATCCCCGCCTCTGATTCCCCGCGTCTGATTCCCTGCCTCTGATTCCCCGCCTCTGATTCCCCATCTGTGATTCACAACCTCTGATGCCCCACCTCTGATTCCCCATATCTGATTCCCCGCCTCTGTTTCCCCGCCTCTGTTTCCCCGCCTCTGATTCGCTGCCTCTGATTCCCAACCTCTGATTCCACACCTCTGATTCCCCATATCTGATTCCCCGACTCTATTTCCCCATATCTGATTCCCCGCCTCTGATTCCCCAACTCTGATTCCCCGCCTCTGATTCCCCAGCTCTGATTCCCCGACTCTGATTCCCGGCATCCGATTCCCTGCCTCTGATTCCCCGCCTCTGATTCCCCATCTCTGATTCCCCGCCTCTGATTCCACGTGTCTGATTCCCTGCCTTTGATTCCCCGCCTCTGATTCCCCGCCTCTGATTCCCTGCCACTGATTCCCTGCCCCTGATTCCCCACCTCTGATTCCCCACATCTGATTCCCCGCCTCTGTTCCCCCGCCTCTGATTCCCCGCCTCTGATTCCCCATATCTGATTCCCTGCCTCTGATTCCCCAACTCTGATTCCCCGCCTCTGATTCCCCAGCTCTGAATCCCCGCCTCTGATTCCCCGCGTCTGATTCCCTGCCTCTGATTCCCCGCCTTGATTCCCCATCTCTGATTCACAACCTCTGATTCCCCACCTCTGATTCCCTATATTTGATTCCCCGCCTCTGTTTCCCCGCCTCTGATTCCCCGCCTCTGATTCCCCATATCGGATTCCCCGCCTCTGATTGCCCACCTCTGATTCCCAGCCTCTGATTCGCCAGCTCTGATTCCCCGCCTCTGATTCCCCGCATCTGATTCCCTGCCTCTGATTCCCCGCCTCTGATTCCCCATCTCTGATTCACCGCCTTTGATTCGCCACCTCTGATTCCCCATATCTGATTCCCCACCTCTGATTCCCGGCCTCTTATTCCCAGCATCTGATTCCCGGCCTCTGATTCCCGGCCTCTGATTCCCCGCTTCTGATTCTGATTCCCTGCCTCTTATTCCCCATCTCTGATTCCGCACATCTGATTCCCTGCCTCTGATTCCCCACCTCTGATTCCCCATATCTGATTCCCCGCCTCTGTTTCCCCGCCTCTGATTCCCGGCCTCTCATTCCCAGCATCTGATTCCCGGCCTCTGATTCCCGGCCTCTGATTCCCCGCTTCTGATTCTGATTCCCTGCCTCTTATTCCCCATCTCTGATTCCGCACATCTGATTCCCTGCCTCTGATTCCCCACCTCTGATTCCCCATATCTGATTCCCCGCCTCTGTTTCCCCGCCTCTGATTCCCTGCCTCTGTTTCCCTATATCTAATTCCCCACCTCTGATGCCCCAACTCAGATTCCCCGCCTCTGATTCCCCAGCTCTGATTCCCCGCCTCTGATTCCCTGCATCCGATTCCCCATATCTGATTCCCCGCCTCTGTTTCACCGCCTCTGATTCCCCGCCTCTGTTTCCCCATATCTGATTCCCGCCTCTGATTCCCAACTATGAATCCCCTCCTCTGATTCCCCAGCTCTGATTCCCTGCCTCTGATTCCCCGCGTTCTATTCCCTGCCTCTGATTCCCCGCCTGTGATTCCCCATCACTGATTCACCACCTCTGATTCCCTACCTCTGATTCCCCATATCTAATTCCCCGCCTCTGTTTGCCCGCCTCTGATTCCCCGCCTCTGTTTCCCCATATCTGATTCCCCGCCTCTGAATCCCCAACTCTGATTCCCTGCCTCTGATTCCCCATCTCTGATTCACCTCCTCTGATTCCCCACCTCTGATTCCCCCTCTCTGATTCCGCACATCCAATTCCCTGCCTCTGATTCCCCATCTCTGATTCCCCGCCTCTGATTCCCCGTGTCTGATTCCCTGCCTTTGATTCCCCGCCTCTGATTCCCCGCCTCTGATTCCCTGCCACTGATTCCCTGCCCCTGATTCCCCACCTCTGATTCCCCACATCTGATTCCCCGCCTCTGTTCCCCCGCCTCTGATTCCCCGCCTCTGATTCCCCATATCTGATTCCCTGCCTCTGATTCCCCAACTCTGATTCCCCGCCTCTGATTCCCCAGCTCTGAATCCCCGCCTCTGATTCCCCGCGTCTGATTCCCTGCCTCTGATTCCCCGCCTTGATTCCCCATCTCTGATTCACAACCTCTGATTCCCCACCTCTGATTCCCTATATTTGATTCCCCGCCTCTGTTTCCCCGCCTCTGATTCCCCGCCTCTGATTCCCCATATCTGATTCCCCGCCTCTGATTGCCCACCTCTGATTCCCAGCCTCTGATTCGCCAGCTCTGATTCCCCGCCTCTGATTCCCCGCATCTGATTCCCTGCCTCTGATTCCCCGCCTCTGATTCCCCATCTCTGATTCACCGCCTTTGATTCGCCACCTCTGATTCCCCATATCTGATTCCCCACCTCTGATTCCCGGCCTCTTATGCCCAGCATCTGATTCCCGGCCTCTGATTCCCGGCCTCTGATTCCCCGCTTCTGATTCTGATTCCCTGCCTCTTATTCCCCATCTCTGATTCCGCACATCTGATTCCCTGCCTCTGATTCCCCACCTCTGATTCCCCATATCTGATTCCCCGCCTCTGTTTCCCCGCCTCTGATTCCCGGCCTCTTATTCCCAGCATCTGATTCCCGGCCTCTGATTCCCGGCCTCTGATTCCCCGCTTCTGATTCTGATTCCCTGCCTCTTATTCCCCATCTCTGATTCCGCACATCTGATTCCCTGCCTCTGATTCCCCACCTCTGATTCCCCATATCTGATTCCCCGCCTCTGTTTCCCCGCCTCTGATTCCCTGCCTCTGTTTCCCTATATCTAATTCCCCACCTCTGATGCCCCAACTCAGATTCCCCGCCTCTGATTCCCCAGCTCTGATTCCCCGCCTCTGATTCCCTGCATCCGATTCCCCATATCTGATTCCCCGCCTCTGTTTCACCGCCTCTGATTCCCCGCCTCTGTTTCCCCATATCTGATTCCCGCCTCTGATTCCCAACTATGAATCCCCTCCTCTGATTCCCCAGCTCTGATTCCCTGCCTCTGATTCCCCGCGTTCTATTCCCTGCCTCTGATTCCCCGCCTGTGATTCCCCATCACTGATTCACCACCTCTGATTCCCTACCTCTGATTCCCCATATCTAATTCCCCGCCTCTGTTTGCCCGCCTCTGATTCCCCGCCTCTGTTTCCCCATATCTGATTCCCCGCCTCTGAATCCCCAACTCTGATTCCCTGCCTCTGATTCCCCATCTCTGATTCACCTCCTCTGATTCCCCACCTCTGATTCCCCCTCTCTGATTCCGCACATCCAATTCCCTGCCTCTGATTCCCCAACTCTGATTCCCCACCTCTGATTCCCCAGCTCTGATTCCCCGCCTCAGATTCCCCGCGTCTGATTCCCTGCCTCTGATTCCACGCCTCTGATTCCCTGCCTCTGATTCCCCATATCTGATTCCCCGCCTCTGATTCCCCAACTCTGATTCCCCGCTTCTGATTCCCCAGCTCTGAATCCCCACCTCTGATTCCCCGCGTCTGATTCCCTGCCTCTGATTCCCCGCCTCTGATTCCCCATCTGTGATTCACAACCTCTGATGCCCCACCTCTGATTCCCCATATCTGATTCCCTGCCTCTGTTTCCCCGCCTCTGATTCCCCACCTCTGTTTCCCCATATCTGATTCCCCACCTCTGATTCCCCAACTCTAATACCCCGCCTCTGATTCCCCAGCTCTGATTCCCCACCTCTGATTCCCCGCATCTGATTCCCTGCCTCTGATTCCCCGCCTCTGATTCCAGGCCTCTGATTCCCAGCATCTGATTCCGGCCTCTGATTCCCGGCCTCTGATTCCCTGCTTCTGATTCTGATTCCCTGCCTCTGATTCCCCATCTCTGATTCCGCACATCTGATTCCCTGCCTCTGACTTCCCACCTCTGATTCCCCATATCTGATTCCCCGCCTCTGTTTCCCCGCCTCTGATTCCCCGCCTCTGTTTCCCAATATCTAAGTCCCCACCTCTGATTCCCCAAATCTGATTCCCCACCTCTGATTCCCCAGCTCTGATTCCCCGCCTCTGATTCCCCGCATCTGATACCCTGCATCTGATTCCAAGCCTCTGATTCCCTGCCTCTGATTCCCAACCTCTGATTCCCCACCTCTGATTCCCCATATCTGATTCCCCGCCTCTGTTTCCCCGCCTCGGATTCCCCGCCTCTGTTTCCCCACATCTGATTCCCGGCCTCTGATTCCCCGCCTCTGATTCCCCATATCTGATTCCCTGCCTCTGCTTCCCCAACTCTGATTCCCCGCCTCTGATTCCCCAGCTCTGAATCCCCGCCTCTGATTCCCCGCGTCTGATTCCCTGCCTCTGATTCCCCGCCTTGATTCCCCATCTCTGATTCACAACCTCTGATTCCCCACCTCTGATTCCCTATATTTGATTCCCCGCCTCTGTTTCCCCGCCTCTGATTCCCCGCCTCTGATTCCCCATATCTGATTCCCCGCCTCTGATTGCCCACCTCTGATTCCCAGCCTCTGATTGCCCACCTCTGATTCCCAGCCTCTGATTCCCCGCATCTGATTCCCTGCCTCTGATTCCCCGCCTCTGTTTCCCCATCTCTGATTCACCGCCTTTGATTCGCCACCTCTGATTCCCCATATCTGATTCCCCGCCTCTGTTTCCCCGCCTCTGATTCCCCGCCTCTGATTCTCCATATCTCATTCCCCGCCTCTGAATCCCCATCTCTGATTCCCGGACTCTGATTCCCCTCCTCTGATTCCCGGCCTCTTATTCCCAGCATCTGATTCCCGGCCTCTGATTCCCGGCCTCTGATTCCCCGCTTCTGATTCCCTGCCTCTGATTCCCCATCTCTGATTCCGCACATCTGATTCCCTGCCTCTGATTCCCCACTTCTGATTCCCCATATCTGATTCCCCGCCTCTGTTTCCCCGCCTCTGATTCCCCGCCTCTGTTTCCCTATATCTAATTCCCCACCTCTGATGCCCCAACTCTGATTCCCCGCCTCTGATTCCCCAGCTCTTATTCCCCAACTCTGATTCCCCGCTTCTGATTCCCCAGCTCTGAATCCCCGCCTCTGATTCCCCGCGTCTGATTCCCTGCCTCTGATTCCCCACCTCTGATTCCCCATCTGTGATTCACAACCTCTGATGCCCCACCTCTGATTCCCCATATCTGATTCCCCGCCTCTGTCTCCCCGCCTCTGTTTCCCCGCCTCTGATTCGCTGCCTCTGATTCCCAACCTCTGATTCCACACCTCTGATTCCCCATATCTGATTCCCCGACTCTATTTCCCCATATCTGATTCCCCGCCTCTGATTCCCCAACTCTGATTCCCCGCCTCTGATTCCCCAGCTCTGATTCCCCGACTCTGATTCCCGGCATCCGATTCCCTGCCTCTGATTCCCCGCCTCTGATTCCCCATCTCTGATTCCCCGCCTCTGATTCCCCGTGTCTGATTCCCTGCCTTTGATTCCCCGCCTCTGATTCCCCGCCTCTGATTCCCTGCCACTGATTCCCTGCCCCTGATTCCCCACCTCTGATTCCCCACATCTGATTCCCCGCCTCTGTTTCCCCGCCTCTGATTCCCCGCCTCTGATTCCCCATATCTGATTCCCTGCCTCTGATTCCCCAACTCTGATTCCCCGCCTCTGATTCCCCAGCTCTGAATCCCCGCCTCTGATTCCCCGCGTCTGATTCCCTGCCTCTGATTCCCCGCCTTGATTCCCCATCTCTGATTCACAACCTCTGATTCCCCACCTCTGATTCCCTATATTTGATTCCCCGCCTCTGTTTCCCCGCCTCTGATTCCCCGCCTCTGATTCCCCATATCTGATTCCCCGCCTCTGATTGCCCACCTCTGATTCCCAGCCTCTGATTCGCCAGCTCTGATTCCCCGCCTCTGATTCCCCGCATCTGATTCCCTGCCTCTGATTCCCCGCCTCTGATTCCCCATCTCTGATTCACCGCCTTTGATTCGCCACCTCTGATTCCCCATATCTTATTCCCCACCTCTGATTCCCGGCCTCTTATTCCCAGCATCTGATTCCCGGCCTCTGATTCCCGGCCTCTGATTCCCCGCTTCTGATTCTGATTCCCTGCCTCTTATTCCCCATCTCTGATTCCGCACATCTGATTCCCTGCCTCTGATTCCCCACCTCTGATTCCCCATATCTGATTCCCCGCCTCTGTTTCCCCGCCTCTGATTCCCGGCCTCTTATTCCCAGCATCTGATTCCCGGCCTCTGATTCCCGGCCTCTGATTCCCCGCTTCTGATTCTGATTCCCTGCCTCTTATTCCCCATCTCTGATTCCGCACATCTGATTCCCTGCCTCTGATTCCCATCCTCTGATTCCCCATATCTGATTCCCCGCCTCTGTTTCCCCGCCTCTGATTCCCCGCCTCTGTTTCCCTATATCTAATTCCCCACCTCTGATGCCCCAACTCAGATTCCCCGCCTCTGATTCCCCAGCTCTGATTCCCCGCCTCTGATTCCCTGCATCCGATTCCCCATATCAGATTCCCCGCCTCTGTTTCACCGCCTCTGATTCCCCGCCTCTGTTTCCCCATATCTGATTCCCGCCTTTGATTCCCAACTATGAATCCCCTCCTCTGATTCCCCAGCTCTGATTCCCTGCCTCTGATTCCCCGCGTTCTATTCCCTGCCTCTGATTCCCCGCCTGTGATTCCCCATCACTGATTCACCACCTCTGATTCCCTACCTCTGATTCCCCATATCTAATTCCCCGCCTCTGTTTGCCCGCCTCTGATTCCCCGCCTCTGTTTCCCCATATCTGATTCCCCGCCTCTGAATCCCCAACTCTGATTCCCTGCCTCTGATTCCCCATCTCTGATTCACCTCCTCTGATTCCCCACCTCTGATTCCCCCTCTCTGATTCCGCACATCCAATTCCCTGCCTCTGATTCCCCAACTCTGATTCCCCACCTCTGATTCCCCAGCTCTGATTCCCCGCCTCATTTCCCCGCGTCTGATTCACTGCCTCTGATTCCACGCCTCTGATTCCCTGCCTCTGATTCCCCATATCTGATTCCCCGCCTCTGATTCCCCAACTCTGATTCCCCGCTTCTGATTCCCCAGCTCTGAATCCCCACCTCTGATTCCCCGCGTCTGATTCCCTGCCTCTGATTCCCCGCCTCTGATTCCCCATCTGTGATTCACAACCTCTGATGCCCCACCTCTGATTCCCCATATCTGATTCCCTGCCTCTGTTTCCCCGCCTCTGATTCCCCACCTCTGTTTCCCCATATCTGATTCCCCACCTCTGATTCCCCAACTCTAATACCCCGCCTCTGATTCCCCAGCTCTGATTCCCCACCTCTGATTCCCCGCATCTGATTCCCTGCCTCTGATTCCCCGCCTCTGATTCCAGGCCTCTGATTCCCAGCATCTGATTCCGGCCTCTGATTCCCGGCCTCTGATTCCCTGCTTCTGATTCTGATTCCCTGCCTCTGATTCCCCATCTCTGATTCCGCACATCTGATTCCCTGCATCTGACTCCCCACCTCTGATTCCCCATATCTGATTCCCCGCCTCTGTTTCCCCGCCTCTGATTCCCCGCCTCTGTTTCCCAATATCTAAGTCCCCACCTCTGATTCCCCAAATCTGATTCCCCACCTCTGATTCCCCAGCTCTGATTCCCCGCCTCTGATTCCCCGCATCTGATACCCTGCATCTGATTCCAAGCCTCTGATTCCCTGCCTCTGATTCCCAACCTCTGATTCCCCACCTCTGATTCCCCATATCTGATTCCCCGCCTCTGTTTCCCCGCCTCGGATTCCCCGCCTCTGTTTCCCCACATCTGATTCCCGGCCTCTGATTCCCCGCCTCTGATTCCCCATATCTGATTCCCTGCCTCTGCTTCCCCAACTCTGATTCCCCGCCTCTGATTCCCCAGCTCTGAATCCCCGCCTCTGATTCCCCGCGTCTGATTCCCTGCCTCTGATTCCCCGCCTTGATTCCCCATCTCTGATTCACAACCTCTGATTCCCCACCTCTGATTCCCTATATTTGATTCCCCGCCTCTGTTTCCCCGCCTCTGATTCCCCGCCTCTGATTCCCCATATCTGATTCCCCGCCTCTGATTGCCCACCTCTGATTCCCAGCCTCTGATTGCCCACCTCTGATTCCCAGCCTCTGATTCCCCGCATCTGATTCCCTGCCTCTGATTCCCCGCCTCTGTTTCCCCATCTCTGATTCACCGCCTTTGATTCGCCACCTCTGATTCCCCATATCTGATTCCCCGCCTCTGTTTCCCCGCCTCTGATTCCCCGCCTCTGATTCTCCATATCTCATTCCCCGCCTCTGAATCCCCATCTCTGATTCCCGGACTCTGATTCCCCTCCTCTGATTCCCGGCCTCTTATTCCCAGCATCTGATTCCCGGCCTCTGATTCCCGGCCTCTGATTCCCCGCTTCTGATTCCCTGCCTCTGATTCCCCATCTCTGATTCCGCACATCTGATTCCCTGCCTCTGATTCCCCACCTCTGATTCCCCATATCTGATTCCCCGCCTCTGTTTCCCCGCCTCTGATTCCCCGCCTCTGTTTCCCTATATCTAATTCCCCACCTCTGATGCCCCAACTCTGATTCCCCGCCTCTGATTCCCCAGCTCTGATTCCCCGCCTCTGATTCCCTGCATCCGATTCCCCATATCTGATTCCCCGCCTCTGTTTCCCCGCCTCTGATTCCCCGCCTCTGTTTCCCCATATCTGATTCCCGCCTCTGATTCCCAACTATGATTCCCCGCCTCTGATTCCCCAGCTCTGATTCCCCGCCTCTGAATCCCCAACTCTGATTCCCTGCCTCAGATTCCCCAGCTCTGATTCCCCGCCTTTGATTCCCCCCGTCTGATTCCCAGCCTCTGAATCCCCGTGTCTGATTTCCTGCCTCTGATTCCCCGCCTCTGATTCCCCATCTCTGATTCACCGCCTCTGATTCCCCACCTCTGATTCCCCATCTCTGATTCCGCACATCCAAATCCCTGCCACTGATTCCCCAACTCTGATTCCCCACCTCTGATTCCCCAGCTCTGATTCCCCGCCTCAGATTCCCCGCGTCTGATTCCCTTCCTCTGATTCCCCGCCTCTGATTCCCTGCCTCTGATTCCCCATATCTGATTCCCCGCCTCTGATTCCCCAACTCTGATTCCCCGCTTCTGATTCCCTGCCTCTGATTCCCCACCTCTGATTCCCCATATCTGATTCCCCGCCTCTGTTTCCCCGCCTCTGATTCCCCGCCTCTGTTTCCCTATATCTAATTCCCCACCTCTGATGCCCCAACTCTGATTCCCCGCCTCTGATTCCCCAGCTCTGATTCCCCAACTCTGATTCCCCGCTTCTGATTCCCCAGCTCTGAATCCCCGCCTCTGATTCCCCGCGTCTGATTCCCTGCCTCTGATTCCCCGCCTCTGATTCCCCATCTGTGATTCACAACCTCTGATGCCCCACCTCTGATTCCCCATATCTGATTCCCCGCCTCTGTTTCCCCGCCTCTGATTCCCCGCCTCTGATTCCCCATATCTGATTCCCCGCCTCTGATTGCCCACCTCTGATTCCCCGCGTCTGATACCATGCCTCTGATTCCCCGCCTCTGATTCCCCATCTCTGATTCACCACCTCTGATTCCCGGCCTCTGATTCCCCATCTCTTATTCCGCACATCCGATTCCCTGCCTATGATTCCCCACCTCTGATTCCCCGCCTCTGATTCCCCATATCTGATTCCCTGCCTCTGTTTCCCCGCCTCTGATTCCCTACCTCTGTTTCCCCATATCTGATTCCCCGCCTCTGATTCCCCAACTCTAATACCCCGCCTCTGATTCCCCAGCTCTGATTCCCCGCCTCTGATTCCCCGCATCTGATTCCCTGCCTCTGATTCCCCGCCTCTGATTCCAGGCCTCTGATTCCCATCATCTGATTCCGGCCTCTGATTCCCGGCCTCTGATTCCCTGCTTCTGATTCTGATTCCCTGCCTCTGATTCCCCATCTCTGATTCCGCACATCTGATTCCCTGCCTCTGATTCCCCACCTCTGATTCCCCGCCTCTGTTTCCCCGCCTCTGATTCCCCGCCTCTGTTTCCCAATATCTAAGTCCCCACCTCTGATTCCCCAAATCTGATTCCCCACCTCTGATTCCCCAGCTCTGATTCCCCGCCTCTGATTCCCCGCATCTGATTCCCTGCATCTGATTCCAAGCCTCTGATTCCCTGCCTCTGATTCCCAACCTCTGATTCCCCACCTCTGATTCCCCATATCTGATTCCCCGCCTCTGTTTCCCCGCCTCGGATTCCCCGCCTCAGTTTCCCCATATCTGATTCCCGGCCTCTGATTCCCCGCCTCTGATTCCCCGCCTCTGATTTCCTGCCTCTGATTCCCCATCTCCGATTCCCTGCCTCTGATTCCCAACCTCTGATTCCCCACCTCTGATTCCCCATATCTGATTCCCCGCCTCTGTTTCCCCGCCTCTGATTCCCCGCCTCTGATTCCCAACTCTGATTCCCCGCCTCTGATTCCCCAGCTCTGATTCCCCGTGTTTGATTCCCTGCCTCTGATTCCCTGCCCTGATTCCCCATCTCTGTTTCACCGCCTTTGATTCGCCACCTCTGATTCCACATATCTGATTCCCCGCCTCTGTTTCCCCGACTCTGATTCCCTTCCTCTAATTCCCAAACTCTGATTCCACACCTCTGATTCCCCATATCTGATTCCCCGCCTCTATTTCCCCATATCTGAATCCCCGCCTCTGATTCCCCAACTCTGATTCCCCGCCACTGATTCCCCAGCTCTGATTCCCCGACTCTGATTCCCGGCGTCCGATTCCCTGCCTCTGATTCCCCGCCTCTGATTCCCCATCTCTGATTCCCCGCCTCTGATTCCCCGTGTCTGATTCCCTGCCTCTGATTCCCCGCCTCTGATTCCCCGCCTCTGATTCCCTGACACTGAATCCCTGCCCCTGATTCCCCACCTCTGATTCCCCATATCTGATTCCCCGCCTCTGTTTCCCCGCCTCTGATTCCCCGCCTCTGATTCCCCATATCTGATTCCCTGCCTCTGATTCCCCAACTCTGATTCCCCGCCTCTGATTCCCCAGCTCTGAATCCCCGCCTCTGATTCCCCGTGTCTGATTCCCTGCCTCTGATTCCCCGCCTTGATTCCCCATCTCTGATTCACAACCTCTGATTCCCCACCTCTGATTCCCTATATTTGATTCCCCGCCTCTGTTTCCCCGCCTCTGATTCCCCGCCTCTGATTCCCCATATCTGATTCCCCGCCTCTGATTGCCCACCTCTGATTCCCCGCCTCTGATTCGCCAGCTCTGATTCCCCATGTCTGATTCCCCGCCTCTGTTTCCACGACTCTGATTCCATGCCTCTGATTCCCAACCTCTGATTCCACACCTCTGATTCCCCATATCTGATTCCCCGCCTCTATTTCCCCATATCTGATTCCCCGCCTCTGATTCCCCAACTCTGATTCCCCGCCTCTGATTCCCCAGCTCTGATTCCCCGACTCTGATTCCCGGCATCCGATTCCCTGCCTCTGATTCCCCGCCTCTGATTCCCCATCTCTGATTCCCCGCCTCTGATTCCCCGTGTCTGATTCCCTGCCTTTGATTCCCCGCCTCTGATACCCCGCCTCTGATTTCCTGCCACTGATTCCCTGCCCCTGATTCCCCACCTCTGATTCCCCACATCTGATTCCCCGCCTCTGTTTCCCCGCCTCTGATTCCCCACCTCTGATTCCACATATCTGATTCCCTGCCTCTGATTCCCCAACTCTGATTCCCCGCCTCTGATTCCCCAGCTCTGAATCCCCGCCTCTGATTCCCCGCGTCTGATTCCCTGCCTCTGATTCCCCGCCTTGATTCCCCATCTCTGATTCACAACCTCTGATTCCCCACCTCTGATTACCTATATTTGATTCCCCGCCTCTGTTTCCCCGCCTCTGATTCCCCGCCTCTGATTCCCCATATCTGATTCCCCGCCTCTGATTGCCCACCTCTGATTCCCAGCCTCTGATTCGCCTGCTCTGATTCCCCGCCTCTGATTCCCCGCATCTGATTCCCTGCCTCTGATTCCCCGCCTCTGATTCCCCATCTCTGATTCACCGCCTTTGATTCGCCACCTCTGATTCCCCATATCTGATTCCCCACCTCTGATTCCCGGCCTCTTATTCCCAGCATCTGATTCCCGGCCTCTGATTCCCGGCCTCTGATTCCCCGCTTCTGATTCTGATTCCCTGCCTCTTATTCCCCATCTCTGAATCCGCACATCTGATTCCCTGCCTCTGATTCCCCACCTCTGATTCCCCATATCTGATTCCCCGCCTCTGTTTCCCCGCCTCTGATTCCCGGCCTCTTATTCCCAGCATTTGATTCCCGGCCTCTGATTCCCGGCCTCTGATTCCCCGCTTCTGATTCTGATTCCCTGCCTCTTATTCCCCATCTCTGATTCCGCACATCTGATTCCCCGCCTCTGTTTCCCCGCCTCTGATTCCCCGCCTCTGTTTCCCTATATCTAATTCCCCACCTCTGATGCCCCAACTCTGATTCCCCGCCTCTGATTCCCCAGCTCTGATTCCCCGCCTCTGATTCCCTGCATCCGATTCCCCATATCTGATTCCCCGCCTCTGTTTCACCGCCTCTGATTCCCCGCCTCTGTTTCCCCATATCTGATTCCCGCCTCTGATTCCCAACTATGAATCCCCTCCTCTGATTCCCCAGCTCTGATTCCCTGCCTCTGATTCCCCGCGTTCTATTCCCTGCCTCTGATTCCCCGCCTGTGATACCCCATCACTGATTCACCACCTCTGATTCCCTACCTCTGATTCCCCATATCTAATTCCCCGCCTCTGTTTGCCCGCCTCTGATTCCCCGCCTCTGTTTCCCCATATCTGATTCCCCGCCTCTGAATCCCCAACTCTGATTCCCTGCCTCAGATTCCCCAGCTCTGATTCCCCGCCTTTGATTCCCCCCGTCTGATTCCCAGCCTCTGAATCCCCGTGTCTGATTTCCGGCCTCTGATTCCCCGCCTCTGATTCCCCATCTCTGATTCACCTCCTCTGATTCCCCACCTCTGATTCCCCGTCTCTGATTCCGCACATCCAATTCCCTGCCTCTGATTCCCCAACTCTGATTCCCCACCTCTGATTCCCCAGCTCTGATTCCCCGCCTCAGATTCCCCGCGTCTGATTCCCTGCCTCTGATTCCCCGCCTCTGATTCCCTGCCTCTGATTCCCCATATCTGATTCCCCGCCTCTGATTCCCCAACTCTGATTCCCCGCCTCTGATTCCCCAGCTCTGAATCCCCGCCTCTGATTCCCCGTGTCTGATTCCCTGCCTCTGATTCCCCGCCTTGATTCCCCATCTCTGATTCACAACCTCTGATTCCCCACCTCTGATTCCCTATATTTGATTCCCCGCCTCTGTTTCCCCGCCTCTGATTCCCCGCCTCTGATTCCCCATATCTGATTCCCCGCCTCTGATTGCCCACCTCTGATTCCCCGCCTCTGATTCGCCAGCTCTGATTCCCCATATCTGATTCCCCGCCTCTGTTTCCACGACTCTGATTCCCTGCCTCTGATTCCCAACCTCTGATTCCACACCTCTGATTCCCCATATCTGATTCCCCGCCTCTATTTCCCCATATCTGATTCCCCGCCTCTGATTCCCCAACTCTGATTCCCCGCCTCTGATTCCCCAGCTCTGATTCCCCGACTCTGATTCCCGGCATCCGATTCCCTGCCTCTGATTCCCCGCCTCTGATTCCCCATCTCTGATTCACCGCCTCTGATTCCCCGTGTCTGATTCCCTGCCTTTGATTCCCCGCCTCTGATTCCCCGCGTCTGATTCCCTGCCACTGATTCCCTGCCCCTGATTCCCCACCTCTGATTCCCCACATCTGATTCCCCGCCTCTGTTTCCCCGCCTCTGATTCCCCGCCTCTGATTCCCCAACTCTGATTCCCCGCCTCTGATTCCCCAGCTCTGATTCCCCGACTCTGATTCGCCAGCTCTGATTCCCCATATCTGATTCCCCGCCTCTGTTTCCACGACTCTGATTCCCTGCCTCTGATTCCCAACCTCTGATTCCACACCTCTGATTCCCCATATCTGATTCCCCGCCTCTATTTCCCCATATCTGATTCCCCGCCTCTGATTCCCCAACTCTGATTCCCCGCCTCTGATTCCCCAGCTCTGATTCCCCGACTCTGATTCCCGGCATCCGATTCCCTGCCTCTGATTCCCCGCCTCTGATTCCCCATCTCTGATTCCCCGCCTCTGATTCCCCGTGTCTGATTCCCTGCCTTTGATTCCCCGCCTCTGATTCCCCGCCTCTGATTCCCTGCCACTGATTCCCTGCCCCTGATTCCCCACCTCTGATTCCCCACATCTGATTCCCCGCCTCTGTTTCCCCGCCTCTGATTCCCCGCCTCTGATTCCCCATATCTGATTCCCTGCCTCTGATTCCCCAACTCTGATTCCCCGCCTCTGATTCCCCAGCTCTGAATCCCCGCCTCTGATTCCCCGCGTCTGATTCCCTGCCTCTGATTCCCCGCCTTGATTCCCCATCTCTGATTCACAACCTCTGATTCCCCACCTCTGATTCCCTATATTTGATTCCCCGCCTCTGTTTCCCCGCCTCTGATTCCCCGCCTCTGATTCCCTGCCTCTGATTCCCTGCCCTGATTCCCCATCTCTGTTTCACCGCCTTTGATTCGCCACCTCTGATTCCACATATCTGATTCCCCGCCTCTGTTTCCCCGACTCTGATTCCCTTCCTCTAATTCCCAAACTCTGATTCCACACCTCTGATTCCCCATATCTGATTCCCCGCCTCTATTTCCCCATATCTGAATCCCCGCCTCTGATTCCCCAACTCTGATTCCCCGCCACTGATTCCCCAGCTCTGATTCCCCGACTCTGATTCCCGGCGTCCGATTCCCTGCCTCTGATTCCCCGCCTCTGATTCCCCATCTCTGATTCCCCGCCTCTGATTCCCCGTGTCTGATTCCCTGCCTCTGATTCCCCGCCTCTGATTCCCCGCCTCTGATTCCCTGACACTGAATCCCTGCCCCTGATTCCCCACCTCTGATTCCCCATATCTGATTCCCCGCCTCTGTTTCCCCGCCTCTGATTCCCCGCCTCTGATTCCCCATATCTGATTCCCTGCCTCTGATTCCCCAACTCTGATTCCCCGCCTCTGATTCCCCAGCTCTGAATCCCCGCCTCTGATTCCCCGTGTCTGATTCCCTGCCTCTGATTCCCCGCCTTGATTCCCCATCTCTGATTCACAACCTCTGATTCCCCACCTCTGATTCCCTATATTTGATTCCCCGCCTCTGTTTCCCCGCCTCTGATTCCCCGCCTCTGATTCCCCATATCTGATTCCCCGCCTCTGATTGCCCACCTCTGATTCCCCGCCTCTGATTCGCCAGCTCTGATTCCCCATGTCTGATTCCCCGCCTCTGTTTCCACGACTCTGATTCCATGCCTCTGATTCCCAACCTCTGATTCCACACCTCTGATTCCCCATATCTGATTCCCCGCCTCTATTTCCCCATATCTGATTCCCCGCCTCTGATTCCCCAACTCTGATTCCCCGCCTCTGATTCCCCAGCTCTGATTCCCCGACTCTGATTCCCGGCATCCGATTCCCTGCCTCTGATTCCCCGCCTCTGATTCCCCATCTCTGATTCCCCGCCTCTGATTCCCCGTGTCTGATTCCCTGCCTTTGATTCCCCGCCTCTGATTCCCCGCCTCTGATTTCCTGCCACTGATTCCCTGCCCCTGATTCCCCACCTCTGATTCCCCACATCTGATTCCCCGCCTCTGTTTCCCCGCCTCTGATTCCCCGCCTCTGATTCCCCATATCTGATTCCCTGCCTCTGATTCCCCAACTCTGATTCCCCGCCTCTGATTCCCCAGCTCTGAATCCCCGCCTCTGATTCCCCGCGTCTGATTCCCTGCCTCTGATTCCCCGCCTTGATTCCCCATCTCTGATTCACAACCTCTGATTCCCCACCTCTGATTACCTATATTTGATTCCCCGCCTCTGTTTCCCCGCCTCTGATTCCCCGCCTCTGATTCCCCATATCTGATTCCCCGCCTCTGATTGCCCACCTCTGATTCCCAGCCTCTGATTCGCCTGCTCTGATTCCCCGCCTCTGATTCCCCGCATCTGATTCCCTGCCTCTGATTCCCCGCCTCTGATTCCCCATCTCTGATTCACCGCCTTTGATTCGCCACCTCTGATTCCCCATATCTGATTCCCCACCTCTGATTCCCGGCCTCTTATTCCCAGCATCTGATTCCCGGCCTCTGATTCCCGGCCTCTGATTCCCCGCTTCTGATTCTGATTCCCTGCCTCTTATTCCCCATCTCTGAATCCGCACATCTGATTCCCTGCCTCTGATTCCCCACCTCTGATTCCCCATATCTGATTCCCCGCCTCTGTTTCCCCGCCTCTGATTCCCGGCCTCTTATTCCCAGCATCTGATTCCCGGCCTCTGATTCCCGGCCTCTGATTCCCCGCTTCTGATTCTGATTCCCTGCCTCTTATTCCCCATCTCTGATTCCGCACATCTGATTCCCCGCCTCTGTTTCCCCGCCTCTGATTCCCCGCCTCTGTTTCCCTATATCTAATTCCCCACCTCTGATGCCCCAACTCTGATTCCCCGCCTCTGATTCCCCAGCTCTGATTCCCCGCCTCTGATTCCCTGCATCCGATTCCCCATATCTGATTCCCCGCCTCTGTTTCACCGCCTCTGATTCCCCGCCTCTGTTTCCCCATATCTGATTCCCGCCTCTGATTCCCAACTATGAATCCCCTCCTCTGATTCCCCAGCTCTGATTCCCTGCCTCTGATTCCCCGCGTTCTATTCCCTGCCTCTGATTCCCCGCCTGTGATACCCCATCACTGATTCACCACCTCTGATTCCCTACCTCTGATTCCCCATATCTAATTCCCCGCCTCTGTTTGCCCGCCTCTGATTCCCCGCCTCTGTTTCCCCATATCTGATTCCCCGCCTCTGAATCCCCAACTCTGATTCCCTGCCTCAGATTCCCCAGCTCTGATTCCCCGCCTTTGATTCCCCCCGTCTGATTCCCAGCCTCTGAATCCCCGTGTCTGATTTCCGGCCTCTGATTCCCCGCCTCTGATTCCCCATCTCTGATTCACCTCCTCTGATTCCCCACCTCTGATTCCCCGTCTCTGATTCCGCACATCCAATTCCCTGCCTCTGATTCCCCAACTCTGATTCCCCACCTCTGATTCCCCAGCTCTGATTCCCCGCCTCAGATTCCCCGCGTCTGATTCCCTGCCTCTGATTCCCCGCCTCTAATTCCCTGCCTCTGATTGCCCATATCTGATTCCCCGCCTCTGATTCCCCAACTCTGATTCCCCGCCTCTGATTCCCCAGCTCTGAATCCCCGCCTCTGATTCCCCGTGTCTGATTCCCTGCCTCTGATTCCCCGCCTTGATTCCCCATCTCTGATTCACAACCTCTGATTCCCCACCTCTGATTCCCTATATTTGATTCCCCGCCTCTGTTTCCCCGCCTCTGATTCCCCGCCTCTGATTCCCCATATCTGATTCCCCGCCTCTGATTGCCCACCTCTGATTCCCCGCCTCTGATTCGCCAGCTCTGATTCCCCATATCTGATTCCCCGCCTCTGTTTCCACGACTCTGATTCCCTGCCTCTGATTCCCAACCTCTGATTCCACACCTCTGATTCCCCATATCTGATTCCCCGCCTCTATTTCCCCATATCTGATTCCCCGCCTCTGATTCCCCAACTCTGATTCCCCGCCTCTGATTCCCCAGCTCTGATTCCCCGACTCTGATTCCCGGCATCCGATTCCCTGCCTCTGATTCCCCGCCTCTGATTCCCCATCTCTGATTCACCGCCTCTGATTCCCCGTGTCTGATTCCCTGCCTTTGATTCCCCGCCTCTGATTCCCCGCGTCTGATTCCCTGCCACTGATTCCCTGCCCCTGATTCCCCACCTCTGATTCCCCACATCTGATTCCCCGCCTCTGTTTCCCCGCCTCTGATTCCCCGCCTCTGATTCCCCAACTCTGATTCCCCGCCTCTGATTCCCCAGCTCTGATTCCCCGACTCTGATTCGCCAGCTCTGATTCCCCATATCTGATTCCCCGCCTCTGTTTCCACGACTCTGATTCCCTGCCTCTGATTCCCAACCTCCGATTCCACACCTCTGATTCCCCATATCTGATTCCCCGCCTCTATTTCCCCATATCTGATTCCCCGCCTCTGATTCCCCAACTCTGATTCCCCGCCTCTGATTCCCCAGCTCTGATTCCCCGACTCTGATTCCCGGCATCCGATTCCCTGCCTCTGATTCCCCGCCTCTGATTCCCCATCTCTGATTCCCCGCCTCTGATTCCCCGTGTCTGATTCCCTGCCTTTGATTCCCCGCCTCTGATTCCCCGCCTCTGATTCCCTGCCACTGATTCCCTGCCCCTGATTCCCCACCTCTGATTCCCCACATCTGATTCCCCGCCTCTGTTTCCCCGCCTCTGATTCCCCGCCTCTGATTCCCCATATCTGATTCCCTGCCTCTGATTCCCCAACTCTGATTCCCCGCCTCTGATTCCCCAGCTCTGAATCCCCGCCTCTGATTCCCCGCGTCTGATTCCCTGCCTCTGATTCCCCGCCTTGATTCCCCATCTCTGATTCACAACCTCTGATTCCCCACCTCTGATTCCCTATATTTGATTCCCCGCCTCTGTTTCCCCGCCTCTGATTCCCCGCCTCTGATTCCCCATATCTGATTCCCTGCCTCTGATTGCCCACCTCTGATTCCCAGCCTCTGATTCGCCTGCTCTGATTCCCCGCCTCTGATTCCCCGCATCTGATTCCCTGCCTCTGATTCCCCGCCTCTGATTCCCCATCTCTGATTCACCGCCTTTGATTCGCCACCTCTGATTCCCCATATCTGATTCCCCACCTCTGATTCCCGGCCTCTTATTCCCAGCATCTGATTCCCTGCCTCTGATTCCCGGCCTCTGATTCCCCGCTTCTGATTCTGATTCCCTGCCTCTTATTCCCCATCTCTGAATCCGCACATCTGATTCCCTGCCTCTGATTCCCCACCTCTGATTCCCCATATCTGATTCCCCGCCTCTGTTTCCCCGCCTCTGATTCCCGGCCTCTTATTCCCAGCATCTGATTCCCGGCCTCTGATTCCCGGCCTCTGATTCCCCGCTTCTGATTCTGATTCCCTGCCTCTTATTCCCCATCTCTGATTCCGCACATCTGATTCCCCGCCTCTGTTTCCCCGCCTCTGATTCCCCGCCTCTGTTTCCCTATATCTAATTCCCCACCTCTGATGCCCCAACTCTGATTCCCCGCCTCTGATTCCCCAGCTCTGATTCCCCGCCTCTGATTCCCTGCATCCGATTCCCCATATCTGATTCCCCGCCTCTGTTTCACCGCCTCTGATTCCCCGCCTCTGTTTCCCCATATCTGATTCCCGCCTCTGATTCCCAACTATGAATCCCCTCCTCTGATTCCCCAGCTCTGATTCCCTGCCTCTGATTCCCCGCGTTCTATTCCCTGCCTCTGATTCCCCGCCTGTGATACCCCATCACTGATTCACCACCTCTGATTCCCTACCTCTGATTCCCCATATCTAATTCCCCGCCTCTGTTTGCCCGCCTCTGATTCCCCGCCTCTGTTTCCCCATATCTGATTCCCCGCCTCTGAATCCCCAACTCTGATTCCCTGCCTCAGATTCCCCAGCTCTGATTCCCCGCCTTTGATTCCCCCCGTCTGATTCCCAGCCTCTGAATCCCCGTGTCTGATTTCCGGCCTCTGATTCCCCGCCTCTGATTCCCCATCTCTGATTCACCTCCTCTGATTCCCCACCTCTGACTCCCCCTCTCTGATTCCGCACATCCAATTCCCTGCCTCTGATTCCCCAACTCTGATTCCCCACCTCTGATTCCCCAGCTCTGATTCCCCGCCTCAGATTCCCCGCGTCTGATTCCCTGCCTCTGATTCCCCGCCTCTGATTCCCTGCCTCTGATTCCCCATATCTGATTCCCCGCCTCTGATTCCCCAACTCTGATTCCCCGCCTCTGATTCCCCAGCTCTGAATCCCCGCCTCTGATTCCCCGTGTCTGATTCCCTGCCTCTGATTCCCCGCCTTGATTCCCCATCTCTGATTCACAACCTCTGATTCCCCACATCTGATTCCCTATATTTGATTCCCCGCCTCTGTTTCCCCGCCTCTGATTCCCCGCCTCTGATTCCCCATATCTGATTCCCCGCCGCTGATTGCCCACCTCTGATTCCCCGCCTCTGATTCGCCAGCTCTGATTCCCCATATCTGATTCCCCGCCTCTGTTTCCACGACTCTGAATCCCTGCCTCTGATTCCCAACCTCTGATTCCACACCTCTGATTCCCCATATCTGATTCCCCGCCTCTATTTCCCCATATCTGATTCCCCACCTCTGATTCCCCAACTCTGATTCCCCGCCTCTGATTCCCCAGCTCTGATTCCCCGACTCTGATTCCCGGCATCCGATTCCCTGCCTCTGATTCCCCGCCTCTGATTCCCCATCTCTGATTCACCGCCTCTGATTCCCCGTGTCTGATTCCCTGCCTTTGATTCCCCGCCTCTTATTCCCCGCCTCTGATTCCCTGCCACTGATTCCCTGCCCCTGATTCCCCACCTCTGATTCCCCACATCTGATTCCCCGCCTCTGTTTCCCCGCCTCTGATTCCCCGCCTCTGATTCCCCATATCTGATTCCCTGCCTCTGATTCCCCAACTCTGATTCCCCGCCTCTGATTCCCCAGCTCTGAATCCCCGCCTCTGATTCCCCGCGTCTGATTCCCAGCCTCTGATTCCCCGCCTTGATTCCCCATCTCTGATTCACAACCTCTGATTCCCCACCTCTGATTCCCTATATTTGATTCCCCGCCTCTGTTTCCCCGCCTCTGATTCCCCGCCTCTGATTCCCCATATCTGATTCCCCGCCTCTGATTGCCCACCTCTGATTCCCCACCTCTGATTCCCCACATCTGATTCCCCCCTCTGATTCCCCGCATCTGATTCCCCGCCTCTGATTCCCCATATCTGATTCCCTGCCTCTGATTCCCCAACTCTGATTCCCCGCCTCTGATTCCCCAGCTCTGAATCCCCGCCTCTGATTCCCCGCGTCTGATTCCCAGCCTCTGATTCCCCGCCTTGATTCCCCATCTCTGATTCACAACCTCTGATTCCCCACCTCTGATTCCCTATATTTGATTCCCCGCCTCTGTTTCCCCGCCTCTGATTCCCCGCCTCTGATTCCCCATCTCTGATTCACCGCCTTTGATTCGCCACCTCTGATTCCCCATATCTGATTCCCCACCTCTGATTCCCGGCCTCTTATTCCCAGCATCTGATTCCCGGCCTCTGATTCCCGGCCTCTGATTCCCCGCTTCTGATTCTGATTCCCTGCCTCTTATTCCCCATCTCTGATTCCGCACATCTGATTCCCTGCCTCTGATTCCCCAACTCTGATTCCCCATATCTGATTCCCCGCCTCTCTTTCCCCGCCTCTGATTCCCGGCCTCTTATTCCCAGCATCTGATTCCCGGCCTCTGATTCCCGGCCTCTGATTCCCCGCTTCTGATTCTGATTCCCTGCCTCTTATTCCCCATCTCTGATTCCGCACATCTGATTCCCCGCCTCTGTTTCCCCGCCTCTGATTCCCCGCCTCTGTTTCCCTATATCTAATTCCCCACCTCTGATGCCCCAACTCTGATTCCCCGCCTCTGATTCCCCAGCTCTGATTCCCCGCCTCTGATTCCCTGCATCCGATTCCCTATATCTGATTCCCCGCCTCTGTTTCACCGCCTCTGATTCCCCGCCTCTGTTTCCCCATATCTGATTCCCGCCTCTGATTCCCAACTATGAATCCCCTCCTCTGATTCCCCAGCTCTGATTCCCTGCCTCTGATTCCCCGCGTTCTATTCCCTGCCTCTGATTCCCCGCCTGTGATTCCCCATCACTGATTCACCACCTCTGATTCCCTACCTCTGATTCCCCATATCTAATTCCCCGCCTCTGTTTGCCCGCCTCTGATTCCCCGCCTCTGTTTCCCCATATCTGATTCCCCGCCTCTGAATCCCCAACTCTGATTCCCTGCCTCAGATTCCCCAGCTCTGATTCCCCGCCTTTGATTCCCCCCGTCTGATTCCCAGCCTCTGAATCCCCGTGTCTGATTTCCGGCCTCTGATTCCCCGCCTCTGATTCCCCATCTCTGATTCACCTCCTATGATTCCCCACCTCTGATTCCCCCTCTCTGAATCCGCACATCCAATTCCCTGCCTCTGATTCCCCAACTCTGATTCCCCACCTCTGATTCCCCAGCTCTGATTCCCCGCCTCAGATTCCCCGCGTCTGATTCCCTGCCTCTGATTCCCCGCCTTTGATTCCCTGCCTCTGATTCCCCATATCTGATTCCCCGCCTCTGATTCCCCAACTCTGATTCCCCGCTTCTGATTCCCCAGCTCTGAATCCCCGCCTCTGATTCCCCGCGTCTGATTCCCTGCCTCTGATTCCCCGCCTCTGATTCCCCATCTGTGATTCACAACCTCTGATGCCCCACCTCTGATTCCCCATATCTGATTCCCTGCCTCTGTTTCCCCGCCTCTGATTCCCCACCTCTGTTTCCCCATATCTGATTCCCCACCTCTGATTCCCCAACTCTAATACCCCGCCTCTGATTCCCCAGCTCTGATTCCCCGCCTCTGATTCCCCGCCTCTGATTCCCTGCCTCTGATTCCCCGCCTCTGATTCCAGGCCTCTGATTCCCAGCATCTGATTCTGGCCTCTGATTCCCGGCCTCTGATTCCCTGCTTCTGATTCTGATTCCCTGCCTCTGATCCCCATCTCTGATTCCGCACATCTGATTCCCTGCCTCTGATTCCCCACCTCTGATTCCCCATATCTGATTCCCCGCCTCTGTTTCCCCGCCTCTGATTCCCCGCCTCTGTTTCCCAATATCTAAGTCCCCACCTCTGATTCCCCAAATCTGATTCCCCACCTCTGATTCCCCAGCTCTGATTCCCCGCCTCGGATTCCCCGCATCTGATACCCTGCATCTGATTCCAAGCCTCTGATTCCCTGCCTCTGATTCCCAACCTCTGATTCCCCACCTCTGATTCCCCATATCTGATTCCCCGCCTCTGTTTCCCCGCCTCGGATTCCCCGCCTCTGTTTCCCCACATCTGATTCCCGGCCTCTGATTCCCCGCCTCTGATTCCCCATATCTGATTCCCTGCCTCTGTTTCCCCGCCTCTGATTCCCCGCCTCTGTTTCCCAATATCTAAGTCCCCACCTCTGATTCCCCAAATCTGATTCCCCAGCTCTGATTCCCCGCCTCTGATTCCCTGCATCCGATTCCCCATATCTGATTCCCCGCCTCTGTTTCACCACCTCTGATTCCCCGCCTCTGTTTCCCCATATCTGATTCCCGCCTCTGATTCCCAACTATGAATCCCCTCCTCTGATTCCCCAGCTCTGATTCCCTGCCTCTGATTCCCCGCGTTCTCTTCCCTGCCTCTGATTCCCCGCCTGTGATACCCCATCACTGATTCACCACCTCTGATTCCCTACCTCTGATTCCCCATATCTAATTCCCCGCCTCTGTTTGCCCGCCTCTGATTCCCCGCCTCTGTTTCCCCATATCTGATTCCCCGCCTCTGAATCCCCAACTCTGATTCCCTGCCTCAGATTCCCCAGCTCTGATTCCCCGCCTTTGATTCCCCCCGTCTGATTCCCAGCCTCTGAATCCCCGTGTCTGATTTCCGGCCTCTGATTCCCCGCCTCTGATTCCCCATCTCTGATTCACCTCCTCTGATTCCCCACCTCTGATTCCCCCTCTCTGATTCCGCACATCCAATTCCCTGCCTCTGATTCCCCAACTCTGATTCCCCACCTCTGATTCCCCAGCTCTGATTCCCCGCCTCAGATTCCCCGTGTCTGATTCCCTGCCTCTGATTCCCCGCCTCTGATTCCCTGCCTCTGATTCCCCATATCTGATTCCCCGCCTCTGATTCCCCAACTCTGATTCCCCGCCTCTGATTCCCCAGCTCTGAATCCCCGCCTCTGATTCCCCGTGTCTGATTCCCTGCCTCTGATTCCCCGCCTTGATTCCCCATCTCTGATTCACAACCTCTGATTCCCCACCTCTGATTCCCTATATTTGATTCCCCGCCTCTGTTTCCCCACCTCTGATTCCCCGCCTCTGATTCCCCATATCTGATTCCCCGCCTCTGATTGCCCACCTCTGATTCCCCGCCTCTGATTCGCCAGCTCTGATTCCCCATATCTGATTCCCCGCCTCTGTTTCCACGACTCTGATTCCCTGCCTCTGATTCCCAACCTCTGATTCCACACCTCTGATTCCCCATATCTGATTCCCCGCCTCTATTTCCCCATATCTGATTCCCCGCCTCTGATTCCCCAACTCTGATTCCCCGCCTCTGATTCCCCAGCTCTGATTCCCCGACTCTGATTCCCGGCATCCGATTCCCTGCCTCTGATTCCCCGCCTCTGATTCCCCATCTCTGATTCCCCGCCTCTGATTCCCCGTGTCTGATTCCCTGCCTTTGATTCCCCGCCTCTGATTCCCCGCCTCTGATTCCCTGCCACTGATTCCCTGCCCCTGATTCCCCACCTCTGATTCCCCACATCTGATTCCCCGCCTCTGTTTCCCCGCCTCTGATTCCCCGCCTCTGATTCCCCATATCTGATTCCCTGCCTCTGATTCCCCAACTCTGATTCCCCGCCTCTGATTCCCCAGCTCTGAATCCCTGCCTCTGATTCCCCGCCTTGATTCCCCATCTCTGATTCACAACCTCTGATTCCCCACCTCTGATTCCCTATATTTGATTCCCCGCCTCTGTTTCCCCGCCTCTGATTCCCCGCCTCTGATTCCCCATATCTGATTCCCCGCCTCTGATTGCCCACCTCTGATTCCCAGCCTCTGATTCGCCTGCTCTGATTCCCCACCTCTGATTCCCCGCATCTGATTCCCTGCCTCTGATTCCCCGCCTCTGATTCCCCATCTCTGATTCACCGCCTTTGATTCGCCAACTCTGATTCCCCATATCTGATTCCCCACCTCTGATTCCCGGCCTCTTATTCCCAGCATCTGATTCCCGGCCTCTGATTCCCGGCCTCTGATTCCCCGCTTCTGATTCTGATTCCCTGCCTCTTATTCCCCATCTCTGATTCCGCACATCTGATTCCCCGCCTCTGTTTCCCCGCCTCTGATTCCCCGCCTCTGTTTCCCTATATCTAATTCCCCACCTCTGATGCCCCAACTCTGATTCCCCGCCTCTGATTCCCCAGCTCTGATTCCCCGCCTCTGATTCCCTGCATCCGATTCCCCATATCTGATTCCCCGCCTCTGTTTCACCGCCTCTGATTCCCCGCCTCTGTTTCCCCATATCTGATTCCCGCCTCTGATTCCCAACTATGAATCCCCTCCTCTGATTCCCCAGCTCTGATTCCCTGCCTCTGATTCCCCGCGTTCTATTCCCTGCCTCTGATTCCCCGCCTGTGATTCCCCATCACTGATTCACCACCTCTGATTCCCTACCTCTGATTCCCCATATCTAATTCCCCGCCTCTGTTTGCCCGCCTCTGATTCCCCGCCTCTGTTTCCCCATATCTGATTCCCCGCCTCTGAATCCCCAACTCAGATTCCCTGCCTCAGATTCCCCAGCTCTGATTCCCCGCCTTTGATTCCCCCCGTCTGATTCCCAGCCTCTGAATCCCCGTGTCTGATTTCCGGCCTCTGATTCCCCGCCTCTGATTCCCCATCTCTGATTCCCCGCCTCTGATTCCCCATATCTGATTCCCCGCCTCTGATTGCCCACCTCTGATTCCCAGCCTCTGATTCGCCAGCTCTGATTCCCCGCCTCTGATTCCCCGCATCTGATTCCCTGCCTCTGATTCACCGCCTCTGATTCCCCATCACTGATTCACCGCCTTTGATTCGCCGCCTCTGATTCCCCATATCTGATTCCCCGCCTCTGTTTCCCCGCCTCTGATTCCCCGCCTCTGATTCTCCATATCTCATTCCCCGCCTCTGAATCCCCATCTCTGATTCCCGGACTCTGATTCCCCTCCTCTGATTCCCGGCCTCTTATTCCCAGCATCTGATTCCCGGCCTCTGATTCCCGGCCTCTGATTCCCCGCTTCTGATTCCCTGCCTCTGATTCCCCATCTCTGATTCCGCACATCTGATTCCCTGCCTCTGATTCCCCACCTCTGATTCCCCATATCTGATTCCCCGCCTCTGTTTCCCGGCCTCTGATTCCCCGCCTCTGTTTCCCTATATCTAATTCCCCACCTCTGATGCCCCAACTCTGATTCCCCGCCTCTGATTCCCCAGCTCTGATTCCCCGCCTCTGATTCCCTGCATCCGATTCCCCATATCTGATTCCCCGCCTCTGTTTCCCCGCCTCTGATTCCCCGCCTCTGTTTCCCCATATCTGATTCCCGCCTCTGATTCCCAACTATGATTCCCCGCCTCTGATTCCCCAGCTCTGATTCCCCGCCTCTCATTCCCCCCGTCTGATTCCCAGCCTCTGAATCCCCGTGTCTGATTTCCTGCCTCTGATTCCCCGCCTCTGATTCCCCATCTCTGATTCACCGCCTCTGATTCCCCACCTCTGATTCCCCATCTCTGATTCCGCACATCCAATTCCCTGCCTCTGATTCCCCAACTCTGATTCCCCACATCTGATTCCCCAGCTCTGATTCCCCGCCTCAGATTCCCCGCGTCTGATTCCCTGCCTCTGATTCCCCGCCTCTGATTCCCTGCCTCTGATTCCCCATATCTGATTCCCCGCCTCTGATTCCCCAACTCTGATTCCCCGCTTCTGATTCCCTGCCTCTGATTCCCCACCTCTGATTCCCCATATCTGATTCCCCGCCTCTGTTTCCCCGCCTCTGATTCCCCGTCTCTGATTCCCCAGCTCTGATTCCCCGCCTCTGATTCCCTGCATCCGATTCCCCATATCTGATTCCCCGCCTCTGTTTCACCGCCTCTGATTCCCCGCCTCTGTTTCCCCATATCTGATTCCCGCCTCTGATTCCCAACTATGAATCCCCTCCTCTGATTCCCCAGCTCTGATTCCCTGCCTCTGATTCCCCGCGTTCTATTCCCTGCCTCTGATTCCCCGCCTGTGATTCCCCGCATCTGATTCCCTGCCTCTGATTCACCGCCTCTGATTCCCCATCACTGATTCACCGCCTTTGATTCGCCACCTCTGATTCCCCATATCTGATTCCCCGCCTCTGTTTCCCCGCCTCTGATTCCCCGCCTCTGATTCTCCATATCTCATTCCCCGCCTCTGAATCCCCATCTCTGATTCCCGGACTCTGATTCCCCTCCTCTGATTCCCGGCCTCTTATTCCCAGCATCTGATTCCCGGCCTCTGATTCCCGGCCTCTGATTCCCCGCTTCTGATTCCCTGCCTCTGATTCCCCATCTCTGATTCCGCACATCTGATTCCCTGCCTCTGATTCCCCACCTCTGATTCCCCATATCTGATTCCCCGCCTCTGTTTCCCGGCCTCTGATTCCCCGCCTCTGTTTCCCTATATCTAATTCCCCACCTCTGATGCCCCAACTCTGATTCCCCGCCTCTGATTCCCCAGCTCTGATTCCCCGCCTCTGATTCCCTGCATCCGATTCCCCATATCTGATTCCCCGCCTCTGTTTCCCCGCCTCTGATTCCCCGCCTCTGTTTCCCCATATCTGATTCCCGCCTCTGATTCCCAACTATGATTCCCCGCCTCTGATTCCCCAGCTCTGATTCCCCGCCTCTCATTCCCCCCGTCTGATTCCCAGCCTCTGAATCCCCGTGTCTGATTTCCTGCCTCTGATTCCCCGCCTCTGATTCCCCATCTCTGATTCACCGCCTCTGATTCCCCACCTCTGATTCCCCATCTCTGATTCCGCACATCCAATTCCCTGCCTCTGATTCCCCAACTCTGATTCCCCACATCTGATTCCCCAGCTCTGATTCCCCGCCTCAGATTCCCCGCGTCTGATTCCCTGCCTCTGATTCCCCGCCTCTGATTCCCTGCCTCTGATTCCCCATATCTGATTCCCCGCCTCTGATTCCCCAACTCTGATTCCCCGCTTCTGATTCCCTGCCTCTGATTCCCCACCTCTGATTCCCCATATCTGATTCCCCGCCTCTGTTTCCCCGCCTCTGATTCCCCGTCTCTGTTTCCCTATATCTAATTCCCCACCTCTGATGCCCCAACTCTGATTCCCCGCCTCTGATTCCCCAGCTCTGATTCCCCAACTCTGATTCCCCGCTTCTGATTCCCCAGCTCTGAATCCCCGCCTCTGATTCCCCGCGTCTGATTCCCTGCCTCTGATTCCCCGCCTCTGATTCCCCATCTGTGATTCACAACCTCTGATGCCCCACCTCTGATTCCCCATATCTGATTCCCCGCCTCTGTTTCCCCGCCTCTGTTTCCCCGCCTCTGATTCGCTGCCTCTGATTCCCAACCTCTGATTCCACACCTCTGATTCCCCATATCTGATTCCCCGACTCTGAATCCCCGCCTCTGATTCCCTGCCTCTGATTCCCCATCTCTTATTCCGCACATCCGATTCCCTGCCTATGATTCCCCACCTCTGATTCCCCGCCTCTGATTCCCCATATCTGATTCCCTGCCTCTGTTTCCCCGCCTCTGATTCCCTACCTCTGTTTCCCCATATCTGATTCCCCGCCTCTGATTCCCCAACTCTAATACCCCGCCTCTGATTCCCCAGCTCTGATTCCCCGCCTCTGATTCCCCGCATCTGATTCCCTGCCTCTGATTCCCCGCCTCTGATTCCAGGCCTCTGATTCCCATCATCTGATTCCGGCCTCTGATTCCCGGCCTCTGATTCCCTGCTTCTGATTCTGATTCCCTGCCTCTGATTCCCCATCTCTGATTCCGCACATCTGATTCCCTGCCTCTGATTCCCCACCTCTGATTCCCCGCCTCTGTTTCCCCGCCTCTGATTCCCCGCCTCTGTTTCCCAATATCTAAGTCCCCACCTCTGATTCCCCAAATCTGATTCCCCACCTCTGATTACCCAGCTCTGATTCCCCGCCTCTGATTCCCCGCAACTGATTCCCTGCATCTGATTCCAAGCCTCTGATTCCCTGCCTCTTATTCCCAACCTCTGATTCCCCACCTCTGATTCCCCATATCTGATTCCCCGCCTCTGTTTCCCCGCCTCGGATTCCCCGCCTCAGTTTCCCCATATCTGATTCCCGGCCTCTGATTCCCCGCCTCTGATTCCCCGCCTCTGATTTCCTGCCTCTGATTCCCCATCTCCGATTCCCTGCCTCTGATTCCCAACCTCTGATTCCCCACCTCTGATTCCCCATATCTGATTCCCCGCCTCTGTTTCCCCGCCTCTGATTCCCCGCCTCTGATTCCCAACTCTGATTCCCCGCCTCTGATTCCCCAGCTCTGATTCCCCGTGTTTGATTCCCTGCCTCTGATTCCCTGCCCTGATTCCCCATCTCTGTTTCACCGCCTTTGATTCGCCACCTCTGATTCCACATATCTGATTCCCCGCCTCTGTTTCCCCGACTCTGATTCCCTTCCTCTAATTCCCAAACTCTGATTCCACACCTCTGATTCCCCATATCTGATTCCCCGCCTCTATTTCCCCATATCTGAATCCCCGCCTCTGATTCCCCAACTCTGATTCCCCGCCTCTGATTCCCCAGCTCTGATTCCCCGACTCTGATTCCCGGCGTCCGATTCCCTGCCTCTGATTCCCCGCCTCTGATTCCCCATCTCTGATTCCCCGCCTCTGATTCCCCGTGTCTGATTCCCTGCCTCTGATTCCCCGCCTCTGATTCCCCGCCTCTGATTCCCTGACACTGAATCCCTGCCCCTGATTCCCCACCTCTGATTCCCCATATCTGATTCCCCGCCTCTGTTTCCCCGCCTCTGATTCCCCGCCTCTGATTCCCCATATCTGATTCCCTGCCTCTGATTCCCCAACTCTGATTCCCCGCCTCTGATTCCCCAGCTCTGAATCCCCGCCTCTGATTCCCCGTGTCTGATTCCCTGCCTCTGATTCCCCGCCTTGATTCCCCATCTCTGATTCACAACCTCTGATTCCCCACCTCTGATTCCCCATATCTGATTCCCCGCCTCTGTTTCCCCGCCTCTGATTCCCCGCCTCTGTTTCCCTATATCTAATTCCCCACCTCTGATGCCCCAACTCTGATTCCCCGCCTCTGATTCCCCAGCTCTGATTCCCCGCCTCTGATTCCCTGCATCCGATTCCCCATATCTGATTCCCCGCCTCTGTTTCCCCGCCTCTGATTCCCCGCCTCTGTTTCCCCATATCTGATTCCCGCCTCTGATTCCCAACTATGATTCCCCGCCTCTGATTCCCCAGCTCTGATTCCCCGCCTCTCAATCCCCAACTCTGATTCCCTGCCTCAGATTCCCCAGCTCTGATTCCCCGCCTTTGATTCCCCCCGTCTGATTCCCAGCCTCTGAATCCCCGTGTCTGATTTCCTGCCTCTGATTCCCCGCCTCTGATTCCCCATCTCTGATTCACCGCCTCTGATTCCCGACCTCTGATTCCCCATCTCTGATTCCGAACATCCAATTCCCTGCCTCTGATTTCCCAACTCTGATTCCCCACATCTGATTCCCCAGCTCTGATTCCCCGCCTCAGATTCCCCGCGTCTGATTCCCTGCCTCTGATTCCCCGCCTCTGATTCCCTGCCTCTGATTCCCCATATCTGATTCCCCGCCTCTGATTCCCCAACTCTGATTCCCCGCTTCTGATTCCCTGCCTCTGATTCCCCACCTCTGATTCCCCATATCTGATTCCCCGCCTCTGTTTCCCCGCCTCTGATTCCCCGTCTCTGTTTCCCTATATCTAATTCCCCACCTCTGATGCCCCAACTCTGATTCCCCGCCTCTGATTCCCCAGCTCTGATTCCCCAACTCTGATTCCCCGCTTCTGATTCCCCAGCTCTGAATCCCCGCCTCTGATTCCCCGCGTCTGATTCCCTGCCTCTGATTCCCCGCCTCTGATTCCCCATCTGTGATTCACAACCTCTGATGCCCCACCTCTGATTCCCCATATCTGATTCCCCGCCTCTGTTTCCCCGCCTCTGTTTCCCCGCCTCTGATTCGCTGCCTCTGATTCCCAACCTCTGATTCCACACCTCTGATTCCCCATATCTGATTCCCCGACTCTGAATCCCCGCCTCTGATTCCCTGCCTCTGATTCCCCATCTCTTATTCCGCACATCCGATTCCCTGCCTATGATTCCCCACCTCTGATTCCCCGCCTCTGATTCCCCATATCTGATTCCCTGCCTCTGTTTCCCCGCCTCTGATTCCCTACCTCTGTTTCCCCATATCTGATTCCCCGCCTCTGATTCCCCAACTCTAATACCCCGCCTCTGATTCCCCAGCTCTGATTCCCCGCCTCTGATTCCCCGCATCTGATTCCCTGCCTCTGATTCCCCGCCTCTGATTCCAGGCCTCTGATTCCCATCATCTGATTCCGGCCTCTGATTCCCGGCCTCTGATTCCCTGCTTCTGATTCTGATTCCCTGCCTCTGATTCCCCATCTCTGATTCCGCACATCTGATTCCCTGCCTCTGATTCCCCACCTCTGATTCCCCGCCTCTGTTTCCCCGCCTCTGATTCCCCGCCTCTGTTTCCCAATATCTAAGTCCCCACCTCTGATTCCCCAAATCTGATTCCCCACCTCTGATTCCCCAGCTCTGATTCCTCGCCTCTGATTCCCCGCAACTGATTCCCTGCATCTGATTCCAAGCCTCTGATTCCCTGCCTCTGATTCCCAACCTCTGATTCCCCACCTCTGATTCCCCATATCTGATTCCCCGCCTCTGTTTCCCCGCCTCTGATTCCCCGCCTCTGATTCCCAACTCTGATTCCCCGCCTCTGATTCCCCAGCTCTGATTCCCCGTGTTTGATTCCCTGCCTCTGATTCCCTGCCCTGATTCCCCATCTCTGTTTCACCGCCTTTGATTCGCCACCTCTGATTCCACATATCTGATTCCCCGCCTCTGTTTCCCCGACTCTGATTCCCTTCCTCTAATTCCCAAACTCTGATTCCACACCTCTGATTCCCCATATCTGATTCCCCGCCTCTATTTCCCCATATCTGAATCCCCGCCTCTGATTCCCCAACTCTGATTCCCCGCCTCTGATTCCCCAGCTCTGATTCCCCGACTCTGATTCCCGGCGTCCGATTCCCTGCCTCTGATTCCCCGCCTCTGATTCCCCATCTCTGATTCCCCGCCTCTGATTCCCCGTGTCTGATTCCCTGCCTCTGATTCCCCGCCTCTGATTCCCCGCCTCTGATTCCCTGACACTGAATCCCTGCCCCTGATTCCCCACCTCTGATTCCCCATATCTGATTCCCCGCCTCTGTTTCCCCGCCTCTGATTCCCCGCCTCTGATTCCCCATATCTGATTCCCTGCCTCTGATTCCCCAACTCTGATTCCCCGCCTCTGATTCCCCAGCTCTGAATCCCCGCCTCTGATTCCCCGTGTCTGATTCCCTGCCTCTGATTCCCCGCCTTGATTCCCCATCTCTGATTCACAACCTCTGATTCCCCACCTCTGATTCCCTATATTTGATTCCCCGCCTCTGTTTCCCCGCCTCTGATTCCCCGCCTCTGATTCCCCATATCTGATTCCCCGCCTCTGATTGCCCACCTCTGATTCCCCGCCTCTGATTCGCCAGCTCTGATTCCCCATATCTGATTCCCCGCCTCTGTTTCCACGACTCTGATTCCCTGCCTCTGATTCCCAACCTCTGATTCCACACCTCTGATTCCCCATATCTGATTCCCCGCCTCTATTTCCCCATATCTGATTCCCCGCCTCTGATTCCCCAACTCTGATTCCCCGCCTCTGATTCCCCAGCTCTGATTCCCCGACTCTGATTCCCGGCATCCGATTCCCTGCCTCTGATTCCCCGCCTCTGATTCCCCATCTCTGATTCCCCGCCTCTGATTCCCCGTGTCTGATTCCCTGCCTTTGATTCCCCGCCTCTGATTCCCCGCCTCTGATTCCCTGCCACTGATTCCCTGCCCCTGATTCCCCACCTCTGATTCCCCACATCTGATTCCCCGCCTCTGTTTCCCCGCCTCTGATTCCCCGCCTCTGATTCCCCATATCTGATTCCCTGCCTCTGATTCCCCAACTCTGATTCCCCGCCTCTGATTCCCCAGCTCTGAATCCCCGCCTCTGATTCCCCGCGTCTGATTCCCTGCCTCTGATTCCCCGCCTTGATTCCCCATCTCTGATTCACAACCTCTGATTCCCCACCTCTGATTCCCTATATTTGATACCCCGCCTCTGTTTCCCCGCCTCTGATTCCCCGCCTCTGATTCCCCATATCTGATTCCCCGCCTCTGATTGCCCACCTCTGATTCCCAGCCTCTGATTCGCCTGCTCTGATTCCCCGCCTCTGATTCCCCGCATCTGATTCCCTGCCTCTGATTCCCCGCCTCTGATTCCCCATCTCTGATTCACCGCCTTTGATTCGCCACCTCTGATTCCCCATATCTGATTCCCCACCTCTGATTCCCGGCCTCTTATTCCCAGCATCTGATTCCCGGCCTCTGATTCCCGGCCTCTGATACCCCGCTTCTGATTCTAATTCCCTGCCTCTTATTCCCCATCTCTGAATCCGCACATCTGATTCCCTGCCTCTGATTCCCCACCTCTGATTCCCCATATCTGATTCCCCGCCTCTGTTTCCCCGCCTCTGATTCCCGGCCTCTTATTCCCAGCATCTGATTCCCGGCCTCTGATTCCCCGCTTCTGATTCTGATTCCCTGCCTCTTATTCCCCATCTCTGATTCCGCACATCTGATTCCCCGCCTCTGTTTCCCCGCCTCTGATTCCCCGCCTCTGTTTCCCTATATCTAATTCCCCACCTCTGATGCCCCAACTCTGATTCCCCGCCTCTGATTCCCCAGCTCTGAATCCCCGCCTCTGATTCCCTGCATCCGATTCCCCATATCTGATTCCCCGCCTCTGTTTCACCGCCTCTGATTCCCCGCCTCTGTTTCCCCATATCTTATTCCCGCCTCTGATTCCCAACTATGAATCCCCTCCTCTGATTCCCCAGCTCTGATTCCCTGCCTCTGATTCCCCGCGTTCTATTCCCTGCCTCTGATTCCCCGCCTGTGATACCCCATCACTGATTCACCACCTCTGATTCCCTACCTCTGATTCCCCATATCTAATTCCCCGCCTCTGTTTGCCCGCCTCTGATTCCCCGCCTCTGTTTCCCCATATCTGATTCCCCGCCTCTGAATCCCCAACTCTGATTCCCTGCCTCAGATACCCCAGCTCTGATTCCCCGCCTTTGATTCCCCCCGTCTGATTCCCAGCCTCTGAATCCCCGTGTCTGATTTCCGGCCTCTGATTCCCCGCCTCTGATTCCCCATCTCTGATTCACCTCCTCTGATTCCCCACCTCTGATTCCCCCTCTCTGATTCCGCACATCCAATTCCCTGCCTCTGATTCCCCAACTCTGATTCCCCACCTCTGATTCCCCAGCTCTGATTCCCCGCCTCAGATTCCCCGCGTCTGATTCCCTGCCTCTGATTCCCCGCCTCTGATTCCCTGCCTCTGATTCCCCATATCTGATTCCCCGCCTCTGATTCCCCAACTCTGATTCCCCGCCTCTGATTCCCCAGCTCTGAATCCCCGCCTCTGATTCCCCGTGTCTGATTCCCTGCCTCTGATTCCCCGCCTTGATTCCCCATCTCTGATTCACAACCTCTGATTCCCCACCTCTGATTCCCTATATTTGATTCCCCGCCTCTGTTTCCCCGCCTCTGATTCCCCGCCTCTGATTCCCCATATCTGATTCCCCGCCTCTGATTGCCCACCTCTGATTCCCCGCCTCTGATTCGCCAGCTCTGATTCCCCATATCTGATTCCCCGCCTCTGTTTCCACGACTCTGATTCCCTGCCTCTGATTCCCAACCTCTGATTCCACACCTCTGATTCCCCATATCTGATTCCCCGCCTCTATTTCCCCATATCTGATTCCCCGCCTCTGATTCCCCAACTCTGATTCCCCGCCTCTGATTCCCCAGCTCTGATTCCCCGACTCTGATTCCCGGCATCCGATTCCCTGCCTCTGATTCCCCGCCTCTGATTCCCCATCTCTGATTCACCGCCTCTGATTCCCCGTGTCTGATTCCCTGCCTTTGATTCCCCGCCTCTGATTCCCCGCCTCTGATTCCCTGCCACTGATTCCCTGCCCCTGATTCCCCACCTCTGATTCCCCACATCTGATTCCCCGCCTCTGTTTCCCCGCCTCTGATTCCCCGCCTCTGATTCCCCATATCTGATTCCCTGCCTCTGATTCCCCAACTCTGATTCCCCGCCTCTGATTCCCCAGCTCTGAATCCCCGCCTCTGATTCCCCGCGTCTGATTCCCAGCCTCTGATTCCCCGCCTTGATTCCCCATCTCTGATTCACAACCTCTGATTCCCCACCTCTGATTCCCTATATTTGATTCCCCGCCTCTGTTTCCCCGCCTCTGATTCCCCGCCTCTGATTCCCCATATCTGATTCCCCGCCTCTGATTGCCCACCTCTGATTCCCAGCCTCTGATTCGCCTGCTCTGATTCCCCGCCTCTGATTCCCCGCATCTGATTCCCTGCCTCTGATTCCCCGCCTCTGATTCCCCATCTCTGATTCACCGCCTTTGATTCGCCACCTCTGATTCCCCATATCTGATTCCCCACCTCTGATTCCCGGCCTCTTATTCCCAGCATCTGATTCCCGGCCTCTGATTCCCGGCCTCTGATTCCCCGCTTCTGATTCTGATTCCCTGCTTCTTATTCCCCATCTCTGATTCCGCACATCTGATTCCCTGCCTCAGATTCCCCAACTCTGATTCCCCATATCTGATTCCCCGCCTCTGTTTCCCCGCCTCTGATTCCCGGCCTCTTGTTCCCAGCATCTGATTCCCGGCCTCTGATTCCCGGCCTCTGATTCCCCGCTTCTGATTCTGATTCCCTGCCTCTTATTCCCCATCTCTGATTCCGCACATCTGATTCCCCGCCTCTGTTTCCCCGCCTCTGATTCCCCGCCTCTGTTTCCCTATATCTAATTCCCCACCTCTGATGCCCCAACTCTGATTCCCCGCCTCTGATTCCCCAGCTCTGATTCCCCGCCTCTGATTCCCTGCATCCAATTCCCCATATCTGATTCCCCGCCTCTGTTTCACCGCCTCTGATTCCCCGCCTCTGTTTCCCCATATCTGATTCCCGCCTCTGATTCCCAACTATGAATCCCCTCCTCTGATTCCCCAGCTCTGATTCCCTGCCTCTGATTCCCCGCGTTCTATTCCCTGCCTCTGATTCCCCGCCTGTGATTCCCCATCCCTGATTCACCACCTCTGATTCCCTACCTCTGATTCCCCATATCTAATTCCCCGCCTCTGTTTGCCCGCCTCTGATTCCCCGCCTCTGTTTCCCCATATCTGATTCCCCGCCTCTGAATCCCCAACTCTGATTCCCTGCCTCAGATTCCCCAGCTCTGATTCCCCGCCTTTGATTCCCCCCGTCTGATTCCCAGCCTCTGAATCCCCGTGTCTGATTTCCGGCCTCTGATTCCCCGCCTCTGATTCCCCATCTCTGATTCACCTCCTCTGATTCCCCACCTCTGATTCCCCCTCTCTGATTCCGCACATCCAATTCCCTGCCTCTGATTCCCCAACTCTGATTCCCCACCTCTGATTCCCCAGCTCTGATTCCCCGCCTCAGATTCCCCGCGTCTGATTCCCTTCCTCTGATTCCCCGCCTCTGATTCCCTGCCTCTGATTCCCCATATCTGATTCCCCGCCTCTGATTCCCCATATCTGATTCCCTGCCTCTGATTCCCCAACTCTGATTCCCCGCCTCTGATTCCCCAGCTCTGAATCCCCGCCTCTGATTCCCCGCGTCTGATTCCCTGCCTCTGATTCCCCGCCTTGATTCCCCATCTCTGATTCACAACCTCTGATTCCCCACCTCTGATTCCCTATATTTGATTCCCCGCCTCTGTTTCCCCGCCTCTGATTCCCCGCCTCTGATTCCCCATATCTGATTCCCCGCCTCTGATTGCCCACCTCTGATTCCCAGCCTCTGATTCGCCTGCTCTGATTCCCCGCCTCTGATTCCCCGCATCTGATTCCCTGCCTCTGATACCCCGCCTCTGATTCCCCATCTCTGATTCACCGCCTTTGATTCGCCACCTCTGATTCCCCATATCTGATTCCCCACCTCTGATTCCCGGCCTCTTATTCCCAGCATCTGATTCCCGGCCTCTGATTCCCGGCCTCTGATACCCCGCTTCTGATTCTAATTCCCTGCCTCTTATTCCCCATCTCTGAATCCGCACATCTGATTCCCTGCCTCTGATTCCCCACCTCTGATTCCCCATATCTGATTCCCCGCCTCTGTTTCCCCGCCTCTGATTCCCGGCCTCTTATTCCCAGCATCTGATTCCCGGCCTCTGATTCCCCGCTTCTGATTCTGATTCCCTGCCTCTTATTCCCCATCTCTGATTCCGCACATCTGATTCCCCGCCTCTGTTTCCCCGCCTCTGATTCCCCGCCTCTGTTTCCCTATATCTAATTCCCCACCTCTGATGCCCCAACTCTGATTCCCCGCCTCTGATTCCCCAGCTCTGATTCCCCGCCTCTGATTCCCTGCATCCGATTCCCCATATCTGATTCCCCGCCTCTGTTTCACCGCCTCTGATTCCCCGCCTCTGTTTCCCCATATCTGATTCCCGCCTCTGATTCCCAACTATGAATCCCCTCCTCTGATTCCCCAGCTCTGATTCCCTGCCTCTGATTCCCCGCGTTCTATTCCCTGCCTCTGATTCCCCGCCTGTGATACCCCATCACTGATTCACCACCTCTGATTCCCTACCTCTGATTCCCCATATCTAATTCCCCGCCTCTGTTTGCCCGCCTCTGATTCCCCGCCTCTGTTTCCCCATATCTGATTCCCCGCCTCTGAATCCCCAACTCTGATTCCCTGCCTCAGATACCCCAGCTCTGATTCCCCGCCTTTGATTCCCCCCGTCTGATTCCCAGCCTCTGAATCCCCGTGTCTGATTTCCGGCCTCTGATTCCCCGCCTCTGATTCCCCATCTCTGATTCACCTCCTCTGATTCCCCACCTCTGATTCCCCCTCTCTGATTCCGCACATCCAATTCCCTGCCTCTGATTCCCCAACTCTGATTCCCCACCTCTGATTCCCCAGCTCTGATTCCCCGCCTCAGATTCCCCGCGTCTGATTCCCTGCCTCTGATTCCCCGCCTCTGATTCCCTGCCTCTGATTCCCCATATCTGATTCCCCGCCTCTGATTCCCCAACTCTGATTCCCCGCCTCTGATTCCCCAGCTCTGAATCCCCGCCTCTGATTCCCCGTGTCTGATTCCCTGCCTCTGATTCCCCGCCTTGATTCCCCATCTCTGATTCACAACCTCTGATTCCCCACCTCTGATTCCCTATATTTGATTCCCCGCCTCTGTTTCCCCGCCTCTGATTCCCCGCCTCTGATTCCCCATATCTGATTCCCCGCCTCTGATTGCCCACCTCTGATTCCCCGCCTCTGATTCGCCAGCTCTGATTCCCCATATCTGATTCCCCGCCTCTGTTTCCACGACTCTGATTCCCTGCCTCTGATTCCCAACCTCTGATTCCACACCTCTGATTCCCCATATCTGATTCCCCGCCTCTATTTCCCCATATCTGATTCCCCGCCTCTGATTCCCCAACTCTGATTCCCCGCCTCTGATTCCCCAGCTCTGATTCCCCGACTCTGATTCCCGGCATCCGATTCCCTGCCTCTGATTCCCCGCCTCTGATTCCCCATCTCTGATTCACCGCCTCTGATTCCCCGTGTCTGATTCCCCGCGTCTGATTCCCAGCCTCTGATTCCCCGCCTTGATTCCACATCTCTGATTCACAACCTCTGATTCCCCACCTCTGATTCCCTATATTTGATTCCCCGCCTCTGTTTCCCCGCCTCTGATTCCCCGCCTCTGATTCCCCATATCTGATTCCCCGCCTCTGATTGCCCACCTCTGATTCCCAGCCTCTGATTCGCCTGCTCTGATTCCCCGCCTCTGATTCCCCGCATCTGATTCCCTGCCTCTGATTCCCCGCCTCTGATTCCCCATCTCTGATTCACCGCCTTTGATTCGCCACCTCTGATTCCCCATATCTGATTCCCCACCTCTGATTCCCGGCCTCTTATTCCCAGCATCTGATTCCCGGCCTCTGATTCCCGGCCTCTGATTCCCCGCTTCTGATTCTGATTCCCTGCTTCTTATTCCCCATCTCTGATTCCGCACATCTGATTCCCTGCCTCAGATTCCCCAACTCTGATTCCCCATATCTGATTCCCCGCCTCTGTTTCCCCGCCTCTGATTCCCGGCCTCTTGTTCCCAGCATCTGATTCCCGGCCTCTGATTCCCGGCCTCTGATTCCCCGCTTCTGATTCTGATTCCCTGCCTCTTATTCCCCATCTCTGATTCCGCACATCTGATTCCCCGCCTCTGTTTCCCCGCCTCTGATTCCCCGCCTCTGTTTCCCTATATCTAATTCCCCACCTCTGATGCCCCAACTCTGATTCCCCGCCTCTGATTCCCCAGCTCTGATTCCCCGCCTCTGATTCCCTGCATCCGATTCCCCATATCTGATTCCCCGCCTCTGTTTCACCGCCTCTGATTCCCCGCCTCTGTTTCCCCATATCTGATTCCCGCCTCTGATTCCCAACTATGAATCCCCTCCTCTGATTCCCCAGCTCTGATTCCCTGCCTCTGATTCCCCACGTTCTATTCCCTGCCTCTGATTCCCCGCCTGTGATTCCCCATCACTGATTCACCACCTCTGATTCCCTACCTCTGATTCCCCATATCTAATTCCCCGCCTCTGTTTGCCCGCCTCTGATTCCCCGCCTCTGTTTCCCCATATCTGATTCCCCGCCTCTGAATCCCCAACTCTGATTCCCTGCCTCAGATTCCCCAGCTCTGATTCCCCGCCTTTGATTCCCCCCGTCTGATTCCCAGCCTCTGAATCCCCGTGTCTGATTTCCGGCCTCTGATTCCCCGCCTCTGATTCCCCATCTCTGATTCACCTCCTCTGATTCCCCACCTCTGATTCCCCCTCTCTGATTCCGCACATCCAATTCCCTGCCTCTGATTCCCCAACTCTGATTCCCCACCTCTGATTCCCCAGCTCTGATTCCCCGCCTCAGATTCCCCGCGTCTGATTCCCTGCCTCTGATTCCCCGCCTCTGATTCCCTGCCTCTGATTCCCCATATCTGATTCCCCGCCTCTGATTCCCCAACTCTGATTCCCCGCTTCTGATTCCCCAGCTCTGAATCCCCGCCTCTGATTCCCTGCGTCTGATTCCCTGCCTCTGATTCCCCGCCTCTGATTCCCCATCTGTGATTCACAACCTCTGATGCCCCACCTCTGATTCCCCATATCTGATTCCCTGCCTCTGTTTCCCCGCCTCTGATTCCCCACCTCTGTTTCCCCATATCTGATTCCCCACCTCTGATTCCCCAACTCTAATACCCCGCCTCTGATTCCCCAGCTCTGATTCCCCGCCTCTGATTCCCCGCCTCTGATTCCCTGCCTCTTATTCCCCGCCTCTGATTCCAGGCCTCTGATTCCCAGCATCTGATTCCGGCCTCTGATTCCCGGCCTCTGATTCCCTGCTTCTGATTCTGATTCCCTGCCTCTCATTCCCCATCTCTGATTCCGCACATCTGATTCCCCGCCTCTGTTTCCCCATATCTGATTCCCCGCCTCTGAATCCCCAACTCTGATTCCCTGCCTCAGATTCCCCAGCTCTGATTCCCCGCCTTTGATTCCCCCTGTCTGATTCCCAGCCTCTGAATCCCCGTGTCTGATTTCCGGCCTCTGATTCCCCGCCTCTGATTCCCCATCTCTGATTCACCTCCTCTGATTCCCCACCTCTGATTCCCCCTCTCTGATTCCGCACATCCAATTCCCTGCCTCTGATTCCCCAACTCTGATTCCCCACATCTGATTCCCCAGCTCTGATTCCCCGCCTCAGATTCCCCGCGTCTGATTCCCTGCCTCTGATTCACCGCCTCTGATTCCCTGCCTCTGATTCCCCATATCTGATTCCCCGCCTCTGATTCCCCAACTCTGATTCCCCGCTTCTGATTCCCCAGCTCTGAATCCCCGCCTCTGATTCCCCGTGTCTGATTCCCTGCCTCTGATTCCCCGCCTCTGATTCCCCATCTGTGATTCACAACCTCTGATGCCCCACCTATGATTCCCCATATCTGATTCCCTGCCTCTGTTTCCCCGCCTCTGATTCCCCACCTCTGTTTCCCCATATCTGATTCCCCACCTCTGATTCCCCAACTCTAATACCCCGCCTCTGATTCCCCAGCTCTGATTCCCCGCCTCTGATTCCCCGCCTCTGATTCCCTGCCTCTGATTCCCCGCCTCTGATTCCAGGCCTCTGATTCCCAGCATCTGATTCCGGCCTCTGATTCCCGGCCTCTGATTCCCTGCTTCTGATTCTGATTCCCTGCCTCTGATTCACCATCTCTGATTCCGCACATCTGATTCCCTGCCTCTGATTCCCCACCTCTGATTCCCCATATCTGATTCCCCGCCTCTGTTTCCCCGCCTCTGATTCCCCGCCTCTGTTTCCCAATATCTAAGTCCCCACCTCTGATTCCCCAAATCTGATTCCCCACCTCTGATTCCCCAGCTCTGATTCCCCGCCTCGGATTCCCCGCATCTGATACCCTGCATCTGATTCCAAGCCTCTGATTCCCTGCCTCTGATTCCCAACCTCTGATTCCCCACCTCTGATTCCCCATATCTGATTCCCCGCCTCTGTTTCCCCGCCTCGGATTCCCCGCCTCTGTTTCCCCACATCTGATTCCCGGCCTCTGATTCCCCGCCTCTGATTCCCCATATCTGATTCACTGCCTCTGATTCCCCAACTCTGATTCCCCGCCTCTGATTCCCCAGCTCTGAATCCCCGCCTCTGATTCCCCGCATCTGATTCCCTGCCTCTGATTCCCCGCCTTGATTCCCCATCTCTGATTCACAACCTCTGATTCCCCACCTCTGATTCCCTATATTTGATTCCCCGCCTCTGTTTCCCCGCCTCTGATTCCCCGCCTCTGATTCCCCATATCAGATTCCCCGCCTCTGATTGCCCACCTCTGATTCCCAGCCTCTGATTCGCCAGCTCTGATTCCCCACCTCTGATTCCCCGCATCTGATTCCCTGCCTCTGATTCCCCGCCTCTGATTCCCCATCTCTGATTCACCGCCTTTGATTCGCCACCTCTGATTCCCCATATCTGATTCCCCGCCTCTGTTTCCCCGCCTCTGATTCCCCGCCTCTGATTCTCAATATCTCATTCCCCGCCTCTGAATCCCCATCTCTGATTCCCGGACTCTGATTCCCCTCCTCTGATTCCCGGCCTCTTATTCCCAGCATCTGATTCCCGGCCTCTGATTCCCGGCCTCTGATTCCCCGCTTCTGATTCCCTGCCTCTGATTCCCCATCTCTGATTCCGCACATCTGATTCCCTGCCTCTGATTCCCCACCTCTGATTCCCCATATCTGATTCCCCGCCTCTGATTCCCCAGCTCTGATTCCCCGCCTCTGATTCCCTATATCTAATTCCCCACCTCTGATGCCCCAACTCTGATTCCCCGCCTCTGATTCCCCAGCTCTGATTCCCCGCCTCTGATTCCCTGCATCCGATTCCCCATATCTGATTCCCCGCCTCTGTTTCCCCGCCTCTGATTCCCCGCCTCTGTTTCCCCATATCTGATTCCCGCCTCTGATTCCCAACTATGATTCCCCGCCTCTGATTCCCCAGCTCTGATTCCCTGCCTCTGATTCCCCGCGTTCTATTCCCTGCCTCTGATTCCCCGCCTGTGATTCCCCATCACTGATTCACCACCTCTGATTCCCTACCTCTGATTCCCCATATCTAATTCCCCGCCTCTGTTTGCCCGCCTCTGATTCCCCGCCTCTGTTTCCCCATATCTGATTCCCCGCCTCTGAATCCCCAACTCTGATTCCCTGCCTCAGATTCCCCAGCTCTGATTCCCCGCCTTTGATTCCCCCCGTCTGATTCCCAACCTCTGAATCCCCGTGTCTGATTTCCTGCCTCAGATTCCCCGCCTCTGATTCCCCATCTCTGATTCACCGCCTCTGATTCCCCACCTCTGATTCCCCATCTCTGATTCCGCACATCCAATTCCCTGCCTCTGATTCCCCAACTCTGATTCCCCACCTCTGATTCCCCAGCTCTGATTCCCCGCCTCAGATTCCCCGCGTCTGATTCCCTGCCTCTGATTCCCCGCCTCTGATTCCCTGCCTCTGATTCCCCATATCTGATTCCCCGCCTCTGATTCCCCAACTCTGATTCCCCGCTTCTGATTCCCCAGCTCTGAATCCCCGCCTCTGATTCCCCGCGTCTGATTCCCTGCCTCTGATTCCACGCCTCTGATTCCCCATCTGTGATTCACAACCTCTGATGCCCCACCTCTGATTCCCCATATCTGATTCCCCACCTCTGTTTCCCCGCCTCTGATTCCCCGCCTCTGATTCCCCATATCTGATTCCCCGCCTCTGATTGCCCACCTCTGATTCCCCGCGTCTGATACCCTGCCTCTGATTCCCCGCCTCTGATTCCCCATCTCTGATTCACCACCTCTGATTCCCGGCCTCTGATTCCCTATCTCTGATACCGCACATCCGATTCCCTGCCTATGATTCCCCACCTCTGATTCCCCGCCTCTGATTCCCTACCTCTGTTTCCCCATATCTGATTCCCCGCCTCTGATTCCCCAACTCTAATACCCCGCCTCTGATTCCCCAGCTCTGATTCCCCGCCTCTGATTCCCCGCATCTGATTCCGTGCCTCTGATTCCCCGCCTCTGATTCCAGGCCTCTGATTCCCATCATCTGATTCCGGCCTCTGATTCCCGGTCTCTGATTCCCTGCTTCTGATTCTGATTCCCTGCCTCTGATTCCCCATCTCTGATTCCGCACATCTGATTCCCTGCCTCTGATTCCCCACCTCTGATTCCCCATATCTGATTCCCCGCCTCTGTTTCCCCGCCTCTGATTCCCCGCCTCTGTTTCCCAATATCTAAGTCCCCACCTCTGATTCCCCAAATCTGATTCCCCACCTCTGATTCCCCAGCTCTGATTCCCCGCCTCTGATTCCCCGCATCTGATTCCCTGCATCTGATTCCAAGCCTCTGATTCCCTGCCTCTGATTCCCAACCTCTGATTCCCCACCTCTGATTCCCCATATCTGAATCCCCACCTCTTTTTCCCCGCCTCGGATTCCCCGCCTCAGTTTCCCCATATCTGATTCCCGGCCTCTGATTCCCCGCCTCTGATTCCCCGCCTCTGATTCCCTGCCTCTGATTCCCCATCTCCGATTCCCTGCCTCTGATTCCCAACCTCTGATTCCCCACCTCTGATTCCCCATATCTGATTCCCCGCCTCTGTTTCTCCGCCTCTGATTCCCCGCCTCTGATTCCCAACTCTGATTCCCCGCCTCTGATTCCCCAGCTCTGATTCCCCGTGTTTGATTCCCTGCCTCTGATTCCCTGCCCTGATTCCCCATCTCTGTTTCACCGCCTTTGATTCGCCACCTCTGATTCCACATATCTGATTCCCCGCCTCTGTTTCCCCGACTCTGATTCCCTTCCTCTGATTCCCAACCTCTGATTCCACACCTCTGATTCCCCATATCTGATTCCCCGCCTCTATTTCCCCATATCTGAATCCCCGCCTCTGATTCCCCAACTCTGATTCCCCGCCTCTGATTCCCCAGCTCTGATTCCCCGACTCTGATTCCCGGCGTCCGATTCCCTGCCTCTGATTCCCCGCCTCTGATTCCCCATCTCTGATTCCCCGCCTCTGATTCCCCGTGTCTGATTCCCTGCCTCTGATTCCCCGCCTCTGATTCCCCGCCTCTGATTCCCTGACACTGAATCCCTGCCCCTGATTCCCCACCTCTGATTCCCCATATCTGATTCCCCGCCTCTGTTTCCCCGCCTCTGATTCCCCGCCTCTGATTCCCCATATCTGATTCCCTGCCTCTGATTCCCCAACTCTGATTCCCCGCTTCTGATTCCCCAGCTCTGAATCCCCGCCTCTGATTCCCCGTGTCTGATTCCCTGCCTCTGATTCCCCGCCTTGATTCCCCATCTCTGATTCACAACCTCTGATTCCCCACCTCTGATTCCCTATATTTGATTCCCCGCCTCTGTTTCCCCGCCTCTGATTCCCCGCCTCTGATTCCCCATATCTGATTCCCCGCCTCTGATTGCCCACCTCTGATTCCCCGCCTCTGATTCGCCAGCTCTGATTCCCCACCTCTGTTTCCCGGCCTCTGATTCCCCGCCTCTGATTCTCCATATCTCATTCCCCGCCTCTGAATCCCCATCTCTGATTCCCGGACTATGATTCCCCACCTCTGATTCCCGGCCTCTTATTCCCAGCATCTGATTCCCGGCCTCTGATTCCCGGCCTCTGATTCCCCGCTTCTGATTCTGATTCCCTGCCTCTGATTCCCCATCTCTGATTCAGCACATCTGAATCCCTGCCTCTGATTCCCCACCTCTGATTCCTCATATCTGATTCCCCGCCTCTGTTTCCCCGCCTCTGATTCCCCGCCTCTGTTTCCCTATATCTAATTCCCCACCTCTGATGCCCCAACTCTGATTCCCCGCCTCTGATTCCCCAGCTCTGATTCCCCGCCTCTGATTCCCCGCATCCGATTCCCCATATCTGATTCCCCGCCTCTGTTTCCCCGCCTCTGATTCCCCGCCTCTGTTTCCCCATATCTGATTCCCCGCCTCTGATTCCCAACTATGATTCCCCGCCTCTGATTCCCCAGCTCTGATTCCCTGCGTCTGATTCCCTGCGTTCTATTCCCTGCCTCTGATTCCCCACCTGTGATTCCCCATCACTGATTCACCACCTCTGATTCCCCACCTCTGATTCCCCATATCTAATTCCCCGCCTCTGTTTGCCCGCCTCTGATTCCCCGCCTCTGTTTCCCCATATCTGATTCCTCGTCTCTGAATCCCCAACTCTGATTCCCTGCCTCTGTTTCCCCAGCTCTGATTCCCCACCTTTGATTCCCCCCGTCTGATTCCCAGCCTCTGAATCCCCGTGTCTGATTTCCTGCCTCTGATTCCCCGCCTCTGATTCCCCATCTCTGATTCCTCTGATTCCCCACATCTGATTCCCCATCTCTGATTCCACACATCCGATTCCCTGCCTCTGATTCCCCAACTCTGATTCCCCACCTCTGATTCCCCAGCTCTGATTCCCCGCCTCAGATTCCCCGCGTCTGATTCCCTGCCTCTGATTCCCCGCCTCTGATTCCCCATCTCTGATTCCCCACCTCTGATTCCCCGTGTCTGATTCCCTGCCTCTGATTCCCCGCCTCTGAATCCCAGCCTCTGATTCCCCATATCTGATTCCCCGCCTCTGATTCCCTGCCTCTGATTTCCCAGCTCTGATTCCCCGCCTTTGATTCCCCCCATCTGATTCCCAGCCTCTGAATCCCCGTGTCTGATTTCCTGCCTCTGATTCCCCGCCTCTGATTCCCCATCTCTGATTCACCGCCTCTGATTCCCCATCTCTGATTCCCCACCTCTGATTCCCCGTGTCTGATTCCCTGCCTCTGATTCCCCGCCTCTGAATCCCAGCCTCTGATTCCCCATATCTGATTCCCCGCCTCTAATTCCCTGCCTCTGATTCCCCAGCTCTGATTCCCCGCCTTTGATTCCCCCGTCTGATTCCCAGCCTCTGAATCCCCGTGTCTGATTTCCTGCCTCTGATTCCCCGCCTCTGATTCCCCATCTCAGATTCACCGCCTCTGATTCCCCATCTCTGATTCCCCACCTCTGATTCCCCATATCTGATTCCCTGCCTCTGTTTCCCCGCCTCTGATTCCCCACCTCTGTTTCCCCATATCTGATTCCCCGCCTCTGATTCCCCAACTCTAATACCCCGCCTCTGATTCCCCAGCTCTGATTCCCCGCCTCTGATTCCCCGCATCTGATTCCCTGCCTCTGATTCCCCGCCTCTGATTCCAGGCCTCTCATTCCCAGCATCTGATTCCGGCCTCTGATTCCCGGCCTCTGATTCCCTGCTTCTGATTCTGATTCCCTGCCTCTGATTCCCCATCTCTGATTCCGCACATCTGATTCCCAACCTCGGATTCCCCACCTCTGATTCCCCATATCTGATTCCCCGCCTCTGTTTCCCCGCCTCTGATTCCCCGCCTCTGATTCCCAACTCTGATTCCCCGCCTCTGATTCCCCAGCTCTGATTCCCCGTGTTTGATTCCTTGCCTCTGATTCCCTGCCCTGATTCCCCATCTCTGATTCACCGCCTTTGATTCGCAACCTCTGATTCCCCATATCTGATTCCCCGACTCTGATTCCCTGCCTCTGATTCCCAACCTCTGATTCCACACCTCTGATTCCCCATATCTGATTCCCCGCCTCTATTTCCCCATATCTGATTCCCCGCCTCTGATTCCCCAACTCTGATTCCCCGCCTCTGATTCCCCAGCTCTGATTCCCCGACTCTGATTCCCGGAGTCCGATTCCCTACCTCTGATACCCCACCTCTGATTCCCCAGCTCCTATTCCCCGCCTCTGATTCCCCGCATCCGATTCCCCATATCTGATTCCCCGCCTCTGTTTCCCCGCCTTTGATTCCCCGCCTCTGTTTCCCCATATCTGATTCCCCGCCTCTGATTCCCAACTATGATTCCCCGCCTCTGATTCCCCAGCTCTGATTCCCCGCCTCTGATTCCCCGCGTTCTATTCCCTGCCTCTGATTCCCCGCCTGTAATTCCCCATCTCTGATTCACCACCTCTGATTCCCCACCTCTGATTCCCCATATCTAATTCCCCGCCTCTGTTTGCCCGCCTCTGATTCCCCGCCTCTGTTTCCCCATATCTGATTCCCCGTGTCTGATTCCCTGCCTCTGATTCCCCACCTCTGATTCCCCAGCTCTGATTCCCCGCCTCTGATTCCCCGCATCTGATACCCTGCATCTGATTCCAATCCTCTGATTCCCTGCCTCTGATTCCCAACCTCTGATTCCCCACCTCTGATTCCCCATATCTGATTCCCCGCCTCTCTTTCCCCGCCTCGGATTCCCCGCCTCTGTTTCCCCACATCTGATTCCCTATATTTGATTCCCCGCCTCTGTTTCCCCGCCTCTGATTCCCCGCCTCTGATTCCCCATATCTGATTCCCCGCCTCTGATTGCCCACCTCTGATTCCCAGCCTCTGATTCGCCAGCTCTGATTCCCCGCCTCTGATTCCCCGCATCTGATTCCCTGCCTCTGATTCCCCGCCTCTGATTCCCCATCTCTGATTCACCGCCTTTGATTCGCCACCTCTGATTCCCCATATCTGATTCCCCGCCTCTGTTTCCCCGCCTCTGATTCCCCGCCTCTGATTCTCCATATCTCATTCCCCGCCTCTGAATCCCCATCTCTGATTCCCGGACTCTGATTCCCCTCCTCTGATTCCCGGCCTCTTATTCCCAGCATCTGATTCCCGGCCTCTGATTCCCGGCCTCTGATTCCCCGCTTCTGATTCCCTGCCTCTGATTCCCCATCTCTGATTCCGCACATCTGATTCCCTGCCTCTGATTCCCCACCTCTGATTCCCCATATCTAATTCCCCACCTCTGATGCCCCAACTCTGATTCCCCGCCTCTGATTCCCCAGCTCTGATTCCCCGCCTCTGATTCCCTGCATCCGATTCCCCATATCTGATTCCCCGCTTCTGTTTCCCCGCCTCTGATTCCCCGCCTCTGTTTCCCCATATCTGATTCCCGCCTCTGATTCCCAACTATGATTCCCCGCCTCTGATTCCCCAGCTCTGATTCCCTGCCTCTGATTCCCCGCGTTCTATTCCCTGCCTCTGATTCCCCGCCTGTGATTCCCCATCACTGATTCACCACCTCTGATTCCCTACCTCTGATTCCCCATATCTAATTCCCCGCCTCTGTTTGCCTGCCTCTGATTCCCCGCCTCTGTTTCCCCATATCTGATTCCCCGCCTCTGAATCCCCAACTCTGATTCCTTGCCTCAGATTCCCCAGCTCTGATTCCCCGCCTTTGATTCCCCCCGTCTGATTCCCAGCCTCTGAATCCCCGTGTCTGATTTCCTGCCTCTGATTCCCCGCCTCTGATTCCCCATCTCTGATTCACCGCCTCTGATTCCCCTCCTCTGATTCCCCATCTCTGATTCCGCACATCCAATTCCCTGCCTCTGATTCCCCAACTCTGATTCCCCACCTCTGATTCCCCAGCTCTGATTCCCCGCCTCAGATTCCCCGCGTCTGATTCCCTGCCTCTGATTCCCCGCCTCTGATTCCCTGCCTCTGATTCCCCATATCTGATTCCCCGCCTCTGATTCCCCAACTCTGATTCCCCGCTTCTGATTCCCCAGCTCTGAATCCCCGCCTCTGATTCCCCGCGTCTGATTCCCTGCCTCTCATTCCCCACCTCTGATTCCCCATCTGTGATTCACAACCTCTGATGCCCCACCTCTGATTCCCCATATCTGATTCCCCGCCTCTGTTTCCCCGCCTCTGATTCCCCGCCTCTGATTCCCCATATCTGATTCCCCGCCTCTGATTGCCCACCTCTGATTCCCCGCGTCTGATACCCTGCCTCTGATTCCCCGCCTCTGATTCCCCATCTCTGATTCACCACCTCTGATTCCCGGCCTCTGATACCCCATCTCTGATTCCGCGCATCCGATTCCCTGCCTATGATTCCCCACCTCTGATTCCCCGCCTCTGATTCCCCATATCTGATTCCCTGCCTCTGTTTCCCCGCCTCTGATTTCCTACCTCTGTTTCCCCATATCTGATTCCCCGCCTCTGATTCCCCAACTCTAATACCCCGCCTCTGATTCCCCAGCTCTGATTCCCCGCCTCTGATTCCCCGCATCTGAATCCCTGCCTCTGATTCCCCGCCTCTGATTCCAGGCCTCTGATTCCCATCATCTGATTCCGGCCTCTGATTCCCGGCCTCTGATTCCCTGCTTCTGATTCTGATTCCCTGCCTCTGATACCCCATCTCTGATTCCGCACATCTGATTCCCTGCCTCTGATTCCCCACCTCTGATTCCCCATATCTGATTCCCCGCCTCTGTTTCCCCGCCTCTGATTCCCGGCCTCTGTTTCCCAATATCTAAGTCCCCACCTCTGATTCCCCAAATCTGATTCCCCACCTCTGATTCCCCAGCTCTGATTCCCCGCCTCTGATTCCCCGCATCTGATTCCCTGCATCTGATTCCAAGCCTCTGATTCCCTGCCTCTGATTCCCAACCTCTGATTCCCCAACTCTGATTCCCCATATCTGATTCCCCGCCTCTGTTTCCCCGCCTCGGATTCCCCGCCTCAGTTTCCCCATATCTGATTCCCGGCCTCTGATACCCCATCTCTGATTCCGCGCATCCGATTCCCTGCCTATGATTCCCCACCTCTGATTCCCCGCCTCTGATTCCCCATATCTGATTCCCTGCCTCTGTTTCCCCGCCTCTGATTTCCTACCTCTGTTTCCCCATATCTGATTCCCCGCCTCTGATTCCCCAACTCTAATACCCCGCCTCTGATTCCCCAGCTCTGATTCCCCGCCTCTGATTCCCCGCATCTGAATCCCTGCCTCTGATTCCCCGCCTCTGATTCCAGGCCTCTGATTCCCATCATCTGATTCCGGCCTCTGATTCCCGGCCTCTGATTCCCTGCTTCTGATTCTGATTCCCTGCCTCTGATACCCCATCTCTGATTCCGCACATCTGATTCCCTGCCTCTGATTCCCCACCTCTGATTCCCCATATCTGATTCCCCGCCTCTGTTTCCCCGCCTCTGATTCCCCGCCTCTGTTTCCCAATATCTAAGTCCCCACCTCTGATTCCCCAAATCTGATTCCCCACCTCTGATTCCCCAGCTCTGATTCCCCGCCTCTGATTCCCCGCATCTGATTCCCTGCATCTGATTCCAAGCCTCTGATTCCCTGCCTCTGATTCCCAACCTCTGATTCCCCAACTCTGATTCCCCATATCTGATTCCCCGCCTCTGTTTCCCCGCCTCGGATTCCCCGCCTCAGTTTCCCCATATCTGATTCCCGGCCTCTGATTCCCCGCCTCTGATTCCCCGCCTCTGATTCCCTGCCTCTGATTCCCCACCTCCGATTCCCTGCCTCTGATTCCCAACCTCTGATTCCCCACCTCTGATTCCCCATATCTGATTCCCCGCCTCAGTTTCCCCGCCTCTGATTCCCCGCCTCTGATTCCCAACTCTGATTCCCCGCCTCTGATTCCCCAGCTCTGATTCCCCGTGTTTGATTCCCTGCCTCTGATTCCCTGCCTGATTCCCCATCTCTGTTTCACCGCCTTTGATTCGCCACCTCTGATTCCACATATCTGATTCCCTGCCTCTGATTCCCCGCCTCTGATTCCAGGCCTCTGATTCCCATCATCTGATTCCGGCCTCTGATTCCCGGCCTCTGATTCCCTGCTTCTGATTCTGATTCCCTGCCTCTGATTCCCCATCTCTGATTCCGCACATCTGATTCCCTGCCTCTGATTCCCCACCTCTGATTCCCCATATCTGATTCCCCGCCTCTGTTTCCCCGCCTCTGATTCCCCACCTCTGTTTCCCAATATCTAAGTCCCCACCTCTGATTCCCCAAATCTGATTCCCCACCTCTGATTCCCCAGCTCTGATTCCCCGCCTCTGATTCCCCGCATCTGATTCCCTGCATCTGATTCCAAGCCTCTGATTCCATGCCTCTGATTCCCAACCTCTGATTCCCCACCTCTGATTCCCCATATCTGATTCCCCGCCTCTGTTTCCCCGCCTCGGATTCCCCACCTCAGTTTCCCCATATCTGATTCCCGGCCTCTGATTCCCAACCTCTGATTCCCCACCTCTGATTCCCCATATCTGATTCCCCGCCTCTGTTTCCCCGCCTCTGATTCCCCGCCTCTGTTTCCCTATATCTAATTCCCCACCTCTGATGCCCCAACTCTGATTCCCCGCCTCTGATTCCCCAGCTCTGATTCCCCGCCTCTGATTCCCTGCATCCGATTCCCCATATCTGATTCCCCGCCTCTGTTTCCCCGCCTCTGATTCCCCGCCTCTGTTTCCCCATATCTGATTCCCGCCTCTGATTCCCAACTATGATTCCCCGCCTCTGATTCCCCAGCTCTGATTCCCTGCCACTGATTCCCCGCGTTCTATTCCCTGCCTCTGATTCCCCGCCTGTGATTCCCCATCACTGATTCACCACCTCTGATTCCCTACCTCTGATTCCCCATATCTAATTCCCCGCCTCTGTTTGCCCGCCTCTGATTCCCCGCCTCTGTTTCCCCATATCTGATTCCCCGCCTCTGAATCCCCAACTCTGATTCCCTGCCTCAGATTCCCCAGCTCTGATTCCCCGCCTTTGATTCCCCCCGTCTGATTCCCAACCTCTGAATCCCCGTGTCTGATTTCCTGCCTCAGATTCCCCGCCTCTGATTCCCCATCTCTGATTCACCGCCTCTGATTCCCCACCTCTGATTCCCCATCTCTGATTCCGCACATCCAATTCCCTGCCTCTGATTCCCCAACTCTGATTCCCCACCTCTGATTCCCCAGCTCTGATTCCCCGCCTCAGATTCCCCGCGTCTGATTCCCTGCCTCTGATTCCCCGCCTCTGATTCCCTGCCTCTGATTCCCCATATCTGATTCCCCGCCTCTGATTCCCCAACTCTGATTCCCCGCTTCTGATTCCCCAGCTCTGAATCCCCGCCTCTGATTCCCCGCGTCTGATTCCCTGCCTCTGATTCCACGCCTCTGATTCCCCATCTGTGATTCACAACCTCTGATGCCCCACCTCTGATTCCCCATATCTGATTCCCCACCTCTGTTTCCCCGCCTCTGATTCCCCGCCTCTGATTCCCCATATCTGATTCCCCGCCTCTGATTGCCCACCTCTGATTCCCCGCGTCTGATACCCTGCCTCTGTTTCCCCGCCTCTGATTCCCCATCTCTGATTCACCACCTCTGATTCCCGGCCTCTGATTCCCTATCTCTGATTCCGCACATCCGATTCCCTGCCTATGATTCCCCACCTCTGATTCCCCGCCTCTGATTCCCCATATCTGATTCCCTGCCTCTGTTTCCCCGCCTCTGATTCCCTACCTCTGTTTCCCCATATCTGATTCCCCGCCTCTGATTCCCCAACTCTAATACCCCGCCTCTGATTCCCCAGCTCTGATTCCCCGCCTCTGATTCCCCGCATCTGATTCCGTGCCTCTGATTCCCCGCCTCTGATTCCAGGCCTCTGATTCCCATCATCTGATTCCGGCCTCTGATTCCCGGTCTCTGATTCCCTGCTTCTGATTCTGATTCCCTGCCTCTGATTCCCCATCTCTGATTCCGCACATCTGATTCCCCGCCTCTGATTCCCCACCTCTGATTCCCCATATCTGATTCCCCGCCTCTGTTTCCCCGCCTCTGATTCCCCGCCTCTGTTTCCCTATATCTAAGTCCCCACCTCTGATTCCCCAAATCTGATTCCCCACCTCTGATTCACCAGCTCTGATTCCCCGCCTCTGATTCCCCGCATCTGATTCCCTGCATCTGATTCCAAGCCTCTGATTCCCTGCCTCTGATTCCCAACCTCTGATTCCCCACCTCTGATTCCCCATATCTGAATCCCCACCTCTGTTTCCCCGCCTCGGATTCCCCGCCTCAGTTTCCCCATATCTGATTCCCGGCCTCTGATTCCCCGCCTCTGATTCCCCGCCTCTGATTCCCTGCCTCTGATTCCCCATCTCCGATTCCCTGCCTCTGATTCCCAACCTCTGATTCCCCACCTCTGATTCCCCATATCTGATTCCCCGCCTCTGTTTCTCCGCCTCTGATTCCCCGCCTCTGATTCCCAACTCTGATTCCCCGCCTCTGATTCCCCAGCTCTGATTCCCCGTGTTTGATTCCCTGCCTCTGATTCCCTGCCCTGATTCCCCATCTCTGTTTCACCGCCTTTGATTCGCCACCTCTGATTCCACATATCTGATTCCCCGCCTCTGTTTCCCCGACTCTGATTCCCTTCCTCTGATTCCCAACCTCTGATTCCACACCTCTGATTCCCCATATCTGATTCCCCGCCTCTATTTCCCCATATCTGAATCCCCGCCTCTGATTCCCCAACTCTGATTCCCCGCCTCTGATTCCCCAGCTCTGATTCCCCGACTCTGATTCCCGGCGTCCGATTCCCTGCCTCTGATTCCCCACCTCTGATTCCCCATCTCTGATTCCCCGCCTCTGATTCCCCGTGTCTGATTCCCTGCCTCTGATTCCCCGCCTCTGATTCCCCGCCTCTGATTCCCTGACACTGAATCCCTGCCCCTGATTCCCCACCTCTGATTCCCCATATCTGATTCCCCGCCTCTGTTTCCCCGCCTCTGATTCCCCGCCTCTGATTCCCCATATCTGATTCCCTGCCTCTGATTCCCCAACTCTGATTCCCCGCTTCTGATTCCCCAGCTCTGAATCCCCGCCTCTGATTCCCCGTGTCTGATTCCCTGCCTCTGATTCCCCGCCTTGATTCCCCATCTCTGATTCACAACCTCTGATTCCCCCCCTCTGATTCCCTATATTTGATTCCCCGCCTCTGTTTCCCCGCCTCTGATTCCCCGCCTCTGATTCCCCATATCTGATTCCCCGCCTCTGATTGCCCACCTCTGATTCCCCGCCTCTGATTCGCCAGCTCTGATTCCCCACCTCTGTTTCCCGGCCTCTGATTCCCCGCCTCTGATTCTCCATATCTCATTCCCCGCCTCTGAATCCCCATCTCTGATTCCCGGACTATGATTCCCCACCTCTGATTCCCGGCCTCTTATTCCCAGCATCTGATTCCCGGCCTCTGATTCCCGGCCTCTGATTCCCCGCTTCTGATTCTGATTCCCTGCCTCTGATTCCCCATCTCTGATTCAGCACATCTGAATCCCTGCCTCTGATTCCCCACCTCTGATTCCTCATATCTGATTCCCCGCCTCTGTTTCCCCGCCTCTGATTCCCCGCCTCTGTTTCCCTATATCTAATTCCCCACCTCTGATGCCCCAACTCTGATTCCCCGCCTCTGATTCCCCAGCTCTGATTCCCCGCCTCTGATTCCCCGCATCCGATTCCCCATATCTGATTCCCCGCCTCTGTTTCCCCGCCTCTGATTCCCCGCCTCTGTTTCCCCATATCTGATTCCCCGCCTCTGATTCCCAACTATGATTCCCCGCCTCTGATTCCCCAGCTCTGATTCCCTGCGTCTGATTCCCTGCGTTCTATTCCCTGCCTCTGATTCCCCACCTGTGATTCCCCATCACTGATTCACCACCTCTGATTCCCCACCTCTGATTCCCCATATCTAATTCCCCGCCTCTGTTTGCCCGCCTCTGATTCCCCGCCTCTGTTTCCCCATATCTGATTCCTCGTCTCTGAATCCCCAACTCTGATTCCCTGCCTCTGTTTCCCCAGCTCTGATTCCCCACCTTTGATTCCCCCCGTCTGATTCCCAGCCTCTGAATCCCCGTGTCTGATTTCCTGCCTCTGATTCCCCGCCTCTGATTCCCCATCTCTGATTCCTCTGATTCCCCACATCTGATTCCCCATCTCTGATTCCACACATCCGATTCCCTGCCTCTGATTCCCCAACTCTGATTCCCCACCTCTGATTCCCCAGCTCTGATTCCCCGCCTCAGATTCCCCGCGTCTGATTCCCTGCCTCTGATTCCCCGCCTCTGATTCCCCATCTCTGATTCCCCACCTCTGATTCCCCGTGTCTGATTCCCTGCCTCTGATTCCCCGCCTCTGAATCCCAGCCTCTGATTCCCCATATCTGATTCCCCGCCTCTGATTCCCTGCCTCTGATTTCCCAGCTCTGATTCCCCGCCTTTGATTCCCCCCATCTGATTCCCAGCCTCTGAATCCCCGTGTCTGATTTCCTGCCTCTGATTCCCCGCCTCTGATTCCCCATCTCTGATTCACCGCCTCTGATTCCCCATCTCTGATTCCCCACCTCTGATTCCCCGTGTCTGATTCCCTGCCTCTGATTCCCCGCCTCTGAATCCCAGCCTCTGATTCCCCATATCTGATTCCCGCCTCTAATTCCCTGCCTCTGATTCCCCAGCTCTGATTCCCCGCCTTTGATTCCCCCCGTCTGATTCCCAGCCTCTGAATCCCCGTGTCTGATTTCCTGCCTCTGATTCCCCGCCTCTGATTCCCCATCTCAGATTCACCGCCTCTGATTCCCCATCTCTGATTCCCCACCTCTGATTCCCCATATCTGATTCCCTGCCTCTGTTTCCCCGCCTCTGATTCCCCACCTCTGTTTCCCCATATCTGATTCCCCGCCTCTGATTCCCCAACTCTAATACCCCGCCTCTGATTCCCCAGCTCTGATTCCCCGCCTCTGATTCCCCGCATCTGATTCCCTGCCTCTGATTCCCCGCCTCTGATTCCAGGCCTCTGATTCCCAGCATCTGATTCCGGCCTCTGATTCCCGGCCTCTGATTCCCTGCTTCTGATTCTGATTCCCTGCCTCTGATTCCCCATCTCTGATTCCGCACATCTGATTCCCAACCTCGGATTCCCCACCTCTGATTCCCCATATCTGATTCCCCGCCTCTGTTTCCCCGCCTCTGATTCCCCGCCTCTGATTCCCAACTCTGATTCCCCGCCTCTGATTCCCCAGCTCTGATTCCCCGTGTTTGATTCCTTGCCTCTGATTCCCTGCCCTGATTCCCCATCTCTGTTTCACCGCCTTTGATTCGCAACCTCTGATTCCCCATATCTGATTCCCCGACTCTGATTCCCTGCCTCTGATTCCCAACCTCTGATTCCACACCTCTGATTCCCCATATCCGATTCCCCGCCTCTATTTCCCCATATCTGATTCCCCGCCTCTGATTCCCCAACTCTGATTCCCCGCCTCCGATTCCCCAGCTCTGATTCCCCGACTCTGATTCCCGGAGTCCGATTCCCTGCCTCTGATACCCCACCTCTGATTCCCCAGCTCCTATTCCCCGCCTCTGATTCCCCGCATCCGATTCCCCATATCTGATTCCCCGCCTCTGTTTCCCCGCCTTTGATTCCCCGCCTCTGTTTCCCCATATCTGATTCCCCGCCTCTGATTCCCAACTATGATTCCCCGCCTCTGATTCCCCAGCTCTGATTCCCCGCCTCTGATTCCCCGCGTTCTATTCCCTGCCTCTGATTCCCCGCCTGTGATTCCCCATCTCTGATTCACCACCTCTGATTCCCCACCTCTGATTCCCGATATCTAATTCCCCGCCTCTGTTTGCCCGCCTCTGATTCCCCGCCTCTGTTTCCCCATATCTGATTCCCCGTGTCTGATTCCCTGCCTCTGATTCCCCACCTCTGATTCCCCAGCTCTGATTCCCCGCCTCTGATTCCCCGCATCTGATACCCTGCATCTGATTCCAATCCTCTGATTCCCTGCCTCTGATTCCCAACCTCTGATTCCCCACCTCTGATTCCCCATATCTGATTCCCCGCCTCTCTTTCCCCGCCTCGGATTCCCCGCCTCTGTTTCCCCACATCTGATTCCCTATATTTGATTCCCCGCCTCTGTTTCCCCGCCTCTGATTCCCCGCCTCTGATTCCCCATATCTGATTCCCCGCCTCTGATTGCCCACCTCTGATTCCCAGCCTCTGATTCGCCAGCTCTGATTCCCCGCCTCTGATTCCCCGCATCTGATTCCCTGCCTCTGATTCCCCGCCTCTGATTCCCCATCTCTGATTCACCGCCTTTGATTCGCCACCTCTGATTCCCCATATCTGATTCCCCGCCTCTGTTTCCCCGCCTCTGATTCCCCGCCTCTGATTCTCCATATCTCATTCCCCGCCTCTGAATCCCCATCTCTGATTCCCGGACTCTGATTCCCCTCCTCTGATTCCCGGCCTCTTATTCCCAGCATCTGATTCCCGGCCTCTGATTCCCGGCCTCTGATTCCCCGCTTCTGATTCCCTGCCTCTGATTCCCCATCTCTGATTCCGCACATCTGATTCCCTGCCTCTGATTCCCCACCTCTGATTCCCCATATCTAATTCCCCACCTCTGATGCCCCAACTCTGATTCCCCGCCTCTGATTCCCCAGCTCTGATTCCCCGCCTCTGATTCCCTGCATCCGATTCCCCATATCTGATTCCCCGCTTCTGTTTCCCCGCCTCTGATTCCCCGCCTCTGTTTCCCCATATCTGATTCCCGCCTCTGATTCCCAACTATGATTCCCCGCCTCTGATTCCCCAGCTCTGATTCCCTGCCTCTGATTCCCCGCGTTCTATTCCCTGCCTCTGATTCCCCGCCTGTGATTCCCCATCACTGATTCACCACCTCTGATTCCCTACCTCTGATTCCCCATATCTAATTCCCCGCCTCTGTTTGCCCGCCTCTGATTCCCCGCCTCTGTTTCCCCATATCTGATTCCCCGCCTCTGAATCCCCAACTCTGATTCCTTGCCTCAGATTCCCCAGCTCTGATTCCCCGCCTTTGATTCCCCCCGTCTGATTCCCAGCCTCTGAATCCCCGTGTCTGATTTCCTGCCTCTGATTCCCCGCCTCTGATTCCCCATCTCTGATTCACCACCTCTGATTCCCCTCCTCTGATTCCCCATCTCTGATTCCGCACATCCAATTCCCTGCCTCTGATTCCCCAACTCTGATTCCCCACCTCTGATTCCCCAGCTCTGATTCCCCGCCTCAGATTCCCCGCGTCTGATTCCCTGCCTCTGATTCCCCGCCTCTGATTCCCTGCCTCTGATTCCCCATATCTGATTCCCCGCCTCTGATTCCCCAACTCTGATTCCCCGCTTCTGATTCCCCAGCTCTGAATCCCCGCCTCTGATTCCCCGCGTCTGATTCCCTGCCTCTGATTCCCCACCTCTGATTCCCCATCTGTGATTCACAACCTCTGATGCCCCACCTCTGATTCCCCATATCTGATTCCCCGCCTCTGTTTCCCCGCCTCTGATTCCCCGCCTCTGATTCCCCATATCTGATTCCCCGCCTCTGATTGCCCACCTCTGATTCCCCGCGTCTGATACCCTGCCTCTGATTCCCCGCCTCTGATTCCCCATCTCTGATTCACCACCTCTGATTCCCGGCCTCTGATACCCCATCTCTGATTCCGCGCATCCGATTCCCTGCCTATGATTCCCCACCTCTGATTCCCCGCCTCTGATTCCCCATATCTGATTCCCTGCCTCTGTTTCCCCGCCTCTGATTTCCTACCTCTGTTTCCCCATATCTGATTCCCCGCCTCTGATTCCCCAACTCTAATACCCCGCCTCTGATTCCCCAGCTCTGATTCCCCGCCTCTGATTCCCCGCATCTGAATCCCTGCCTCTGATTCCCCGCCTCTGATTCCAGGCCTCTGATTCCCATCATCTGATTCCGGCCTCTGATTCCCTGCTTCTGATTCTGATTCCCTGCCTCTGATACCCCATCTCTGATTCCGCACATCTGATTCCCTGCCTCTGATTCCCCACCTCTGATTCCCCATATCTGATTCCCCGCCTCTGTTTCCCCGCCTCTGATTCCCCGCCTCTGTTTCCCAATATCTAAGTCCCCACCTCTGATTCCCCAAATCTGATTCCCCACCTCTGATTCCCCAGCTCTGATTCCCCGCCTCTGATTCCCCGCATCTGATTCCCTGCATCTGATTCCAAGCCTCTGATTCCCTGCCTCTGATTCCCAACCTCTGATTCCCCAACTCTGATTCCCCATATCTGATTCCCCGCCTCTGTTTCCCCGCCTCGGATTCCCCGCCTCAGTTTCCCCATATCTGATTCCCGGCCTCTGATACCCCATCTCTGATTCCGCGCATCCGATTCCCTGCCTATGATTCCCCACCTCTGATTCCCCGCCTCTGATTCCCCATATCTGATTCCCTGCCTCTGTTTCCCCGCCTCTGATTTCCTACCTCTGTTTCCCCATATCTGATTCCCCGCCTCTGATTCCCCAACTCTAATACCCCGCCTCTGATTCCCCAGCTCTGATTCCCCGCCTCTGATTCCCCGCATCTGAATCCCTGCCTCTGATTCCCCGCCTCTGATTCCAGGCCTCTGATTCCCATCATCTGATTCCGGCCTCTGATTCCCGGCCTCTGATTCCCTGCTTCTGATTCTGATTCCCTGCCTCTGATACCCCATCTCTGATTCCGCACATCTGATTCCCTGCCTCTGATTCCCCACCTCTGATTCCCCATATCTGATTCCCCGCCTCTGTTTCCCCGCCTCTGATTCCCCGCCTCTGTTTCCCAATATCTAAGTCCCCACCTCTGATTCCCCAAATCTGATTCCCCACCTCTGATTCCCCAGCTCTGATTCCCCGCCTCTGATTCCCCGCATCTGATTCCCTGCATCTGATTCCAAGCCTCTGATTCCCTGCCTCTGATTCCCAACCTCTGATTCCCCAACTCTGATTCCCCATATCTGATTCCCCGCCTCTGTTTCCCCGCCTCGGATTCCCCGCCTCAGTTTCCCCATATCTGATTCCCGGCCTCTGATTCCCCGCCTCTGATTCCCCGCCTCTGATTCCCTGCCTCTGATTCCCCACCTCCGATTCCCTGCCTCTGATTCCCAACCTCTGATTCCCCACCTCTGATTCCCCATATCTGATTCCCCGCCTCTGTTTCCCCGCCTCTGATTCCCCGCCTCTGATTCCCAACTCTGATTCCCCGCCTCTGATTCCCCAGCTCTGATTCCCCGTGTTTGATTCCCTGCCTCTGATTCCCTGCCTGATTCCCCATCTCTGTTTCACCGCCTTTGATTCGCCACCTCTGATTCCACATATCTGATTCCCTGCCTCTGATTCCCCGCCTCTGATTCCAGGCCTCTGATTCCCATCATCTGATTCCGGCCTCTGATTCCCGGCCTCTGATTCCCTGCTTCTGATTCTGATTCCCTGCCTCTGATTCCCCATCTCTGATTCCGCACATCTGATTCCCTGCCTCTGATTCCCCACCTCTGATTCCCCATATCTGATTCCCCGCCTCTGTTTCCCCGCCTCTGATTCCCCACCTCTGTTTCCCAATATCTAAGTCCCCACCTCTGATTCCCCAAATCTGATTCCCCACCTCTGATTCCCCAGCTCTGATTCCCCGCCTCTGATTCCCCGCATCTGATTCCCTGCATCTGATTCCAAGCCTCTGATTCCATGCCTCTGATTCCCAACCTCTGATTCCCCACCTCTGATTCCCCATATCTGATTCCCCGCCTCTGTTTCCCCGCCTCGGATTCCCTACCTCAGTTTCCCCATATCTGATTCCCGGCCTCTTATTCCCAACCTCTGATTCCCCACCTCTGATTCCCCATATCTGATTCCCCGCCTCTGATTCCCCGCCTCTGATTCCCCATCTCTGATTCACCGCCTTTGATTCGCCACCTCTGATTCCCCATATCTGATTCCCCGCCTCTGTTTCCCCGCCTCTGATTCCCCGCCTCTGATTCTCCATATCTCATTCCCCGCCTCTGAATCCCCATCTCTGATTCCCGGACTCTGATTCCCCTCCTCTGATTCCCGGCCTCTTATTCCCAGCATCTGATTCCCGGCCTCTGATTCCCGGCCTCTGATTCCCCGCTTCTGATTCCCTGCCTCTGATTCCCCATCTCTGATTCCGCACATCTGATTCCCTGCCTCTGATTCCCCACCTCTGATTCCCCATATCTGATTCCCGGACTCTGATTCCCCTCCTCTGATTCCCGGCCTCTTATTCCCAGCATCTGATTCCCGGCCTCTGATTCCCGGCCTCTGATTCCCCGCCTCTGTTTCCCCAACTCTGATTCCCTTCCTCTGATTCCCAACCTCTGATTCCCCGCCTCTGATTCCCCATCTCTGATTCCCCGCCTCTGATTCCCCGTGTCTGATTCCCTGCCTCTGATTCCCCGCCTCTGATTCCCCGCCTCTGATTCCCTGACACTGAATCCCTGCCCCTGATTCCCCACCTCTGATTCCCCGTGTCTGATTCCCTGCCTCTGATTCCCCGCCTCTGATTCCCCGCCTCTGATTCCCTGACACTGAATCCCTGCCCCTGATTCCCCACCTCTGATTCCCCATATCTGATTCCCCGCCTCTGTTTCCCCGCCTCTGATTCCCCGCCTCTGATTCCCCATATCTTATTCCCTGCCTCTGATTCCCCAACTCTGATTCCCCGCCTCTGATTCCCCAGCTCTGAATCCCCGCCTCTGATTCCCCGTGTCTGATTCCCTGCCTGTGATTCCCCGCCTTGATTCCCCATCTCTGATTCACAACCTCTGATTCCCCACCTCTGATTCCCTATATTTGATTCCCCGCCTCTGTTCCCCCGCCTCTGATTCCCCGCCTTTGATTCCCCATATCTGATTCCCCGCCTCTGATTGCCCACCTCTGATTCCCCGCCTCTGATTCGCCAGCTCTGATTCCCCGCCTCTGATTCCCCGCATCTGATTCCCTGCCTCTGACTCCCCGCCTCTGATTCCCCATCTCTGATTCACCGCCTTTGATTCGCCACCTCTGATTCCCCATATCTGATTCCCCACCTCTGTTTCCCGGCCTCTGATTCCCCGCCTCTGATTCTCCATATCTCATTCACCGCCTCTGAATCCCCATCTCTGATTCCCGGACTCTGATTCCCCACCTCTGATTCCCGGCCTCTTATTCCCAGCATCTGATTCCCGGCCTCTGATTCCCGGCCTCTGATTCCCCGCTTCTTATTCTGATTCCCTGCCTCTGATTCCCCATCTCTGATTCAGCACATCTGAATCCCTGCCTCTGATTCCCCACCTCTGATTCCTCATATCTGATTCCCCGCCTCTGTTTCCCCGCCTCTGATTCCCCGCCTCTGTTTCCCTATATCTAATTCCCCACCTCTGATGCCCCAACTCTGATTCCCCGCCTCTGATTCCCCAGCTCTGATTCCCCGCCTCTGATTCCCCGCATCCGATTCCCCATATCTGATTCTCCGCCTCTGTTTCCCCGCCTCTGATTCCCCGCCTCTGTTTCCCCATATCTGATTCCCCGCCTCTGATTCCCAACTATGATTCCCCGCCTCTGATTCCCCAGCTCTGATTCCCTGCGTCTGATTCCCTGCGTTCTATTCCCTGCCTCTGATTCCCCACCTGTGATTCCCCATCACTGATTCACCACCTCTGATTCCCTACCTCTGATTCCCCATATCTAATTCCCCGCCTCTGTTTGCCCGCCTCTGATTCCCCGCCTCTGTTTCCCCATATCTGATTCCCCGTCTCTGAATCCCCAACTCTGATTCCCTGCCTCTGATTCCCCAGCTCTGATTCCCCGCCTTTGATTCCCCCCGTCTGATTCCCAGCCTCTGAATCCCCGTGTCTGATTTCCTGCCTCTGATTCCCCGCCTCTGATTCCCCATCTCTGATTCCTCTGATTCCCCACATCTGATTCCACATCTCTGATTCCGCACATCCGATTCCCTGCCTCTGATTCCCCAACTCTGATTCCCCACCTCTGATTCCCCAGCTCTGATTCCCCGCCTCAGATTCCCCGCGTCTGATTCCCTGCCTCTGATTCCCCGCCTCTGATTCCCCATCTCTGATTCCCCACCTCTGATTCCCCGTGTCTGATTCCCTGCCTCTGATTCCCCGCCTCTGAATCCCAGCCTCTGATTTCCCATATCTGATTCCCCGCCTCTGATTCCCTGCCTCTGATTCCCCAGCTCTGATTCCCCGCCTTTGATTCCCCCCATCTGATTCCCAGCCTCTGAATCCCCGTGTCTGATTTCCTGCCTCTGATTCCCCGCCTCTGATTCCCCATCTCTGATTCACCGCCTCTGATTCCCCATCTCTGATTCCCCACCTCTGATTCCCCGTGTCTGATTCCCTGCCTCTGATTCCCCGCCTCTGAATCCCAGCCTCTGATTCCCCGCCTCTGTTACCCCGCCTCTGATTCCCCGCCTCTGATTCCCCATATCTGATTCCCTGCCTCTGATTCCCCAACTCTGATTCACCGCCTCTGATTCCCCAGCTCTGAATCCCCGCCTCTGATTCCCCGCGTCTGATTCCCTGCCTCTGATTCCCCGCCTTGATTCCCCATCTCTGATTCCCCACCTCTGATTCCCCATATCTGATTCCCTGCCTCTGTTTCCCCGCCTCTGATTCCCCACCTCTGTTTCCCCATATCTGATTCCCCGCCTCTGATTCCCCAACTCTAATACCCCGCCTCTGATTCCCCAGCTCTGATTCCCCACCTCTGATTCCCCGCATCTGATTTCCTGCCTCTGATTCCCCGCCTCTGATTCCAGGCCTCTGATTCCCAGCATCTGATTCCGGCCTCTGATTCCCGGCCTCTGATTCCCTGATTCTGATTCTGATTCCCTGCCTCTGATTCCCCATCTCTGATTCCGCACATCTGATTCCCAACCTCGGATTCCCCACCTCTGATTCCCCATATCTGATTCCCCGCCTCTGTTTCCCCGCCTCTGATTCCCCGCCTCTGATTCCCAACTCTGATTCCCCGCCTCTGATTCCCCAGCTCTGATTCCCCGTGTTTGATTCCCTGCCTCTGATTCCCTGCCCTGATTCCCCATCTCTGTTTCACCGCCTTTGATTCGCCACCTCTGATTCCCCATATCTGATTCCCCGACTCTGATTCCCTGCCTCTGATTCCCAACCTCTGATTCCACACCTCTGATTCCCCATATCTGATTCCCCGCCTCTATTTCCCCATATCTGATTCCCCGCCTCTGATTCCCCAGCTCTGATTCCCCGACTCTGATTCCCGGAGTCCGATTCCCTGCCTCTGATTCCCCGCCTCTGATTCCCCGCGTTCTATTCCCTGCCTCTGATTCCCCGCCTGTGATTCCCCATCTCTGATTCACCACCTCTGATTCCCCACCTCTGATTCCCCATATCTAATTCCCCGCCTCTGTTTGCCCGCCTCTGATTCCCCGCCTCTGTTTCCCCATATCTGATTCCCCGTGTCTGATTCCCTGCCTCTGATTCCCCACCTCTGATTCCCCAGCTCTGATTCCCCGCCTCTGATTCCCCGCATCTGATACCCTGCATCTGATTCCAATCCTCTGATTCCCTGCCTCTGATTCCCAACCTCTGATTCCCCACCTCTGATTCCCCATATCTGATTCCCCGCCTCTCTTTCCCCGCCTCGGATTCCCCGCCTCTGTTTCCCCACATCTGATTCCCTATATTTGATTCCCCGCCTCTGTTTCCCCGCCTCTGATTCCCCGCCTCTGATTCCCCATATCTGATTCCCCGCCTCTGATTGCCCACCTCTGATTCCCAGCCTCTGATTCGCCAGCTCTGATTCCCCGCCTCTGATTCCCCGCATCTGATTCCCTGCCTCTGATTCCCCGCCTCTGATTCCCCATCTCTGATTCACCGCCTTTGATTCGCCACCTCTGATTCCCCATATCTGATTCCCCGCCTCTGTTTCCCCGCCTCTGATTCCCCGCCTCTGATTCTCCATATCTCATTCCCCGTCTCTGAATCCCCATCTCTGATTCCCGGACTCTGATTCCCCTCCTCTGATTCCCGGCCTCTTATTCCCAGCATCTGATTCCCGGCCTCTGATTCCCGGCCTCTGATTCCCCGCTTCTGATTCCCTGCCTCTGATTCCCCATCTCTGATTCCGCACATCTGATTCCCTGCCTCTGATTCCCCACCTCTGATTCCCCATATCTAATTCCCCACCTCTGATGCCCCAACTCTGATTCCCCGCCTCTGATTCCCCAGCTCTGATTCCCCGCCTCTGATTCCCTGCATCCGATTCCCCATATCAGATTCCCCGCTTCTGTTTCCCCGCCTCTGATTCCCCGCCTCTGTTTCCCCATATCTGATTCCCGCCTCTGATTCCCAACTATGATTCCCCGCCTCTGATTCCCCAGCTCTGATTCCCTGCCTCTGATTCCCCGCGTTCTATTCCCTGCCTCTGATTCCCCGCCTGTGATTCCCCATCACTGATTCACCACCTCTGATTCCCTACCTCTGATTCCCCATATCTAATTCCCCGCCTCTGTTTGCCCGCCTCTGATTCCCCGCCTCTGTTTCCCCATATCTGATTCCCCGCCTCTGAATCCCCAACTCTGATTCCTTGCCTCAGATTCCCCAGCTCTGATTCCCCGCCTTTGATTCCCCCCGTCTGATTCCCAGCCTCTGAATCCCCGTGTCTGATTTCCTGCCTCTGATTCCCCGCCTCTGATTCCCCATCTCTGATTCACCGCCTCTGATTCCCCTCCTCTGATTCCCCATCTCTGATTCCGCACATCCAATTCCCTGCCTCTGATTCCCCAACTCTGATTCCCCACCTCTGATTCCCCAGCTCTGATTCCCCGCCTCAGATTCCCCGCGTCTGATTCCCTGCCTCTGATTCCCCGCCTCTGATTCCCTGCCTCTGATTCCCCATATCTGATTCCCCGCCTCTGATTCCCCAACTCTGATTCCCCGCTTCTGATTCCCCAGCTCTGAATCCCCGCCTCTGATTCCCCGCGTCTGATTCCCTGCCTCTGATTCCCCACCTCTGATTCCCCATCTGTGATTCACAACCTCTGATGCCCCACCTCTGATTCCCCATATCTGATTCCCCGCCTCTGTTTCCCCGCCTCTGATTCCCCGCCTCTGATTCCCCATATCTGATTCCCCGCCTCTGATTGCCCACCTCTGATTCCCCGCGTCTGATACCCTGCCTCTGATTCCCCGCCTCTGATTCCCCATCTCTGATTCACCACCTCTGATTCCCGGCCTCTGATACCCCATCTCTGATTCCGCGCATCCGATTCCCTGCCTATGATTCCCCACCTCTGATTCCCCGCCTCTGATTCCCCATATCTGATTCCCTGCCTCTGTTTCCCCGCCTCTGATTTCCTACCTCTGTTTCCCCATATCTGATTCCCCGCCTCTGATTCCCCAACTCTAATACCCCGCCTCTGATTCCCCAGCTCTGATTCCCCGCCTCTGATTCCCCGCATCTGAATCCCTGCCTCTGATTCCCCTCCTCTGATTCCAGGCCTCTGATTCCCATCATCTGATTCCGGCCTCTGATTCCCGGCCTCTGATTCCCTGCTTCTGATTCTGATTCCCTGCCTCTGATACCCCATCTCTGATTCCGCACATCTGATTCCCTGCCTCTGATTCCCCACCTCTGATTCCCCATATCTGATTCCCCGCCTCTGTTTCCCCGCCTCTGATTCCCCGCCTCTGTTTCCCAATATCTAAGTCCCCACCTCTGATTCCCCAAATCTGATTCCCCACCTCTGATTCCCCAGCTCTGATTCCCCGCCTCTGATTCCCCGCATCTGATTCCCTGCATCTGATTCCAAGCCTCTGATTCCCTGCCTCTGATTCCCAACCTCTGATTCCCCAACTCTGATTCCCCATATCTGATTCCCCGCCTCTGTTTCCCCGCCTCGGATTCCCCGCCTCAGTTTCCCCATATCTGATTCCCGGCCTCTGATACCCCATCTCTGATTCCGCGCATCCGATTCCCTGCCTATGATTCCCCACCTCTGATTCCCCGCCTCTGATTCCCCATATCTGATTCCCTGCCTCTGTTTCCCCGCCTCTGATTTCCTACCTCTGTTTCCCCATATCTGATTCCCCGCCTCTGATTCCCCAACTCTAATACCCCGCCTCTGATTCCCCAGCTCTGATTCCCCGCCTCTGATTCCCCGCATCTGAATCCCTGCCTCTGATTCCCCGCCTCTGATTCCAGGCCTCTGATTCCCATCATCTGATTCCGGCCTCTGATTCCCGGCCTCTGATTCCCTGCTTCTGATTCTGATTCCCTGCCTCTGATACCCCATCTCTGATTCCGCACATCTGATTCCCTGCCTCTGATTCCCCACCTCTGATTCCCCATATCTGATTCCCCGCCTCTGTTTCCCCGCCTCTGATTCCCCGCCTCTGTTTCCCAATATCTAAGTCCCCACCTCTGATTCCCCAAATCTGATTCCCCACCTCTGATTCCCCAGCTCTGATTCCCCGCCTCTGATTCCCCGCATCTGATTCCCTGCATCTGATTCCAAGCCTCTGATTCCCTGCCTCTGATTCCCAACCTCTGATTCCCCAACTCTGATTCCCCATATCTGATTCCCCGCCTCTGTTTCCCCGCCTCGGATTCCCCGCCTCAGTTTCCCCATATCTGATTCCCGGCCTCTGATTCCCCGCCTCTGATTCCCCGCCTCTGATTCCCTGCCTCTGATTCCCCACCTCCGATTCCCTGCCTCTGATTCCCAACCTCTGATTCCCCACCTCTGATTCCCCATATCTGATTCCCCGCCTCTGTTTCCCCGCCTCTGATTCCCCGCCTCTGATTCCCAACTCTGATTCCCCGCCTCTGATTCCCCAGCTCTGATTCCCCGTGTTTGATTCCCTGCCTCTGATTCCCTGCCTGATTCCCCATCTCTGTTTCACCGCCTTTGATTCGCCACCTCTGATTCCACATATCTGATTCCCTGCCTCTGATTCCCCGCCTCTGATTCCAGGCCTCTGATTCCCATCATCTGATTCCGGCCTCTGATTCCCGGCCTCTGATTCCCTGCTTCTGATTCTGATTCCCTGCCTCTGATTCCCCATCTCTGATTCCGCACATCTGATTCCCTGCCTCTGATTCCCCACCTCTGATTCCCCATATCTGATTCCCCGCCTCTGTTTCCCCGCCTCTGATTCCCCACCTCTGTTTCCCAATATCTAAGTCCCCACCTCTGATTCCCCAAATCTGATTCCCCACCTCTGATTCCCCAGCTCTGATTCCCCGCCTCTGATTCCCCGCATCTGATTCCCTGCATCTGATTCCAAGCCTCTGATTCCATGCCTCTGATTCCCAACCTCTGATTCCCCACCTCTGATTCCCCATATCTGATTCCCCGCCTCTGTTTCCCCGCCTCGGATTCCCCACCTCAGTTTCCCCATATCTGATTCCCGGCCTCTGATTCCCAACCTCTGATTCCCCACCTCTGATTCCCCATATCTGATTCCCCGCCTCTGATTCCCCGCCTCTGATTCCCCATCTCTGATTCACCGCCTTTGATTCGCCACCTCTGATTCCCCATATCTGATTCCCCACCTCTGTTTCCCCGCCTCTGATTCCCCGCCTCTGATTCTCCATATCTCATTCCCCGCCTCTGAATCCCCATCTCTGATTCCCGGACTCTGATTCCCCTCCTCTGATTCCCGGCCTCTTATTCCCAGCATCTGATTCCCGGCCTCTGATTCCCGGCCTCTGATTCCCCGCTTCTGATTCCCTGCCTCTGATTCCCCATCTCTGATTCCGCACATCTGATTCTCTGCCTCTGATTCCCCACCTCTGATTCCCCATATCTGATTCCCGGACTCTGATTCCCCTCCTCTGATTCCCGGCCTCTTATTCCCAGCATCTGATTCCCGGCCTCTGATTCCCGGCCTCTGATTCCCCGCCTCTGTTTCCCCAACTCTGATTCCCTTCCTCTGATTCCCAACCTCTGATTCCCCGCCTCTGATTCCCCATCTCTGATTCCCCGCCTCTGATTCCCCGTGTCTGATTCCCTGCCTCTGATTCCCCGCCTCTGATTCCCCGCCTCTGATTCCCTGACACTGAATCCCTGCCCCTGATTCCCCACCTCTGATTCCCCGTGTCTGATTCCCTGCCTCTGATTCCCCGCCTCTGATTCCCCGCCTCTGATTCCCTGACACTGAATCCCTGCCCCTGATTCCCCACCTCTGATTCCCCATATCTGATTCCCCGCCTCTGTTTCCCCGCCTCTGATTCCCCGCCTCTGATTCCCCATATCTTATTCCCTGCCTCTGATTCCCCAACTCTGATTCCCCGCCTCTGATTCCCCAGCTCTGAATCCCCGCCTCTGATTCCCCGTGTCTGATTCCCTGCCTCTGATTCCCCGCCTTGATTCCCCATCTCTGATTCACAACCTCTGATTCCCCACCTCTGATTCCCTATATTTGATTCCCCGCCTCTGTTCCCCCGCCTCTGATTCCCCGCCTTTGATTCCCCATATCTGATTCCCCGCCTCTGATTGCCCACCTCTGATTCCCCGCCTCTGATTCGCCAGCTCTGATTCCCCGCCTCTGATTCCCCGCATCTGATTCCCTGCCTCTGATTCCCCGCCTCTGATTCCCCATCTCTGATTCACCGCCTTTGATTCGCCACCTCTGATTCCCCATATCTGATTCCCCACCTCTGTTTCCCGGCCTCTGATTCCCCGCCTCTGATTCTCCATATCTCATTCACCGCCTCTGAATCCCCATCTCTGATTCCCGGACTCTGATTCCCCACCTCTGATTCCCGGCCTCTTATTCCCAGCATCTGATTCCCGGCCTCTGATTCCCGGCCTCTGATTCCCCGCTTCTTATTCTGATTCCCTGCCTCTGATTCCCCATCTCTGATTCAGCACATCTGAATCCCTGCCTCTGATTCCCCACCTCTGATTCCTCATATCTGATTCCCCGCCTCTGTTTCCCCGCCTCTGATTCCCCGCCTCTGTTTCCCTATATCTAATTCCCCACCTCTGATGCCCCAACTCTGATTCCCCGCCTCTGATTCCCCAGCTCTGATTCCCCGCCTCTGATTCCCCGCATCCGATTCCCCATATCTGATTCTCCGCCTCTGTTTCCCCGCCTCTGATTCCCCGCCTCTGTTTCCCCATATCTGATTCCCCGCCTCTGATTCCCAACTATGATTCCCCGCCTCTGATTCCCCAGCTCTGATTCCCTGCGTCTGATTCCCTGCGTTCTATTCCCTGCCTCTGATTCCCCACCTGTGATTCCCCATCACTGATTCACCACCTCTGATTCCCTACCTCTGATTCCCCATATCTAATTCCCCGCCTCTGTTTGCCCGCCTCTGATTCCCCGCCTCTGTTTCCCCATATCTGATTCCCCGTCTCTGAATCCCCAACTCTGATTCCCTGCCTCTGATTCCCCAGCTCTGATTCCCCGCCTTTGATTCCCCCCGTCTGATTCCCAGCCTCTGAATCCCCGTGTCTGATTTCCTGCCTCTGATTCCCCGCCTCTGATTCCCCATCTCTGATTCCTCTGATTCCCCACATCTGATTCCCCATCTCTGATTCCGCACATCCGATTCCCTGCCTCTGATTCCCCAACTCTGATTCCCCACCTCTGATTCCCCAGCTCTGATTCCCCGCCTCAGATTCCCCGCGTCTGATTCCCTGCCTCTGATTCCCCGCCTCTGATTCCCCATCTCTGATTCCCCACCTCTGATTCCCCGTGTCTGATTCCCTGCCTCTGATTCCCCGCCTCTGAATCCCAGCCTCTGATTTCCCATATCTGATTCCCCGCCTCTGATTCCCTGCCTCTGATTCCCCAGCTCTGATTCCCCGCCTTTGATTCCCCCCATCTGATTCCCAGCCTCTGAATCCCCGTGTCTGATTTCCTGCCTCTGATTCCCCGCCTCTGATTCCCCATCTCTGATTCACCGCCTCTGATTCCCCATCTCTGATTCCCCACCTCTGATTCCCCGTGTCTGATTCCCTGCCTCTGATTCCCCGCCTCTGAATCCCAGCCTCTGATTCCCCGCCTCTGTTACCCCGCCTCTGATTCCCCGCCTCTGATTCCCCATATCTGATTCCCTGCCTCTGATTCCCCAACTCTGATTCACCGCCTCTGATTCCCCAGCTCTGAATCCCCGCCTCTGATTCCCCGCGTCTGATTCCCTGCCTCTGATTCCCCGCCTTGATTCCCCATCTCTGATTCCCCACCTCTGATTCCCCATATCTGATTCCCTGCCTCTGTTTCCCCGCCTCTGATTCCCCACCTCTGTTTCCCCATATCTGATTCCCCGCCTCTGATTCCCCAACTCTAATACCCCGCCTCTGATTCCCCAGCTCTGATTCCCCACCTCTGATTCCCCGCATCTGATTTCCTGCCTCTGATTCCCCGCCTCTGATTCCAGGCCTCTGATTCCCAGCATCTGATTCCGGCCTCTGATTCCCGGCCTCTGATTCCCTGATTCTGATTCTGATTCCCTGCCTCTGATTCCCCATCTCTGATTCCGCACATCTGATTCCCAACCTCGGATTCCCCACCTCTGATTCCCCATATCTGATTCCCCGCCTCTGTTTCCCCGCCTCTGATTCCCCGCCTCTGATTCCCAACTCTGATTCCCCGCCTCTGATTCCCCAGCTCTGATTCCCCGTGTTTGATTCCCTGCCTCTGATTCCCTGCCCTGATTCCCCATCTCTGTTTCACCGCCTTTGATTCGCCACCTCTGATTCCCCATATCTGATTCCCCGACTCTGATTCCCTGCCTCTGATTCCCAACCTCTGATTCCACACCTCTGATTCCCCATATCTGATTCCCCGCCTCTATTTCCCCATATCTGATTCCCCGCCTCTGATCCCCCAGCTCTGATTCCCCGACTCTGATTCCCGGAGTCCGATTCCCTGCCTCTGATTCCCCGCCTCTGATTCCCCATCTCTGATTCCCCGCCTCCGATTCCCCGTGTCTGATTCCCTGCCTCTGATTCCCCGCCTCTGATTCCCCGCCTCTGATTCCCTGCCACTGATTCCCTGCCCCTGATTCCCCAATTCTGATTCCCCATATCTGATTCCCCGCCTCTGTTTCCCCGCCTCTGATTCCCCGCCTCTGAATCCCCATATCTGATTCCCTGCCTCTGATTCCCCAACTCTGATTCACCGCCTCTGATTCCCCAGCTCTGAATCCCCGCCTCTGATTCCCCGCGTCTGATTCCCTGCCTCTGATTCCCCGCCTTGATTCCCCATCTCTGATTCACAACCTCTGATTCCCCACCTCTGATTCCCTATATTTGATTCCCCGACTCTGTTTCCCCGCCTCTGATTCGCAACCTCTAATTCCCCACCTCTGATTCCCCATATCTGATTCCCCGCCTCTGTTACCCTGCCTCTGATTCCCGGCCTCTGCTTCCCCATATCTGATTCCCCTCCTCTGATTCCCCAACTCTGATTCCCCGCCTCTGATTCCCCAGCTCTGAATCCCCGCCTTTTATTCCCGGCCTCTGATTCCCTGCCACTGATTCCCCGCCCCTGATTCCCCACCTCTGATTCCCCATATCTGATTCCCCGCCTCTGTTTCCCCAGCTCTGATTTCCCACCTCTGATTCCCCAGCTCTGATTCCCTGCCACTGATTCCCCGCCCCTGATTCCCCACCTCTGATTTCCCATATCTGATTCCCCGCCTCTGTTTCCCCAGCTCTGATTCCCTGCCTCTGATTCCCTGCCCTGATTCCCCATCTCTGTTTCACCGCCTTTGATTCGCCACCTCTGATTCCCCATATCTGATTCCCCACCTCTGTTTCCCCGCCTCTGATTCCCTGCCTCTGATTCCCAACCTCTGATTCCACACCTCTGATTCCCCATATCTGATTCCCCGCCTCTATTTCCACATATCTGATTCCCCGCCTCTGATTCCCCAACTCTGATTCCCCGCCTCTGATTCCCCAGCTCTGATTCCCCGCCTCTGATTCCCAGCGTCCGATTCCCTGCCTCTGATTCCCCGCCTCTGATTCCCCATCTCTGATTCTCCATATCTGATTCCCCGCCTCTGAATCCCCATCTCTGATTCCCGGACTCTGATTCCCCTCCTCTGATTCCCGGCCTCTTATTCCCAGCATCTGATTCCCGGCCTCTGATTCCCGGCCTCTGATTCCCCGCTTCTGATTCTGATTCCCTGCCTCTGATTCCCCATCTCTGATTCCGCACATCTGATTCCCTGCCTCTGATTCCCCACCTCTGATTCCCCATATCTGATTCCCCGCCTCTGTTTCCCCGCCTCTGATTCCCCGCCTCTGTTTCCCTATATCTAATTCCCCACCTCTGATGCCCCAACTCTGATTCCCCGCCTCTGATTCCCCAGCTCTGATTCCCCGCCTCTGATTCCCTGCATCTGATTCCCCATATCTGATTCCCCGCCTCTGATTCCCCAGCTCTGATTCCCCGACTCTGATTCCCGGCATCCGATTCCCTGCCTCTGATTCCCCGCCTCTGATTCCCCATCTCTGATTCCCCGCCTCTGATTCCCCGTGTCTGATTCCCTGCCTTTGATTCCCCGCCTCTGATTCCCCGCCTCTGATTCCCTGCCACTGATTCCCTGCCCCTGATTCCCCACCTCTGATTCCCCACATCTGATTCCCCGCCTCTGTTTCCCCGCCTCTGATTCCCCGCCTCTGATTTCCCATATCTGATTCCCTTCCTCTGATTCCCCAACTCTGATTCCCCGCCTCTGATTCCCCAGCTCTGAATCCCCGCCTCTGATTCCCCGCGTCTGATTCCCTGCCTCTGATTCCCCGCCTTGATTCCCCATCTCTGATTCACAACCTTTGATTCCCCACCTCTGATTCCCTATATTTGATTCCCCGCCTCTGTTTCCCCGCCTCTGATTCCCCGCCTCTGATACCCCATATCTGATTCCCCGCCTCTGATTGCCCACCTCTGATTTCCAGCCTCTGATTCGCCAGCTCTGATTCCCCGCCTCTGATTCCCCGCATCTGATTCCCTGCCTCTGATTCCCCGCCTCTGATTCCCCATCTCTGATTCACCGCCTTTGATTCGCCACCTCTGATTCCCCATATCTGATTCCCCACCTCTGATTCCCGGCCTCTTATTCCCAACATCTGATTCCCGGCCTCTGATTCCCGGCCTCTGATTCCCCGCTTCTGATTCTGATTCCCTGCCTCTTATTCCCCATCTCTGATTCCGCACATCTGATTCCCTGCCTCTGATTCCCCACCTCTGATTCCCCATATCTGATTCCCCGCCTCTGTTTCCCCGCCTCTGATTCCCGGCCTCTTATTCCCAGCATCTGATTCCCGGCCTCTGATTCCCGGCCTCTGATTCCCCGCTTCTGATTCTGATTCCCTGCCTCTTATTCCCCATCTCTGATTCCGCACATCTGATTCCCTGCCTCTGATTCCCCACCTCTGATTCCCCATATCTGATTCCCCGCCTCTGTTTCCCCGCCTCTGATTCCCCGCCTCTGTTTCCCTATATCTAATTCCCCACCTCTGATGCCCCAACTCTGATTCCCCGCCTCTGATTCCCCAGCTCTGATTCCCGCCTCTGATTCCCTGCATCCGATTCCCCATATCTGATTCCCCGCCTCTGTTTCACCGCCTCTGATTCCCCGCCTCTGTTTCCCCATATCTGATTCCCGCCTCTGATTCCCAACTATGAATCCCCTCCTCTGATTCCCCAGCTCTGATTCCCTGCCTCTGATTCCCCGCGTTCTATTCCCTGCCTCTGATTCCCCGCCTGTGATTCCCCATCACTGATTCACCTCCTCTGATTCCCTACCTCTGATTCCCCATATCTAATTCCCCGCCTCTGTTTGCCCGCCTCTGATTCCCCGCCTCTGTTTCCCCATATCTGATTCCCCGCCTCTGAATCCCCAACTCTGATTCCCTGCCTCAGATTCCCCAGCTCTGATTCCCCGCCTTTGATTCCCCATATCTGATTCCCCGCCTCTATTTCCCCATATCTGATTCCCCGCCTCTGATTCCCCAACTCTGATTCCCCGCCTCTGATTCCCCAGCTCTGATTCCCCGCCTCTGATTCCCAGCGTCCGATTCCCTGCCTCTGATTCCCCGCCTCTGATTCCCCATCTCTGATTCTCCATATCTGATTCCCCGCCTCTGAATCCCCATCTCTGATTCCCGGACTCTGATTCCCCTCCTCTGATTCCCGGCCTCTTATTCCCAGCATCTGATTCCCGGCCTCTGATTCCCGGCCTCTGATTCCCCGCTTCTGATTCTGATTCCCTGCCTCTGATTCCCCATCTCTGATTCCGCACATCTGATTCCCTGCCTCTGATTCCCCACCTCTGATTCCCCATATCTGATTCCCCGCCTCTGTTTCCCCGCCTCTGATTCCCCGCCTCTGTTTCCCTATATCTAATTCCCCACCTCTGATGCCCCAACTCTGATTCCCCGCCTCTGATTCCCCAGCTCTGATTCCCCGCCTCTGATTCCCTGCATCTGATTCCCCATATCTGATTCCCCGCCTCTGATTCCCCAGCTCTGATTCCCCGACTCTGATTCCCGGCATCCGATTCCCTGCCTCTGATTCCCCGCCTCTGATTCCCCATCTCTGATTCCCCGCCTCTGATTCCCCGTGTCTGATTCCCTGCCTTTGATTCCCCGCCTCTGATTCCCCGCCTCTGATTCCCTGCCACTGATTCCCTGCCCCTGATTCCCCACCTCTGATTCCCCACATCTGATTCCCCGCCTCTGTTTCCCCGCCTCTGATTCCCCGCCTCTGATTTCCCATATCTGATTCTCTTCCTCTGATTCCCCAACTCTGATTCCCCGCCTCTGATTCCCCAGCTCTGAATCCCCGCCTCTGATTCCCCGCGTCTGATTCCCTGCCTCTGATTCCCCGCCTTGATTCCCCATCTCTGATTCACAACCTTTGATTCCCCACCTCTGATTCCCTATATTTGATTCCCCGCCTCTGTTTCCCCGCCTCTGATTCCCCGCCTCTGATACCCCATATCTGATTCCCCGCCTCTGATTGCCCACCTCTGATTCCCAGCCTCTGATTCGCCAGCTCTGATTCCCCGCCTCTGATTCCCCGCATCTGATTCCCTGCCTCTGATTCCCCGCCTCTGATTCCCCATCTCTGATTCACCGCCTTTGATTCGCCACCTCTGATTCCCCATATCTGATTCCCCACCTCTGATTCCCGGCCTCTTATTCCCAGCATCTGATTTCCGGCCTCTGATTCCCGGCCTCTGATTCCCCGCTTCTGATTCTGATTCCCTGCCTCTTATTCCCCATCTCTGATTCCGCACATCTGATTTCCTGCCTCTGATTCCCCACCTCTGATTCCCCATATCTGATTCCCCACCTCTGTTTCCCCGCCTCTGATTCCCGGCCTCTTATTCCCAGCATCTGATTCCCGGCCTCTGATTCCCGGCCTCTGATTCCCCGCTTCTGATTTTGATTCCCTGCCTCTTATTCCCCATCTCTGATTCCGCACATCTGATTCCCTGCCTCTGATTCCCCACCTCTGATTCCCCATATCTGATTCCCCGCCTCTGTTTCCCCGCCTCTGATTCCCCGCCTCTGTTTCCCTATATCTAATTCCCCACCTCTGATGCCCCAACTCTGATTCCCCGCCTCTGATTCCCCAGCTCTGATTCCCGCCTCTGATTCCCTGCATCCGATTCCCCATATCTGATTCCCCGCCTCTGTTTCACCGCCTCTGATTCCCCGCCTCTGTTTCCCCATATCTGATTCCCGCCTCTGATTCCCCGCGTTCTATTCCCTGCCTCTGATTCCCCGCCTGTGATTCCCCATCACTGATTCACCACCTCTGATTCCCTACCTCTGATTCCCCATATCTAATTCCCCGCCTCTGTTTGCCCGCCTCTGATTCCCCGCCTCTGTTTCCCCATATCTGATTCCCCGCCTCTGAATCCCCAACTCTGATTCCCAGCCTCAGATTCCCCAGCTCTGATTCCCCGCCTTTGATTCCCCCATCTGATTCCCAGCCTCTGAATCCCCGTGTCTGATTTCCTGCCTCTGATTCCCCGCCTCTGATTCCCCATCACTGATTCCCCACCTCTGATTCCCCATATCTGATTCCCTGCCTCTGTTTCCCCGCCTCTGATTCCCCGCCTCTGTTTCCCAATATCTAAGTCCCCACCTCTGATTCCCCAAATCTGATTCCCCACCTCTGATTCCCCAGCTCTGATTCCCCGCCTCTGATTCCCCGCATCTGATTCCCTGCGTCTGATTCCAAGCCTCTGATTCCCTGCCTCTGATTCCCAACCTCTGATTCCCCACCTCTGATTCCCCATATATGATTCCCCGCCTCTGTTTCCCCGCCTCTGATTCCCCGCCTCTGATTCCCAACTCTGATTCCCCGCCTCTGATTCCCCAGCTCTGATTCCCCGTGTTTGATTCCCTGCCTCTGATTCCCTGCCCTGATTCCCCATCTCTGTTTCACCGCCTTTGATTCGCCACCTCTGATTCCACATATCTGATTCCCCGCCTCTGTTTCCCCGACTCTGATTCCCTTCCTCTAATTCCCAAACTCTGATTCCACACCTCTGATTCCCCATATCTGATTCCCCGCCTCTATTTCCCCATATCTGAATCCCCGCCTCTGATTCCCCAACTCTGATTCCCCGCCTCTGATTCCCCAGCTCTGATTCCCCGACTCTGATTCCCGGCGTCCGATTCCCTGCCTCTGATTCCCCGCCTCTGATTCCCCATCTCTGATTCCCCGCCTCTGATTCCCCGTGTCTGATTCCCTGCCTCTGATTCCCCGCCTCTGATTCCCCGCCTCTGATTCCCTGACACTGAATCCCTGCCCCTGATTCCCCACCTCTGATTCCCCATATCTGATTCCCCGCCTCTGTTTCCCCGCCTCTGATTCCCCGCCTCTGATTCCCCATATCTGATTCCCTGCCTCTGATTCCCCAACTCTGATTCCCCGCCTCTGATTCCCCAGCTCTGAATCCCCGCCTCTGATTCCCCGTGTCTGATTCCCTGCCTCTGATTCCCCGCCTTGATTCCCCATCTCTGATTCACAACCTCTGATTCCCCACCTCTGATTCCCCATATCTGATTCCCCGCCTCTGTTTCCCCGCCTCTGATTCCCCGCCTCTGTTTCCCTATATCTAATTCCCCACCTCTGATGCCCCAACTCTGATTCCCCGCCTCTGATTCCCCAGCTCTGATTCCCCGCCTCTGATTCCCTGCATCCGATTCCCCATATCTGATTCCCCGCCTCTGTTTCCCCGCCTCTGATTCCCCGCCTCTGTTTCCCCATATCTGATTCCCGCCTCTGATTCCCAACTATGATTCCCCGCCTCTGATTCCCCAGCTCTGATTCCCCGCCTCTCAATCCCCAACTCTGATTCCCTGCCTCAGATTCCCCAGCTCTGATTCCCCGCCTTTGATTCCCCCCGTCTGATTCCCAGCCTCTGAATCCCCGTGTCTGATTTCCTGCCTCTGATTCCCCGCCTCTGATTCCCCATCTCTGATTCACCGCCTCTGATTCCCCACCTCTGATTCCCCATCTCTGATTCCGCACATCCAATTCCCTGCCTCTGATTCCCCAACTCTGATTCCCCACATCTGATTCCCCAGCTCTGATTCCCCGCCTCAGATTCCCCGCGTCTGATTCCCTGCCTCTGATTCCCCGCCTCTGATTCCCTGCCTCTGATTCCCCATATCTGATTCCCCGCCTCTGATTCCCCAACTCTGATTCCCCGCTTCTGATTCCCTGCCTCTGATTCCCCACCTCTGATTCCCCATATCTGATTCCCCGCCTCTGTTTCCGCGCCTCTGATTCCCCGTCTCTGTTTCCCTATATCTAATTCCCCACCTCTGATGCCCCAACTCTGATTCCCCGCCTCTGATTCCCCAGCTCTGATTCCCCAACTCTGATTCCCCGCTTCTGATTCCCCAGCTCTGAATCCCCGCCTCTGATTCCCCGCGTCTGATTCCCTGCCTCTGATTCCCCGCCTCTGATTCCCCATCTGTGATTCACAACCTCTGATGCCCCACCTCTGATTCCCCATATCTGATTCCCCGCCTCTGTTTCCCCGCCTCTGTTTCCCCGCCTCTGATTCGCTGCCTCTGATTCCCAACCTCTGATTCCACACCTCTGATTCCCCATATCTGATTCCCCGACTCTGAATCCCCGCCTCTGATTCCCTGCCTCTGATTCCCCATCTCTTATTCCGCACATCCGATTCCCTGCCTATGATTCCCCACCTCTGATTCCCCGCCTCTGATTCCCCATATCTGATTCCCTGCCTCTGTTTCCCCGCCTCTGATTCCCTACCTCTGTTTCCCCATATCTGATTCCCCGCCTCTGATTCCCCAACTCTAATACCCCGCCTCTGATTCCCCAGCTCTGATTCCCCGCCTCTGATTCCAGGCCTCTGATTCCCATCATCTGATTCCGGCCTCTGATTCCCGGCCTCTGATTCCCTGCTTCTGATTCTGATTCCCTGCCTCTGATTCCCCATCTCTGATTCCGCACATCTGATTCCCTGCCTCTGATTCCCCACCTCTGATTCCCCGCCTCTGTTTCCCCGCCTCTGATTCCCCGCCTCTGTTTCCCAATATCTAAGTCCCCACCTCTGATTCCCCAAATCTGATTCCCCACCTCTGATTCCCCAGCTCTGATTCCCCGCCTCTGATTCCCCGCAACTGATTCCCTGCATCTGATTCCAAGCCTCTGATTCCCTGCCTCTGATTCCCAACCTCTGATTCCCCACCTCTGATTCCCCATATCTGATTCCCCGACTCTGTTTCCCCGCATCGGATTCCCCGCCTCAGTTTCCCCTTATCTGATTCCCGGCCTCTGATTCCCCGCCTCTGATTCCCCGCCTCTGATTTCCTGCCTCTGATTCCCCATCTCCGATTCCCTGCCTCTGATTCCCAACCTCTGATTCCCCACCTCTGATTCCCCATATCTGATTCCCCGCCTCTGTTTCCCCGCCTCTGATTCCCCGCCTCTGATTCCCAACTCTGATTCCCCGCCTCTGATTCCCCAGCTCTGATTCCCCGTGTTTGATTCCCCGCCTCTGATTCCCTGCATCCGATTCCCCATATCTGATTCCCCGCCTCTGTTTCCCCGCCTCTGATTCCCCGCCTCTGTTTCCCCATATCTGATTCCCGCCTCTGATTCCCAACTATGATTCCCCGCCTCTGATTCCCCAGCTCTGATTCCCCGCCTCTCAATCCCCAACTCTGATTCCCTGCCTCAGATTCCCCAGCTCTGATTCCCCGCCTTTGATTCCCCCCGTCTGATTCCCAGCCTCTGAATCCCCGTGTCTGATTTCCTGCCTCTGATTCCCCGCCTCTGATTCCCCATCTCTGATTCACCGCCTCTGATTCCCCACCTCTGATTCCCCATCTCTGATTCCGCACATCCAATTCCCTGCCTCTGATTCCCCAACTCTGATTCCCCACATCTGATTCCCCAGCTCTGATTCCCCGCCTCAGATTCCCCGCGTCTGATTCCCTGCCTCTGATTCCCCGCCTCTGATTCCCTGCCTCTGATTCCCCATATCTGATTCCCCGCCTCTGATTCCCCAACTCTGATTCCCCGCTTCTGATTCCCTGCCTCTGATTCCCCACCTCTGATTCCCCATATCTGATTCCCCGCCTCTGTTTCCCCGCCTCTGATTCCCCGTCTCTGTTTCCCTATATCTAATTCCCCACCTCTGATGCCCCAACTCTGATTCCCCGCCTCTGATTCCCCAGCTCTGATTCCCCAACTCTGATTCCCCGCTTCTGATTCCCCAGCTCTGAATCCCCGCCTCTGATTCCCCGCGTCTGATTCCCTGCCTCTGATTCCCCGCCTCTGATTCCCCATCTGTGATTCACAACCTCTGATGCCCCACCTCTGATTCCCCATATCTGATTCCCCGCCTCTGTTTCCCCGCCTCTGTTTCCCCGCCTCTGATTCGCTGCCTCTGATTCCCAACCTCTGATTCCACACCTCTGATTCCCCATATCTGATTCCCCGACTCTGAATCCCCGCCTCTGATTCCCTGCCTCTGATTCCCCATCTCTTATTCCGCACATCCGATTCCCTGCCTATGATTCCCCACCTCTGATTCCCCGCCTCTGATTCCCCATATCTGATTCCCTGCCTCTGTTTCCCCGCCTCTGATTCCCTACCTCTGTTTCCCCATATCTGATTCCCCGCCTCTGATTCCCCAACTCTAATACCCCGCCTCTGATTCCCCAGCTCTGATTCCCCGCCTCTGATTCCCCGCATCTGATTCCCTGCCTCTGATTCCCCGCCTCTGATTCCAGGCCTCTGATTCCCATCATCTGATTCCGGCCTCTGATTCCCGGCCTCTGATTCCCTGCTTCTGATTCTGATTCCCTGCCTCTGATTCCCCATCTCTGATTCCGCACATCTGATTCCCTGCCTCTGATTCCCCACCTCTGATTCCCCGCCTCTGTTTCCCCGCCTCTGATTCCCCGCCTCTGTTTCCCAATATCTAAGTCCCCACCTCTGATTCCCCAAATCTGATTCCCCACCTCTGATTCCCCAGCTCTGATTCCCCGCCTCTGATTTCCCGCAACTGATTCCCTGCATCTGATTCCAAGCCTCTGATTCCCTGCCTCTGATTCCCAACCTCTGATTCCCCACCTCTGATTCCCCATATCTGATTCCCCGACTCTGTTTCCCCGCCTCGGATTCCCCGCCTCAGTTTCCCCATATCTGATTCCCGGCCTCTGATTCCCCGCCTCTGATTCCCCGCCTCTGATTTCCTGCCTCTGATTCCCCATCTCCGATTCCCTGCCTCTGATTCCCAACCTCTGATTCCCCACCTCTGATTCCCCATATCTGATTCCCCGCCTCTGTTTCCCCGCCTCTGATTCCCCGCCTCTGATTCCCAACTCTGATTCCCCGCCTCTGTTTCCCCGCCTCTGATTCGCTGCCTCTGATTCCCAACCTCTGATTCCACACCTCTGATTCCCCATATCTGATTCCCCGACTCTGAATCCCCGCCTCTGATTCCCTGCCTCTGATTCCCCATCTCTTATTCCGCACATCCGATTCCCTGCCTATGATTCCCCACCTCTGATTCCCCGCCTCTGATTCCCCATATCTGATTCCCTGCCTCTGTTTCCCCGCCTCTGATTCCCTACCTCTGTTTCCCCATATCTGATTCCCCGCCTCTGATTCCCCAACTCTAATACCCCGCCTCTGATTCCCCAGCTCTGATTCCCCGCCTCTGATTCCAGGCCTCTGATTCCCATCATCTGATTCCGGCCTCTGATTCCCGGCCTCTGATTCCCTGCTTCTGATTCTGATTCCCTGCCTCTGATTCCCCATCTCTGATTCCGCACATCTGATTCCCTGCCTCTGATTCCCCACCTCTGATTCCCCGCCTCTGTTTCCCCGCCTCTGATTCCCCGCCTCTGTTTCCCAATATCTAAGTCCCCACCTCTGATTCCCCAAATCTGATTCCCCACCTCTGATTCCCCAGCTCTGATTCCCCGCCTCTGATTCCCCGCAACTGATTCCCTGCATCTGATTCCAAGCCTCTGATTCCCTGCCTCTGATTCCCAACCTCTGATTCCCCACCTCTGATTCCCCATATCTGATTCCCCGACTCTGTTTCCCCGCATCGGATTCCCCGCCTCAGTTTCCCCATATCTGATTCCCGGCCTCTGATTCCCCGCCTCTGATTCCCCGCCTCTGATTTCCTGCCTCTGATTCCCCATCTCCGATTCCCTGCCTCTGATTCCCAACCTCTGATTCCCCACCTCTGATTCCCCATATCTGATTCCCCGCCTCTGTTTCCCCGCCTCTGATTCCCCGCCTCTGATTCCCAACTCTGATTCCCCGCCTCTGATTCCCCAGCTCTGATTCCCCGTGTTTGATTCCCCGCCTCTGATTCCCTGCATCCGATTCCCCATATCTGATTCCCCGCCTCTGTTTCCCCGCCTCTGATTCCCCGCCTCTGTTTCCCCATATCTGATTCCCGCCTCTGATTCCCAACTATGATTCCCCGCCTCTGATTCCCCAGCTCTGATTCCCCGCCTCTCAATCCCCAACTCTGATTCCCTGCCTCAGATTCCCCAGCTCTGATTCCCCGCCTTTGATTCCCCCCGTCTGATTCCCAGCCTCTGAATCCCCGTGTCTGATTTCCTGCCTCTGATTCCCCGCCTCTGATTCCCCATCTCTGATTCACCGCCTCTGATTCCCCACCTCTGATTCCTCATCTCTGATTCCGCACATCCAATTCCCTGCCTCTGATTCCCCAACTCTGATTCCCCACATCTGATTCCCCAGCTCTGATTCCCCGCCTCAGATTCCCCGCGTCTGATTCCCTGCCTCTGATTCCCCGCCTCTGATTCCCTGCCTCTGATTCCCCATATCTGATTCCCCGCCTCTGATTCCCCAACTCTGATTCCCCGCTTCTGATTCCCTGCCTCTGATTCCCCACCTCTGATTCCCCATATCTGATTCCCCGCCTCTGTTTCCCCGCCTCTGATTCCCCGTCTCTGTTTCCCTATATCTAATTCCCCACCTCTGATGCCCCAACTCTGATTCCCCGCCTCTGATTCCCCAGCTCTGATTCCCCAACTCTGATTCCCCGCTTCTGATTCCCCAGCTCTGAATCCCCGCCTCTGATTCCCCGCGTCTGATTCCCTGCCTCTGATTCCCCGCCTCTGATTCCCCATCTGTGATTCACAACCTCTGATGCCCCACCTCTGATTCCCCATATCTGATTCCCCGCCTCTGTTTCCCCGCCTCTGTTTCCCCGCCTCTGATTCGCTGCCTCTGATTCCCAACCTCTGATTCCACACCTCTGATTCCCCATATCTGATTCCCCGACTCTGAATCCCCGCCTCTGATTCCCTGCCTCTGATTCCCCATCTCTTATTCCGCACATCCGATTCCCTGCCTATGATTCCCCACCTCTGATTCCCCGCCTCTGATTCCCCATATCTGATTCCCTGCCTCTGTTTCCCCGCCTCTGATTCCCTACCTCTGTTTCCCCATATCTGATTCCCCGCCTCTGATTCCCCAACTCTAATACCCCGCCTCTGATTCCCCAGCTCTGATTCCCCGCCTCTGATTCCCCGCATCTGATTCCCTGCCTCTGATTCCCCGCCTCTGATTCCAGGCCTCTGATTCCCATCATCTGATTCCGGCCTCTGATTCCCGGCCTCTGATTCCCTGCTTCTGATTCTGATTCCCTGCCTCTGATTCCCCATCTCTGATTCCGCACATCTGATTCCCTGCCTCTGATTCCCCACCTCTGATTCCCCGCCTCTGTTTCCCCGCCTCTGATTCCCCGCCTCTGTTTCCCAATATCTAAGTCCCCACCTCTGATTCCCCAAATCTGATTCCCCACCTCTGATTCCCCAGCTCTGATTCCCCGCCTCTGATTCCCCGCAACTGATTCCCTGCATCTGATTCCAAGCCTCTGATTCCCTGCCTCTGATTCCCAACCTCTGATTCCCCACCTCTGATTCCCCATATCTGATTCCCCGACTCTGTTTCCCCGCCTCGGATTCCCCGCCTCAGTTTCCCCATATCTGATTCCCGGCCTCTGATTCCCCGCCTCTGATTCCCCGCCTCTGATTTCCTGCCTCTGATTCCCCATCTCCGATTCCCTGCCTCTGATTCCCAACCTCTGATTCCCCACCTCTGATTCCCCATATCTGATTCCCCGCCTCTGTTTCCCCGCCTCTGATTCCCCGCCTCTGATTCCCAACTCTGATTCCCCGCCTCTGATTCCCCAGCTCTGATTCCCCGTGTTTGATTCCCTGCCTCTGATTCCCTGCCCTGATTCCCCATCTCTGTTTCACCGCCTTTGATTCGCCACCTCTGATTCCACATATCTGATTCCCCGCCTCTGTTTCCCCGACTCTGATTCCCTTCCTCTAATTCCCAAACTCTGATTCCACACCTCTGATTCCCCATATCTGATTCCCCGCCTCTATTTCCCCATATCTGAATCCCCGCCTCTGATTCCCCAACTCTGATTCCCCGCCTCTGATTCCCCAGCTCTGATTCCCCGACTCTGATTCCCGGCGTCCGATTCCCTGCCTCTGATTCCCCGCCTCTGATTCCCCATCTCTGATTCCCCGCCTCTGATTCCCCGTGTCTGATTCCCTGCCTCTGATTCCCCGCCTCTGATTCCCCGCCTCTGATTCACTGACACTGAATCCCTGCCCCTGATTCCCCACCTCTGATTCCCCATATCTGATTCCCCGCCTCTGTTTCCCCGCCTCTGATTCCCCGCCTCTGATTCCCCATATCTGATTCCCTGCCTCTGATTCCCCAACTCTGATTCCCCGCCTCTGATTCCCCATCTCTGAATCCCCGCCTCTGATTCACCGTGTCTGATTCCCTGCCTCTGATTCCCCGCCTTGATTCCCCATCTCTGATTCACAACCTCTGATTCCCCACCTCTGATTCCCTATATTTGATTCCCCGCCTCTGTTTCCCCGCCTCTGATTCCCCGCCTCTGATTCCCCATATCTGATTCCCCGCCTCTGATTGCCCACCTCTGATTCCCCGCCTCTGATTCGCCAGCTCTGATTCCCCATATCTGATTCCCCGCCTCTGTTTCCACGACTCTGATTCCCTGCCTCTGATTCCCAACCTCTGATTCCACACCTCTGATTCCCCATATCTGATTCCCCGCCTCTATTTCCCCATATCTGATTCCCCGCCTCTGATTCCCCAACTCTGATTCCCCGCCTCTGATTCCCCAGCTCTGATTCCCCGACTCTGATTCCCGGCATCCGATTCCCTGCCTCTGATTCCCCGCCTCTGATTCCCCATCTCTGATTCCCCGCCTCTGATTCCCCGTGTCTGATTCCCTGCCTTTGATTCCCCGCCTCTGATTCCCCGCCTCTGATTCCCTGCCACTGATTCCCTGCCCCTGATTCCCCACCTCTGATTCCCCACATCTGATTCCCCGCCTCTGTTTCCCCGCCTCTGATTCCCCGCCTCTGATTCCCCATATCTGATTCCCTGCCTCTGATTCCCCAACTCTGATTCCCCGCCTCTGATTCCCCAGCTCTGAATCCCCGCCTCTGATTCCCCGCGTCTGATTCCCTGCCTCTGATTCCCCGCCTTGATTCCCCATCTCTGATTCACAACCTCTGATTCCCCACCTCTGATTCCCTATATTTGATTCCCCGCCTCTGTTTCCCCGCCTCTGATTCCCCGCCTCTGATTCCCCATATCTGATTCCCCGCCTCTGATTGCCCACCTCTGATTCCCAGCCTCTGATTCGCCTGCTCTGATTCCCCGCCTCTGATTCCCCGCATCTGATTCCCTGCCTCTGATTCCCCGCCTCTGATTCCCCATCTCTGATTCACCGCCTTTGATTCGCCACCTCTGATTCCCCATATCTGATTCCCCACCTCTGATTCCCGGCCTCTTATTCCCAGCATCTGATTCCCGGCCTCTGATTCCCGGCCTCTGATACCCCGCTTCTGATTCTAATTCCCTGCCTCTTATTCCCCATCTCTGAATCCGCACATCTGATTCCCTGCCTCTGATTCCCCACCTCTGATTCCCCATATCTGATTCCCCGCCTCTGTTTCCCCGCCTCTGATTCCCGGCCTCTTATTCCCAGCATCTGATTCCCGGCCTCTGATTCCCCGCTTCTGATTCTGATTCCCTATCTCTTATTCCCCATCTCTGATTCCGCACATCTGATTCCCCGCCTCTGTTTCCCCGCCTCTTATTCCCCGCCTCTGTTTCCCTATATCTAATTCCCCACCTCTGATGCCCCATCTCTGATTCCCCGCCTCTGATTCCCCAGCTCTGATTCCCCGCCTCTGATTCCCTGCATCCGATTCCCCATATCTGATTCCCCGCCTCTGTTTCACCGCCTCTGATTCCCCGCCTCTGTTTCCCCATATCTGATTCCCGCCTCTGATTCCCAACTATGAATCCCCTCCTCTGATTCCCCAGCTCTGATTCCCTGCCTCTGATTCCCCGCGTTCTATTCCCTGCCTCTGATTCCCCGCCTGTGATACCCCATCACTGATTCACCACCTCTGATTCCCTACCTCTGATTCCCCATATCTAATTCCCCGCCTCTGTTTGCCCGCCTCTGATTCCCCGCCTCTGTTTCCCCATATCTGATTCCCCGCCTCTGAATCCCCAACTCTGATTCCCTGCCTCAGATACCCCAGCTCTGATTCCCCGCCTTTGATTCCCCCCGTCTGATTCCCAGCCTCTGAATCCCCGTGTCTGATTTCCGGCCTCTGATTCCCCGCCTCTGATTCCCCATCTCTGATTCACCTCCTCTGATTCCCCACCTCTGATTCCCCCTCTCTGATTCCGCACATCCAATTCCCTGCCTCTGATTCCCCAACTCTGATTCCCCACCTCTGATTCCCCAGCTCTGATTCCCCGCCTCAGATTCCCCGCGTCTGATTCCCTGCCTCTGATTCCCCGCCTCTGATTCCCTGCCTCTGATTCCCCATATCTGATTCCCCGCCTCTGATTCCCCAACTCTGATTCCCCGCCTCTGATTCCCCAGCTCTGAATCCCCGCCTCTGATTCCCCGTGTCTGATTCCCTGCCTCTGATTCCCCGCCTTGATTCCCCATCTCTGATTCACAACCTCTGATTCCCCACCTCTGATTCCCTATATTTGATTCCCCGCCTCTGTTTCCCCGCCTCTGATTCCCCGCCTCTGATTCCCCATATCTGATTCCCCGCCTCTGATTGCCCACCTCTGATTCCCCGCCTCTGATTCGCCAGCTCTGATTCCCCATATCTGATTCCCCGCCTCTGTTTCCACGACTCTGATTCCCTGCCTCTGATTCCCAACCTCTGATTCCACACCTCTGATTCCCCATATCTGATTCCCCGCCTCTATTTCCCCATATCTGATTCCCCGCCTCTGATTCCCCAACTCTGATTCCCCGCCTCTGATTCCCCAGCTCTGATTCCCCGACTCTGATTCCCGGCATCCGATTCCCTGCCTCTGATTCCCCGCCTCTGATTCCCCATCTCTGATTCACCGCCTCTGATTCCCCGTGTCTGATTCCCTGCCTTTGATTCCCCGCCTCTGATTCCCCGCCTCTGATTCCCTGCCACTGATTCCCTGCCCCTGATTCCCCACCTCTGATTCCCCACATCTGATTCCCCGCCTCTGTTTCCCCGCCTCTGATTCCCCGCCTCTGATTCCCCATATCTGATTCCCTGCCTCTGATTCCCCAACTCTGATTCCCCGCCTCTGATTCCCCAGCTCTGAATCCCCGCCTCTGATTCCCCGCGTCTGATTCCCAGCCTCTGATTCCCCGCCTTGATTCCCCATCTCTGATTCACAACCTCTGATTCCCCACCTCTGATTCCCTATATTTGATTCCCCGCCTCTGTTTCCCCGCCTCTGATTCCCCGCCTCTGATTCCCCATATCTGATTCCCCGCCTCTGATTGCCCACCTCTGATTCCCAGCCTCTGATTCGCCTGCTCTGATTCCCCGCCTCTGATTCCCCGCATCTGATTCCCTGCCTCTGATTCCCCGCCTCTGATTCCCCATCTCTGATTCACCGCCTTTGATTCGCCACCTCTGATTCCCCATATCTGATTCCCCACCTCTGATTCCCGGCCTCTTGTTCCCAGCATCTGATTCCCGGCCTCTGATTCCCGGCCTCTGATTCCCCGCTTCTGATTCTGATTCCCTGCCTCTTATTCCCCATCTCTGATTCCGCACATCTGATTCCCCGCCTCTGTTTCCCCGCCTCTGATTCCCCGCCTCTGTTTCCCTATATCTAATTCCCCACCTCTGATGCCCCAACTCTGATTCCCCGCCTCTGATTCCCCAGCTCTGATTCCCCGCCTCTGATTCCCTGCATCCGATTCCCCATATCTGATTCCCCGCCTCTGTTTCACCGCCTCTGATTCCCCGCCTCTGTTTCCCCATATCTGATTCCCGCCTCTGATTCCCAACTATGAATCCCCTCCTCTGATTCCCCAGCTCTGATTCCCTGCCTCTGATTCCCCGCGTTCTATTCCCTGCCTCTGATTCCCCGCCTGTGATTCCCCATCACTGATTCACCACCTCTGATTCCCTACCTCTGATTCCCCATATCTAATTCCCCGCCTCTGTTTGCCCGCCTCTGATTCCCCGCCTCTGTTTCCCCATATCTGATTCCCCGCCTCTGAATCCCCAACTCTGATTCCCTGCCTCAGATTCCCCAGCTCTGATTCCCCGCCTTTGATTCCCCCCGTCTGATTCCCAGCCTCTGAATCCCCGTGTCTGATTTCCGGCCTCTGATTCCCCGCCTCTGATTCCCCATCTCTGATTCACCTCCTCTGATTCCCCACCTCTGATTCCCCCTCTCTGATTCCGCACATCCAATTCCCTGCCTCTGATTCCCCAACTCTGATTCCCCACCTCTGATTCCCCAGCTCTGATTCCCCGCCTCAGATTCCCCGCGTCTGATTCCCTGCCTCTGATTCCCCGCCTCTGATTCCCTGCCTCTGATTCCCCATATCTGATTCCCCGCCTCTGATTCCCCATATCTGATTCCCTGCCTCTGATTCCCCAACTCTGATTCCCCGCCTCTGATTCCCCAGCTCTGAATCCCCGCCTCTGATTCCCCGCGTCTGATTCCCTGCCTCTGATTCCCCGCCTTGATTCCCCATCTCTGATTCACAACCTCTGATTCCCCACCTCTGATTCCCTATATTTGATTCCCCGCCTCTGTTTCCCCGCCTCTGATTCCCCGCCTCTGATTCCCCATATCTGATTCCCCGCCTCTGATTGCCCACCTCTGATTCCCAGCCTCTGATTCGCCTGCTCTGATTCCCCGCCTCTGATTCCCCGCATCTGATTCCCTGCCTCTGATTCCCCGCCTCTGATTCCCCATCTCTGATTCACCGCCTTTGATTCGCCACATCTGATTCCCCATATCTGATTCCCCACCTCTGATTCCCGGCCTCTTATTCCCAGCATCTGATTCCCGGCCTCTGATTCCCGGCCTCTGATACCCCGCTTCTGATTCTAATTCCCTGCCTCTTATTCCCCATCTCTGAATCCGCACATCTGATTCCCTGCCTCTGATTCCCCACCTCTGATTCCCCATATCTGATTCCCCGCCTCTGTTTCCCCGCCTCTGATTCCCGGCCTCTTATTCCCAGCATCTGATTCCCGGCCTCTGATTCCCCGCTTCTGATTCTGATTCCCTGCCTCTTATTCCCCATCTCTGATTCCGCACATCTGATTCCCCGCCTCTGTTTCCCCGCCTCTGATTCCCCGCCTCTGTTTCCCTATATCTAATTCCCCACCTCTGATGCCCCAACTCTGATTCCCCGCCTCTGATTCCCCAGCTCTGATTCCCCGCCTCTGATTCCCTGCATCCGATTCCCCATATCTGATTCCCCGCCTCTGTTTCACCGCCTCTGATTCCCCGCCTCTGTTTCCCCATATCTGATTCCCGCCTCTGATTCCCAACTATGAATCCCCTCCTCTGATTCCCCAGCTCTGATTCCCTGCCTCTGATTCCCCGCGTTCTATTCCCTGCCTCTGATTCCCCGCCTGTGATACCCCATCACTGATTCACCACCTCTGATTCCCTACCTCTGATTCCCCATATCTAATTCCCCGCCTCTGTTTGCCCGCCTCTGATTCCCCGCCTCTGTTTCCCCATATCTGATTCCCCGCCTCTGAATCCCCAACTCTGATTCCCTGCCTCTGATTCCCCATATCTGATTCCCCGCCTCTGATTGCCCACCTCTGATTCCCAGCCTCTGATTCGCCTGCTCTGATTCCCCGCCTCTGATTCCCCGCATCTGATTCCCTGCCTCTGATTCCCCGCCTCTGATTCCCCATCTCTGATTCACCGCCTTTGATTCGCCACCTCTGATTCCCCATATCTGATTCCCCACCTCTGATTCCCGGCCTCTTATTCCCAGCATCTGATTCCCGGCCTCTGATTCCCGGCCTCTGATTCCCCGCTTCTGATTCTGATTCCCTGCTTCTTATTCCCCATCTCTGATTCCGCACATCTGATTCCCTGCCTCAGATTCCCCAACTCTGATTCCCCATATCTGATTCCCCGCCTCTGTTTCCCCGCCTCTGATTCCCGGCCTCTTGTTCCCAGCATCTGATTCCCGGCCTCTGATTCCCGGCCTCTGATTCCCCGCTTCTGATTCTGATTCCCTGCCTCTTATTCCCCATCTCTGATTCCGCACATCTGATTCCCCGCCTCTGTTTCCCCGCCTCTGATTCCCCGCCTCTGTTTCCCTATATCTAATTCCCCACCTCTGATGCCCCAACTCTGATTCCCCGCCTCTGATTCCCCAGCTCTGATTCCCCGCCTCTGATTCCCTGCATCCGATTCCCCATATCTGATTCCCCGCCTCTGTTTCACCGCCTCTGATTCCCCGCCTCTGTTTCCCCATATCTGATTCCCGCCTCTGATTCCCAACTATGAATCCCCTCCTCTGATTCCCCAGCTCTGATTCCCTGCCTCTGATTCCCCGCGTTCTATTCCCTGCCTCTGATTCCCCGCCTGTGATTCCCCATCACTGATTCACCACCTCTGATTCCCTACCTCTGATTCCCCATATCTAATTCCCCGCCTCTGTTTGCCCGCCTCTGATTCCCCGCCTCTGTTTCCCCATATCTGATTCCCCGCCTCTGAATCCCCAACTCTGATTCCCTGCCTCAGATTCCCCAGCTCTGATTCCCCGCCTTTGATTCCCCCCGTCTGATTCCCAGCCTCTGAATCCCCGTGTCTGATTTCCGGCCTCTGATTCCCCGCCTCTGATTCCCCATCTCTGATTCACCTCCTCTGATTCCCCACCTCTGATTCCCCCTCTCTGATTCCGCACATCCAATTCCCTGCCTCTGATTCCCCAACTCTGATTCCCCACCTCTGATTCCCCAGCTCTGATTCCCCGCCTCAGATTCCCCGCGTCTGATTCCCTGCCTCTGATTCCCCGCCTCTGATTCCCTGCCTCTGATTCCCCATATCTGATTCCCCGCCTCTGATTCCCCAACTCTGATTCCCCGCTTCTGATTCCCCAGCTCTGAATCCCCGCCTCTGATTCCCTGCGTCTGATTCCCTGCCTCTGATTCCCCGCCTCTGATTCCCCATCTGTGATTCACAACCTCTGATGCCCCACCTCTGATTCCCCATATCTGATTCCCTGCCTCTGTTTCCCCGCCTCTGATTCCCCACCTCTGTTTCCCCATATCTGATTCCCCACCTCTGATTCCCCAACTCTAATACCCCGCCTCTGATTCCCCAGCTCTGATTCCCCGCCTCTGATTCCCCGCCTCTGATTCCCTGCCTCTGATTCCCCGCCTCTGATTCCAGGCCTCTGATTCCCAGCATCTGATTCCGGCCTCTGATTCCCGGCCTCTGATTCCCTGCTTCTGATTCTGATTCCCTGCCTCTCATTCCCCATCTCTGATTCCGCACATCTGATTCCCCGCCTCTGTTTCCCCATATCTGATTCCCCTCCTCTGAATCCCCAACTCTGATTCCCTGCCTCAGATTCCCCAGCTCTGATTCCCCGCCTTTGATTCCCCCCGTCTGATTCCCAGCCTCTGAATCCCCGTGTCTGATTTCCGGCCTCTGATTCCCCGCCTCTGATTCCCCATCTCTGATTCACCTCCTCTGATTCCCCACCTCTGATTCCCCCTCTCTGATTCCGCACATCCAATTCCCTGCCTCTGATTCCCCAACTCTGATTCCCCACATCTGATTCCCCAGCTCTGATTCCCCGCCTCAGATTCCCCGCGTCTGATTCCCTGCCTCTGATTCCCCGCCTCTGATTCCCTGCCTCTGATTCCCCATATCTGATTCCCCGCCTCTGATTCCCCAACTCTGATTCCCCGCTTCTGATTCCCCAGCTCTGAATCCCCGCCTCTGATTCCCCGTGTCTGATTCCCTGCCTCTGATTCCCCGCCTCTGATTCCCCATCTGTGATTCACAACCTCTGATGCCCCACCTCTGATTCCCCATATCTGATTCCCTGCCTCTGTTTCCCCGCCTCTGATTCCCCACCTCTGTTTCCCCATATCTGATTCCCCACCTCTGATTCCCCAACTCTAATACCCCGCCTCTGATTCCCCAGCTCTGATTCCCCGCCTCTGATTCCCCGCCTCTGATTCCCTGCCTCTGATTCCCCGCCTCTGATTCCAGGCCTCTGATTCCCAGCATCTGATTCCGGCCTCTGATTCCCGGCCTCTGATTCCCTGCTTCTGATTCTGATTCCCTGCCTCTGATTCACCATCTCTGATTCCGCACATCTGATTCCCTGCCTCTGATTCCCCACCTCTGATTCCCCATATCTGATTCCCCGCCTCTGTTTCCCCGCCTCTGATTCCCCGCCTCTGTTTCCCAATATCTAAGTCCCCACCTCTGATTCCCCAAATCTGATTCCCCACCTCTGATTCCCCAGCTCTGATTCCCCGCCTCGGATTCCCCGCATCTGATACCCTGCATCTGATTCCAAGCCTCTGATTCCCTGCCTCTGATTCCCAACCTCTGATTCCCCACCTCTGATTCCCCATATCTGATTCCCCGCCTCTGTTTCCCCGCCTCGGATTCCCCGCCTCTGTTTCCCCACATCTGATTCCCGGCCTCTGATTCCCCGCCTCTGATTCCCCATATCTGATTCACTGCCTCTGATTCCCCAACTCTGATTCCCCGCCTCTGATTCCCCAGCTCTGAATCCCCGCCTCTGATTCCCCGCATCTGATTCCCTGCCTCTGATTCCCCGCCTTGATTCCCCATCTCTGATTCACAACCTCTGATTCCCCACCTCTGATTCCCTATATTTGATTCCCCGCCTCTGTTTCCCCGCCTCTGATTCCCCGCCTCTGATTCCCCATATCAGATTCCCCGCCTCTGATTGCCCACCTCTGATTCCCAGCCTCTGATTCGCCAGCTCTGATTCCCCGCCTCTGATTCCCCGCATCTGATTCCCTGCCTCTGATTCCCCGCCTCTGATTCCCCATCTCTGATTCACCGCCTTTGATTCGCCACCTCTGATTCCCCATATCTGATTCCCCGCCTCTGTTTCCCCGCCTCTGATTCCCCGCCTCTGATTCTCAATATCTCATTCCCCGCCTCTGAATCCCCATCTCTGATTCCCGGACTCTGATTCCCCTCCTCTGATTCCCGGCCTCTTATTCCCAGCATCTGATTCCCGGCCTCTGATTCCCGGCCTCTGATTCCCCGCTTCTGATTCCCTGCCTCTGATTCCCCATCTCTGATTCCGCACATCTGATTCCCTGCCTCTGATTCCCCACCTCTGATTCCCCATATCTGATTCCCCGCCTCTGTTTCCCCGCCTCTGATTCCCCGCCTCTGTTTCCCTATATCTAATTCCCCACCTCTGATGCCCCAACTCTGATTCCCCGCCTCTGATTCCCCAGCTCTGATTCCCCGCCTCTGATTCCCTGCATCCGATTCCCCATATCTGATTCCCCGCCTCTGTTTCCCCGCCTCTGATTCCCCGCCTCTGTTTCCCCATATCTGATTCCCGCCACTGATTCCCAACTATGATTCCCCGCCTCTGATTCCCCAGCTCTGATTCCCTGCCTCTGATTCCCCGCGTTCTATTCCCTGCCTCTGATTCCCCGCCTGTGATTCCCCATCACTGATTCACCACCTCTGATTCCCTACCTCTGATTCCCCATATCTAATTCCCCGCCTCTGTTTGCCCGCCTCTGATTCCCCGCCTCTGTTTCCCCATATCTGATTCCCCGCCTCTGAATCCCCAACTCTGATTCCCTGCCTCAGATTCCCCAGCTCTGATTCCCCGCCTTTGATTCCCCCCGTCTGATTCCCAACCTCTGAATCCCCGTGTCTGATTTCCTGCCTCAGATTCCCCGCCTCTGATTCCCCATCTCTGATTCACCGCCTCTGATTCCCCACCTCTGATTCCCCATCTCTGATTCCGCACATCCAATTCCCTGCCTCTGATTCCCCAACTCTGATTCCCCACCTCTGATTCCCCAGCTCTGATTCCCCGCCTCAGATTCCCCGCGTCTGATTCCCTGCCTCTGATTCCCCGCCTCTGATTCCCTGCCTCTGATTCCCCATATCTGATTCCCCGCCTCTGATTCCCCAACTCTGATTCCCCGCTTCTGATTCCCCAGCTCTGAATCCCCGCCTCTGATTCCCCGCGTCTGATTCCCTGCCTCTGATTCCACGCCTCTGATTCCCCATCTGTGATTCACAACCTCTGATGCCCCACCTCTGATTCCCCATATCTGATTCCCCACCTCTGTTTCCCCGCCTCTGATTCCCCGCCTCTGATTTTCCATATCTGATTCCCCGCCTCTGATTGCCCACCTCTGATTCCCCGCGTCTGATACCCTGCCTCTGATTCCCCGCCTCTGATTCCCCATCTCTGATTCACCACCTCTGATTCCCGGCCTCTGATTCCCTATCTCTGATTCCGCACATCCGATTCCCTGCCTATGATTCCCCACCTCTGATTCCCCGCCTCTGATTCCCCATATCTGATTCCCTGCCTCTGTTTCCCCGCCTCTGATTCCCTACCTCTGTTTCCCCATATCTGATTCCCCGCCTCTGATTCCCCAACTCTAATACCCCGCCTCTGATTCCCCAGCTCTGATTCCCCGCCTCTGATTCCCCGCATCTGATTCCGTGCCTCTGATTCCCCGCCTCTGATTCCAGGCCTCTGATTCCCATCATCTGATTCCGGCCTCTGATTCCCGGTCTCTGATTCCCTGCTTCTGATTCTGATTCCCTGCCTCTGATTCCCCATCTCTGATTCCGCACATCTGATTCCCTGCCTCTGATTCCCCACCTCTGATTCCCCATATCTGATTCCCCGCCTCTGTTTCCCCGCCTGTGATTCCCCGCCTCTGTTTCCCAATATCTAAGTCCCCACCTCTGATTCCCCAAATCTGATTCCCCACCTCTGATTCCCCAGCTCTGATTCCCCGCCTCTGATTCCCCGCATCTGATTCCCTGCATCTGATTCCAAGCCTCTGATTCCCTGCCTCTGATTCCCAACCTCTGATTCCCCACCTCTGATTCCCCATATCTGATTCCCCACCTCTGTTTCCCCGCCTCGGATTCCCCGCCTCAGTTTCCCCATATCTGATTCCCGGCCTCTGATTCCCCGCCTCTGATTCCCCGCCTCTGATTCCCTGCCTCTGATTCCCCATCTCCGATTCCCTGCCTCTGATTCCCAACCTCTGATTCCCCACCTCTGATTCCCCATATCTGATTCCCCGCCTCTGTTTCTCTGCCTCTGATTCCCCGCCTCTGATTCCCAACTCTGATTCCCCGCCTCTGATTCCCCAGCTCTGATTCCCCGTGTTTGATTCCCTGCCTCTGATTCCCTGCCCTGATTCCCCATCTCTGTTTCACCGCCTTTGATTCGCCACCTCTGATTCCACATATCTGATTCCCCGCCTCTGTTTCCCCGACTCTGATTCCCTTCCTCTGATTCCCAACCTCTGATTCCACACCTCTGATTCCCCATATCTGATTCCCCGCCTCTATTTCCCCATATCTGAATCCCCGCCTCTGATTCCCCAACTCTGATTCCCCGCCTCTGATTCCCCAGCTCTGATTCCCCGACTCTGATTCCCGGCGTCCGATTCCCTGCCTCTGATTCCCCGCCTCTGATTCCCCATCTCTGATTCCCCGCCTCTGATTCCCCGTGTCTGATTCCCTGCCTCTGATTCCCCGCCTCTGATTCCCCGCCTCTGATTCCCTGACACTGAATCCCTGCCCCTGATTCCCCACCTCTGATTCCCCATATCTGATTCCCCGCCTCTGTTTCCCCGCCTCTGATTCCCCGCCTCTGATTCCCCATATCTGATTCCCTGCCTCTGATTCCCCAACTCTGATTCCCCGCTTCTGATTCCCCAGCTCTGAATCCCCGCCTCTGATTCCCCGTGTCTGATTCCCTGCCTCTGATTCCCCGCCTTGATTCCCCATCTCTGATTCACAACCTCTGATTCCCCACCTCTGATTCCCTATATTTGATTCCCCGCCTCTGTTTCCCCGCCTCTGATTCCCCGCCTCTGATTCCCCATATCTGATTCCCCGCCTCTGATTGCCCACCTCTGATTCCCCGCCTCTGATTCGCCAGCTCTGATTCCCCACCTCTGTTTCCCGGCCTCTGATTCCCCGCCTCTGATTCTCCATATCTCATTCCCCGCCTCTGAATCCCCATCTCTGATTCCCGGACTATGATTCCCCACCTCTGATTCCCGGCCTCTTATTCCCAGCATCTGATTCCCGGCCTCTGATTCCCGGCCTCTGATTCCCCGCTTCTGATTCTGATTCCCTGCCTCTGATTCCCCATCTCTGATTCAGCACATCTGAATCCCTGCCTCTGATTCCCCACCTCTGATTCCTCATATCTGATTCCCCGCCTCTGTTTCCCCGCCTCTGATTCCCCGCCTCTGTTTCCCTATATCTAATTCCCCACCTCTGATGCCCCAACTCTGATTCCCCGCCTCTGATTCCCCAGCTCTGATTCCCCGCCTCTGATTCCCCGCATCCGATTCCCCATATCTGATTCCCCGCCTCTGTTTCCCCGCCTCTGATTCCCCGCCTCTGTTTCCCCATATCTGATTCCCCGCCTCTGATTCCCAACTATGATTCCCCGCCTCTGATTCCCCAGCTCTGATTCCCTGCGTCTGATTCCCTGCGTTCTATTCCCTGCCTCTGATTCCCCACCTGTGATTCCCCATCACTGATTCACCACCTCTGATTCCCCACATCTGATTCCCCATATCTAATTCCCCGCCTCTGTTTGCCCGCCTCTGATTCCCCGCCTCTGTTTCCCCATATCTGATTCCTCGTCTCTGAATCCCCAACTCTGATTCCCTGCCTCTGTTTCCCCAGCTCTGATTCCCCGCCTTTGATTCCCCCCGTCTGATTCCCAGCCTCTGAATCCCCGTGTCTGATTTCCTGCCTCTGATTCCCCGCCTCTGATTCCCCATCTCTGATTCCTCTGATTCCCCACATCTGATTCCCCATCTCTGATTCCACACATCCGATTCCCTGCCTCTGATTCCCCAACTCTGATTCCCCACCTCTGATTCCCCAGCTCTGATTCCCCGCCTCAGATTCCCCGCGTCTGATTCCCTGCCTCTGATTCCCCGCCTCTGATTCCCCATCTCTGATTCCCCACCTCTGATTCCCCGTGTCTGATTCCCTGCCTCTGATTCCCCGCCTCTGAATCCCAGCCTCTGATTCCCCATATCTGATTCCCCGCCTCTGATTCCCTGCCTCTGATTTCCCAGCTCTGATTCCCCGCCTTTGATTCCCCCCATCTGATTCCCAGCCTCTGAATCCCCGTGTCTGATTTCCTGCCTCTGATTCCCCGCCTCTGATTCCCCATCTCTGATTCACCGCCTCTGATTCCCCATCTCTGATTCCCCACCTCTGATTCCCCGTGTCTGATTCCCTGCCTCTGATTCCCCGCCTCTGAATCCCAGCCTCTGATTCCCCATATCTGATTCCCCGCCTCTAATTCCCTGCCTCTGATTCCCCAGCTCTGATTCCCCGCCTTTGATTCCCCCCGTCTGATTCCCAGCCTCTGAATCCCCGTGTCTGATTTCCTGCCTCTGATTCCCCGCCTCTGATTCCCCATCTCAGATTCACCGCCTCTGATTCCCCATCTCTGATTCCCCACCTCTGATTCCCCATATCTGATTCCCTGCCTCTGTTTCCCCGCCTCTGATTCCCCACCTCTGTTTCCCCATATCTGATTCCCCGCCTCTGATTCCCCAACTCTAATACCCCGCCTCTGATTCCCCAGCTCTGATTCCCCGCCTCTGATTCCCCGCATCTGATTCCCTGCCTCTGATTCCCCGCCTCTGATTCCAGGCCTCTGATTCCCAGCATCTGATTCCGGCCTCTGATTCCCGGCCTCTGATTCCCTGCTTCTGATTCTGATTCCCTGCCTCTGATTCCCCATCTCTGATTCCGCACATCTGATTCCCAACCTCGGATTCCCCACCTCTGATTCCCCATATCTGATTCCCCGCCTCTGTTTCCCCGCCTCTGATTCCCCGCCTCTGATTCCCAACTCTGATTCCCCGCCTCTGATTCCCCAGCTCTGATTCCCCGTGTTTGATTCCTTGCCTCTGATTCCCTGCCCTGATTCCCCATCTCTGTTTCACCGCCTTTGATTCGCAACCTCTGATTCCCCATATCTGATTCCCCGACTCTGATTCCCTGCCTCTGATTCCCAACCTCTGATTCCACACCTCTGATTCCCCATATCTGATTCCCCGCCTCTATTTCCCCATATCTGATTCCCCGCCTCTGATTCCCCAACTCTGATTCCCCGCCTCTGATTCCCCAGCTCTGATTCCCCGACTCTGATTCCCGGAGTCCGATTCCCTGCCTCTGATACCCCACCTCTGATTCCCCAGCTCCTATTCCCCGCCTCTGATTCCCCGCATCCGATTCCCCATATCTGATTCCCCGCCTCTGTTTCCCCGCCTTTGATTCCCCGCCTCTGTTTCCCCATATCTGATTCCCCGCCTCTGATTCCCAACTATGATTCCCCGCCTCTGATTCCCCAGCTCTGATTCCCCGCCTCTGATTCCCCGCGTTCTATTCCCTGCCTCTGATTCCCCGCCTGTGATTCCCCATCTCTGATTCACCACCTCTGATTCCCCACCTCTGATTCCCCATATCTAATTCCCCGCCTCTGTTTGCCCGCCTCTGATTCCCCGCCTCTGTTTCCCCATATCTGATTCCCCGTGTCTGATTCCCTGCCTCTGATTCCCCACCTCTGATTCCCCAGCTCTGATTCCCCGCCTCTGATTCCCCGCATCTGATACCCTGCATCTGATTCCAATCCTCTGATTCCCTGCCTCTGATTCCCAACCTCTGATTCCCCACCTCTGATTCCCCATATCTGATTCCCCGTCTCTCTTTCCCCGCATCGGATTCCCCGCCTCTGTTTCCCCACATCTGATTCCCTATATTTGATTCCCCGCCTCTGTTTCCCCGCCTCTGATTCCCCGCCTCTGATTCCCCATATCTGATTCCCCGCCTCTGATTGCCCACCTCTGATTCCCAGCCTCTGATTCGCCAGCTCTGATTCCCCGCCTCTGATTCCCCGCATCTGATTCCCTGCCTCTGATTCCCCGCCTCTGATTCCCCATCTCTGATTCACCGCCTTTGATTCGCCACCTCTGATTCCCCACATCTGATTCCCCGCCTCTGTTTCCCCGCCTCTGATTCCCCGCCTCTGATTCTCCATATCTCATTCCCCGCCTCTGAATCCCCATCTCTGATTCCCGGACTCTGATTCCCCTCCTCTGATTCCCGGCCTCTTATTCCCAGCATCTGATTCCCGGCCTCTGATTCCCGGCCTCTGATTCCCGGCCTCTGATTCCCCGCTTCTGATTCGCTGCCTCTGATTCCCCATCTCTGATTCCGCACATCTGATTCCCTGCCTCTGATTCCCCACCTCTGATTCCCCATATCTAATTCCCCACCTCTGATGCCCCAACTCTGATTCCCCGCCTCTGATTCCCCAGCTCTGATTCCCCGCCTCTGATTCCCTGCATCCGATTCCCCATATCTGATTCCCCGCTTCTGTTTCCCCGCCTCTGATTCCCCGCCTCTGTTTCCCCATATCTGATTCCCGCCTCTGATTCCCAAATATGATTCCCCGCCTCTGATTCCCCAGCTCTGATTCCCTGCCTCTGATTCCCCGCGTTCTATTCCCTGCCTCTGATTCCCCGCCTGTGATTCCCCATCACTGATTCACCACCTCTGATTCCCTACCTCTGATTCCCCATATCTAATTCCCCGCCTCTGTTTGCCCGCCTCTGATTCCCCGCCTCTGTTTCCCCATATCTGATTCCCCGCCTCTGAATCCCCAACTCTGATTCCTTGCCTCAGATTCCCCAGCTCTGATTCCCCGCCTTTGATTCCCCCCGTCTGATTCCCAGCCTCTGAATCCCCGTGTCTGATTTCCTGCCTCTGATTCCCCGCCTCTGATTCCCCATCTCTGATTCACCGCCTCTGATTCCCCTCCTCTGATTCCCCATCTCTGATTCCGCACATCCAATTCCCTGCCTCTGATTCCCCAACTCTAATTCCCCACCTCTGATTCCCCAGCTCTGATTCCCCGCCTCAGATTCCCCGCGTCTGATTCCCTGCCTCTGATTCCCCGCCTCTGATTCCCTGCCTCTGATTCCCCATATCTGATTCCCCGCCTCTGATTCCCCAACTCTGATTCCCCGCTTCTGATTCCCCAGCTCTGAATCCCCGCCTCTGATTCCCCGCCTCTGATTCCCCGCCTCTGATTCCCAACTCTGATTCCCTGCCTCTGATTCCCCATCTCTGATTCCGCACATCTGATTCCCAACCTCGGATTCCCCACCTCTGATTCCCCATATCTGATTCCCCGCCTCTGTTTCCCCGCCTCTGATTCCCCGCCTCTGATTCCCAACTCTGATTCCCCGCCTCTGATTCCCCAGCTCTGATTCCCCGTGTTTGATTCCTTGCCTCTGATTCCCTGCCCTGATTCCCCATCTCTGTTTCACCGCCTTTGATTCGCAACCTCTGATTCCCCATATCTGATTCCCCGACTCTGATTCCCTGCCTCTGATTCCCAACCTCTGATTCCACACCTCTGATTCCCCATATCTGATTCCCCACCTCTATTTCCCCATATCTGATTCCCCGCCTCTGATTCCCCAACTCTGATTCCCCGCCTCTGATTCCCCAGCTCTGATTCCCCGACTCTGATTCCCGGAGTCCGATTCCCTGCCTCTGATACCCCACCTCTGATTCCCCAGCTCCTATTCCCCGCCTCTGATTCCCCGCATCCGATTCCCCATATCTGATTCCCCGCCTCTGTTTCCCCGCCTTTGATTCCCCGCCTCTGTTTCCCCATATCTGATTCCCCGCCTCTGATTCCCAACTATGATTCCCCGCCTCTGATTCCCCAGCTCTGATTCCCCGCCTCTGATTCCCCGCGTTCTATTCCCTGCCTCTGATTCCCCGCCTGTGATTCCCCATCTCTGATTCACCACCTCTGATTCCCCACCTCTGATTCCCCATATCTAATTCCCCGCCTCTGTTTGCCCGCCTCTGATTCCCCGCCTCTGTTTCCCCATATCTGATTCCCCGTGTCTGATTCCCTGCCTCTGATTCCCCACCTCTGATTCCCCAGCTCTGATTCCCCGCCTCTGATTCCCCGCATCTGATACCCTGCATCTGATTCCAATCCTCTGATTCCCTGCCTCTGATTCCCAACCTCTGATTCCCCACCTCTGATTCCCCATATCTGATTCCCCGCCTCTCTTTCCCCGCCTCGGATTCCCCGCCTCTGTTTCCCCACATCTGATTCCCTATATTTGATTCCCCGCCTCTGTTTCCCCGCCTCTGATTCCCCGCCTCTGATTCCCCATATCTGATTCCCCGCCTCTGATTGCCCACCTCTGATTCCCAGCCTCTGATTCGCCAGCTCTGATTCCCCGCCTCTGATTCCCCGCATCTGATTCCCTGCCTCTGATTCCCCACCTCTGATTCCCCATCTCTGATTCACCGCCTTTGATTCGCCACCTCTGATTCCCCATATCTGATTCCCCGCCTCTGTTTCCCCGCCTCTGATTCCCCGCCTCTGATTCTCCATATCTCATTCCCCGCCTCTGAATCCCCATCTCTGATTCCCGGACTCTGATTCCCCTCCTCTGATTCCCGGCCTCTTATTCCCAGCATCTGATTCCCGGCCTCTGATTCCCGGCCTCTGATTCCCCGCTTCTGATTCCCTGCCTCTGATTCCCCATCTCTGATTCCGCACATCTGATTCCCTGCCTCTGATTCCCCACCTCTGATTCCCCATATCTAATTCCCCACCTCTGATGCCCCAACTCTGATTCCCCGCCTCTGATTCCCCAGCTCTGATTCCCCGCCTCTGATTCCCTGCATCCGATTCCCCATATCTGATTCCCCGCTTCTGTTTCCCCGCCTCTGATTCCCCGCCTCTGTTTCCCCATATCTGATTCCCGCCTCTGATTCCCAAC